>NC_081414.1:268811257-270011257 GCF_030272615.1 Cryptomeria japonica
TTTTGATATTTAACTAAAAAAGTATTGGTTTAAGGTTTTATTTCAAAAGCAAACACAAATTTGAGATCTTTTAATTGCACACAAGGAAACATGATGATCAAAGTTAAGAAGGATATGCATATTGTTAGTGTGGATGAGGTTATTACCTAACTAGACGTTAGTGAGAACCTATTCACACGACTTAAGTTTACTTAGTCCCAAGTGGCATTGTATAAGTTAGTTATAATGGGGTCATTCTCACCTCATTATTTTTTAGTTTCCTATGCATTTAATATTTGTTCATGTCAATTATCTCATGTCATAATATTAAGACACATGCCATGTTCTTGTCTAATCTTATGACTTTATCTTACCTATATAAGGAAGGTGTCTCTAGAATTGTACATATCTCATATCTCATGTATCGATCATGTAGTCATCAAATCATATTATATTTCTTGATTTGGTGGAATAACATCTTCTTTGTTGCTTCTCTCTTGTTATGTGAAGTTTATTTGGTGTTGCATATTGAAGGTCTTAGATGTTTACTTCAACATGGTATCAGAGCTTTGAATCTTGATATCCCCTTCTTGTTAGAGAGTTTTCATCATTCATTTTTTCACGTTATTTGAGTTTCTATACATCCTATATTGCATGTTGTGTTTTGGTGAGATTTGGTTATCGTAGCACCTTTCAATATAGTGGTAGTATTTTGGTTGTCCCATTGTGTCCAAGAGGATCAAGAAAGTCAGATTTGGATTTTCTTTCACTTAATTTGGCCACCATTTACAACTTTAGCAAACAAGGATTTAAAGCTCAAATTTTGTGATCAACCTATTTCCAGAGCATTGTTTGCTCAAATTGTCCTCACTATTGCATTTAGGAGGTTGATCCAACGAATTTTGAGTATAAATTTGTCCATTTTCAGAAAAGTTGTTTTTGAGGCAAAAAAAATTGCCTGAGCAACTTTACGACCTCTCAAGCATGCAAGGTATAAATCTTTTTTAGTCATTAGAAGTAAAAAAAAATAAAAAATTATTTTGTGGCATTTTATGGTATGAAGCCACATAAAATTTTATTGTAGTCATTTTTTCAAAAAAATTATTATCAAAGTCAAAATAAAACAAAAAGTGCAACATATATATTTTGAATCTATTGGCAGGGTCCTACAGACCCATACAAGTCTATAGACCTATCAAATCGGGTTAGTCACCACTCCCTTTTCTTAACCCGCCCCCAACTAACACTTGCTCTGGCCACCACTACCTAAGCTTTGTTGCACTCTGTCATTTGGCCACCAGCCTACCACCTAGAAGCCACCAACCACTGATGGCGAGCCTCTTTTCCAACAAGCAGTAGGCCTTGGTTACATGGGCCCCAACCCTTGGGTGCAATTTTTTTTCTATTTTTTTCAAGTTGCACTGATTAAAAAAATACCATAACTTATTCATATGAAGTCAATTTTTGGTAAATAAAATATGTCTGAGAGCTAGATCTAAGTCCTATCTAGTGGTGCAAGTATTGTTGTCGGTGCATTTTATAACCTATTGAAATCCAAAGTTCATTTTGGTCTCTCGAGCTCATAACTTTTGACCAATTTCTCCATTTGTCACTATTCTTATGATGTTGGAAAGTTCTTTCAAAGAGCTTTCGATCTATCCATGTAATATTTTAAATTTTTTTCTTAGGTACAATTAATTCAAGATTTTGTATTTAAATACTCTAGTTAATTACTTGGTTGTTTTGAGACTTGGAACTCTTTTGTTTGTGTGAGTTGGCTTCATTTGGGCTACTTCATATGTATATACATCTTTTTGTTCCTTTTGGACTCTTTAAGCATCTTGTGTAAGCACTTTCTTTCGTAGACACATTGAGATAAAGTGCCACATTCTTGTACATGTATTTGGGAGATTTTGCACAAATATTGTGCCGTATTATTATGCTTTCACTATATTCTAAAGTGTCATGGGGGGTTTTGTAGTGTCTTTGTTTTTTTCCAATCACAACTTTGTCAAGTAAATGTCCCTCCATGACAACAATGGATCCTTAATATGATTTTTAACTCATGTGTTTGTGTGTGTCTTTTTGTTGCACATACTTGTTTTAGGTATAGGTACTCTCTTGGTCACTTGAAATAGTGTGTCATCTCCTTCATGCATTGCTTGGTGACACACAAATTTAGTAAACCTTTCATTCCTCTTCTTAGTTAGCATTATGGGTGTACTATCATGTTCATGTTAATGCAACTTCCTTGGTTTTTCTTGGAGTGAGTTATGAGACACTCTTGCATTCCTATTTTTGTGGAGACAACCTTTCCTCCTCATATAAACTTTGTTCTTTAGACTATTGCACATGTATTTTTAACTTGCTTTGGTTAAATCTATATTTAACCCATGAGATCACTAATGCATATTCATACTAAATCTATATTTAACCCATGAGATCACTAATGCAGATTCATATTAAATCTATATATTTTTATTAATAGATGTTATTGTTGTTATTGTCATTTGATCATTGTTTGAGTAATATTTTTTGGGGCACTCATGCAAATTGTTGTCTTCTTGATTCTAATCACCATCTTGTTTTAGAGGAAGTTTTTCAGTTACAATACTATATCAGTCATTCTTTAACAGTCGTATGCAGCTTCTTTGTGCTTCAACGATGTTCTTCATGTTCCTCTTAATTTTGGGAAATTATTTTTAGGCGTATTAGTCCTTCATTTTCTTTCTTTTGGAGAGGAGTTTTCTCCCACAAGTTTTTTCTCTTTTTATCCATTTGTGAGACATTGCATTACATTTATGCATGGGTACCTAACATGGCCTTGTTGTTAGGACCCATATTGCATCTTGCATCTTTTGCATCATTTGCATATTAATTTCATCTCTCTAAGTTGCACTTTAAGTTGCACTTAAGGGGGGCGTTGGTGTGAATGAGGTTATTTCCTAACTAGACATCAGTGGAAGCCTATTCACATGACTTAAGTTTACTTAGTTCTAGGTTGCATTCTAAAAGTTAGTTCACCTCATTTACTTTTAGTTTTGTAGTCATTTAATATTTGTTCATGCTAGTTGCCTCATGTCAGAAGATTAAGATACATGTCACGTTCTTGTCAAATCTTATGAACTCACCTTACATATACAAGGAAGGCACCTCTAGCATTGTACATATCTCATATATCATGTATCAATCATGTAGTCACCATATCATATTGTATTTCTTGATTTGGTGGAATAGAATCGTCTTTGTTGCTACTCTCTTGTTATGTGAAGGTTATTTGGATGTTTAGTTCAACACATATAGCTTTGAATTTTCCATTCAATTTGAATTTCTAATCATTGTTTGGGTAAAACTGTGGTTTAGATTAATTCTTATTTTAGCTTAAATCAAACTCATGTAGATTTCCTTAGTTTGTACCTAAGAATGTCAATCTAGGGTCATAGACTGATGAAAGGTATAGTGGATGAAGATAATGAGTCAAGTGAGGATGGATGCATTTATAGCAGCCAACCAAGATCGCCCCAAGATCATGGGATATTCCCCCAGCTTAATTTTTGGCTGCAAAATCATGAAGTCGGTTGGGTATTCCCATGAATCAATGGAAAGAATTACATCTTCTATCATACCTTCGAGTTTGACCAAAGAATGATCTTCCATTTGGAGAACTGTAGGAGTGGGTCTAAGTCCTTTAAGTGATAATTTGTCCTTTGTTTCATTTGTCATAACATTAACTGTAGCTCCCAAATCAATGAGTGTATTAGGAATAACAACATTACCAATGCGTACCTTTATCATAGGACTTCCTAGATCAACATACTTAGGAACTGTTAGATTCCCGAGCATAAGGTCAAAAAGTTATCCAATGACTTGAATAGTCTTAGGATCTATCTTTTTCTTTTGCTTGCGAGTACACAAATCTCAAACTGTCTTCGTGTACATTGGAATGTCTGTGATAGTTTGCAACAAAGGAATTTTAATGTTAACATTACGTAACTCATTCACAAAATCAAATGCAAGTTTTGGAACATCCTTTTGTATTTGTTTAGTTTGTAGGCGGTCAGGGTATGGAGGTTCCTTAACTTGTTCTACCTTTGGTTCTTCGAATGAATCATTTTCAGTGATGGTAGGCCCTTGAGTGGCTTTACATAATTGTAATTAAACTCCATCAATTTCAATAGAGTTGATAGAATAAGATAGATATCTAACTACCTCATTATTATATACAGGGTGTATGGGTTTATTGTTAGGATTTGGTGTTGGTTGAGCTGACATAGGTGTGGATTTTGGTGGGTGTTTGGATTGAGGCAACTGGTTGTAACCTATTTGTGGTGGTGGTAGGAGTTGTTGTTGTGGTGATTGATATGAGTTTACGACGAGAGGTGGTGGATAGTATGAAAATTGTGGTGGGTATTATGTAACTGGAAACTGTGGCTGAGACCTCCAAGGTTGTTGCCAAGGTTGTGAAGCATATTGATTAGGCCAGGGTTGATAAGGATTAGGTTGTGGCCAACCATCATACCACCCAAATTGGTTGTTGAAGGAGTAAGGTTAACTAGGCTCGGCCATAGAATAAGGATTAGTCATCCCATAGGGCATAGGCCGAGGTGGCCAAGGACGTCTAGGAGCCATAAAATAGATTGGTTCTTCTGTATACTCCACTTCTGCTACATCCACAAGAAGGGGCCTAAGGATTGTATGTCTACTAGCTTCTTCTAGGGATTCAATTTTAGTTCTATTATAAGGGAATTCTTCATTACCATGCTTCTTCCCACATATTGGACAAAATATTGCTAAAGCTTTTTTAGCCTCTTCTTGCTTTTTATGAGTATACAATGTATCCATTTGTTTACCCATATGACTCAACAAATCAGTCTTTAAATCCTCAAGCAATGTACCTAGCTCCCTTTTGGTGATACCTGATGTACTTCCTCTTGCTACATTGTGCCTCCCTATAGAACCTCACATTGTTTGAGCAGGCCGTGAATAATTCCTGCATGCTTAACAAATATCATCAAAATGAACTTTAGAAATATCTCTTTCACCCATAAGATTTAATATCTCCATGTAATCATCCCGAACTCCCCTAAGGAATAAAATTTTAACAGTATCATTATTTAAACCATTTTGTCAGGCTCGTTGGAGACTAAACAAAAACCATTCCAAATAATCCTCCAGTGTTTCTTCTTCACATTATGTCATGCGGAAGATTTCATCGTGTACTTCTTTTGTCTTGCAATATTCCTGATATTTAGCTAGGAACTTTTCTTTCATATTGTCCTGAGTGTGGACTGACTGTGATCCCAAACTCATGAACCACTTGAGTGTTGCGTCTTTCAAGGTAGTTGGAAATAATTTGAGTTTATGCGCATCATTTCAATAGTCATAGCTGTTACACAAAACTTTAATTTCAAATAAGAACACATCAGGATCTTCCACTATCGATCCCCTAAATACAGGCAAAGCAGAGTGAGGGATATTTTTCATTGGAGCATCTTTAGTAGGGTCAACAATAGGGAACTCAAAAGTTACAGGATTATTATTGGCAAGTACCCCCCTATTGTTGTTGTTGTTGTTATTGTTATTGTTGTTGTTGTTGTTGTTGTTGTTGTCACCCATATTTCCTTCAAATGCCTAGGGAGTGTAGACAACGGTGAGTGGATTTTCTTCAGGCTTCCCACAATGTAATTCAAATGAATTAGAAAATTGTTGGGCAAATTTTGGGGTAATTAATGGCTCTTGAGGGAATTCAGGAATTATTTGTGATATACTGTGTGGGGAGACAATAGATGGTTCGATAACGCACTTTTCTAAATCAGGTTTGGTTGCTACTTGTTTGATCAATGGCTTTTTTCCTGATTTTGATTTGTTTGGTTGAGAACTACTTATTGTATCTTTCTTGATGAATCTACCTTTACTATCCCTACTACGATTCATGCACCTATATGATCTATAACAACGCAAATGAAAGTTAATCACCTCGGCAATCTTGACAATCGCGCAGACTTTTGCCTTGGCACACTGGTCCTAACTTAACTCACTACGGCTTCACTATGGTAAAAAAAATAGGGGGTACAAAATTGTTGAAGAAAATGGTATTCTCAATTGTATTAAAATAGAAGTAAAAACAAGCAACAATGATCAATCAATACCAAACATACTAGCTTATTAAAAAAATGATATCCATTAAGGCAAAATGTTATTCCCTACATAAGAGGTGGTTGCTACTATATATTTTATTTAACTCGCATTAATATATTTTTTTCATAAAACATGAGTATCTTCCTTTTCTTTCAACAAAAGGAATTTTCTATCATCTATACATTTAGGAGTCAAATTTCAACCAAACTCATAAAGCTTCAATCAAGTTGAGCCTAAACTTAGATCCATGTCCGACATATTAAAAAAATGCTCATTGAGAATTCTTAACCCCTACCTAAGCAAATATAAACTTACAAATGATTGCAACTTGTTAAATTATGTTTTGAATAGATCCTATCAATTATACATTTCTTTAAAGATTCAAAGCTTAATGTATAAAATTACATAAAAAATATTATGGTTGTAAACAAATGTTGCTAAAATTTCAGCATTCATATAAGAATAAAAAATTAATAAAAAACAATACACACACTTTCAAAACTAATTCAATTTTTTTTTTAAAAAAATTGAGAACTATTTAATCTTATAAAATTGATCAAAAGATTTTGTTTTTATGGCTCTAATTTCTGCATTTTTCACGTCACTATTTATAGAAGTCATTAATGTTTTTTTGAGAAAATGTTGCGACTAGATTAGTAAATTCATTAATTGGCACATTTGTTCATTCTCAACAAAAACATCTTCATATGTATCATTTTCATCTTGTACAATGTCCAACATCATATTATACAATATACGACAAGATAGAATGGTTTGGGAAGTACTTTCAAATTTGCATGTCACATTTTTTGATAAAAAAATTATCACATTTTTTAGCCTTATGGATGCATGCTCTATTGCAATACACGAGTTGATGACAACTTAAAATTGAATTCCCTCTAACTAGTTGTTAGACCTCCACTAGAAGGTGTAATTAATCACGTCAACAATGGATATTTTTCATCACCAATAATGTACTCTCATATTTAATGAGTCAATTGACATTGGATGATTAATTAAACTCCATTTACTTTCACATATTCTATGAAAACATGAATTTCATACAAAACGCATATTATTTTGGACAATCTTGTTATACCTAACTATAGTTATGATCAAAATCATACAAATAAGAAAAATAATTATTACGTGGAAGATGAAATTGAGTGTCAGTTACATCTATAGCCTGACAAGAATTTGAAAATTCTCATTTTAGGAAAAAACCTTCCTTTACATGTAAAAGTGTCATCTACTTAGTAGGTCATTCGCCTTGACTTTGAAATCAAATATGAAAGACATCATTAATAAACTTGTTTACAACTTTTCACAACCAAAAAGTTCAGTAATGTTATAGCATTGCCATTCCATAATGGTGGCTTATTTCTCAATTGAAAGGACCCTACTTTTATAGATGTAGTAAATGAATATAATATTTCACCTTGCTTTAGATCATTATTCAAAATTTCTCAAATATTATCACAACCATCTTACCTCATAATTATTAATTAATAAATTATTTATTAATTTGCTTATTTATTTTTTCAATAGAATTTCATTATGTAAAATTTATTTTGTGATTATTTAAAAGTATATTTAATTCCTTGGTAACTGACCTCTAAAGAGCCCAGGAAACACTATAATTAGAATTTTGGAGTAGTGGGCATTAAGAAGATCCGTTACAAAGATTAAGGGTAGAATGGCATTTCGAGTTCATGGATTCCATTCATAAGGAGGTTTTTGCATTGTCTTTGTATGACAGATTGAGGGAATGGTGTTACCGAAAAAGGAGAGAAATATAGACTCACAAAAGATGAGAGGAGGAAAGAATCAGAAATTAGGAGACATAGTTGTAATGGAAGGAATTTAGTAATGGAGATTGTTATAGTTTATAGATTACTATGTGTATAAAGGTAATCGATTTGAAGGTTAATTTTGGTATTTTCAAAGCATGGTTTTCAAACCCTTAAAATAGCTCGGGCTTGCAGTAGGGATATGGATTCAATGGCAATGTCTATATAGTTATTGTATCAAATATCATGTGTAATTTTTATTCCTAAAAATAACATTTATTTTTAATTGTATTAATGACTGTGGTGTCAATTCTTATGGTTCATCTGATTGTAGCTAATCTCGTTTGATTTCTACATAATACAAAAGCAAGTAAAAAATTATAGATCTTGGTTGTGTTACAGAACTAACTGCATCTTTTATTTTTCAACTGAATAGTAGACTTAATGCTTAACCTAGGCATGTCGAATCAAGAACTGATATACTTTATTTCTTTTGAATACAATCAAACCCAGTTAGACCAAGATATTGGTCCTCTGAATCCTTTTTCTTTTCCAAAATATTTCTTAATCTCTACACACATCCTTTATCTTCATGTTGATAAATGGACCTTGTTATGCAAGTGCTCCAAAATATGGTTGACCTGAGTGAAGGAGTTTTCTGTGTTTGTTTTAAAAATTCTTAGCAGTAGAACCACCTTACGGGCAATCCGCATTTAGGACCAATAGTATTTAAGTTCACTCATACCAATATCCATAATAATTCAATACAAACCTATTAGTTCTGAAATGCTTTGACTATAGTCCAATATCCATAGTAGTCAAGGAACAAAATATGTTTTTATTCCATTCTTGTTTAGGGAACTTCAAGGGTCAAGTTATGGGAAATGAAAGAATAGATTGGGGTGTCTATTTTTGATGTGTCACAAATATTTTAAATTTTATAAAATGAAGTTTTTAATTGTGTTAAGAAGTAGCAATCAATAAAAACAAGGTCAGATAAGAAACTTAGGTTTATCTAGAAATTTGCATAAGAAAGAGTGAGAAATTAGCTAACCAAGAGGATAAGAATAGAAGAAGATAAAGATGAATTTGTAGGTGTGTTGTAAGTGTTCAAGGCAGCCATGAGAGTTATGAGATTAAGGGGAAAATAAGATTTCAAATGATAAGTGAAGCCAAGAAAGTGTGAAGATGAGAGGATTTGAAGACTAGAAGACTTGAAGACTTGGAGGTAGGATGTGTTTAGAAAATTCTATAAATTTTTTGAGCTATTGTTGAAATATTTTGTAGATATTATTATTCTCGAGGAATTTTACTAAATGAATGTATATATGAAGGTTGAAATAAAATTTTCTTTCAGATTTTTTTTTCATTATGCGGATTGGATGACATGTTAAAGTTGCGAGATTAGGTAGTTTGATAAGAACCCCCAATATTTTTTGCATTAAAATCCTACGTGTAGATTGGATATTGACAACTATGAAGGTAAAATTAGAATCAACGCATGCCAAAATTTTCTCTAGTAGTCTATGTTTAAATGTATTAAATCATGATCAATGTTGATGAATATTTATCTTAATAATTGTAGATTATCAAATTGTAGTAGGGGATAACTATCTTATCTTATTTTCATGATCGTTGTTCATTAACATATTGCAATTTTTTTATGAATAACATAGTTTACATTCTTGAATGCATTTGGTAAGGTGTTGGTGATCCATTATCATCACATGTTGACATCTATTTATGACATATTCCTTATTTGTTACGTACAAGTCCATGAAACATTATGTTATTGAAATATGATTTGACCTCAACTAGATATGTAAGTTATATGCTTGTGTGCATATTTTATAAATATTTGTGATTGTATTATTTTCATGTATGTGCATAATTAACAAGTAGATATCCATTGAGATATATACTCTTACATGTATGATTGAGTTATTGTTGGGCACTTTTGAGTTTGATGTCATTTTGTCATAATCTAATAAAATTTCCTTAAGTTTTGTCTAGTCATTGGGTTTGATGTCATTTTGTCATAATCTAATAAAATTTCTCTATTCTTACATATTGAATAAGTTGGTTCAATCAATGTTTAATTATATCTATTTTATTATTTTATAAGTATGGAGGTCCTTACAAATAATTTCAAATAAGTCACCCCAAATATGGAGGTCCTTATTTTAAAAATGTTGCAAAAATATTCATCTTCATATCTAACTTAAAAAATGTAGTGGCTCCACCAATATAAACAACATAGAACTTGACATGCTACTCACCCCAAATCCTTCCTTACTACTAAGAAATAGATAAATTAGTTTTGACAATGTTAGAGACTTTCTAGCCTAGAGCAGATTGCATGAATCACTATTTCTATGTAATCTTTCATGTTTGATGATTTTCTTGTTTCAAATAAATATATTTTATTTTGGTTAAATTTGTTGTGCATATTGTTTGAATTTTGAATATCTCCCCAAATTTATAATGCTAGTTGCATAATATTTGATGCAATGATAACAAGATAAAATTTCTTTTATTGAATTAAAATTCATTGTATAATAATAGATGGGGTTGATAACTACAAAATAATAAATGTGATCTCATTTCTACAAAAACACAAAGTGTATAAAACATGAAGTATAATTTAAGTGAAACGTAGTTATTAAAAACATAGGTTAAACCTTCAACTCTTACATTTCAAACAACCTTCACTCAATTTCCTCACATATTTTCTCTAAGACAAATTTTAATTGTTAATTTTTATTATATAAAAAAAATATTGTTGTAGACTATAATTACAAGTGTACAAAGGCTATGTATTAGTTGTAGAAGAAACATCTAATTTTTTGTATTCCCAAAAAAAGCCTTTTTGATATAAATGAAGTTTAACATTATGCAAAGACAACATTTAAGTTATTATTTAAAATACCATGTAGTAAATTATTCAAATACTAGATCTTCGAGATTAATTATTTATACATTTATCTAGTAAATGTACTTATTAACAATAGTATAGAGTAAATATCCAAACTTTACTTTGTTATGCACAAGAATGCATATAAGAATCTACAACAAGCATTCTAAATAAGCTAAAAACTAAGAAGAAATGATGCAAGTAAGAAATGTATATGTTGAATTCAAGAGAATTATGGGTCGAACATAGGTTTACTACTGAGGTGCGGGGCGGGGGGGGTGAATCAGTAATAAATAAAACTTCAATCCTTATCAAATTAATTCTTAAACAAGTTCAAATTGTAAAGAGCTTCAATTTGAAAACTTAAAAGGATGAAAAGAGATCCACAAAAAAGACAATGCACAAGATTTACATGGAAAGCCAAGATGGGAAAACCATGGTGAGAACACTGCTAGGATCTATTGTCCTAATCTAGCCTCATGATCAAAACTTCAATTACAATGTTTAAGGGAACCAACCCTAAGGAGTCACCAAACCCCTATTCTAATAGCATCAACTCTTCCACCAACTTAACAACTTGAGCACCAATCCAATACTCTTAAAGCACCAACTTTTTAGAATTAGAATTCACCTATCTGAGCACCAACTCAGATCTCTTAGAGCATCAAATTTAAGAAAATAATTACAAATTTTTTTATTGATTTTAACTTCAATTATCACAACATTTACAAAAGTAGAAACATAAGAATAAAATTTTACAATAAGATTGTATGCACCCTTCAAATAAACTATGTAGTGTTGCACATTTGAAATACAGAGACTTGAAAAACTTCTTTAGAATATTGTCATCTTTCACAACAAGATTAGCCTGCAAATCTAAATTGATCTAAAACTAATCTGAAACTATTATAATGTTGAAGATGAAATATGCATATGTCTTAAAGAATGTGTTGTCTAAACAATGATGGTCTACTGCTATACTTGGTCTAAAACTTATCACCAGTGAATTGGAATTGCAAACTACATTCCTTAGAGATTACCCACTCACAGCCTTCTATTGATTTACTTCGAGAATCATGAGTGTTATAATATTCATTATGACTGGCATGCAACATACACTTCTTACTACTCTCAATGTATAGATTTATACTAGAGACATTAACAATGCTTCTTGTTTTCTTGTGGATCAAGATCATTACACACCACCTTCCCTTCAAAAAATACATCAAATTATATAGAAATGAATACACAACTAATAATAACTAAATCAATTGGCAATTAAGATTCTGTTTATAACAGTTTACCCACGATTGTAACTGTTCTAATAGATGTCTTTAATCCCATTCGATACGCAACATAATGAGATATTTTAAAATAAAGTCTAATGCCCACAACTACTAAACTATCTAAGACAATTAAAACCAATGCCAACATTATGATCAACTATATTATCAACACTTTAGATTCTATTCCTAATTAAATAATAGATTGATTTTTTATTCTATTCCATAATTATAAGCACAACATGGTCAACATAAGGCAATATTCTTACGTCAATCTAAACCCTGTAGCATATTTTTGTTTACATTCCTTTATTGACATCATATTTTTTTTGTTTATGTTCATCATATTGACATCATAGCAGACTTGCAAACTAAAGCCAAATTTGCAAACACATTATCAAAAACACATCATACTGCAATTGACATATGACAAATAATGTTGCTAACAATCTCCCCCTTTGACATTGATGTCAAAACTCCAACCTACAACAAAACTTATTCAAACTAATAAAACCAAAACATGATAATCTGAAAGGTATGATCACGATCCAAAATCAAAACATTATCCAAAATCTAAACATTATGAATATCTCTACAACAAAATTTGAACATTTTGAACATCTCTGCAATAAACTCTATAAACCTTACCTCCCCACCCCCCCTTTGACATCACTGACAAAGGGTCAGGGAGCAAATTTTGACAATAAAATACCCCCCCAAGAAGATACTTGCCTTTAAAATGACTAAGAGGCTAAATCCCCTCCCCAAGCTCTCATCTATGCCAAAACCAACTATCATCAATCAACCCAAACAAACAATATTTATCTTTTACCTCTTTAAGATCATAGACATTGTTCTTAAAAATATAATTGAATTAATTAATTATGAATATACAAGCATATATAAAGTAATTACAAGCCGGTGTTCTCAAAAGAACAAACCATTAATCTAAAGCTTAAAATGTTAAATAAAGCTAAAAAAGCTTAAAATGAAAAAGCAAACTATGCATTCTTATAAAAGAAAAAATAGTTATACTTAAAAGACTAAACAAACTAAATAAGTTGACTAAAAAGCTAAATAGCTAAATAAGTCAACAACTAAGATGACCATTATAGAATAGATATAATATTATTTTAATACCCTCCCTAATGGTCATCATACTCAATACCCTACAAAAGACACTACTAGTCTTTTGATCACAAATGCAATGAACACACTACTGCTACGAAGGTCCTCCTAGGATCTGCAAAATGTAAATGACCAAGAGTACTAGAAGCTATCCAAGTTGATGTTATCCCCACACGCGACACATGCAAATTACTGAAGCTTGAACCCATGATTTTGAGGAAAAATCAACAAACCCTTTGGCAGAAGAGTATTGAGCGCTGTTTTCCCCAACAATTCCAAAATAGACTGCAAGATACCATGGTTGAAGATGTTCGCCTTTACAGTGCGACCCAAAACTGATTGCAACAAAGCATCATTTTTATGGAAAAAACCGTCAAACCCTGAGAACTTCGTGTATTACAAATAATTTTTGAGGAAAAAATTAAAAAAACCAACAAACATTTTTTGAGGAAAAATTTCTGGAAATAAATTCCAGGTAGCCCATGAACCACCAACAATTTTTTCTTTAAAATCGATTAAAAAAAAATCAGGAAAAAAGTTCTAGAAAGGGTTCTACATTTTTTTGAAAAATTTGCCACACTCTAAAAAATCCCATCGACCCGCTCTGATGCCATGAAAAATAATTGAATCAATTAACTATGAATATACAAGCGTATATAAAGGAATTACAAGAAAGTGTTCTAAAAAGGACGAACCGTTAATCTAAAGCTTAAAAAAGCTTAAAGCGCTAAATAAAGCTAAAAGACTTAAAATTAAAAAGCAAACTATGCGTTCTTACAAAAGAAGCAATAGTTACACCTAAAAGACTAAAAAAACTAAATAAGTTGACAACTAAGATGACCACTAAAAATAGAAGATGAACATTATAGAATAAATATAATATTATTTTAATAGTTCTTTGTTATATTCCCTTCCACGATCAACCTACCTAAAATAATTTCTTTGATTTCACACCCATGAGCATTAAAGTTCACCATATATCTATTGTCACATAACTGACTGACACTCAACAAATTATACTTCAGTTTCTCTGCGTACCAAACATTATGTACTTTTAAAGTGTCATTAATTCTCAAAGAACATTTACCTTGGATTTTTACTGACGATTTATCACCAAAATTTACTGCACCACCATTCCAATCAATAAAGGTATTAATAAATTTACTCTTATCACCTATCATATGATTCGAGCAACCACTATCTATAACCCAAAGGTTTTGTTCCACTCTTAACAAATACTTCGAGATCTGTTCTTCGTCTTTCATCTTTAAACTTTCTAACCAAATTTTATAGGTTTGTAGCTTGTCCTGTTTTACCTTGTCATCTCCTTCATAATTGCTCTTCAACTTATCCCAAATCTTCTTGGATGTTTTACAATGCATAACTTTAACAAACTTAGTCTTAGACAAACAACATAATATAGTATTTTTAGCTTTGGCATTATTTTCATAATCCCTTTTCTCTACGAGATTAGTTAAAGGAAGTCTAGGCATAGTATAATCATTTTCTATTGTCATCCAAACATCAAATCCTAAGGAAGAAATATAGATTTCCATTTTAATGCTCCAGAATCCATAACTAGTGCCATCAAACAAAGGTGCCTTATTTGATGAGAACCTTCTAGATTATCCATGTGTTCTATTGACATGATCTGCTTAGACTGATTAGGTCTTTTTAACAAGCACTGGATTTGATACCTATTGTAGAACACACGTTTGTAGTAAATAAAAATCCAATTCTTAAACAATTTATAGTTTTAAAGAGCTTCAAAGAGATGCATAATAAAGACAATGCACAAGATTTACGTGGAAACCCAAGATGGGAAAATCATGGTGAGAACATTGATAGGATCTATTGTCGTAATCCAACCTCATGATTGAAACTTCAATTACAATGTTTAAGGGCACTAACCCTAAGGAGTCACCAAACCCCTATCCTAAGAGAATCTGCTCTTCCAACACCAACTTAACAACCTGAGCAACAACCCAATATTATTAAAGCAACAACTTTTTGGAATCAAAATTCACCTATCTGAGCACCAACTCAGTTCTCTTAGAGCATCAACTTTATGAAAATAATTACAAAAACATTATTAATTTCAACTTCAATTATTACCACATTTACAACAATAGAAACAAAAGCATAAGCTTTTACAATCAGATTGTATGCACCCTTCAAATAAACTATCCAATGTTGAACATCTAATATACAGAGACCTGCAAAACTTCTTCAAAATAATGTCATCTTTCACAACAACATTAACCTGTAAATCTAAACTGATCTAAAACTAGTCTGAAACTATTATAATGTTGAAGATAAAATATGTATATGTCTTAAAGAATGTGTTGTCTAAACAATGATGATATTGTTATACCTGGTTTGAAACTTATCACCAGTGAATTGGAATTGCAAACTGTGTTTCTTAGAGACTACCCACTCGTAGCCTTCTATTGATTTACTTCGAGAATCATGAGTGTAACTGTATTCACTGTGAATGACATGCAACATTCAGTTCTCACTACTCTCAATGTATCAAGATTAATACTGCAGACATTAAACTATTGGCATTTTGATGATGTTTTGATTGTCATTGATGGACACACACTTTCTTGATGTATGAGTTATGCTCAACCGATAATTGCTCTAACCGGTATTGTGTATTATTGGATGTATAGTCTTTAGACTATTGGTGTTTTGCAGAAAATGGTTTACCGTTCACAGATTGTATGAAGACCGCAAGCGGTATGAAGACCCCAAGCAGTATGAGGATCCCAAGCGGTTCGAGGAGCTCAAGCGGTACGAAGGAACCAAACGGTAGTTAACTTTTGATCGGAACTCTTCGATCTACCAGTCTTCATTTTTGACAATCGGTAATCGGTATATTGTATTAATCGGTATTACTTTGTGATGAGTTACCAACCGATATTACTGTAATGTGTGATGAGTTATCATCCACCGACACTTTGGTAGTGATTTTGTGTTGTGTTACCAAATATGTCTAGATGCACTGAACCTAGGAACTTGTGGTCTAATTCTATTGGACCGACATAAAATCAGATTCCTTTATAAGGACATCATGTCTAGGGTTTGCATGGATGAGATAGAGTATGCGAGATAGAATAGAAGAGGTTATGTGTGATCATTGAAGAGATCTAATTAAGCATACTATGCTATTGTCTAGATCATTCACTTGTTGATTACTAATATCTTTGACAAGTCTGAAACCCTTAACCGGGTAGGCCCAGCAGAGCCTTTGTAAATCCTCTAACAAGGTGGTTCACAACTGTGGATCTAAAATCCTTTAACAAGGCAGTCTTTAACAGGACTTATCTCCTAACAGAGATCTAGATTCCTAACAGGATCTATTCTGGTGAAGAACATTGTATGACCTTAACTGGTCTAGTTTCTATTATGTAGATAGTTACTTGTGAGTTTATGCTCACCATGGTTTTTCCCATTTGGTTTTCCACATCAAATATCTTGTGTTATGGTGATTGTGCTTTTGTGGGTGAATGCTTTGTTTTCTATTTGGTTTGCATTTATCTTAACCGGTTTATTAGTGAATCTGTTGCATTGGTTATCTGCTAAACTGTTTAAAGGATTGTTTACAGTATTTTTTGGTATACTAATTCACCTCCCCTCTCTTAGTATTCATCAATTGGTATCAGAGCCAACCTTTCTATAAGTCTAACCACTTGGAAGGAGATATAGGGGAATACAGTGTGAGGGAACTTACTCATCATCTCACTCAGACTGAGAGAGCCTATAATGAACTCAAACTCAAGTATAAAGCCTCTTTGGCCAAAAGAAGAGAGCATGCTGAGAAACTGATGGAACTTACTGAAAATAGCTCTTGTGATGAAGCTGACATGGATGCCCTAGTTGAAGAAGTTGAAAAACTGAATGAATCAAAAGCCAATATGAGAAAGGAGTTGGAAGGACTGACTATCAGAATGTGTCAAGAGCTTGAGAATAAAAGGAAAGTTGAAGATCTGGTAAAAGACAAAGATCATGAGATCTCCAAGCTGAAGCAAGAAATCAGTGCCTTTACTGCTCACCTCCAAGAGAGTAAAGTGGAAAAAGAAGAAATGCAAGGTGAACTAAACATAGCTATTTCTGAGAATGCAACCTTGATGGAATCTAATGCTACTATATCCAAGGAACTTACTGAGTCAAAGGAGATACTTGCCAAATTCAATCAGAGTACTGCTAAGCTAGAGAAAAATCTAGAATCGACAAAGCTAGTAAAGAATACCACTGGAGTTGGTTTCTTTGGGTATGAGGAAGGTGAGACCTCTGGAACAAAAGTTGAAGCATCAAAGAAGCAATCGACATCCAAGGATAAAGGTAAGCAAAAATTTAAACCTGTTTGCTTTAATTGTCTCAAAGAAGGACATACTGCTAATGTGTGTAGAAGCAAGGGCTACAACAATTTTCCTTATTTTCAAAACAATATGCCTAGATCCAATAGATTCAATGGAAACTGTTATGCATGCAACAAGTTTGGGCATAGAGGTTTTGAATGCAGGTCAGTTTTGCACAACATTGGGAGATATCCTCCAAGGACTCAAAGAGTTATCCCGGAACCTTCTGTGAACCGAAATCCCAACCGGTACAATACCTATGACCATTGGTCAGGTGATTATCAAGCGACAACTAGTTGGAGAGCAACTTGTTTGATCTGTCGTGGTAGCGGTCACACTGCTACAACATGCAAAAGGAAGAATGGAAGTATGAATAATGGACCGTGGAGAACACCTGGAATGGTATGCTATCATTGCAACAAACTGGGACACACTGCCAGAACTTGAAGACTGAGAAAGAACCTATTGGATGACATACCGATCACTCCACAAGGGAAGATTGATGTTGAAACTGTTCAAATAGAAATGAATAAAACTTGGAAAAAGAAATCAGAAGAAGAGTCACAGAATGAACTTGTTTCTGCACTTAGTGTGGAAGTCTCTGAACTGGCAAATTGAGCTTCAAAAAAGATTAGGGGGAACATATCGGTGAAATATTTTGAACCCTCGGTTTATATCGGTAAAGACCTTAACCGGTATATGTTACATGTCAATCGACAGAAGATTTGAAGCGGTAAAAGGCAAAATTAGGGTTTGTGCCCTAGCGGTGATGCATTTATTATGGTAGGTGAGAATTTGTTTAAAAGGGTTTTCATCATCATTTTCACTTATCTGTTTTCGAGAGAAGAATTTTTCTAGAGCAGAGCAACCAGAGCGATTTGTCTAGCAGTTGACAAAATCTTGTGTGAATTCTTGCAATCATCTTCAAGCAATCAATGAAGAACTCTAAGCGGTGAACTGGCAACTGAAGTAGTGTTTTGTGTGCGTCATTGGAAACCCTAAATTCTAGTTTATGAAGGCATTTTCTGAAATTCTTTCTTATCATTTGATCATGGCTTCGACATCGCACTCTAGTTCTAGTGCACCTGAAGATTCAGTCGAATTTCTTCAAAAGAAAATGAAATATAATGCCCTATCTCAAATACCCATCGGAGTTATTGTTGAGGGAGATATTTCAGAGTATATAGACTATAAATTGGAAGACCTAGAATCCCTAGTGATTCATTCCCAGCTAAGTCTATTCTGTGGGGATGACAAAAAGATCAAACCTCAGTATAGTGTCCTTGAGAAGATGAAACTGCACAATATGATATATTTTCTGGAAGAGTTCACAGAAGAACATATTCACATCATCCTTAGCAGAGTGCATGGTGACAAGATGTATCTCGAGCGGACCCATGACATAACACCAAAATAAATTCATGCCATCATCGGTCTCTGCAATATTGGAGAGGTACTAGCTCTACAAAAGGTCACCAAAACTGAAATGACAAAGCTCACCAGTTCTGTGAGTGACCAATGGGCGATGACCATCAACACCATCTTTAATGATCTGGTAAAATATGCTTGCATGGTGATTGGTTACCAGATGTTTTATGCCAATAGAATGAACTTTGTCCCTGCTGTTGTGGTGAATGCTACTTACAGAATGATCAAGGAAGACACTACATTTGACCTATGTACCTATCTACAGAAGCAATTGCTATTGAATCTGAAGTCCATCAAACAGGACAATTCTCTAAGGTTTAGGTTTGGCCAACTTTTGGTCGGCTTATTCTTTTATTTTCAAGGTTATTTCCTTGGAGTAGGTGATGTGCAATGGTCTACTGACCTACTGGTCTCCAGACAAATTAAGGAAAGTCTACAAGTAGTGGGAACTACATATCCCGAGGTTCTGAATAAATATTTTGATGAATTCAAGCAGAATATGAGCTAGAGAATAAGGATATCTGATGATATTGTGAAGAAGTATGAAGATGACATCTGCTTCACAATAAGGATAGATGACTGCATAATGGAAGCGGTGGAACTGAGAAAGGAAGTAGTTGGCCCTATGGGGTATGAAGTGATGAATGACATGTTGATCGGGTATGCCTCTACCCTACTTGCCTCACCACTAGATGAAAAGAAAAAGAGAGCCGGTACCTATGTGGAAAGGGTTACACCGACTGTAGAACCAAAACAAAAAAAGGGCAAAGCAGTGCCATCAGTATCTACACCGATTACCTCTGCCAGTCCGAAAGTGACCAAGCGGTCACCAGCTAAGCAGAAACTTGAGATTATTCCAGAAAAGGTATTCGAGAGGAAGCGGAAATCCAAGACCCACTCACCGGAGTCAGAGGACACTGAACCAAAGATCCAAACAAAGAAGACAAGGCAATCAAGCAAGAAGATGAAGTCTATCAGTAATGTTCCTGCAACTTCAACACTGGTAAATTTAGACATCTCCTCTTATAAACCAATGACACATTGTCAGAAGACAATTAAGAATATTAGGAGAAAAGTGCTTGATGATTTAAAGGAGTATTTTGATGATTTTAATGATAATGAGAAAGAAGAGGTAGAATAGGAAGTCATTAAATACTTGTGTATTAATGATCGGTCACCATCTGAGATTAGATTGGTTACAACAGATTCTTTGTATAATTCTTTAGATAATAAATGGCGCATTGCCATTTAAAGAGAACAGGAGATCAGGGAGAAAATTTTTGCACAATATTTTCCTGATGCTTCAAATTCTGAATTATTTGAAATAATGGATAAGAACAAAGGCATCTTCTTCATGAGAAGGAGAAGACTCAAGCTACTAGAAGGTAAATCTTCTAAAGTGGAAAAGGATACTCACATACATGTGAAATTTTCTTTCAATATGCACTGAGTATCTGAAGCTACTAAGCAGGCTGACCAAACACCAGACCTATCCTCAGACAAACTGGATGAGGTGTTTGACATTCAAGGTGAAAGAGTGACAAAAAAATTTGATCCTATTGATGTTGATGCATTAGATAGTGAGGATGTCACTCCGGACAAAGAGAAAGAGAAACATGATAAACAAAATTCAGAGAAAGAGAAATAGGACAAAGCAGAGAAAGAGAAACATGACAAAGAAAAAGCTAAAAAAGAGAAACATGACAAAGAGCAAGAGGAAAAAGCAAAGGAAGAGGAAGACAAGAGAAAAGAGGAAGAGAAAAAGAAAGAGGACGACAAGAGAAAAGAGGTAGAGAAGAAGAAAGAGGAAGAAAAGAAGAAACAGGAGGAGAAGAAGAGAAAATAAGAAGAAAAGAGGAAGGAAGAAGAAAGGAAGAAGGAGGAAGAGAAGAAAAAGCAGGAAGAGGATAAGAAGAAGGAAGAACTGAAGAAGAAACAAGAAGAGGAGCAAAAGAAGAAAGAAAAGGATATGAAAGAAGTAGAAGAGGAGAAGGAAGAAGAGAAGAACAAACAAGAAGAGATCAAAACAAAAGAAGGAGGGCAGAGTCCTAAGGCAATCGGTGATCAACCCAAACAGGTTGATACCACTAGTCCTATTAATCTAACTCTTGCAAGTCTAACTTAGTCAGCAGATGAGTCTGAGCTACTTCAAAGCATCAAAATTGCATAGGAGAGACTGAAAGAGTTGCGGAGGAAGAAAGAACAGGATGTCATACAAATTGTAGTTGACACCCTTACCAGTATAATTCCCAGTACCAACCTCCCCAGTACCGATTCCTCTCTATCCAAGCTCAAACTTCTTTGTACCGTAGTGGAGGACCAAGTACAATGCTTGGAAGATGTTGTTGAAGCAACTGCAAAGAAGAACCATGAAAAGGCACTCAATATTGACTTAGTCAAGCAAATGAATGAACTGCGGACCCAACTACTGAAACAACAAAATGATATTAGTGTTGCTATGGGTGAAGGTAAATTACTGTTGAGTAAAATCTGCCAACCCCATCTATTTTGTGATGACGTGCTTAAACAGAAAGCTCAACTCCAATCTGAGTTACAGGCATATATCATAAATTTCAAGATGCCATATGATTCATTCATTACCTATGGACAAACCGTTCATCGTTATCAACAGCAGACTGCCAAGATGGACTTAGAGATCAACAACCAGACTAAATATTTGTAGGAGCTTCAACTGCTCCTATTGCCAAGATTGCAGATTCTTCAGAAATGTTTTCTCAACCTGGAAGCTATCATGGTAACTCAAGAGCTGAGTACCATTGATGCAATGGAGGAACTGGTATTTCAGATGAAGACTGAAAGTGAGGTTGCTACCTCATTACTTGAGTCATGGACATTGGCCCTAAAAACTTTTATGCAGGACTTTAAATCTGTTTTTGAGAAATTTCATTCCTTATTGTCATGAACATCTACTCTTTTTTTTATATATGTAAAAAGGGGTTATTTTGCAGTACTTTATCATTGTTGGCAAAGGGGGAGTAGTGTACATTAAAATTTTGGTGAATGTTACCATTTCATGTTCTTTCATGTTTCCACTTTGGGGAGTAGTGTATATTGTAATTTCTGCAAAAGGGATAGTGTATATGCTTAGGGGGAGTAATTTTGATTACGACATTTTTGTTGTAAAAATACTTAGATGTCAAAATTTTCCCAAGTGTTGCCATCAATTCCAAAGGGGGAGATTGTTGGCATTCTGATGATGTTTTGATTGTCATTGATGGACACACACTTTCTTGATGTATGAGTTCTTGATGTATGAGTTATTCTCAATCGGTAATTGCTCCAACTGGTATTGTGTATTATTGGATGTATAGTCTTTAGACTATCGATGTTTTGCAAAAAATGGTTTACCGGTCACAGATTGTATGAAGATCGCAAGCGTATGGAGACCCCAAGCAGTATGAGGATCCCAAGTGGTTCGAGGAGCTCAAGCGGTATGAAGGAACCAAGCAGTAGTTAACTTTTGATCAGAACTCTTCGATCTACCAGTCTTCATTTTTGACAACCGATAATCGCTATATTGTATTAACTGGTATTACTCTGTGATGAGTTACCAATTGGTATTACTGTAATGTGTGATGAGTTATCATCCACTGACACTTTGGCAGTGATTTTGTATCATGTTACCAAATATGTAAGATGCACTGAACCTAGGAAATTGTAGTATAATTCTATTGGACCAACATGAAATCAGATTCCTTGATAAGGACATCATGTCTAGGGTTTCCATGGATGAGATAGAGTATGAGAGATAGAATAGAAGAGGTTATGTGTGATCATTGAAGAGAAGATTAGGTCTATATAAAAAGAAAGAGTGTGGAGATATTGAAGACTGAAGTAATGATGAAATGCATTAACAATATGTTGTCAAGGATTTAATTAAGCATACTGTGCTATTGTCTAGATCATTCACTTCTTGATTACTAATATCTTCGACAAGTCTGAAACCCTTAACCGGGTAGGCCCAACAAAGCCTTTGTAAATCCTCTAACAAGGTGGTTCACAATTGTGGATCTGAAACCCTTTAACAAGGTAGTCTTTAACAAGACTGATCTCCTAACATAGATCTAGATTCCTAACAGGATCTGTTCTGGTGAAGAACATTGCATGACCTTAATCAGTCCGGTTTCTATTCTACAGAAAGTTACTTGTGAGTTTCCACTCACCGTGGTTTTTCCCATTTGGGTTTCCATGTCAAATATCTTGTGTTATGGTGATTGTGCTTTTGTGGGTGAATGCTTTGTTTTCTATTTGGTTTGCATTTATCTTAACCAGTTTATTAGTGAATCTGTTGCACTGGTTATCTGCTAAATTGTTTAAAGGATTGTTTACCATATTTTTTGGTATACTAATTCACCCCCCCCTCTTAGTATTCATCATAAACAATGCTTCTTGTTTTCTCGTGGATCAAGATCATTACACACACCACCTTCCCTTCTTCAAGAAAGACATCAAAATATTTGGAAATGAATACACAACTAATCATAACTAAATCAATTGGCAATTAAGATTCAATTTATAATAGTTTACCCACGATTGTAATTGTTCTCATAGATGTCTTTAATCGCATTTGATACACAACATAATGAGTTCTTTTCAAATAAAGTCTAATGCCCCAACTACTAAATTGTCTAAGATAGTTAAAAATGATATACACCTACCCTCAACTTCCTCACAAACTGTCATACACGATCTGCGTTTATAAAATATTGCAGCACTCATCCAAACTGAAACCAATATCAACATTATGATCAATTATATTATCATCAGTTTAGATTTTGTTTCTGATTAGGATAAACAAGTTTTGAAGGGACCTAATACTCTCAGATTTTTCACGGATCTAAAACCAACAAAGGGATGTTGCAGAAAGGTACAACAAAGCTAAACAACAACAAAACCACAGTCAACCAAATTGTAGTGGCACAAGAGGCTACAAGACACAACAGCCAAAACCAAATAATCGCCAGCCACACACAAAAGAGAGACAATACAAACCAGGCTGACAACAACAACAGATCCATACCACCTTATAGATCTGAGAAAAAAAACACGAGGATTTATCTGGCATCCCCAGCCACAAAATAGGGTTTTCCCAGGCTCCTTTAACCTGTAACAGAGTCTCCAGCTCACTAACAACATGAACATATCCTAACCAAAAACACACATTGGCCAAACTGGGCCCTTGAAAACTGCTAACATCTAGCCTGTCCATGATAAAATCAAAATACCAAGGGTTTTTCTAGGCTCCCTTAACCTTGAGAGTGGGTTTTAAGAGGCTCCCACAACCTGAAAAGGGTTTTATACAGCTCCCACAACTAGTGGGCCTTTGAAAACTGCTAACAACCAGTCTTTGCCTGCAAGAAGCAAAAAATGTAGGGTTTTTCCAGGCCCCCTCAACCTTGAATGAGGGTTCTACAAGGCTCCCACATCCTGACACCAGATCAACTAAACACCATTTGCAATTCCCGTGAACAAACACAACACCCAACTCCACCTCTATAGGAGAGAGGTCATCCCTGAAACAAACCATCTCCACCTCGATAGAAGAAGGTGCCACCTCAATAGACTAAGCCAAGGAAAACCAAAGGTGTTGAGAAAGAAACAGGAGAGAAAGATTCATAGGGGTCAAAATATAAGGACAAGGATAAACGGGCCCAATCAACAGAAACAACAAGGGTTTTAAAAAGGCTCCCTTAACCTTCACCTAAAACAAGAAAACATGGGTATTCCTAAAAAGCCCAGACTCAGTAAAAACAACCTCATGGGGTTTTAATAGGCTCCCCAAACCACAAGAAATGGGTTTTAGAATGGGCTCCCAAAACCATAGCAGGGCTAGAACAATAAATCCTCCTACCGAACACCAAAGAGAAGAGGACAAAATGAGACCCCTGAACCTTCAACGAATCCCAAGGCACCAAGGGAAGAAAGCACTCTCTCCAAAAGAAAAGGACTACTCGGAACAACCCTCTACATCCAATCAAGGGAAAACCAACAAGACACATCTCAACCTGAATAGGAGATGGGGTCACCTCAATAGACCAAGCTAATTAAGGAAACCCTTGAGAAAGAAGACAAAGAACATACCCAGGAATGCACACAAAGCTAGGGCCAACAACCCCCAGATAGAAAAGAAGCCAAAAACTGCCCACATCATAGGCAAAAAGCCCACTCGAAATAACCAGAGGATTCAACACGAAGAAACAATGAATGAAAGGCATATGAAAAATCAAACCACAACTTCCAGCCATCGGTAGGCCAGACCATGAAGAAGATGGGGAAGGCATTCACAGTTCACTAAACCACGACCCCATCTCAGCCAAAACTATATCCACCTTAGAGATAATAGGGGCCATGTCCCAGTCTCTCGAGAGACAACCACAGTCAAGAAAGAACCAACAAAAACCCACGAACACCGCATGTGGTAAAGGAGACATAACACTCCCACTACCTCCAAACACGATCCTAGCCTCCACTCCAACCACCTCGGGAACCGAATCCCCACCCTCGCCTCCATCAGCGTCCTCTATAGCAGAAACCCTAGCCCCCGACCCTCTTCCGCAGTCGTTCCTGCTCATTCCGCTATTTTTTACTTACTTTGTTAACCTTTCTTTGTTGGCCTTCCTATCACTTTAGATTTTGTTCCTGATTAAATGATAGATTTATTTTTTATTCTATTCCACAATTATAAGTACGCCATGATAAACATTCAGTTATATTTTTACGTCAATCAAAATAAAATGGTATCAATCTAAACCTCGTGGCATATTTTTATTTCACATCATATTTTTGTATTTATGTTCATCATATTGACATCATAGAAAACTTGCAGACTGAAGCCAAAATTGCAAACACATTATTGAAAATACATCATACTGCAATTGACATTCCTTTGTAGTGATTTTCTTGGTCGAACTATGTGGGTTGTTTAGATTCTCATCTCAACCCATTATTGGGGAAAACTATGTTTCCCTTATGATAGGTTCACTAGTATATTGCTTAACACATTATCAAGAATTTTTTTGAAGCTAAACATTTTCTTGATGATGGGTCCACTAGTGACACCTAAATGTGCAAACCTAAACCTGCACTGTTAAAATATATTAGTGTGCAAAAATGACCAGAGTAGGTTAATGAGACTTAAAAAGTAAAAAGAGTTGGAACACATACAAGTGATTTAATTGCTCAAAATATCCTTATCATAGGAGAGTGAAAAAATGGCTAAAAATGCAATAAAACTTTGAGAATCTTGTCACAAAAGTGTTTATTGAGTATACAGTCCGAAAACATCTACAAGATAAAATCTAAAATTTACATTTGGAGAGTTATTTGGGTTGAGTGTTGGGAAATATGTTATGGATAGCATGCTAAAAACTACCTCAAAATATAGTGCATCTTTTCTCTCTTGTAATCTTGCAAGAATAATTTATTGGTTGAAATTTTGAAAAATATCTTCAAGACAAAATTATAAGAATCACATTTCAATAGTGAATTGGGATGATTGAAGAAAGAGTGTAATATTGTTCATGATAATAAAAGGAGGAAAACAAATTAGTATATCATTTGATCCTCTTCCATCCACATCAAAAAAAATATTCCGTTGAAAATTTAAAATACATCTTTTTAACACATTTTCTATAAGTTGTATTTGAAGAATGGTTGGATTAGGTGGAGGTATAGATGATATCCTTAGAGGTTACAAATCCTAAGAGGGGAGATTATTTTCAATTGGCATCGAACTAATTTTATACACAAATTTATCTTATATTATATTAAGGAGCACAACATTCAATTTGTTTTTCCTAAAATGACATCAATACTAGTAACTTTACATTCAATCTTAGGCAAATTTTAGTGTGCACTCTACTAATTGAAATACATATGATTAGAAGAAATATGAAGATAAAATATAAATATGTTGATAAAAGAAATAAATTCACCTATCCAAATTTATAAGAAAACTAGTAATTTTGAGCTACAATCCCAACATGAGTAAATAAGAATAAAAAAATTAACAAACTATACAAAGTGTGATGAACAACCTCTTCATTCTTTAAAAACAAATTCAAGTTTAACTAACAAACACTATTTTTCTTTTGACCTTATTCAATATTTTGTAACTACTTTTAGGAGGAAATCTATAATTATCTCACTATACAAGTAGTTTTCATTAAATGAATAAATATACATCAAATAAATTATTCATCTAATTCATAATTTCATTTATGATATTTCAAAAGAATAATTCCATTAAACAATCCACTATTGAATATTATGTCATGGAAGGTACATATTACAAAGTATCATTTATGGTGATATTATATAAATTTACAAATCATTAATAATATAATTTTCATATGAAATATAAAAAATGTATCTAAGTAACCAAGTCTTTGACATTCTTCAAATGCAAGAGAGAGAATCACTCTAAATGTTTTTTCTCCAACCATGGACCAATGGTCCCCTCCACACCTTCCATTAGGAAGTGGCCCTACCTTTTACGAGGGTAGCAAATCAAGGGAATTATCAAAAACACTATGACATCTAAGAATTGTGGAGTCTCTAATTACAAAAAATATGTCATACAACTCTAGAATCCATTTAGCTAAGTACGACACAATATGATTGTTTTGCAAATGAGTAGACATTATGAATTAACAATGCTAGTACTTTTTTTTTTTAATGCCAGTGGTATCCCCATGACCCAGCCCAATGCCCAACCTTCCTTACCTTGGACTTACTTATTGACAAGTTGGGGTTTAGGAAGGGGTGAGTTGAGGTGAGACTAATCAACTAGTGATGTACCAAGCCACCCGCAAGCCAGGTGCATCGGGTGAGACCGGGCCTCGGATTTGAGCTCGAGACCAACGGGGAGCAAATCTATGGCCCAAGCCAACTCTGCTACCCATGTGAACAACAATGCTAGTAGTTGGCCAAATTTTTGATACACAAATACACATTTTTTAAATGGATATGTGTGTTACATATATTCACATATCTCTATCTCAAATTGTTTATTAATAATTATTATTCACATTCAAACACACTCAAGTGTATAATACTCTATACATAAGCATGTTATGGACATGTAAAACCTTATCTACTTTTAGAAACATCCTATCTATTATCACTTCATTGGTTGATTGGCACCTATAAGAAAGTTAAGTAGCGAAACAAATTCCTACACTAACCTTGAGAGGAGGGTAATGCAAAAACTTTTACTAATCGTTACAACAGTTACATAAACTTAACAGAATTAGACACAACAACATGCATACTACAACACAACGATTTACGTGGGGAAAACCCTTTCGAGAGAAAAACCCCACACTCTAAAAGCTGCCCAATATATTACTCAACAATCAACAATAGATTACAATAAACTTGCAGAGTCATCTCTTCATAGGAGTACCACTAATCAAATATTCAGAGGTAACTCAATAGCCATAAGACTCTTACACACAACCTCTATCTTATGCACCTCATATATAGGAGATACAATACAAGAAACTATCAAAAGGTATTACAAAACCATGGTCTTAAACCGCCCAATTAAGTTGAGTCGACCTTATCTTCTATCTAGATGCCCTATGATGTGTCAAAACACACATCAACACATGTCCCTCCCTTTTACAACTCATTTATGTGTCTGATGCCTTGTATATTTCTTATTTCGGGAGTATAAACTTCTGGAGGCCATTACTTGTGAACCATGTGTCTGATCGACGAACAGTTAGAAGCTTCAAAAAGCTCATGAAGATATCTATCACCTCATAAACCGCCATGCCATTTATGCCCACTTTTAAAAGCTTTTTGGAGCCTCTAAAGTCCTCACAATTAAATTTAAACCTTTAATCACACCCCTCCAAAACATAAACTTTCATATCTTCAAAACTAGTTGTGATCTTGCGATGAAACTTTACCGGAATGCTTATCTAGCCAACCAAAAGCTTTGGGGAGAATTTTGTACCATTTCGTGCTCAAATGAAAACTTACTATAAATAGTAACCTCATGTAAATTCAAGGTTGAGACACCATTTTTCCCAAAATTCTCCCACTTGTCGAACACCTTACAAGAGCAAAGGGAGTATCAACACAATAAATTAATTGCTAGGGGCCATGAGGCCCATATAATTTGAACACCATCTGAACTTCTCTATGATCACAACCTTATTTAAAAAATATGCATCATTCATCAAAGTTTCTACCTTAACCAGCTTCAGCCTGCAATCTTCGACCATATCTTTGATAAAATGATACTGAACATCAATGTGCTTGGTCCGAGTATGAAATGTCGGATTCTTAGCTAGGCAGATTGTACTCTAATTGTCACAATAAATTATCATTGCACCTTGTTTTATTCCAATATCTAAACACAGTCTCTTAATTCAAATGACTTCTTTACAAGCATGAGTAGCTGCCATATACTCTGCTTCATAGTGGACAAAGCGAACACATCCTATGGATTACTCATCCAACTAATTGCACCACCAAATAAAGTAAACACATAAGCACTAGTGGATCTTCTGCTATCAATATCACCTGCCCAGTCTCAATCCACATAACCATGAATATAAAGGGAAATCACGTCTCCAATCAGTTTACCATGATAACATAAAGAATACTCTGAGGTACCCTTCAAGTATCTGAAGACTCTTTTGATTGCATCCCACTGAAATCTACCAGGATTAGACATATATCTGGAAAGAACTCTCACTTCTTGGGCAATGTCTTGTCTAGTACATACCATAGCATACATCAAAATTCCAACTGCACTCTAGTAAGACACTTTTCTCATGTCTTCCATCTCTGATGGGGATTTAGGACAATCTGAAACATATAATTTCATTCCAACTGTAAAGGGAACACACAATGGTCTACAATTTTGCGTGTTGAACCTCTGTAAAATTGAATTCACATACTTACTCTGGCCTAGCCATAGCTTTTTGTTCACTCTATCTCTTTTAATTTTCATCTCAAGAATTTACATTTTGCTAGACCAAGATCTTTCATTTCAAATTTAGTAGCAAGCTGAGACTTTAGTTCTGAAATCATACCTTTCCCTTTACCAATGAATAACATATCATCAACATATAATGTAATGTACAGGAAATGATCAACATCAAATTTATAATAAACATAGTTATCTAATTTAGAATATTTAAATCCCAAACTCAACACATATGTATCAAATTTCTAATACCACATCCTAGAACTCTGTTTGAGGCCATACAGAGGTTTCTTTAATTTATAGACAAAATTACTTTTACCTTTTACCACATAGTCCTCTGGTTATCTCATATAAATATCCTCCTCCAAATCACCATGAAGGAAAGCAGTTTTTGTAATACCCGCCAAAATACCCTAGAGAAATCCAACCAACTAACATACAACTAGAGATAATATATATTTTTTAAAACATCTACTAACACAATGCAGTAAACTATAATTACATCAAAAGCATTAATTAACATCTACAGGATTATATAAAATATATTTAACATCATAATTGCGCAAGCGGAATACATCACAACATCTACCATTTCCTAGGGTACTTCAATGCCATCACGTAAATAACTCTAACACATAAACACATCTCCATCTATGATACCATTCAACATTCATTACATCCATTTCCTAATCGATTACTTTTCTTCTTAGCATGAGAATCATTATTCAACAAATGCATATCCTTTCATATCCCATTATCCATTTGATTCATTTTAAAACACCAAACCAAATGTTCCTAATCCCTTTCCAAACCTTCATGTTCTCATGAATTATCAATTAGGCATCAACTAATGCAATCTAGTTCATTTCCTTAAGTATAACCATACATCCTACAAGCTATTCATTCTTATTCATATTCTAGAGATATTCATGAACCAAGAATAACATCATTTCCATTGAAACATTCATATAGTTTCTTCCAATCTAGAATTGCAATAACAATGAATATACTTTTACAACATAGTCATTTACAATGAATTCAATAATCATATTATGTTACAATACATCAAGATCTCAATCCACTACAATTCCTATTACATATATTTTCTAGATACTGTTACATATTCTTCCTTTATAATTATGCCTTCCTCATGATATAAGATACACAATCTCAGTTACACTGCATAGAATATACTCCACGAATCCATCTACATGAAGAGAAGATATGAATCCACATCCATGCACAAGAGCATCCAATGAAGAACACCCCAATGGAAGAAGGCATCAAACCACCCGATCATGTGGAACCATAAGGAACCACCCCCCGTGTTAGGAGATGACACAAGATCCCACTCACACTCTAGATCTAGGCTGACACCTAGCTACCAAAGAGATGAAACAACTCCAAGACCATAATCATGACATAATCCACCATACAGGACATCCAAAGGCACCACAATACAAGCATAAGGAGTTAGGATCAACACGTAGGGTAGAGTCTCATCACATACTATCAGAGGATATCCTAGAACTCTGTCCCGACATCCATGATACACATGCGGAACTGTCTCAACCTTTGAGAAATCAAGGGAGTTCGGTTTATCTGGTTACCAGATCTTCCCATATCTCACTCTGGTTTACTTGAGGCCATGAGATAGGACATCATCGCAAAACATTTCTTATCTTACTTAGATGAGTTACTACTACCCAGCCTGCCTAAGATTAGTTATTATATTATCACTTGATTAATACAATAAACCTCCAATAAGCTATCCAGACAGTCTAGACCCCGGTTCCAACCAACAAGGAATCCTAGCAATCTATTCCTCGTTACCTCGACAAACTCATGGAAGCCCACTCCCCCTAATCATGCACCTAGATCTTAGGGTAACAACATACTCAAATACAAGAACAAGGGCTCTTAGATGCATAATAACCTGGATAACCAAGGTTATACATCAAATAATAATCTCCAAGAACATGAACAACATATGCCAATATCATAGCCTTACAAAGGCAACCAATAATCCTTAAAAATCAAGAATATCATTATTAAAAAATATTCAACATGAGCCCAAAGAATATCAGCAAGGCATTTCTCATCTTTCTCAATCTAATAGGGAAATCAATAATCTTCATAGACACGAAGAATACAATCTTTTCAAATCAAATTGCATAAGAAGGATTTAAAATTCCCAACCTGAAAAATAGAAGTCATGTAATGCAAAATTGTTGCAGAAGCGACAAGCCATATCTTCAATCCACCAAAAAAAATCACAACCTCAAGCAAATCCAAGCCAAGCTCCAAAAGCCAAATGAATAATTCTCAAAAGATTCTCCAGCCAAGCCACACACACAATAAACTCAAATCTCCCAATAATAGAAATTGATCCAAAAACTATACAACTTCTCCAACCAATCAAAATAATCCAAAATATAATATCTCATACTAACCCTGCCAAATATTGAGGTAGAACAATATAAAATAATAATATTTAACTTACCCAAATATCTCAACTAATAATAAGATAGGGTAGGTAGGGTAAATAATTAAATAATAGATAAATAATTAAACCAAAATAATATATTTCTTATCAACCATCTCGAAAATTAAAACAGTAATAATATAAAATAATATTATTACAATCTCCAAACTCATAGCTGACAATGAGAGAGGGTAGGTGAGATAAATAATAAATAGATAAATAAATGGGTAGGAAAAATAAACAATAATAAATAATCCCATTAACCAATAAATAAAATAGAAAGGGCTAATATAAAATAAATAAATCAAATGCCCAATAAATGTTAAACCACAAAATAATATAAATAAATAATTAAACAAGCAATTAAATAATAATATCTTCATAACCACAACTCCCAAGAGGGCCAATCATAACAAGGGGTAAGTAAAAAAATAATAACAAATAAATAAATAGATAGATAATAAACAATAAAGCAAATAAATAAATAAAATAATAAATAATTAAATAAGTAACAAATAACCCAACAATAAATAAATGGATAAATAAATAATTAAATGTACGGGTACATATAAATGCTCCAACCCATATTAATTTAAACTCAATGCCATTAATATCTCCCACATATGCATAAAATATAATAGTAAATAAATAATATTTCATGCATAATTATAAATGTCAAATATTATGATCCACAAAATAACATTAATAAATAATAACCTTTGATAATTAAATCGACAATTATATTTAAATATTAATGTCATCTACTAATTTAATTTAATATTAATAAATTATATAAACCAATTAATTAATTTATAATTTAATTAATAATCACACATTAATATTAAATATTTATATCAACTATTTATTTAATTTTTTTATTATAAACTATGTCAATCCATAATTTTAATTTAACATTATTAAACTATATAAATAAATTAGTTAATTAATAATTTAATTAATAAATAATCATAATACTACAAAGCAATCCAACATAGAATAACTCAATAAACCACTTGACACTAGGGTAAGTGCACCAAGATGGTGAACAAAAAGGGGGGTATAAGTAAACCTAAACTTCAAAGAGATATTTGAAGGTCACACACTCAAAACTAGGAGTTGAGAAAAGAATAATAATTGTAGTACTCTGAATCTAGTTTCTAAACTACTAATTTTTTAAAAAATTGGATAAGATTAAGAGGGTCAAACCTCTCTCGCACGAAAAACTGTTCCTAATTTAAAAAAAAAAACATAACATAGCTATTTTTCGTGCGCTGCACAAAATATATAGTTAGATTTAGTATTTTGCAAAACCTTATGGTAGGATGATAGGTAAGATTGAGATATAGAAGTTGTGTATTTTTTTGGAATTTTTCATTGAGTATTTTTTTTTATGATTTTTTGAAGTGACCGCATCCTGAAAATTTGGTACATGTTCGTGCACTGGGCATAACTTGCATCAAAATAATCGAAAATGAAAACTTATTTTTTTTAAAAATTGTATAGAATCTAGTGTAGAAAAATAATATGTAATTTATTTTAAATTTAGTCAAGTATATCAAAAGTTATTAAAAAAAATGGTAGACGTATGTCTGTGAGGACTGACAGGGCACTGGTAAAGAAAATTAAAGTTTACTATGCTAACGTTGTCCAAAAATAGAAAAATTTATATGGTAAGAAAGCTGAGAAGACGTGTGAGATTATGGTGGTAATTTTAGAGATACCCACTTGATCATTTGTAAACCTGATGATGATGAAGTCGAGAAATCATGTTGGAAGATGAAAAAACGTGTAAATGGACAAAAATGGAGGGAAAATGGGCTTGCAAGCCTTAGGGTCATTTTCCAACCCTCTTACCAAGCCAAAACCCGCACGGGTTTTGATGTGCAAGATAACCCGCTCGGGTTTTGAAAAACAAAAAGTACCTTTCATAGTTCTACATAACCCGTACGGGTTATGTAGAACTAAAACCATCATTTTGAGTTTCACAAAACCCATACGGTTATGAAAAAAATCATTTTGAGTTTCACAAAACCTGTACGGGTTATGAAAACCATCATTTTGAGTTTCACAAAACCCGTACGGGTTATGAAGACATCAAAATGTATGCTTGTAAACTTAGCATTTACTACACATATGTATAGACATACATATATAATATGTGTTTATGTATGTATATATGCATATCTATAGTTATATATACATATATTTATATAGATATATGTATATATGTTTGTATACATGCATGTCCCTCTTCTTTTTCTCTCTCTCATCTTCCTTCCCCCATCACTGTCTCTATCGATTCTGAGCCCTAATTATCCTCCTTGAGTTCTATCTCATCTCTCTCCCCCTCACACTTATCTCTCCGCCGAGTCTCTCACCCTCTTCTACTTCTCGTTCTCTCTACCTCATGTCTCTCACCTTCTCCTCCTTCTCCTACTCTCTCTCTCTCTCTCTCTCTCTCTCTCTCCCTCTCTTAATCCTATTCTCACCCTCTCTCCCTTCTCTTTCTTTCCCTATCTCTCTCCCTCTCTTCCTATCCCCTTCTCTCTTTGTCTCTAACTCTCTCTCCCTCCCCCTCTCCTTATCCTATTCTATGCCTCTTCCTACCCCCTTCTCTCTCTCTCTCTCTCTCTCTCAATCTTATTCTCACCCTCTCTCCCTTCTCTTTCTTTACCTATCTCTCTCCCTCTCTTCCTATCTCCTCTCTCTCCCTCCCCCCCCCCCTCTCTCTCCACTTCCTCTTTGGATCCTAGTTCTACATAACCCATACGGGTTATGCAGAACTAAGGCCAAAACTTCTAGTTTTGCATAACCAGTACGGGTTATGATAAATTGTTCCTCAAAACTCGTACGGGTTTTAAGGAACTTGTTTTTTAATTATTAAATATAATGTAATTTTATTTTTTTTAATTTTTTTTGGCTAGGCTTGGTGTTACCAAGCCTAGCACGTTTTTGAATTTCATAGAACACACACAGGTTATGAAAAATTTCAATTTTTTTTTGCATATGGCCACTTTTTTGTTCACCATCTTGGTGCACTTATCCGCTAAACAACAACTCACACCAAGACTCTAAACTGACAAGGGTAATCAACTTAAACCTAGAGTGTAGAAGAAGTCAGGTGGACTCGATGTCTGGTACCTGCAAACCTATCACCACCAATACATATACAACAACATATGCAATATATATAACGTAAATACACAGGCAAGTGAAGAGAATCACAACATCATATTGTACTCACAATGAGTGACATGACATTATCTCTATCACGAATACACTTAGAAAACAGTCACGACAATCAAGCACTATCATAAACATCATCGTATCCAATATAATCATAAATTAGGGTTAGTACATAGTTAGATACCATCAAATCATCGTAAAGTAAACTAAGCTATATCAATATGATCTATTAATGCACAAAAGACAAGATGAATTAGGGAGGGGCACTACAGTTTTCACATCCATTTGCTCAACCTCTAAATCATAAGCAGCGACAATAGAAAGTAAAAATCGAATGGATGTCACTTTTGCAACAGGAGAAAATATCTCACCATAATCAACACCCTCAACTTGAGAGTAACCTTTTGCAACCAACCTTGCTTTATATTTCTCAATTCTTCCATTTGCAACCAACAGGCTTCTGTCCTTCAGGCAATGGTACAAGATCACATGTATCATTCTTTTTCAAATCTATCATTTCTTGTTCCATAGTAATCTTTCAAGATTCTACATCATTCACACCTAATGCCTCTTCTACAGATCTAGGTTCATCCACATTAGTATTCAAAGCAAAAATACATTTCCAATCATTAGTTAAATACCTTTCAGGTGGTTGTCTATGTCTTGTAGACCTTCGAACAAGCTGAGTTGGAGGTTCTTCCTCCTCTTCTGAAGATTAAGAGCTAGATGAGCTCTCCTCAACTTCTTGCCTATCAAGGGGTCTTGATTCAACTCTCTCAGACGTAGAAGATAATTGAATCACAACTTTCTGCTTAGTTTGTTCTGGCTGCAATGTAACAGAAGGAGACTTAATTTCTCTAAAAATAACACTTTTACTATGAATTACCTTTTGTGCAACAGGGTCTCAAATCTTGTATCCTTTCACACCATAACTGTAACCGATGAAGATACATTTCACAGCCTTGATCTTCAACTTTGTTCGCTTCTCCTTTGACACGTGTGCATATGCCTCGCCTAAATGAAAGCTTGTGTCCTGACCATGCTTCCATAGATGTTTTATCAACAAGAGTTGATGTAGGAGACCTGTTAGTCAGGTAGCAAGCAGTGGTAACTTTAGCCCAAAACTTTTGTTTTAGACCAGCACCACTTGCATACTCCTAGCCTTCTCCATCAATGTCATGTTCATTCTTTCTGAAACCTCATTTTGTTGTGAAGAATACAAAGTTGTTTTTTGTTTGTTAATACTACAGTCTTTACATAATCTATCAAAATAATTAGAGCAAAATTCACCACCATTATCAATCCTCAAACATTTTATTTTCTTTCTAGTCTGCAATTCAACCATTGCTTTAAATTCTTTAAATCGACTGAAAACTTTAGATTTACTCTTTAAAAAGTATATCCATATCCTTCTACTAAAATCATCAATAAATGAAATATAATATGTGGATTTTCCAAGGGAAGGAACGTCTACAAGACCAAACACATCAAAATAAATAAGATCCAAAACACCACAAGATTTATGAGAACTCGAGTAAAACTAAACACGGTTTTGTTTTCCATAAATGCAATGCTCACATAAATAAAAGTCAAGATTACAATCATTCAAACCTTCAACTAGGTTTTTTATTTTTCAAGGTCCTTAGACCCTTTTCTCCAATGTGGTCAAGTCTTTGGTGCCATAACATAGTCATCTTTGCAAGTAACTTTGCTTCAGAAGAAAGAACACCCTTAGGTATCCAAAAGCCATGTCCATCCACAGATTTACTTTTTATAGAAGTGTTACTATAGTCAACCGTGTAAGCCTCTAGGGGTAAAAGTACAATGTTGTGTCACACTTTTATAAAAGAAGTGACCAACACAACCAAAATTGTTTAACTTTGACCGCATAAAAGTGACATTTCTAAATTAAATTTCAAAATAATGTAAACTAATCAAATATAGAAATATTAATGAAATTTGTCTATTATTTTAAAAAAAAAAAAATTATAATAATTTGACATTTGTTTTATATATTGAAAGACAGATTTTTTATTGTTGAAAACTAGGGGTTCTAGTCGGTATCACCAAACAAAATAAAAAAAAGAACATATTTTTTGTCAATTTTAATTTTCCAAATAGAGGACATATATATGTAGGGTTAAATTTTATTTTTTTAATTTTGATGTATATTTTTCTCGTAATAATATTTTTAAGTCCAACATAGCTGAATTTGGTAGTTTTCATTCGACGTCACCTTTTGTCTACTAAATTTATGATTATCAAAAATAAAATTATACCCTTTTGGAGAAGATTCTCTCATCTAGTGAAAAATATATTTTTAAATTTTTTTTAATATCATTTAAATTTTTTTTTAAATTTCTAATCAACTTTTTTTTAACTTTAAAAATGTACTCGCAATGTTTAATTAATAAAAAATATTAAAATTAATCAAAATACTAAAAAAATTATATGTCTACATTCGTGACTTTGAGCTCTACAAAAGGGTATTTTGTATTTTTGTAAAAAAATATTCTGCCTAAAAAAAAATTGAGCAGAAGTGAAAAGTTTAAAAAATACAAGCAATATATCTGCCACATGGGTGAGTTTGGTTGAACTATTTTGATTTTTTTTGAAAAATTCTAAGCTCAAGCACTCACAAAAAGCGCCTAAATGGCTTAAAGAGTTCGGTCAAACTCTTGGCACCATTTAGGCACCACACCAATGACATGGGGCTCCACGTGGTAGGGTAGTAGTCCGACCGAACTACCCCCAGTTAGCCCCAAATGCGACACAGATTCATTCTTTTGCCCCTAACTTATACAAAGTGTTGAACTTGACACCTCTAGCAAGCACCCTTAATCATCTTCATCCTGCATCATAAAAGACTACCTGCACACTCGCGTCTATCAGTTTGCTCACAGATAATAAATTTCATTTTAATCTAGGGATATGCAACACACCACTAATCCTTTTTATCCTACCATCAGGAAACCTGATTCTAACTTTACCTCGACCACCAATGTCTAAATGTGAATCATCACCCAAGTACACCTTACCTCCATTAAATTCTTCATATTTAGAAAACTAATCTTTATTGGAAGTCATATGAAAAGATGCACCTAAGTCAATTAACCATGCATCATTACCTGCACGAGTAGCCAAAGATGCAATGAATGTGTCACCATCTTCCTTCTCAGACTCAAAATCAGAATGAACTTCTTCTTTTCTTCTTTGCATTCCTTACGGATGTGACCTATTTTACCGCAATTCCAAGATATAACTTTGGACTTTCCAGGAGATTTTTATCTCCCTTTGGATTTGGACTTAATGCACTTCTCATTCTTCTTGTCTTTTTCCTTAGATCTTCCTCAAACATTTAAGGCTTCCTTAGAATTGATGGATATCTTCCTCTGCATCTCTTCACCAAGTAGGGCACCCACCACATCTTCAGACTTCAAAATAATAGATGTACTACTGATAGCCATAGCAAGAGAATCCCACGAATCATGCAAAGAATAAAGCAAGATCTGACATTTCTCATCTTCGTCCATCTTAACACCAACAGATACCAACTGAGATACCAACATATTAAATGCTTCGAGATGGTCTACAATTTGTCCACCCTCTTCCATCTTCAAGGAATACAGTTTCTTTCTCAAGAAAATCTAATTCAATAAGAATTTCGCTTGATACATTTCACCAAGCTTCGTCCATAACTTATTTGCAGTATTCTCTTTATGGACATTAATAAGAGCACAGCTTGTCAAGCACAATCTGATTAGACCCTTGGCTTTTTGGTCCATAAAATCATACTAAGCAGCCGCAGTAGGATCTTAGGGTCTTGAGACATTCGCATCAACATCCCACAGATCTTCCATCTTCAGCTTCCACATCTCAAAATTACTTTCATTAAATTTCTCCAACTCTATTCTCCTCGATGAACTTGTCATCTGAAAAATTCCTGCAACAAGATAAAAAAGTGTCTTTTGCACAAGCTCCCACTCAAATCTGGATTAGTTCAAAAAACCCAACAACCCACAACTGAAACCATAGGTGATCAAGCTCTAAAACCACTTGTAAAGAAGTTAAGTAGCGAAACAACTTCCTACACTAATCTTGAGAGGGGGGTAATGCAAAACAATTTACAGATTGTTACAACAGTTACAAAAACTTAAAAGAAATAGACAAAATAACATGCATACCACAACACAATGATTTACGTGGGGAAAACCCTTTCGAGAGAAAAACCCCGCACTCTAAAAGCCACCCAATTTATTATTCAGTAATCAACAACAAAATAACAATATACTTGTAGAGAAAGCTCTTCATAGGAGTACCACTAATCATATATTCAACTTCTAAGTAACTCAATAGCCATAAGACTCTTATACACAACCTCTATCTTACACACCAAATATATAGGAGATACAATACAAAAACCGTCAAACAGTATTACAAAACCATGGGCTAAGACCACCTAATAAAGTGGATCCAACCTTATCTCCTATCTAGATGCCCTATGATGTGTCGAAACGCACATCAACACGTGTCCCTCCCTTCTACAACTCATTTACGTGTCCGATGCTCATTTACGTGTCCGATGCATTTTATATTTCCTATTTCAGGAGTACAAACTTCTGAAGACCATAACTTGTGAACCGTATGTCCGATTGACGAATTGTTAGAAGCACTGAAAAGCTCGTGAAGTACTCTATCACCTCGTAAACTGCTACATTGTTCACACCCACTTTTCAGGGAGTTTTGGAGCCTCTAAAGTCCTCAAAATTAAATTTAAACCTTTAATCGCACCCCTCCAAAATAAAAACTTTTATATCTTCAAAACTAGTTGTGTTCTTGAGACAAAAATTTATCAAAATTCTTATTTAGCCAGCCATTTCGTGCTCAAATAAAAACTTACTATAAATAGTAATCTCGTGTAAATGCAAGGTTGAGACACCATTTTTCCCAACAACACCAAAGAAGTACTATTTGAATACAAATATTTAGCCAAGTTAATGGTAAAAATACTAAATCTATAATAATACAAAACTGATAATCTAAGATGATTCTAATCTCAACCTTTTAGATAACATATATATATAAAATACTTTCTAATTTTACACTCGTAAGATTTTATTCATACTCTACCTTACAAGGGAACTGTTTGCCCTCTAGGGTAAACGGTTAAATGCAGAAAGTAAATGCACAGAACATAATGGAAATATCCAGCCTCTATATTAATTCCACAGTCCATGTACAATAAGTGCTTATAACATTACATTTGACACGACTATCATGATCCTACTTCAAAGAAAAGGTACACAATATATTATACCCGAAGGGGTATGACACAACCATCGCGACTCCAACTACCTACCCGTCAGCTAACTAACTGACTGTCGTAACTCATTATTACCAACGACAACATAAACATAATATGACAACATAACATAATGATTATTCCCGGCAACATCATCCCCCCCAAGAAAAGAAGTTGACTCCGACGACTTAATACAAAATAGAGATGAACGACAAAAACTACTGATGTCAGTCGGGCCCGGATCTTATACACTAGTTGCGTCCTTGCCTGAAAACCCTTTTCTGCTACCATCCGATGCTCAAGTGTGGATTTCACCAATATTGTTTCCTTGGCCATCACAGTCCTCCTGTGCCTAACCCAAACTTGTCTGCAAAACACGTTTTTCAGTCTCAGCTTCCACCAACTACTACTCAAATGATACTGTCTCCCTAGCCAATTTGTCCTTGATAGCCACCCATGCTGCTCTCCCGACATCCAACTCCTGGGTACGTTGAACTAAGTCTCACACGACTATTGCCTCCAACCTGGTGGTCAGCTCCTCCTGAGCCCTCTGTGCATCCACCAAGGCAACCTCACATCCAGCCGGGACATACTCCGAGTTCCTCAAAGCGTACCAGTCATGCCTGGAGGTGGCCACAATCCGCTGGCACAAATGCTAGGAGACACCTCAAATCCTCCATCACACTCCCCAAAGGCTAAAAAATGAACTGAATAACTCCCTGGTGTCATACAACTGCACGGACCTGCAATGCCTTCCCTCAAACTCTGTTTGTTCCCAACCTCCAAATCCGTCTCCCTCTACGACTTATGGCTTCCCCGCCAATGCTTAGCTGCAGGCTTCTTTCTCACAATACGGACAACCACAACACTCCCCGTGGTCTTCTGTAGCTCAAAATAAACTGGGGGTCTGGGGGCAACGCCCCCAGTGGGGTCGAGGGGCAGCGGCCCTCGCGGGGTCTGGGGCAGCGCCCCAGCGAGGTCGAGGGGCAGCGCCCCTGCGGGGTCCGCCAACACCAATTTACAACCCTCAGAACCATACGAAAGTCCATGGTGCACAACATTTCTGTGATATTTTAAGATGCCAAAAACCCTTCTTTTCCACTCTGAATTTCTAGTGTCCTAGCTTCAAACTCCAGCGAATCATTTTAAATCTGGTCGTCGTCATTTTTTTTTTTAGGCACTATAATGTCCCTAATGGCACCCCAGCCATACAACCTCCCTGTACGGTCAACAACAGCATTGGCACCTCTGATCATGCGGCCACCTTCCCGTGCGGCCTGCACCCCTCCACCATATGACGGACCATGACGACGGAGCGGTTGCGCAGCTGTGCGGCTTTGTGTGGCTATGCAGCTTCGCGCTGTGCGACTGCGGGCTACGCGCTGTGTGGCTGTTTGACACGTGAGTGTGCGGGCGGGTGAGTTGTGCGGCTGCGGGCTGCGTGTTGTGCGGCTTTGTAGTTGCGGGTGCCACCGTACGGTGTTACCACCGCCGGTGGCCCACCGCATGGTGGTCACCGTCGGTGTTACCACCGCACGGTGGTCCCATCGTAGGTCCGTCCCTTCCTTTTTTAAAAAAAAAAATTGACTGTACAGTCGCTGTCATAAGATTGTACGGTTTTTTTTCAAATTTTTTTTAAAAAAATAAATTTTTGATCGTACGGTCGCCTGTCATACGACCGTACGTTTTTTCTTTCTTTCTTCCAACCGTACAGTCATCTGCCGTACGACCCCGTACGGTGGTGTTTTTTTTTCACAATTTTTTTTTCTGTCGTGCAATTAACTGTCTTGTACGACCGTATGATGTTTTTTTTTTTTTTTAAAAGTTGTCTAGAGAGTCTTCGGCTCGAGTCCCCTGTCTCTGGGATCGCTCTTCATCCTTCTCGGTTTTCCTCACCCAAAAGTCTCCTACTTTTGTCCCGTGCCTCTCGAGTCGCTTGCCCGACCTCTTAGGTCCCCTTCCATCCTCTCGGGTCCCCCTTCGGGCTCTCGGGTGTCCGTCCGGCCTCTCAGGTCCCCTGCGCGCTTCGCGTGGTAGGGTTTCAATTTGGGCCCGTTGGTGGCAAGTCTATTTTCAATGGCCATCGGAAGACCTGGAACCACAAATTCTACAGGGACCACGATCTCCTTCCCATACATAAGAAGAAGAAGGATAATAAAGATTTTGAAGACTGCGGTCTTCCATACAGGGTTCCAATCGTGGCCAACACTCTTCGGATTATCTACGTCGCCAGGGTTTGGGGCGTCTCCCTTCCAATATTCTTTGTATTCCGACAGGTACACCTCTGTTGGTTGCTCTGGTTCCTCTACTTCGAGCCTATAGCTTTGGAACATTTCGTAATCCTCCATTTGCTAGTGGAAGAGCCCGTTAAGTGAGCATACCTCATCTTCAGAACATCCCTCCAATTCGAGCACCCCTTCACTGTTTGGCTCCATCGCGTTCTTGTCCTTGCTTTCATCAGGACCCCCTTCCCCTTTATTAGAGTCCTTTGAGTCCGAGTCTGAAGAGGCGAGCTCTTTGCCGACATCTTGGGTGTGTAGGTCAATGGTATATTTCCGCCCTCCCTTCTCTATGGAAAGTGTATTTTTCTTCCAGTTGTGGTTTACCCTTGTGTTGATCAACCACGCTCTTCCCAAGATGGCGTCATAGCCTTTCTTCTTCGAGAGAATAACCATGAAATCTAATAAGAATGGTTGTGTACCAATTGTCACTTGCTGGGCCATCAACAAGCCGAGTGGCTTAATGCCATGTTGGTCCGCTCCCACCAGGTTGAATGTGGGTGGCCATAGGGTGGGCTTCCCCAGCCGCTTCCATGTTTCTTCTGGTAGTACATTCACCCCAGATCCCCCATCCACAATGGTGTCCTTCAGAGTGGTCCCACGGATACCCATTTCTACCACAGCTGGGTGTCTGCCACTGCTCAAGGCTAGTAACATCGGGTCAGTCGAAGGGCTGACGGAAACCTCCACCTGTGGTGTACTCTTCGAAGCGGTGGCGGGAACCCCTACCTGTGGTGCACTCGACGATGCGGTGGCGGGAACCCCTACCTGTGGTGCACTCAACGATGCGGTGGCGAGAACCCCTACCTGTGGTGTACTCGATAATGCGGTGCTTTGCACATTGGTGAGGATGGCAGTCCTCAATTGTGGCATAGAGTCTAGAAGGTCTTTTACCTTTATCAGCACCTCTATCTGCAAGATTTGCCCAATGATGTTATTTTTCGCTTCCATACGGGATGATGTACTCGCCACCTCGTTGTCTCATCATTCGGTCATCATCTCACGTTCAATATTGGCCTTTGCCTTCCGTAATCTCTCCTTCTCTGTACGGGGGTCAGGATAAGTGGCTTTTTTCATCTGGGCGCGGGTGATCGCCAATACTTCTTTCTCACCAGTCTTCTCAGCCTTCTCAATGTTGAGGACATTAACCCCTACCTGCGGGCAATTTGCGTCCTCATGGTCGCCTGGCCCACACCAACGACAGAGGTGCTAAGGGGTGGCTTCCTTCATGCAATCACGGGCGAAGTGCCCCCACTGATTACAGGCCCTACATTGGATAATTGGCCGACCCTTGGCGTCATACTGGATACAGCTTCCGTTATTGGTATTGTTGCTATTCCTTCCACCGTCGCGTCTGTTGTCCCAGTATCCTCCAGATGATGTCGTTGTGTTAGTATGTTGGCCGATACCCGCTGGTGCGGATGTTGTGGCCCGTTCCGTGAACAACACCTAGTTCATTTGAGTACCTCGAGTTTTCATGTTGTATGGGCACTCCTTGGTGGAGTGTCCCATCACTTGGCAAATCTCGCAGAATGCCTTCTTTTGGCAAGTACCCTTTGTGTGCCCTTCCTCTTTGCACTCAGTGCACCATATGTCCCCTTTGTTCTGACCAGTGCTTCTCATTATTTTGAATTCCTTTCTCATTCGCTCCATGTCTTTCTGGAGCGCTTGCACCCGTTTGCCAGCCTCGTCATTGCTGCTGCTTTCCTGTGAAGAGTCATCGTCCTCGAATGAGGATTTATAACTCTTCTTCTTTAATGTTTTGTGTTTGCTCTCCAGGTCCATCGCCCTATTATAAGCGTCGTCATATGACGTCGGGGGTACAATTTTCATCTTCCTCCGTAGGGAGGATTTCAACCCTTCAACGAACCATCGTTTCTTCAATCCATCTGCGGGTTGGCTTTCCATTTTACCCAAGAGTTCTTTCAACCTCTGACTGTATGCCCGTACTGTCTCCCTGGTACCTTGTTTGGTACTGTATATCTCCGTTACAATTTCATTGTCATCACGGAGCAACCGAAACTCCCCCGTGAATTCCTTTTGTAGATTGGCCCACGTGGCCACTTTTTGCTTGTCCACATCGGAGTACCAATCTATGGCAACTCCTCGTAACGTGGTTGGGAATTGTTATACCCAGTCATCCTGGTCTGTTACTCCGTTGGCGGACCAAATGGTTTCACATGTACGGTAGTGCCGTAAGGGGTCTTCCTTGCCCTCCCCTGTGAACTTTGGCAATTTTTGTTTACTCGCCATCCCACCGCTGGGTCTCGCTCCTCTAATTCCTTGTGTGCTTGTACCTGGCGATCCTCCGCCTCCTGCAACTGAACCTCCACTCGTGGGTCCTCCAAAAAAATTTGCTGACACCGAACCAAACAAATTGCCTCCTGTACGATACCCTTGTGCTCCCTCGGCACCTTCGGTCATACCGTCACCTTTCGTTGTCTCCCTCCGGTTGGTTGTCTCCCTTTGGTTGTCCTCTGAAATGGACAAATTCTTTAGCAAGTCTCTGGTAGTGTCGATCAGGTTTAGACTTCGCCTTGTTTGTTCCACCAACTCTTCGCGACTTCTTACCCTACGGTGGTATTCTGGCGAACTATAGAGTTCTCCTTCGGCACCCTCTGTGACTCCTTCTAGCAGCCCTACAACAGTGTAGACAGTGTAGTTCTCTCCGTCTATCTCTGCCTCCGCAACCTCCGTGACACCTCCTGGGTTCCCTTCGGGCAACCCCTCAGTCGATCGTCCCTTGGCAAGCTGCCTTAGCCTACGCCTTCGTTCTATCTGTTGTCTGAGATTCAACGCGGTTTGTGCCACTTCCCATTCGTCACTCTGTATCTTTTTATTTTTGTCCTTATTTAGTCTATTGGGCATAAGTCACTTCCATACACAGCAAACACACGCCATGTACACAAAAAAACTTTTATTATTTTTATTTTTATTTTGCCTTTCGGCCACAATTTATATCAGCAGTGTGTCGGGATTATTACAAGGTTCAATTTCCTCCTGGCCTGGCGCCATCTCGTTCCGTTACCTATTGGCTGTTCTCTTCGTAGCGTTGCAGGATTTGTTGTCGTCGCTCTTCCTGGGCAATCTCCTCCAGGCGGGCTTGTTGTGCCAGCGATGCTTGTGCAAGCAACCGGGGGAGGTGGTTCATCAACCGGTTTACTGCCGGGCTACTTGGAGCAAAATTGAAAATTCTCGCGTTGTTGTGTCTTCTCCTGTGTAAAGTTCTGTTCGGGCGTCGTCGGCCTCTGGGTTTATTTCACCAACGGGTAGGCCCATTGTGTCTGTGCACCATCCGTGTCTTCCATTCCCGAGTACGTCTAGGCAACGGCGCCAAATGTTTGCCCTCTAGGGTAAATGGTTAAATGCAGAAAGTAAATGCACAGAACATAATGGAAATATACTAAATAACCAGCCTCTGTATTAATTCCGCAGTCCATGTACAATAAGTGCTTATAACATTACATTTGACACGACTATCATGATCCTACTTCAAAGAAAAGGTACACAATATATAATACCCGAAGGGGTATGACACAACCGTCGCGACTCCAACTACCTACCCATCGGCTAACTAACTGACTGTCGTAACTCATTATTACCAACGACAACATAAACATAATATGACAACATAACATAATGATTATTCCCGGCAACATCATCCCTTTACCCCCATAGATAATAGAATAATAATAGAATAATTACAAGGATATGAACTCGTCTCAACTAAAATAAGTTTATGTACAACAAAATTTATGTACCAAGTTCATCCATAATAATCTATTTCAAGAGTTCTTTGAGTTTATAAGAACCTCATATATGTTAGCTTTTAATCATCAAGTGTTAAATTATCTCCAATTACTTTTATGTTATTCTTGTTCTATTTTCTCTTGTTTTAACAAAATGTGTACACATACAAACTTATGCTCCTCATATCACTAATCATATGAAATAATTTTAATACCAATCTTAGACAACTCTTTCAATATTACCTATATTTTATATTTGTATACATATATGTATGTATGCATGCATGTTGTGCATGTTTTTATTACGCCGAGAGGCGTAACCTACAATGGCATCATATAGGGGTCATCAGACTTGTCGGTGTAAGAAAAAAGAAATGATCCATATTCCTGTCAGTTACAAACACATCACAATTATAAAGGATTACAGAAATGTAGCCAACTGGAAAATTAACACATTGCAGTTCAAAAGTCATTGATGTTTGCATAACATTGCCATTTAAAACTCTTCACCATTTATTCTACCCTCACCGTTTCCGCACAAACTCTTCAACTTCTTGTGTGATGCGATGTTTTCCATGAAGACATATGCCTTTTTTTAATTAGAAAAACAGAGTGAAGTGACCATTAGATTTACTTCCTTATATTGCTCTTACTTTCCATAAAGTTTCCCTTAAATTTCATAGGTACTTATATGGAGGGCCTAAATTAAAATAAGGAACTTAATGCATGATAAATTTAAACGTTTAAGGAAATTTCCATATAGGGCTCCACGTATTCCACTTGAAGACTTAAATATAATTCATTTGCCTTATAACAGTTTTTAAAAGCATAACATTTGATATAAATTTCTTTTAATTATATTTTGAGTTTTAAAGATAATTCCGATAGTTTCAAACGCATGACAATTAACGCATCCAAGAGGAGAAGCATTTTTCTTTATAAGCGATTCCTCTTACATTTTTGTTTGGTTCGTGAAGAGATCCTGAGCTGAAGAATTGGTGCTGCCACAGCTTTGGAAGTTCAAGCTACAGGAATTTCTTATGCATATCATCTTTGGTTTGCAACAGCAAACCCCTGAAAACCACCGAAAGGGATTTCCCTTTGTAGCAGGACAGTAAGATTCTATCACATTTCATCGGTTTCATAGGTAAGCCCTGCAACATTTAGTATTTATCTTTTGATCATTTTGTTGCGGTCAAAACAATTTTTGACTAGAATTTTTTTCTATTTTAGCGGTAATAACAATAACAATTTGTGACTGAAATTTGGTTGATTTTTTTTTTTTTTTCAAAATTTTGTTAAAGATTTTTTTTAGATTTCAGAGTATTTTACTGTGATTCTCTATACTGTAGCAGATTCAATATTTATTTAGAGATTTATTTTTATACAATTGTATAAACATGTTTCCAGCTCTAAAACCACCACCATATGATTCCTTGTAATTTTTACTGCTTGGACTTTGGATTCAGTAGTAAGTTCAAATATACATCTGTGAAATTCTGAATGTTGATAAGGAAGCATTGTGGGTTTTTTAAAAGTAGTATCAAGTGGGGATTCAACTTCGGGAGTACTGTAAACTCTTATGCACTCAGATGCCACTGCATCTGATGATGCAATTGACAATTGCTCTTCATTTATGTTAAACTATGACTGTAAATGTTGATCTTTTGCATTTATACTAAGCTCAGACTCTGAATATTTATTTTTACTGTGATTCTCTATGGGTTAATTTCTTAAATGATGTAGCATAGCATTCTGCAAAACCTCAATAGCATATCTATGTCTACCATAAATGGCATAGGTCTTGGCATAGAGATAATAGCCGTTGTAGATTATCTCAATTACTTTTTCTCTCTTGGTCATATATAAAGATGTATTTTCTCCATCTCCTGCATAAGGAAAAATGATCCACATGTATTGGTTTTCGATAGCATAACAGAGAAAACAGACCAATGCACAAATAGAAAACACACAACTTGGGTAGAAAATGATCGACATAGATTTCTGAGAGCACAATGATTAAATTAGACATCTGATAAGATAAAACCTATTGAGGCTAAAGAAATGGTGTTTGTAGTCATATGTAAATGTGATATGCTAATAATGTTTTTAATCATTTTTCTTTAATCAATTTATCAATAGAAAATATTTAAAGCTACAATACATTGAAATAGATATTAGCAATTATAATGAATTCAAGTTTATTTTATTCTACAATTAAAAATGCAACTTTCGATATTCTATGAGTTATTTCCTTCTAAAAACATAAACATGCTTTTGAAGAACTGTTTTCATCTTGGAATGGTGTCTTACAAGAAAGTTTCTATATTTATTGTGCCTTTTAATAATGGATATGGATAACAATTCTATATTATTTTAAGAATAGTATAGCTGAATTGATTGACACCATTGCTTTGATAAATAAATAAATAAAGAATCTTAATTTTCAATTTAGAAAAATTAAAAAAAAAATCTATGTTTGATTTAATTTTAAACATAAAATATAATCTTTCTAAATTCAAAAAAATCAAAGTTATATGCATACATGTAGATATATAATGTTTCTAAATTCAAAAAATCAAAATTACATGCATGCACAAATATTTTTAAAATAATATATATTTTTTTATTTCCAATTTAGTCAAATACAAAATTATTTATACATTTCTATTATAAATAAAATATAATGTTTCTAAATTTAAAAAAATCAAAATTTCGCACACAAATATTTCAAAACAATTTTGTATTTTATATCACATTTTCTCTCTTTATAGATTATATAATTTTTCATATCAATGTCATTTTTGTATTGATATTTTATTTATCTCTTAGTTAATTTTATACTATTTTATTATATTTTAATAAAGTTTGAAATTTATTTGTATTTGAATTCCAAAAATTAAAAAAATTCATCCTTTTTAACTTACATTTTATAATGACATTTTTTTATTCCACAAGACATTTAGCATATGGTTGTGTTAACATAGTGTTTATACAATATATATGTTCTATACATTATTAAATGAAATGGTACCCTCAAGCTAAACCAAAATGAACTTTAAAATTAACTATAAATTACAAAAATTTGAAATAGTAAACCTAATTGAATATGAATCCAAGTCAAACTAGCATGCTAATGCTAAATCATAAGAATGCCTAAAACAATTCATTACCATTTATAATCTAAAGGTCATCACTTTCATTAATTAAGCTAGAACCATGGTTTCTTTTGTAGGGTTGAATTAAAACCTCAATGATGTGCCACAAATCAAATTCCAAAAGAAATACTTTTATATTAGTAAACTAAAAGCTAAATAGGGCTAGAGTTAATGATATGTTAAATATAATCTTGGATCAAAATAATAAGACCAAATCATTTAAACCCTAAGGCTTATTACTGGATCCAAATAAATTTAAAGCTAATTTATAATATGTTAAAAACTATAATTTTAATCTTATCATTGGACCAAAATAATAAGACCAAATCATGTAAATCATAATGATAATCCTACCCCTAACACTAAACCCTAATCCTAACAAAAAACCTAACCCTCGCCATAATATTAAACCCTAACCTTAACCATTTTCCTAACCATAAATCTAAACCCTAACCATTATCGTAACCCTACCCCTAATCCTACCCATGATGTAAACCCTGAACCTCCCAATAATACTCACTAAAATCCTTATGCTAACCCTAATCATAATCCACCCCTAATCCTAACCTTGATATAAACCCTAACCATAATTCTAACCCTAACCATAACCCTCACCATAATATTACACCATAATCCTAACCATACCCCTATCCCTAACCCTAAGGTGTACCATGATATAAACGCTAATCCTACCAATAATTCTAACCATAACCCTAAACCATAAACATAATTGTTATAGTAACCCTAACCTCAATCTTGAACAAAACATCGTAATTTTTATTCTATCTCTAATTTCAATATTATCTATAACCCTAACCTTAAGCCTAACCTAATAATAACCTTAAATCTAACTATATCTAGATAACCAAAAACCTAATCTGGAACTCCATTAGCAAACCAAATAATATACATATATTGGTTTGAAATGTAATCCTAATTGAATTTTACTCCAAAGCCATAACCTGATTGAACTCTAATCATAATTTAACCCTAAACCTAATTTCATTGAATAATAACCCTAATTCTAACCTAAATTGAAATATAATACTAATCCTAACTACAATTAAACCCATATCATAATCAATCCTTGACCTTGACAATATCTAGGCAATCTATACCTAATTGAACCCTACCAATAACCTAATCTTACCATTATTGAAACCTAACCCTAAGATAACCCTAAGCTTAATTATAAACATATAGTTAAGAATTCTACAACTTGAACCCTAATCTAACCATAATTAAACACTAACGCTAATCCTAAATATAATAAAACCCTTTCCACAATCAAACCCTGAGTCTAATTAACTATAACCTTAACCCTTAACCCTAATCCTTCTAATTGAATGTTAACCCTAAACTCAACTCTATTTGTAGATTTGAACCTTAATATGAGTGTAACTGAACCCTATTCTAACCCTAACCCTATTATAAACCTAACACTAATCCTAACCTGAACCAAACTCTTATAGCTATCATCACTTACTATCTTTAATTACAATCTTATCCCTAACTCTAACCCTATTCCTAATTATAATTCTAACCCTAACTCTAACCCTGTTTTTTATTATAATCATTGATTATAATCTTTAACCATAACCTTAATTGTAATCACTAAGAATAACCCCAATACTAACCCTAACCTTAACCCTAGAGCTAATCCTAATTATCATCTTAACCGTAACCCTAACCCTAATTATAATTACAACCCTAACCCTAACCCTAATTTTAAACCTATCCCTTATTCTAACCCTAACCCTAACCCTAATTCTAACTCTAACCCTAATTATAATCCTAACCATAACCCTAACCCTAATTATAGTTGTAATCCTAACCCTAACCCTAACCCTAACCCTAACCCTAGTTGTAATCCTAACCCTAACCCTAATTTTAATTATAATCACTAATTACAATCTTTAATACTAACCCTAATTATAATCACTAAGACTAGACCTAACCCTAATCCAAACCCTAATTATAATGATAACCATAACCATAACCCTAACCCTAATTATAATTATAATCCTAACCCTAACCCTAATTTTTATTACAACCTTTAACCCTAACCCTAATTATAAGTGTAACCCTAACCCTAATTCTAACCCTAACCCCCATCCTAACCATAACCCTAAACCCTAACCCTAACAAAAATACTTAGCCCTAACCCTAAAACCTAATTCGAACCCTAATCCTAACCCTAACCCTAAACCTATCCCTAACCCTAACCCAAACCATAACCCTAACTGTATCCTTAATCTCAAACCCTAACCATAATCCCTACCCTAACCCTAAGCCTAAACCTATCTCTAACCATGATGTCAATAATTACCCTAACCCAAATCTAAACACTAACCTTAACCCTGATCCTAGCTTGATGTAAACCCTAACCCTAGCCATAATCCTTACTATGACTCTAACCCTAAGCCTAACCATAATCTTAAACCTAACCTTAACGCCAACTATGATGTAAATGATAAACTTAAGAATAACCTTTATCATAATCCTAACCCTAACCCTAATCCTAACTCTAACCTAACTATAATCGTAAACCTTAACCCCTAACAATAATCTTTCCCTAAACTTAACCCTAACCCAAATTGAACTTTTATTCTAATCTATTTCTAACCTTAATCCATCCCAAACCTTAATCCTAATTGAACTTTAATACTAATTTAACCCTAACCTTAATGTAATTGAACCATAACCGTAATTATAACCCTCTTTGATGTAAACCCTAAACATATTAATTGTAATCCTGACACTAAACCCTAAACATAAACTTAAGTTCCTTAACACTAAACCTTAACCCTAACCATAATCAAACATAACTATAAACCAAATCCTAATCCTAATGATACCCCAAGTTCTAATTCTAACCCTAACCCTAACTTTGATGTAAGCCCTAAACATAATTATAATCCTGACTTGACCATAAATTTAACCCTAATATTAAACTACATAACCCTAACCCTAACCCTAACCATAATCCTAATTGTAATCCTAAACCCTAACATTAACCATAATCCTAAACGAAAACAAAACCCTAACGTTGATGTTAACCCTAACCATGATATAAAACCTAACCATTATCATAACCCTAACGATAAACCCTAACCCTAATCATTAACCTAACCCAAACCATGATGTAAACCTTAACCCTAATGCTAGACATAACCATAATACTCCAATTAAATAAAGTTTTATATTAACATTAAATGAAGTTTAATATATCTTAGATTTTAGTATTTCACATGTCTCTACGTAATAATATATTTTAATAAAAAGACACAATATAATTACTATTTATTTATTTTTGCGCGACTGCCACTAGCACATATACCTTAAATTTTAATTTAATCTATATAAAATTCGAGAGTTTCCTATAAATAGAACAAAAATATTATCAAAGTTTACTTTCCTATACAATTCATTTTGTTAAGCATGACAAGTAGTCAATTTTGCTTCTTCGACAATTTGGTAGAATAAACTTATTATTTATCATAGTCAACCACTAACTATTTGTTTTCTTAGACATGTCTATTACTTACATTAAAAAATGACAAAAAATCAAAAAACATTACAAGTTGAATTTGCAACATAAAAGTCATTTCAATCATCTTCCATTAAAGAAATATATTCAATCACTTCCATTCAACTTCAAAACATGGATCAAATATTGATTAGACTATGCAAGTGATAGCCAATTTTTTTAGATTACAATAGAATGTTGTTTTTAAAAACTATGATTATTTTTCATCTTAAGTTGCATAATAATTTGATTGGAGATTCTATTAGTTATTTTACCACATATTAAGAAAGTTAGATGTGTATGGAATGGATACTCTTATCCAAAAATAAATAAAATGCAATGACCATGAATCAACTCCAACAAATTCAAAACCAGATTCAACAACTTTGAAACAACAATTGTACAAAATCAGCTCCAACTAGACATGTATTTAAAAGTTATCATAAAAAATTATGACTGTAGCTAATCTGACTCCTGAAAAGGACGGCCTCAATCAAAATCGAAGATATGAAAAAGACTGTTCTGGAAAAAAAAATAAAAAAATCACGAGTGGCGATCTCAAAGTCACGGATGACACGTATGCAGAATAATTGTACCGCGGGATTCGGTGTCATTATCCATCAAAATCTCCTAAAAACAATACGCGGATTTGAATCACTGTCTGGAGGGAAAATGGAGAATTAATCCACCCTAAAAATCCACAGGAATAATTTCAGAGAAAAAAATACTTGAAAATAGACTGCAACCGATCTTAAGATAAAATGAAAACAAATGGATACATCTCAGTGGCCAATCTTTTGATATCCCTGATGTCAGATGAAAATAAGAATTTGTTTAAATTCCTTAAAAGAAATTTCATCATAATCCTCTGGTTTTAATTGTAAAGCCTGTTCTGTTTTCTTTACGGTCTCAAGCTGAGCATCTTAAATGTCCAATGTATTGAATTGCGTGCGCTCAGTACCAGACGCTAACCTATCCTACGGAAAGGATTAAAAGAAGGAATAACAAAATTAAATGAAACGATCACGCAGCGCATTTTTTGCAAAGAAGATAACGACAAGGATTCAGTTTACCCGTAACAAAAATTCCATTGTGTACTTGAAAAAACAAAAAAATGGCTTTTCATGCAAAGCTTTGCCGTTGGATCTTATAATCTGCAACGATAAAACGTCTGAGATTTAAATTTTTTTACAATTCCATGCATTTTAGCGAAAGATGTGGTTTTCTGTTTAATATTCATAGATTTGCTAAAAAAAATTAATACGAAAACTTCTTTCCAGCTTCGATTTTCAGAATAGAAATATTTCTGTAAATTGATAACAGAAAGCTGAAAAACAGATAAACAGATCCACCACCCCAAATGTTTAACTAAATAGAATCTCAAAAATAGCCAAAAATTCCAAGCTCTCTAAAGTTTCATTAATTTTTGGTAACATCTAAAACCCTTAGCCAGCTAAATCATCTACTATTTACATAAATGCCTATTTTCTGGGACAGGAAAAGCATCACAATGATTAGCTTGCACTGAATTAAAAGCTGGACTGGACGATAGACGAATACTGAGCTCCCCACTGGTTGTTAGGCATTGACAATGGCCGCAGCCCATGTGGAAGGGCACAACACAGATACTTCTGTTATCTCAGGTATAAGCGGTGTAATTTCTCCCTCGTCCGGATATGCGTCATGCATCAGAACAATCACACCTTTCCCCAATACCAGAAATCGCACTTCCTTATCTACGGCACATTTACAATGACGAGGAACTTCGGAATCCAGCATACCATAAACCCTTTTCCATTTCAAACTGTGCTTGTCCAGATTCGACACAATTAAAAACGAAGGCTTCCTTTTCGTCACCCGAGGCACATCCGGCGATTGTTCTACCATGTAAATCTCATTATCTTTTGTGACTGCAAATTTGTTGAGAGTCATGGGAGGAAATTTCTTAAGAGCCTTGCGCAGCCATGAATCCTTTTGCCATGCGTTTTTCACAGGGCAATATGAAAAATATTTAAGCGGATCCTTAGCGCCTCCATCTCTCACCCAACCTCGAACAAACAGCTTACCGAGATAAACAAAGAAGATGTCTATCACCATGGAAACCGGCATTTCTGAAACCGCCCACAATTCTTTCGTTTCGAAATCGTAGACGTCGGTTTCCTTAAGGTAGCCACTGGCGGATCCTCCAAAACCACCTGCTATGTAAAGGCGGTTTCCGATCACACCCCATGCAAAGCGGCTTCTCTTAACCATCATGTTTGGTCCGCGCAACCACTCTTTCGTCTCCGTGTTGAAGATGTGCACGCTGTCTGTGGCTACTCCGTTGGCCGGAGAACGGCCACCGAGAATCAGTACCAGAGATCCGTGAGAAACGCAGGCATGCTCCTTCAGGAAGATGTTTTCGTTAACAGAGGGGTTTGTGAAAACAATTTTTGTTTTCTGCCCAGAAATTAAATCGATCTGCATGCATTCCAGGTTTGAAGGGGAGATAGATGAATTGGGTAGAAGGAAAAGAGAAGGGTTTATGTCAGGGTTAGGGTTTGCCGCCATTGTTTGAACACAAAATCAACAGGCAGCCCCTTTTTTCATATGAAATGGAAGGCTGGAAGATGGAATGTGAAAGTGTCGTTATAATTGTCGACTTTTTCTACCCCGTCTTTTAGATTTCAATAATTGCAGTGAAGCGATTTTAAGGAAAAAATGGGGTTTCTTCCTTTTAATAGACTCTGAGATTATGGTTCCGGATTTGGCGGAGCTGCCCCTACTTACAATGACGGTTATGCAATATATCCACTAACAAAAGGTCACAAATGTTCTTGATAAGTTCAAATCTCACAAAAGGGGTAAGGTATGGATGCTTCGTCGTGCAGTATGTACTTTCCCACCAGAAATGCAAGGTAGTCTCTTACTGCTTAACCCATTTCTAGACCCATACATAGATGGTTGACATCGTGGACTATAAAAACCTCTTTCCTTTCCTTTTTCTAATTCTGATTTGTTATTATTACATATAATATAATATTATTATAATTAAATTTATATAACTATTTTACAATTTAAATTTATTTAATATTTTTTATATTTTATAATATGTTAAATCATTTTGTATAATTATTTCAATATTTAAATCTTATTTTTAATACTATTATATTAAATAATACATTTTTAATGAAATCTCATAAATTTTAATGTATCTATTGAATATACTAATAAAAATAATTGAAAACTTTTATATATCTTTCATAGATATGTTTGTTTTATATTTTTATTTATTCATTATTTTTATCAATTAATTATTATTATTATTAATTGACTTGTACGCAATTCTTGTCATATATATGATTTTATTAATTAGATATATTTGTCAACAAATAAATAAAATAAGTAAAATAAATATTTATTTAAATTTTATAATAATTTTTTTTAAAAATATTTAATGATAATAATGAGTAACATACCTATATTTAGACAAATGCTAGAGATATCATTATCCTAACTCAAATCATTTACATAATTGTAATCCATAATTGAACCTAGGCATAACCAATATTCTAAAATATATTACTTTATTCCAAATCCCATTTCTTTAGACAATATCTATTCTTTTATAATTTAAATATTTTTATTAATTTCATGTAAAAAATTTATAAGTTTGATTACATGTTAATGAAGAAAATGATAAGTAATTACATGTTAATGAAAAAATGATAAGTAATTACATGTTAAAGAAGAAAATGATGCAATAAATTAATTCGCCGCTAGAACAAGCTAAAACAACCCTTAGAAGATTACTAATTAATAAGGGGGGGCTTAACTAGGCTTGATTGTAGCTCACTAGTCATAGAATTGTAGGGGGGGGCCATTAAATTATACGACAGACTCCATGTTTGATTAATACGACAGACTCCATGTTTGAAATGAAGTAGCTCATGATAATATAGGTGAAGTATTTTTAACTTTGTTGATGATGTATAACAAACCTTAATATTTCATTGAAAATCTAACCAATAGAGTAAATGAGAGGAATATGTGTTTTAAAAACACATCATATCCACTCAATAATTGTATGACTACTTGATCAATAATATAACAATCCATGAAGAACACTTAAAATATTTTTATTCATTTTTTCAATTGTTAGCAAATAGTTATTTTGATTTTGTTTTGAGTGTCGAAATTTCATAATTCCTTAATATTTCTTACATCTAAACACTGTAACTCATTTTATTATTATTGAGTAATTTAGGCTTTTTAAATTTTAGATTATTGAGGAAATTAAGTTTATTTTGGATTTGAATAAGGTTGGGGCTTGTTGATGTGGATGTTACTCACACATCAAATACAAATAAATTCTATAGCAAAACCTATCTTTCTTGAAAGATTAATGTACTATTAATCCCAAGGCTCAAGAATGTCAAGTCTTGACCTATTGATGTTGTTTGGGGTTTGTTGTACTTACTATTTTCACAAAGGGACTTACGTTGTCAGATATGTAAGAAAGGTCAAATTCTAAAGATAATTATTAAATTCACCAAAATCAACCTTAATTTGTGCTCAAAGATCTCTAATCTAATTATATTTTATAGCGTCGTAAATTTTAACTGGTCTAATTTACACCACGTATGTGCTCCTACTTTAGCGTGTCATATCACCATCCCCTCTCTAGGTTTGATTTGACCTTATTCTCTAACTTTAATGTCATGAACACCCTTTGGTGGGTCCCATCATGGGATCCCCTCCCCCTTTCTCTTTCTCTTGGTCCTATTTGTAGAAGGAATAGGGTGTGGGACGCCCTAATCTAGACTAGGGCATGGGATGCCCTGTTTTGGACCACAACACCCCAAAATGCGCTAGCCCCCCTAAAACGGACCTCAATTTGAAATGGGACATGTCCTATATCTCCTTGATGGCATTTGATCCCTAGGGCTACACATGATTGTTGGAGGTCGGCCTTATCAACAATTTACATAGGGAACCCTATATAAAGACATCATATCAATTTATTTTGGATCTAAGACTCCATCTGTATTATTCATGCATCTGTGAAGCATTCATCATCAAGCATTTTAAGAGATTCAAGGTTGCATATTCACCATTAAATCATTATGGAGCAAAGTTACATCAATCTTCATGCAAACATGTGTGTGTGATTAGGGTTTTTGATGCAGAGCATCATGAAAAACCAACCAAGAACCTCAAATCAACCATGGAGTCCCAATCCTAGGGTGCTTAATGACCCAAAATAATCATCAATCTGCAACCTTGATATGTTTGAGGCATCTAAAAAGATTAATATCAACCAACCAATCCAATATCAAATCTTTCATATCATTTATAACCCTTTAAACATTATTCAAGACCCAAACAATGCATTTTGTTGTCCCAATTAATGATAGTCTGATATACCCGTACTTAGTTATTGATAACTTTCCAATCCAACCATATTTTGAAGATCTCTTTGGTGAGGTTTTAGAAAACTAGGTTTCTAAAACTATATTAAAATTTTAGAACAATCCAACGGTGGATTTAAGAGTTATGATCTCTGCACCGAGACTATTTTGACTGTTACAAAAAAAAACAAGAATTCTTCATTTCCAGTCCGCCTAGGGCATCAAATATCTCATGAAATACTTAACCAATCACATTGAAACTGAATTAATTTGAAATATAATTCAACCCTATATCAAACACCAAATTAAAAACAATATCCAATTGTGCAATCATAAGATTTTAGTGAAACTCTCCACAAACCCCAATTTGGAGGGTTTTTTGACAGTTTTCACCAAATCTTGCATAACTTGCTTCAAAATGGTTGAAATTGAATGAAACCAAAGGGAAAATAAATTTAACTCATTCCATTATCATATCCAATATAGTTCCAATGGATACAAATGATTTTTCATAAAGAAAAATGTGAATGATCAGACTTTTATACCCAGAAAACAATGTGGAGTGTGTAAAAACTTCAAATGTTATTCATTTCCTTCTTCCAATCTTACACACACCCATTGGATTCGACCAAATGATGGTTTTTATAACCACCACACATCCATATGGTAGTTACAACTACCCAAGACCAATTACATCCTTGGTTTGCAACTTTATAATGCAATTTGTTCTTGACAACATTTTTGACACAATTGACAATTTTGACATTTTGATAAATATGACCCCTAATCTTTGCATGTGCACTTGAAATACATTTAGATGGACTCAAAGAAAAATTTTACATCCTATTTAACCTTCCATGGGCATATTTGCACAATGTGACCTCCTAGACCATATTAGGACTCAAATACACATCTTGAGCAAATGTCTTACAATGCTTCACAAAATGACTCAAAATACATTAAAATGACCATATAAACTCAAATATGAGTGAAATGATTCATGGCATGATCTTTAACATCCTGGTGTACATTTGGGTTAGGTGCTCCTGCACCAGTTTTCATGTCCATGTGTTTGTCATGCCATTACATTCAATATTTGTGATTACATTAAAAGAGAATTGCATTATCATCAATAATTGTAGATCTGAGGTATACATCCTTAACATTTATTTCATTATTTACATTATTTTATTCAAGGCTAATTCCTAAACTGGGGTTTGACTTAGGCAAACCCCTATCCCCAACATCTTTCCCTTTCTTTTTGTGTGCAGGAAATAAGTGCAGGAGTTGTACTCGTGAATTCTGGTAGTGTCGGCCCAGTGACAAATAGGTTCAACAATTGACGACAAAAAATTCAGAGGACCAGGGTGGGTCTATGCTACTTGGTCCCAAAAAATCAAGCCTAACTTTTGGGAATAGGTTTCAAATCTATTATTTTACCCATATCCCAATCTATGGATTCGTGGGACATCTGTAGCTATGCACTTGAAATATTTTTGAGTGAGATAAAGTTCCTTCTAGAAGATTGTACCATCTATGTGTAATTATGACAAGGTCTGGTGAAACACAAATTGGTAAAATAATATCATTTTTTTAATAATTTTTGAGGTATATTTGTGCATGATCACTGTAAACTTAGATCTTCTAACTTTTTGTCTTTCTATACCTTTTTTCTTTTGAATTTTCATCAAGGTTTGAAATCTCTAAAATTCACAAATTTGAAGCATCAAATATAATAAATATGATGATAAAATGTGTTTTAAAATACTTGAATATGTAATATGGTGAAAATTGGGAATTAGGGTTTCACCAAGTAAATCCACTAAATAACCCAATTAACACAACATAAATTGAAAAAGGAGTGAACTGAGAAGATCTAGGATCAATCCCAATGGGAAAGAGGTTGAGATTCTGATCAGATTCACTGGTTGGAGTTGATTATCCTCATTCTTAGTTGAATTTGAAATGTAGGTGTGAAATTATGGCAAAATAAGGGATAATTGAAGTAATTTAATGAATATATAATGCTACAGATATCCCACGGAGCCACGGATTGGGTTCTAGGAAAAAGAATAGATTCAAAACATGTTCCCAAAAGTTTGACTTGACTTTTTGGGACCAAGTAGTACAGATCCAGCCTGGTCCTCTGAATTTTCCACTATCGAAAGCTAAACTTGTCCATCACTGTTAACATTTCTAGAATTACTGATTGCAACTCTTGCACCTATTTCCAGCACACAGAAAGAAAGGGAAAGATGTTGGGGATAGGGGTTTGCCTAAGTCAAACCCCGGTTTAGGTATTAACCTTGAATGAAATAATTCAAATACTAAAATAAATATTAAGGATGTATACCTTAGATTTGCAATTGTTGATGATAATTCAATGTTCTTTGAATGTAATCACAAATGTTGAATTTAATGGAATGACAAACACATGGAAATGAAAACCCTAATCACACACACATACTTGCATGAAGATTGATGCAACTTTGCTCAATAAAGCTTGAATGATGAATATGCAGTCTTGAATCTCTAAAAACGTTTAATGATGAATGCTTAATGGATGCATGAATAATACAAATAGAGTCTTAGATCCAAAATGAATTGATAGGTTGTCTTAATATAGGGTTCCCTAGGTAGGCCCATTCATGGGCCTAGACGGGAGGATTTGTCTTCTTGCCCTTCTATTGTACAAAATAAGGAACAATGGGAACCTTTGGATGAAGGATGGATTAAGGCAAATTTTGACGGAGCTTCCAAAGGCAATCCAAGAGATTCAGGGGCAGGAGTGGTGTTTAGAGATTGGGAAGGGAACATTATAGCATTGTGTGAGGCCCTACCCCGACCCATCCTATCTTTTCAGTTATTTTCATGTTGGAACTATTATGGATGCTTTATTTTGATACATTATGGATATAGAACTTTATATGGTCCCACGAATTTGGTAACATTGATATATATTGATGCTTCATTTCTATGCTTTGTGGATATATAATTTTATATGATCCTAGAATAGGGTAACATTGTGATGATGTATGTCATTATCTGATTTGCAGGACTTTACTATGATGCTAGAAATATGTTTGCATATCTTATAAATGGATTAAATTATGAGGATTATGATGAATTGCTTTGATATGTGGCAATTGTATTGTACAATGTCAATTTGATGCAGAATGATTGTATTGTATTCTTAATTATGTGTTTTATATTATATGAGGCTATTGGAAAGTACTAATGTTTAAATTGAGATGCACAGGAAATTATCCATGTGACCATGGAAATATTATGGAGAATCAAGCCTAGGCCTATGTGCGTTCATAAAACCGGGGGTTGTCTATTTGGAGAGACAACACCCCGTATGTATTGTATTTTATTAGTAAATGTAAAATGTTGCATGAGTGTAAATTTTATTTATTGAATTGTTCAAAACATTCAAGGGACAATCGCCATGTGTGTATTTGTGATGTGGAATTATTTCATAGTGTCACTTGACACCTATGTTGTATGTTGTGTTGGCAATTTGTCAGGTCACCTTTTTGGAGAGATTCATTTTTTTTTAATTGCTATATTACCTCATTATCCTTGAAGGAACCAATAAACCTAGGTTAGTGAGCCACAAGGAGGGTCAACTCAGAGTTGACCCGTAGGTTAACTTTAGGTGGACTTTCTAAGGGTTAAATCAACTCCTAGAGTCCGTTTTAGAGCATTTTTATTAGGCCACATGGGGTACCTATGGGTGAAGGCCAAAATTGGCCATGTGTCTTTCCCTTAGGGCTTGTTTAACCACCCAAAAAAGTGGTTTTCCCAAGATGGACGAATTTCATCTATAGGAGTGCCATCCTTGGTAAGATAACCTTCTTGATAGGTGTAATCCATCTTCCCCATTTCATTCCCCTTCTCTAGGTGCCTTAGTTAGGGAGTGTGTAAGACCTAGGGAAGACCAACCAATGGGAGTCCCTCACTCTATCCAAGAGGTTGGAAGGAATGAGAGAAGCCTTCTTAGGCTAGGGATTGAAGCTTAGTGAGCTAATCACCCACTCTCCATCTTTGGAGATTTTGGACAATTTTTGGAGGAAAACCAGTTTGGGGATAGGAAATTTGGCTAAGTGTTGCAGAAAAGATTGTGGATTGGGTTGCTCTTCTTCAAGCTCTCCCCTAGAATACCCTTGGCAAATTCAAGGTTGGTGTTTTCTTTTCTTAGTTGTGTACTTGAGAATCTATTGTAGAATGCTTGAAAGGAAAATGTTGTATTTTTATTTGCGTTGTACTTGTGAAAGCTTTATGTGATTTCTTGCTTATTTTCTATTTATGCATTGTTGTGTTTTGGGAGTGTCCAAGACCATCTTTCCCTTGGGAGAGAAGATTGGTCTTGGGGTGGAAGAAGTTTGACAACCTTAGAGTGAGAGGCTCTCTTCATGAGAGTGATCTCAAGGGTTTGTCCATGTGACCCTTGTTGCATAGTTCTGTTTATGCATTCGGGGGTCATAAGGGGAGCAAGTATGGCATGTTTACCTTTTGGGGGTCATAAGGATATGGGGATTGAGATGAGCTTTGTTGTGTTTTCATGGATGCCATGAGTTGGCTGTGATTTACTATTTAGCATAATCTCCTCTAGGGTACTTGGTCCACTTCCACCCTAGTAAAACATCACATTTGGTGATGAAGTTTCAGCTTGGGAAGGGTATGTGATTGTTGTGTTGTGTTTTCCCCTTTTGCTTGTATGTGTTTGCTTGAGTGTAATCATGTCTAGGACTTGGTTCTCCAAGCTCGGGGGTGGCTTCTAGTAAGCCTAGGCTGGGAGGTGAGCACCCCATGGTCATAGCCTTATGATTATATGCAAGTTGCTTAGAAAAAGGAAAGAAAGCTAGGAGTTGCATATTCTATTTGGTTGCAGATTTTATTCAGTTGCAGAAAAGGAATAGGAAATGTAATACTATGTTTTTGTTGCAGAAATGTAAATAAGGATCTCAATGTTGTTTTTATTTCTATATAAAGACATGTATCTTTTTATTTAAGTCCTCATCTATTATGGATGAGAGACTATTTGGGTATTTTTCCCCATTTGTAGGAGTTGACAACTTGAGTCACACATTTTTATAAGAAAAGCATTTTTATTCAAATTTTGTAATAGGTTATGCTGTTGTTCATTTTTATTCAATTCTATCTTAAACTGAAATCTACTGTTATTAATCTCTGCAATTTTTGTAAAAAAAAAAAAAGTAGAAAAGCTAAAGTAGGCAAGTGTAAATTTATCTCTTTTCTGCAGTTAACTATGCTAAATTATTTTGAAAATGAAATGGTTAGCTTAAAAATTTGTTATTAGAAAATGAAAAAAAAAAGAAATGCAATGTGTTTTAAGTATTTACTTGCAAAGTTTAGATGTTGTTAATTCTGCCATTTTCATTTTATGTTTATACATAATAGAAAATTAATCCATATACAAAGGAAATAACATTACAACCTAAATATAATCTCTAGCTTGCTGTCAAAAGAAAATATATTGTTGTTTTAAATTTTAAGTTTTGTCATTTTCTTTCCTCCTTAGTATTGCAGAAAATGAACCTAGATGTAATAATTTTTATTGAAATGAACTATATGAAATAGTTAGCATGTGGTGCATTTCAATTACTGCCATCAATTCCTAATGCTGCATATTAAAATAAATCATACCTAGGAAATGAAACATAAAATCGCTGAAATTTTGTCATTATTTCATCCATTCCTGCAAGCTTTAAAACAAAAAAATAATATAGATATATGTATTGCTGTTAAAAAAAAAAAGACTACATGCTTATGTATAAACTTATTCAAAAAAAAAGAAGAGATTTCTAACCCTAATAGCTTGACATATATATATATATATATATATATATATATATATATATATATATATATATATATATATATATGTATATGTATATGTATATGTATATGTATATGTATATGTATATGTATATGTATATGTATATGTATATGTATACATATACATATACATATGTATATGTATATGTATATGTATATGTATATATATATATATGTATATATACATATGTATATATATACATATATATATATATATATATTATATATATACATATATATGTATATGTATATATATATAAACAAAAAAAAGAAAACGGGGGGGGGCGGGGGGGGCTTGGCCGAACCACTGTGTTTACATACAGTGGGGCAGCGCGGGGGTGCCGCCACTGTGTGTAGACATAGTGGATAGTCCGTGCATTTGTGTATACATAGTGGGCAGCGGCGTCACCGCCCGCCACTGTGTGTACGCACAGTGGCGTCAGGGGGAGCCACCGCCTCTGCCTCTCCAAAACCCCCCGTCCCTCCATGGTCGTCGTTGTGCCTTAGCTCGACCTTGTACCTGCACACACACAAACACACACACCACGAAACAAAAGAATAATATATTAAACTGTAACCCATTTCAGGTTAGGGTATAAGTTAATAGAAAAAAAAAAGAAACAAAGAGGATTTTAAATAAAAAGAAAATGCAACCCTAACCCAATTTCGGGTTAGGGTTAGCATTTTAAGAATAAGAGATTTTTTTTTTTTTGAGAATTTAAATAAAGTATAAGGAAAAATTTACTCAACCCTAGTTAGGGTTTAAGATTTTAAAATTTAAGTTAAAATAAGAAAAGGAGGGGGGGGGGGAGGGGCGAGGCGATGCTTTTCAAATTTGAAAAGAATTTCCCCCATGTAATTTTTAGCCATATGTATAGTCTATTTCATATAATTTAAAATGGAGGATTAATGTTAATTACATTAATCGCATAATTGATTTAATTTATTCAGCTAGGGAAATTATATAGTTATTTCATATATTCGATATTATATAGACATTAAGGTAAAAATTGGAGAAAAAATTATGATTGAAGATTATTAACTATTTTTATAAATTCTTGGCCTTTGAGGCCAATGTTGGCCAGATTAAATATATCATCAAATTTAAAGGTTTAGGGAAATTAAAATTGACTATAGCTTATATCGGATTTAGTTGACAAAGGACATTGTACAATTTCGAACCCTTATCGGTTAGATTTCAATAATGAATTTGTGTATGCTTCAATTAATTAATTTTTAAATAAGCATTATCATTATTTGGTCGGGAATGATTTAAATGCATTTGAGATAACTAATTATCCCTCTTTTTTAACTAGCGACAACTTAATTAAGATAATTGAACTAACTAAGTAAATTGCGACATTAATTAATCTCCACTAAATAAAGTCACTCATTTGGGTTGGTTAATTAATCCAACCTTAGAAAACAATTTTATTTACATCCTAGTTAAGACAAAAATCTATTGAATTTATTTTAATGTAGGATATGTTATGAGTTTATGTTATTCAAAAAAGAATTTGTTGTTCCATTTTTTGCCCAAAAGTTTGGGCACGACACATTGGGAACTCAAAGGTTGTGTAGAGGCATGAATAATGAGGCGGAGGCACATGCAGCTCTACTGGCGGTTGAATGGGGCTTAATATTTGGTTTCTCAAATCTCCATTTGGAAGGTGATTCTTTAATAATTATCAATACAATAATAAAAAGGGGAGACATGGGCATGGATTTTAAATAAATATGTCAAAAAATTAAAAAATGATTTAGATATTTTTAGCGATTTTAGAGACTCTCATGTATGAAAGAAATGGAATGATGTGGTAGATGTGTTGTCAAAGTGAGCCACATCTTTTGAAATGAAGAAGGAAATTCATATTGAAGATTTTCGAAATCTTCAGACTGGTGATGTGGAGGCAGACGTTTAAGGTGTCGTGCATATCCTAGAAATTGGTAAGTATGAAGAAGGATGGTAGTAGACATGCTCATTGGCTCAAAGGTGGTAGATTTATTGTTGTTTCAGTAGGATTAGAATGTTTGCAACATGCCAAGGACAATTCATTTATGATTTTGCATTAATGAGCAGGGTAAATGATGGCGTGCGTAGGAGGAATGTTTTTGAATTGGCGGCGCATTGATAGAAGTTATGGCTTTTTAGAAGGGGATGTTTTCTTGCTGGGTGGTTGCATTTTTATCTGCAAGCTCCCATGTTTCTCTTAGAGTCTGGTAGATGAGAGGTTTGGGCAAAATTGTGAAGGTGGTGGAACTGTTGAAGCAGAAGAAATGGAGACTAGTTTTACGTTTAAAACTGAGAAGTGACTGGTTCCCTTTATAGGACGAGTCTCAAACAGAAGATTGCAGGGCCTCTTTAGGTTCAAGGATGAGAGGCTAACAAAGGTGATGAAATTGGTTATGGGGGAGGAGATAAACTATATTAGCCACCACTATAGAACAAATATGGATGTATATTCATTAATGGCTACGTGGGTTTTGGAATTTGAAGACTCGATTGATACTGTGAAGATGGTGATAAAAGATTTGGTTTCAAAAGAATATTTGTTGGGTATGGACACCATATTTGAATGGGTGGTGCCTGGAGAAGACTTTGATGTGGCTAAAGGAACAAATGGAGAAACTCCCATAGATAATTTTCCATTTGTGCGATGGCAGGAAGGTGAACTGAAAGAGAGGTTTAGGGCATTGGCAAAGAACAGGTGGGATGCATTGAAGACCTTCGTGGACCTGATGCGAGTGGAGGTAGAATTGAGGGAGGCTAGACAGGAGGTGGGACACAAACTATGGTTGAGAAAGATGAAGAATGGTGCAGATAGTGCACTACCTAGGTTATGCGGAGGTTCCGCCTGAATTTCCCATTTTTATTGTGGCTATTTATTTGTCTGTTGCAATGACATAATTGTGGTTTGTGTTTTGGTTCAAATGGTAGTTGTAGCATCCTTTCGAAATATGTTAATATGACCATAATCGAGCAAATTTTAGGCTCGTTTTGAAGAGTGTTTGGGTCTATTATGGGTTTTTTTATATACAAAAAGGATGTATGGGTTGTTTTTTGATGATCAGGGTGGTTTTCTAGTTTGCAATGTAAGTTGGCTACTTTTATTAATAAAATATAACTATTACCGACTAAAAAAAATAGGATTCCCTAGGTAAATTACTTATTAGGCCGACCTCCAACGGTCATGTGTAGCCCCGAGGATCAAAGACCATCGAGGAGATATAGGACCTGCCCCATTTCAAATCGGGGCTCGTTTGAGGGGGACAAGGGAGTTTTGGGGTCCCCTAGTCCAGACCAGGGTGTCCCACACCCTAGTCCTTCTACAAGTAGGACCAAAACAAAGAGAAAGGGGGGAGGGGATCCCATCATGCGACCAACCAAAGGGTGTTCATGACATCAAAGTTGCAGAATAGGGTCAAATTGAACCTAGAGATGGGCTGGGGACAAGAGACGCTAAGTAGGAGCACAAACATGAGGTGTAAATTGGACCGATTATAATTTACAATGCTACATTTAGCCCCTAATTTAACGAGAGTATGCACCTATGTAAATACTCATGGAAAAGTACAAAGATGAGAGGAGCAATTAGGAGTGAGATTACAAGGAAATAAGACATTACTAATTTCGAAGAACCAAGCCCCCAATCTTAGGATCTTAACCCACATTATCTTATGCAAGGAAACACACAACAAGACAAAGACAAAAAAGGAAAACAAATACAAAAGACAAACAAAGACAAAAGAAACAACATAAAAAGGCTCCAAGTCAACTAGTTGAAGAGACCTCGATAATCAAAATGTCTTAGCCACTAATATCATTCTCGAAATGCTATCACAAGAACGCAAGCAATCAAATAAAAAGAGTAAGAGAATGCATCAAATGATGAACAATGATCCACAAATAGAAAATCTATGAGCTCATGGGGAAGAGAAAAGAGAGAGGACATAGATGCCATGAGCTTGCAAGCTATGTTATGCTAGGTGATCCATGTTGGGGAGGAGAGTTAGAATAGTCTAGCTATGTTTTGCTAGTTCCACTCATCATACTACATATGTTGTTGTCTAGTTTCAAGGGTTAAGCATCTCATATAAGACTTTATTTTTATTTTTTTTGATCATGCAACAATCTGTATAAGACATGAAAAGAAAATGAAAATGTGTCTAGTTTTGGGAACATCTCATATAAGACTTTATTTTGTTTGGCTTCAAGAATGTGTACCATGTGTAAGACATATATATACCTAGTTTTGGAAACATCTTGTATAAGACTTTGTTTTGTCTAGTTTCAAGAATGTGCACCCTGCATAAGACATATAAAAATGCTACATCTAGTTTTGGGCATGAAGCATCTTGTGTAAGGCTTTGTTTTGTTTGGTTTCGAGTCCAAACACCCTGTATAAGACATGCAATTTAGCATAGTACAAAATATAGTACAAAGAGGGCGATATGTGATGCCTCCCCCCAACACAATCCTCTGTTAATGTCTTAAGGAAGCTAGAAACAAGGATACACACCTTCAACACCAAGGAGATATCCTTTTAGGCAACAATGCTCATAAATCCAAGCTAAATAGGCATTACTCTTATAAGCAAGGAAAATATAGTTGAAAAAGAGATAGCTTGCAACAAGGGTAAAGGGAGTCCTTGGAGGGGAATAGATATTTTCTCAAAAGACATCTACCTGCAAGAGGAGGATTTTGAATAAAAATAACATCATCGACCAAAAGAGAGAAAGGAGAAAAAGAATGCATACCTTCCCCCTATTGCTAGGTGAAATGGATTCTTGATGAAGGATGACACACTTTTGACCCAAAGTCAAGGGTTTTTTTATAATATATATACATTTCCAAGTGTATAAGAGGTTGTAGTCAAGGATACACACCTCTTGCATAAGAGAGAATCTTTGAGCACACAAACAAATTCACACAAGGAATAACATTGTATAATAAGAAAACAAAACTCAATAAAGGAAAAGTGGATCCTTAGAAAGGATATGAAAGATCAATGCCCCCCAAGCATAGGGAAAAAGAGAAGGACAACACAACCTCCAAAGAGAAATAATACATAAGAAGACACACCACTTCAAACAAATAAAGACCCTAAACAAGGAACACACATGTACTCGCATGATGGGATATTCAATGCAAGAAAAAACATCAAGATATGCACAATGCAACTCAAAAGAAGAGGTAATCTTCAAAAAAAGAAACAAAATTGAATATATTGTCGTTGTCCCCCAAGTATGGAGACAAGGAAGAGCTATGTTGATACCCCAAGATGATTGTTATTGAAATAGCGTTACCACTCATGACAAATAGCACCCAATGAAGTTTACTACTAGTTTCATTGGATAAGGAGAAACATTATAGGGTGAATGGAGTGCTACGACACTACCTCTTCACCAAGAAAAAGTGCAAGATTCGTTGTAAGAGCTATGCAAGCTTGATCATATCGGTCTTGAATAAATGTTTCAAAGGCTTTACAATTTCCAAGAGAATGAGAATAACCACAATGGAAAAGACAATGCTCATCTCACCTTCCATATTATTATAATTTTGAGTAAGTTTAATAAAGGAAAAAACAACATTCTTATCATACTTCAATCTCCAAAATATTCTTGTAGCTAATTTATCTTGATAATCAATAGGAGTAGGTCTTGTCTCTTGAGATGTAGGACAAGGTTTGCTAGAAGGAGGTGGATTGTCTTCTATGATTTTGATAGTGTCATTATCAATGAGTCCTTGTATTCCCTTTTGAAAAACAAGACAATCATTGGCACGGTGATCGTGGGATTGATGATATGAGAAAAAATGATTGTTTCAGGAAGAAGCACCTTTAGATGGATGATAATTTCTATGTCTTGCAAGATAATCTATAAACCTTTGCACCCTAAGGAGATCATGCATAGGTGAGTGATGAGGATGTCCTAGACCTTTTGTACTAGCTTATGAAGGAGGGTTTATAGGGACTTTGGTTCCTTGTTCATATTTTCCAAGTCCTTATCCACTATAACCTTGTTTCAAGATTATGTTATAACTACTCCTATAATAACTTTTTAATTGTGAAGAGGAAGGATAATTATCATGAATTTATTTGAAACTTGTAGTGTAGGGTAACATGGAAGGATTAAAGGGAGAATTAGATGAAGAAGGAATATCCTTTGTAGGGTTCATTTCTCCTTTCTATCTTTTTTATTCATACCCTCTTTCATAGGTTGGGAAGGAAGGTCCTTATCATCTAAGGCTTCATCTTTCCTTAATGTTATATGAGGATATAGGTCATGAATAAAATGCATAACATCATCTTCCCTACAAATATTTTGATGACTAAGATAAGTTGTAGGAGAATAGGATGATCTAAAGAGATTGGCAAACCAACATTTTGATCTTGTCCCCCTTGCACTAGAGTATGCCTATGAGAAGAGGATGGTGTTATGTTGTTCTTCAATTCTTTCTTTCCATTGGAGAGATCATTGATAGGAGTATTGACTCTTTCCTCATTCACATTAGATACCTAGGAGAGGTACAAGTATTAACTTTGTTAATGCCATCTCTAGGATTATCATTGTCTACAAAAGCCTTTATGTGATCTACACATGCAATGCATGTTCTAAAAATATTATTATGAAACAACATAAAACATGGATAAAAGCTTTAAGATAAGATTTGCAAGTAGTAAATATTTTTGAACCCTAAAGATGCAATATGCAAGAGTATTATGAATGAAGAGAAGTAATGTAAAATGAAAGAAGTCACTATCAAACACGTGATTGTGATAAATGTGAATAAAAAGCAATGCAATCATATGCGAAATAACAAGCAAATCATATTTAGTAAATTCTATTATGAGTGCCTAAAATCAACTCTGAAAATACAAGTAAAAAATTATGCAACCCACAAGTCAAATCTAACAAAATAAATTAGGGTTTCTATGATTTTAACCTCTAAATTTATGTTTTAAATTGAAAATATGATCTACAAGTGCAAATTTAAAATTTAAAATGCATACAAATCAGATCTGAGGCAATAAATCAAAATTAAGCATGAAATATGTCGGGTTCACCAAAAGGTAATGTGGTGAAAATAGGGAATTAGGGTTTCACCAAGTAAGGAATTGGGGTTTCGCCAAGTAAATCCACTAAATAACCCAATTAACACAACATACATTGAAAGAGGAGTGAACGCAATAGATCTAGGCTCAATCCCAATGGGGAAAGAGGTTGAGATTTTGATTGAATTCACTGGTTGGAGTTGGTTATCCTCTTTCTTAGTTGAATATGAAATATAGTTGTAAAATTAGGGTAAAATGAGGGACAACTGAAGTAATTTGATGAATACGAAATGCTAGTGAATTCCAACATATCAATTTAAGGTTTTAAGAAATATGACAAGTACAGCCAGATCTATAATCATAATGACCTTCTCTGTATAAATCGTTACAATCTCCATAAGCATATTCTAGTAATCTCACTATCATGTCTCATTATTTTTGTTTGATTAAATAATGAATAAAACTTGATTTAGATGTATAATTAGTTAATTTTTTATTTATGTTATTTGATTAAAGTAAAATAGAATAATGAAATATTTAACTTTAAATGATTAAATTGGATTTTAATGCTAGAAATGATAGTGTAATATTTTAATATGAGAAATTGATGATGATTTAGATTATGTAGATGTGATCATTATGATTTTTGAGGATTGACCTAGTAATGTGCAAATTAGTTCAAGTGGATGGAGGATTAGTCAAAGACGGGAACACGGTCGAGGAGAAGAGTCCTAGTCATTTGGTTAAACAGTGATCATAATGGAAACCACGTCACACACCATGTTGTTAATGAATTCATGCATATGGGTGATAAAGTGAATGCTTCTATTTAATTGTTGTGCATACATATGATTGCTAATGTTATAACGTCCTAAATTGTACTCCCTTACAATTTCATCCTCATTTGGACCCTCACCTTGGCATTCATGTTTTGAGGCCTGATTGGAGACTTGGTGTTTCTCATACCATGCATATTTGTCTTGTTTTTTACCCTGCACTTCATTTTTCCCTTAATTTTGGTGCATGATTGGTCATGACCTGGGCGTGGTGCCCTGGTCCTCCCAATTAGGACCCATTTTTGGGCCCCTTAACGATCACAATATTTGAGCGAGAATCTTGACCCCGTGTCGGCCTATGTCAAAAAATTAAGTTGTTTTTCGATGGGAGAGTATAAAAGGAAATCTACCCCTCTCATTTGAACATCCAACAATCATACTAATCAATTTATTCAAGCAATCTAGAATTCAAATTCAAGTGAGCAAGCAATCAGTCTTCTTTCACGCATTGGAGCAAAGATAGAGTCAAGATTCAAGCATTGGAGTTGGCATTCATATTCTATGTTATTGAAGACTTAATGAAACCTTGATTCTATGTGGAGACAAACAAGAATTCACAAGGAGGTATAGCATTTGTGTTTTAGTCATTATTCAACATCTCCCTCAAAAGGAGAACATTTCCATTACTGCAATTCAATCATATTTCATTTCTATTTTATGGTTAATTCCAAAACCAGCGTTTGACCTAAGGCAAACCCCTATTACTAACTTATTTCCCTTCTCTATTGAGCACAAGAACATGTACAAATCTACAATCTTTAGAATTGGTTTTATTTACAGTGACGAATTGATCCCCCATTGGAGTGTGATGAGTGCAGACAACCAGTGCGACCACAACCATGGTCCTGACAAATCAAGAGCTCCTTCTGGAAACGAATCCGAATATATTTACATTCCTCAGATCCAGGTTTGTGGCTCGATCCAACGACTGTAGCTCATTATTCATGCAGTTTTACTTCCATTCTAGCACATTTACCCTAATTTAAACATTTTCACAATTCAATTTAAAAGAGAGAAATTCAAATCAAATAACTAGTAAGCCCAATAGAATTATAAACCCTTATCCCTACTAGTTTGTGGCTAGATGTTTTGGGTTTACCCATATTTCAATGTACATTGGTCCCTAAGTAAAATTTGTGGCTTCTTCCTTCTATGGTGAAAAATCTAAATTTTTACCATTACATTTTGATGTACCCGACTCCTTACACCTGTAATTCTGATTTATGTTCTCAAATCTGAGTGTTTGTGCATTTCAAATTTAAATTTACATTTGCAAGTTTGATTTTTCATTGAATTTCAAAAACAAGTGACTAGAGGAGCCGTGATGAGCATGATCCTTTTCTTTGTTTGTTGTTTGTGGTGTGGACCAATGAAGTTTTAGAGCAATAGTTCAAGTGGGTGTTTGTGATTGGTACGTTCATTCAGCAAGTATCTCATGAAGGATAACTATGATTGTGACTACCCCACATACCTCGACCCCTGGCATTATTCCCAGAATGGAGGGTTCACTCCTTGTCTGCTACGTGTTTGTTTCTTCAATGAGATATCTTTACATCTTCGTTCCTTATACCCTGATGAATATATATTGTGCTATGAATAAAGGAAGAAGTTCATGTATCTATCATCATCAATCATTTTCATTTTCATTTCATTTTTCTTAGTTTTGTTGATTCTTTCTCCTAATCAATCTCTCATCAAACATTTCCAATCAATTATAGCATTCATCTAACATGTCCTCACATCTATTCTCTCCAATATTGTGTGTCTTCTTTCATCTAATATTCTTCTTCTTTTGAGAGATCATTCATGTCTTTAATGCACAAAAAATCTCTCGAGGGGCCATTATACCCTAAGAGTCGTTGGGGCATACTTGGGTAGGAAAAAATTTAATTATTTAATCAAGCTAATTATTCATTCTTCTCAAATTAATTTCAATCATCATTTCATCTATTCTAATTATTCTATTTCATCTTAATCATCTAATCATTTAACCTCATCCTAGAATATTAATTAATTATTAATTATTTAATTAATTGTGATTTAATTCCTTTAATTAAATAATCTTTATTATTTAATTAAAATTCAATTTCTAAATAATTAAATAGTTTCTTTAAATTTTTTAATTAGCTAATTTATTCTTCTAATTCAAATTCATACTTCGATTTCCCCAAATTCTCATTTCATCTAATTTCAATATTCCTCTAATTCAAATTCAAATTTGAATTTCCCCAAATTCTAATTCTAGTTAATTTCAAATACATGTGCATTTCAATTTCATGATTCGAAAATCAAAGTAAAAAACATGCAAAAATCAAATTGAAAATCTAAATCAAGTTTGCATATTCAAAAATCAAATTTAATTTAAAATTCAATATCATGAAAAGATTAAATTGAATTTCTAAATCAAGTTCAAAAGCATGCAAGATGTAATTGAATTTCAATAAAATTCCCTACAACACATGCTAAATTAATCAATTAATTGATTAATTGATTCATTTATCTTTTCAATTCCTATTTTTATCTTCCAATTTTCTTTTTTTCCCCCAAGCTTTCAATCAATCATCTCTAGTTAACAATTCAATTTATAATTAATCGATCAATTCAATTAATTGATTAATTAAATCATTTTCTTAATTTCCTCCAATCATTCTTTTTCTATCTTCCGATTAGCTTTTTCTAAATAAAGCTTTCTTTGTCATCAATCAATTATCCTCCAATCATTCTTTTTTATCTTTTAATAAACTTTTTCCTCAATTAGTTAACTCATTTATCTATTCAATCTATTCAATTAACAATTCAATAAATTGAGTTCCACCTCTCATTCAATCCTCACCCAAAAATCTATAAATTCAACATCAATTCTCAATTTTCAACAATCACGAACTTTGAATGTTCATCAAAGAAGAGAAGGACAATGGAAGCTATATGTGATCATGGAATAGGGAGTTTTAATTGAATATTATACATCCTTATTATCTTGTTTGCATTATTCTATTGATATTTGTTAGCATTCATAGATACAATATGGATTCGTTATTTTCTTATTATTTCTACTTATACAATGATGAATTTCACAGAGTTACAAAATCCTAATTTTTAATGCTAAAATTGAGCTTGTGGATTGTCTAATTTGGATTTATTGTTTCAAATCTGATTATCATTTAATTTAAAATTCAAATTTTCCCTCCTAGATCTAATTTTCAAATTGAATTACATAAATTTAGTGGTTGAATTTATAAAAACCCTAATTTATAATTCTAAAATTTATCATGTGGATTAAATAATTTTCCAAATCAGTTTTGAGATTTGATCTTTATGAATGTTATTCTATGATCTAGATGTATTTATCTTTCAAATTCACAATCAAATTGCTTAATTAATTGGTTAATCAATCATTTTTTTATAAAATTTTGTATTGCTTAATCATAATTTTTAAATTCAAATTCAATTTTCCCTCCTTTGTGCATGAGTTTTGTTGCCATTAGTCCTACCTATAAAATTCTCGTGAGAAGTTATAGAATTAAAGCTTCCCAAGGTTCTTACTAAGGATATGGAGCCTAATTTGGATAACTTGATTCATGAGAATGTGGGTGGTTCTTCTATTCCAACAATTGATGTCATTTCTCCTCATTCTTTACATAGTTTTCATGATGAGGGTGAATCACTAACTAGGGTTTTTCGTTGATCAATTGGAGAAGATTGAAAATGAATTTGAAAATATTCAACAAAGGATGAGTCAATAATACTCGGAAAGTGAGGTTATCCCAGTGATTGAAGGATTAAAAAGAGTGGTTCAAAGTGATAAAGTTAGTGTTGATTTGTTGCTTGGGCTTTCTCATATTGTTGACACTAATATCATGGCTATGAAAAGTTGTGTTGAAGTCCTTGGTTAGACTCAACCTCCTAGTAAAGTTAATCATTCTATTCCTATGACTACTTTCACATCTAATATCATGACTACTTCCACACAAAATGTTATTCCTGCACATGTTAGTCAAGGGGGCAACATTGCTAATCAAAACTATTTTACCCCTCCTTCCGTGAGTCTTCCATTTGTGACCCAATCATCTCCCATACCTATCTATCATAGTGTTCCACCTCCTTATTATCAACCTCCTCCTTCATTTAACAATGTTACTCCATCCCAGTCTAACATGTCTAATTTCAAGCCATCCACTAAAGCAACCATTAATAGCCTAGCTCAAACCATGTCATCTTCTCAATAACAAATAGCTTTCATGAACCAATCCAAGTTTAATGTGCCCACATTTGATGTAGCAAGCCCATTATCTAATGACATTGTTCATGTTGTCCCTTCTAAACATGTATAAATCCCTCAATTGGAGATTTATAATGGAAAAGGTGATCCCTTGACTCATGTGAAAATATTTCAAACTTGTGTAGTGATTTTGTTCACGATCAAAGTCTTTTGGCTAAATTGTTTACTAGAACATTTAGGGATAAAGCATTGCAATGGTATTGTTCTTTGCCTCCTTATTCTATTACATCATTTCAACAATTGGCTAATGCTTTCATTCAACAATTTCACAATAATATTGGTCCTAAGATTACTTTGACTAATTTGATTTATTGTAAGCAAGTGTTAAAGAAAAAGTTATTGGTAGATATAAGCATTTATATTCTCAAATTTCTTATTATATTCTTGATCAAGATGTTCAAAGAATTTTTAATTTTAATTTTCAAAAAAGACATTGGGTATGAGCTTCTCTTTTCTAAGTTTACTTCCTTTGTGCAGTTGTGAGCAGTGCTTCATAACTATCAGCTTCAAGTGAGTCAATTTGAACAATCTTCTTCAATGGATCTAGTTGATAAGAATGAAAGTAATCAACAATATTTTATGAATTTTAAACTGAATAAGAGATTGATCAAGTTCAATGTCAACGACAATACTTAAGTAGTAGCTGCAACACAGGTGTGCCTCCTTTATCCAAGTACTTTAGAAAATAATTTACTCCTAGATTTCTAAATCTTTTCATAGTATTATGACATAATTATTGGACAAAAATGGATTGAAAATTCCTCCCATCAAACCAATTGACACATCCAAAACTTTTCCACCTTATCATGATTCCAAATATTTTTGCCAATATCATCATCAACCTGGCCATAACATTAAAAAGTGTTATTCTTTAAGGAGTAGAATCCAAGATTTGATTGATAACAATACCATATTTGTAGTTGGTGTGAATGACAAAGGAAATAAATCTGTAGCTCCTCCTAATCAAAACCTCCAAATATTTACTAATCCTTTTCCTTCTCATTCTACTAATGTCATTAAATCTAAGCATATTGCCTTTTCTCCTAATGATCTTGGCTTGGAGTCTAATAGTGTGGTGAATCTTATTGATAAACCTACACCTCCTAAGGACCTATGCATTACCTTTGATCCTAGTGAGACTATTGAAGCACTTGATGGCCTCTTATATATCACTATGAGGATCAAAGACTTACTCTCACAAGTGGTGCTCATCGATCCAACATGCATGGTGAGTGTGATAACCGAAGAATATCTTTATACATTATAATTACATCAAGTAACGTACTATAAATATGATGTGGTGATTAAAATCTTTGATGGTTTCTCTTGTCCTGCTATCGGTTGTATTACTCTTCTCATTGAGGTTGGTACTAAGTGCTTACATGTTATTTTTTCTATCATTCCTACGTTGGATCAATTTCACGTGAAGTTGGGGCATCCTTGGCTCTCTTCCATGAAAGTGATTCCTTCTATTGTTCATAAAATTTTCAAATTCCCTCGTAATGACAAAATCATAACAATTAATCATAGCATGTACCAACCCACGATGAGGTGTGGAGATGTTAATCTTGATTACTTTTGGTCTAAACAATTTGAGCCTCTTAAGTCTCGTAGTGATGCTCTCTTTCAATCCCATCAAAAGTGGAAGAATGAAATGATTTTATCTTTTTGAGTAAGCTTATAGATCGTAACCCCATTCCTCTTCTTCATGATAGACCTATTCTGCCTTGTCATGATGGACCTGGTCTCCTTCCTACACCCTTTATTCCTCCTTTAAATGTTGTGGTTCTACCTCCTACATCTTACAAAGGGAAGTGTCCAACATCTTCTATCTTTCAACCTAAAAAACCTTCTCTAATGCATCCTTCCTCAAAAGAAGAGAAGAAGCATATTCCCATTGATCCCAAACCTTCACAACCCTCAGCTAAAACTAAAAGAAATCATTGTACGAGAGAACATCGTTGGAGGCATCATGCTAAGGCTTGTGAAATTTCTTCTCAACCTATCTCCTCCCCAAAGACACCAAATGTTGATATGATCCCATTTGTCCAGACTTCGCCTAACCCTAGGGAGGAGGTTCAGCCTAAATCCCTAAGATATAAAATGCTTAAGAAAAATGATGGTTCATATTCTAATCCTATTTAAGATCCTATTTTTATTAATCTTGATGAAAAGATTAATGAAAATGATGTTCATGCTAACAATGTTGATGCTAATGATTCCAATGATGAATATGAATATGTTGATGTTGACAATGATTTATCTAAACAATTTTCACAAGCATTAATCCTAGTTCCTAGTAACAAACAAAGTGATCCATCATTAGAGAATGGTCCTTGTTTGGAACTTGTGGTAGCTCCATCTACCGTACTCAAAGTTGGTACTCTTCCATATTGTCCACCTTTCCAAAACAATATTGAACAAGATTGGGAGGTGGATGAATTTCTTGATTAGCTTCATTCATGCCATAGATTCTCTCTCTCTCCTCTCTTGTTTGTTTGTAACCTTCTTCTATTTGTTTCTCAATTCTTTTATTTGTTTTCCCTAGTGTTGTCCACTTGAAGATGATGCAAAGTGTTGAGATCTCTTTTGGTCTCTCCCATGTTGACTCAAAAGACACATGTGCCCTTCTTCCATTATGGTTCTACTTTTTTGGGGGAATGAGGACAATTCAATGCATATATACAATTGATACATTATTTATCATAAGAGCATATTGACGCTAGAGTTAAGTAGAACCCTTATGTGTTTTGTGTTTTGTGATCATTATCCTCTGATGTATCCTTCATGGGGACAAAACATTGTGATAATGTGCTTCTCTTTTGGATGAGTATATACTACCTTAAAGCAATTGCTCCAATTGTGGCGTACGTAATCGCTTTAGCATGGGGGCATACACTTCAATCAATGTTTCTCTCATTTCATATCTTAATACTCAAGTTACTTTGCAAACTTAGTCTTTTTCTTTGTAATTTTGGTATTTTTATTTTCATGACTCACGGTAAGTGGACCTTACTAAGCTAGTAGTCATGGTTATTTTTCTCTCTTTCTTAGGATTTCCCTTTTATCTTGATCTTGAAGTTGTGGGATACCTAAATCCCATTGGGGGCTTGGTGTGTCTTGCCTCTTTGACATTTGGATAAAATATTTTCAATGTGAACCTTTGTACTTTACTGAGAGTAGCGTAGTCTCATACTCCCACTAAAGTGGGGGCTAAATGGAGCGTCCTAAATTATACTCCCTTATAATTTTGTCCTTATTTGGGACCTCACCTTGGTTTTCGTATTCTGAGGCTTGATTGGAGACTTGATTCTACTCATATCCTGCATATTTTGTCATCTTTTTTACCTTGCACTTCATTTTTCCCTTAATTTTTTGGTTCCTAATTGGTCAAGATCGGGGCGTGGCACCCTGATCCTCCCAATTAGGACCCATTTTTGGGCCCCTTAACGGTCACAATATTTGAGCAGGAATCCTGACCCCATGTCAACTCATGTTGAAAAATTAAGTTGTTTCTCGATGGGCAAGTATAAAAGGAGGTCTACCCCTCTCATTTGAAATTTTTTCAATCATGTTGATCAATTCATTCAAGCAATCAAGTATTCAAATTCAAGTGAGAAAGCAATCGATCTTCTTTCAAGAATTGGAGCAAAGATAGAGTCAAGATTAAAGCATTGGAGTTGACATTCATGTTCTATGTTATTGAAGACTTCATGAAACCCTAATTCCGTGTGGAGAAAAACACAACTTCACAATGTGATATAGCATTTGTGTTTCAGTCATTATTCAACACCTAAAAAGGAGAATATTTCCATTACTGCAATTCAATTATATTTCATTTCTATTTCATGGTTAATTCCAAAGCCAACATTTGACCTAAGGAAAACTCCTATTCCCAACCTATTTCCCTTCTCTAGTGTGCACAAGAACAAGTACGGAGCTACGATCTTCAGAATTGGATTTATTTACAATGATGAATCGATCCCCCATTGGAGTGCGAAAAGAGTGGAGGACTTGGAGGACCAGGACGACCACCACCATGGTCCCGACAAATCAGGAGCTCCTTCTGAGAATAGATCCAAATACATTTACATTCATCGGATCCAAGTTTGTGGCTCGATCCAATGACTATAGCTCACTGTTCATGCATTTTTACATTCATTCCAACACATTTACCCTAATTTCAATATTTTCACAATTCAACTTAAAAGAGGGCAATTCAAATCAAATAACCAATAAATCCAATAGAATTCTCAACCCTTATCCTTGCTGGTTTGTGGCTAGATCCATTGGATTTACGCCTCTTTTAGTGTATTGGTCCCTAAGTAAAAATTAGTGGCTTCTTCCTTCTATGGTGGATACCCTAATTTTTAACCATTATAAATGCATTCAAGTAAATAATTAAAAAACAAAAATAAAGTTGTGTACCTCGTATTTACTTCATGTGTTTGCTTGATAATAGGTAAATGTTGGAATATTGTGAAAACAAACTTGTGATTTTTTATTTCTATGAAATAATATATGCTCAAAATGAATAGTGTTTAATAGAAAGTGTATAATATTATTTCTTTTTAAAATTGCACATACAAACTCATAATTTCACATCTAAGCATGACTGCATCATCATATGCATATGTAGATATGGTATGTATACATATGCACTCAAATAGACACATACCTATGGTGGTATATGCACACCTATATGTGCTATTACAAGTAACTATTATGGTTTACTTTTCTATGCCCCATATTAGCTTGGAGGTGGATTTTTAATGAACAGTAAGGTTGCACGTATATTGTGCAATCATAAACATCTAAAACAAAATATTACATTTGATATTCAACAATGCATAACATAGATAATATCTCTCATAAAATTTCAAACACAAATGCTACATTTCAATTCAAACATAGCAAAACATAGAGAATAATTGCAATAACAACAACTATCGAACCATATTAAGAAAGGTTGACCGAACTAAAAGCACTATCAATTTAATGCCAACGATCATCCCAAGTGGCCAAGCATATGAGATTTGACCTAATGTAGTGGCCTTGTCATAAAAAAATACTACGATACCTCTAAAATAGAGGTAGCCAATAACTATGTTAAGAAAGGAATACTATTTTTATTGGAGTTGATAAAAAAACAACTCTACAGTTCCCAAAGATCACCTGCATGCAAACTTGTCACAGAAGGAGAGAAGCAAAAAAGCTATGGAGGCCAAAATTCAAAGATCTAGAAAAGAGGAGCCATATTGATTGTGTAACAATAATGCAATTCAATAATTATAGTTGTTATTGAAAATACAAAGAGAGGATCCTTATAAAAGGATACTTGAAACCCTAAAAGTGAAAACCCTAAAAAATTATAAGATTCCTTAGTTTAGCTTAAGAATAGAGTATAATAGACTAATAATTAAATAAATAAGTATTAGCTAATAAAAGACAACTCTAACACCCCCCTTAAGATGAACTTAAGGAGTAGCTAAAAAACAACTAAGGACTAAACAAGCATGTAAAAAATGCAGGAAAGAAACAATGGGTCCTGACAACTAGGCCTGATGAGGTACCTAAGTATAATAAAATCTCTGTAAAGTGGAGAAAAAGGAGAAAACCCTATGGGAAAAAAATTCCTCTCCAAGAAGATATGAAAGCTCAAGTGAAGGACTAAAAAGCCTCCAAACAAGAGTGTTCCAGAAGATAGGAACAAAAAGAAGAGAATGAAGAACACCACTGAATCATGAAATAGCTACAAACACTGTCGAAGAGTAACTGTTGATCTGAAGAATCTCCACTAAAATACAACATGACTAGTTAGAGAAGACTGTAACCTGCATGAGTACCCTCAAATGACACTACTTGAATTATATGGCAAACAAAGGCAAACAATTGAACTCGAAGATACAAATGGCATAAAACACCAAAGCCTGAAGAGCTGATCAATTGAACAAAAGAAGCATTAGAACAATAGGACAAACCTCCCCATAATGCTGAAAAGGGAGAGCGATAGGTACACTGAAAAGAACGGCCAACAAGAATCGCATGACGAAGAACCAGGAACATCGAAGGTTCAGAGAAAGTACATAGTGTCATGGAAGGAACACTCACTTGACACACATCATGAGGCTAATTTCATGGAAGGAACACTCACTTGACAAAGGTAGATGGCAAACAAAAGGCAAACATCAACCCCCCATGGAACTTTATAAGTAGTGCATGTATAATAAGGCACAAGATTTTCAAGATCCCAAGTATACAATGCATGGTGGCACTTTATCTCAATGTGTTTGTATAAATAAAATGCTACAATGATAAGAAGAGTCAAAATACTGGAAACAGAAAGAACAACCAAAGATGAGACATCCTACTAAAAGAAAGAGATCCCAAGACTTGAAATATCCAAGATATTCACTAGAGTGCTGAAAAGAAAAAACTGAACAAAATATACCTAGAGTATAATTTGGAAATAAAACTCATATGAATGGAAAGAACACAGAACAATCTTTCCAATGATATAAAGTTTTTTTAAAACAGAGTTCAGACACTCAAGTTATGTTTCCCGGAGTGCAAAAAGGAACCACTAGCTTTGACAAAAAAAAAAAAAAAACCATCAAAAAATCAAATTCAAAAGTTCAAACTTCTATATCTGGATAGAGCTCAGAAATAGCTTTCTGATGCCTATTCATTTTCGAAAATCCGAATCTGTTTGCCCAAGTTATGGCAAAAAAACCATAAGCCTGTTAAAAAACCTTCAAAAATAAACTCACACCCCTGTTGGTGGCAGGGAGGTGGCTAAACAGCGGCCAGGCTGGGCGGGGTGGCTGGGTGGAGCAACAGTGTGCAGACTAGGCAACAACGGTCGGGCTAGGCGGGGTAGTCAGGTAGAGCAACGACCACTGAGCTGGGCAACGAGGGTCAAGGCAGACAGAGCAGAGAAGGCAACTCCTACCGGAATGACTAGCATCGACAACGACAATGGCAATAGGCGGTTGAAGCTTCCCAGGGTAGCAAGGGCAAGCAAAACCAGTGGCAGGCAGCTCCAAGGGGCGATAGCGGTTGGGACCGCCACAGTAACTGTTTGCGGTACCCGGAGGGCTGGCGGCTCCCGAAGGGCTCACCCCAGTAGTGAACAAATTGTTGGCGGTCAATGGGGGTGGAACGGCCTAGGTAAGCCGTAAAACTGCCTAAAAATAATTATATTGGAGTTGAGGAAAAATCAACTCTACAGCTCCCAAAGATCACCTGCATGCAAACATGTCACAGAAGGAGAGAAGCAAAAAAGCTATTGAGGCCAGAATTCAGAGATCCAAAAAAGAGGAATCATATTGATTGTGCAACAAGAATGCAATTCAATAATTACAATTATTATGAAAATACAAAGAGATAATCCTTATAAGAGGATACTCAAAACCCTAAAGGTGAAAACCCTAAAGAATTATAAGATTCCTAAGTTTAGCTTAAGCATAGAGTATAATAGACTAATAATTAAATAAATAAGTATTAGCTAATAAAAGAACTCTCTAACAATTTTTAAAAGAAGGCGCTAGTATAATGGGTAATGTTGTGTCTTATTTATGTTATTAAGTTTGATAAAAAAAAATGTAGTATGCTGATGCAATATGTTGTTGCTCTTGGCATAGCATTCTAAAACTTCATTCGTAAAAAAACCTTGCATAGAAGGCGTAAGGAAAATGCCTCTTTTCTCTACTTTATCACTGCATTTTTAAATAATTAGTAATTTTAGGACAATTATATAATTATTTATTGATTAGATCCTTTAATTTCTTTTTCACTTAAGCTAAACTTAGGTGCTTTATTTTATCTAGGCGTTATGTTTTTTTTAATTTGAGTTTACTTAGAGGCACTTCTAGTTAGCTTTTTTAGTTTGTAGTTAAGCTTAATTTAGCTCCCACTTTGTATTGCTTTATTTCTTCTAATTTTAGGATTAGGGAATCTCTTCCTTTTTATAAAGCAAGTCAATCATTCATTGTAATTGCACCTTCAATATGGAATCTTCTATTCTTTTGTGCATTAATTCAAAATTCTCTAGTTTTTATAGAGCATACAATCTTTGCTTGATCTCTTTTGTGTGATAGGTATTTTTCTTACAGATGATTCTTGGCTCCTGTGGTTGATCATCAAATTCTACATGGTATCAGATCTTTTCTGTCAAGTTCTTGTTTGCATGCTTGAGGGATCCAACTTGAGGTAAAAATTTTGTGCACTTTGGGCTCAAATGGAGGTCACCATTGCGTTCACAATGTTGGAAAATCCCAAGATCGATTGTTGTTTCATCAAAATCTAAACAATTAAAAATCGGGTCAATTTGGCTAAGGGCATGAAAATTGAAACAAAATCTAGGGATAGCTGAAAATTGTGGGCATTTTGGCACAAAATAGAGGTCGCCATCACACTCAGAAGGCCTAAAAACCCCTAAATTGTTTGTCAAAATGTAAAAAATAGAGATCGACAAAACAATTGGTGATTTTTTATTGGCACTCTTTACGAGACACTCAAATCCATATAGTCATATCACCTACACATGTGTCAGTACCTGCGCTAGAATTTTTTTTCCAGAAATTCATTTTCATAAAAAAAGAGTTTTTTATTCTTTGCACATTAATTTAAAAATTATTGAAAAAAAAAAAATTAATTAAAAAAGAGGGACAAGTATGTAATTTTTTTTGCAACAAAAGTACCTTTCTATACCAATTTTGATGTCATCAGAACAATTTGCTATTTTTGGAAGACCCACTAATTCTAGCGCCATTCTAAATTTAGTCGGGTTCCTCTATTTTTAGCCACTTTTTGCTCTAAAAACCACTTTGTAGTGTTTTGCCCATAACTTCATCATACTAAGTCAAAATCGGGAAAACAATATATCATTGGAAAGTTGGTTTAGAGGGCTATCTTATTATTTAAGTGGTTTGAAAAGATTCTACACTAAGTTTCTATACCAGGCCTCTAAATTCAGCCTTCATTTTTGCACTTCTAGGGCCATATCTTACACATTCAGACTTTGTTTTATCACTTGCATACATCGTTGGAAATCTCTCAAAGTCCTCTATTAATATTATTTTTCTACAAAAAAATTTTTAGGTACTCATATATCTCAATATTTTCCTTTTTAGGTTCTTTCTTGAAAAATGTGCAAATCGGTTGGTTTTTCAATGATTTAAGTGGAATTTTTTAGCATTGAGAGGGTATATACTGTTGTATTAGCCAATTTTTATACTTTCTTTTAATTTTTTCATGGATCCAAATTATATTTCTCCCCTTACTCCATTAAACTAACATTATTGGAAAAAAAAATGGAGATTCAACTAAAACACCCAGGGTTATACAAAGCGACCATGGGTACATAAGTTGAGCCTACATGTGTTGTTGAGGAGAGAAAATGGTATAATAGGTGTAATGAGGCTTTTGGAATATTATGCATGTCTATCTCTCCAAATATTCTCTTTCATGTTGAGTCATGCATCACACCCAATGATGTTTGGACTACATTGGAGTTCCTGTTTGGAAAGCAAGATGCATTGAGGGGTTTTCAGTTAGAGAATGAAATTATTGCCTTGAATCCTAATAATTTTGATAGCATCTAGGACTTATTCACCAAACTCAAGTCTCTCATATTACAAATGAAGCAATGCAAAATTGAGAAGGAGGACCCTCAGTTGATTCTCTCTATCCTTGCCAAGCTTGGCCCTGATTATTCAGTTTTTGTTTCTACATTTTATGCCACTAGAGATGCTCTTGGTACTCATTACACCATGCCTTCCCTTGATGAGTTTGCTTCTCAACTTGCAGAAAAGAAAACCAAGTTGGTTCAGATGGGGAGAATGAAGTCTTCCAAATCACAGGCTCTTCTTTCTTCTTAGAGTTCCACATCTCAGAAGGCTTCACATGGCAAAGGCAAGAGACAAAAACACAAGGATTCCAAGTCACATGAGTAGCCCAAGAACACACAATCACATGATTCTTCAAATTCTTATTCCTCTTCCAATAACATCATCATCAAAGAAGGATAAGTTGAATTGTGCATATTGCACTAATCCAGGACATGATGAGCATCAATGTTATGCACAATAGATTGATGAGTTGACGCATCTTATACAGAAGCACAATATTTAGATATCTTCATCTAGTACATCTTCTACCACTTCAAGATCTAGACAGTCTAGGTCTTCTTCATCAGCACATGGTGAAGACAAGATGAAGGGTCATGCTCTATTTGCATTGATACATTCTCAATCCTCCATGTGGCTTCTTGATTCAAGAGCTTCACATTATATGGCATCATCAGAGGGTATGTTCTCTTCTTTTAAGCGTCATCCTTTTCCACAGATATTGATGGGTAATAACACATACATGAAGTTAATGGGAGTGGTTCTCTTGAGGTTGATAGTGGCACATTCAATAATGTTCTTTGTGTCCATGCATTATCTTCCAACCTCCTTTCCATCTACTAAATTACTCATAGTGGGATAGGCAAGATAGTTGAGTTCACCCTTGATTTAGTGCTCATTAGAGATTTGCATAGTAGAGAGCTTGTTGTAGTTGGCAGTGTTGATCATGCAAAATGGTTGTATGAGTTCTCTCATTTTGCTCCCATTGAGCATGCATTTGGTCCTATGTCTCATGCATTGAGAGTAGATCAAAAATTTGAGGAGAGATTTGGTCACCTAAACCTATGTGTGCTTTAGTCATCTATAGTGGTTCCTGTGACTTGTTTTGATCCTCCTCCACCTCTTGTTTCTTCATAGGTTAGTTCAGTTCAACAGGTTGATTTTTCCCTTCTAGTTTTAGCAGAGTGGGATGAGTACTTACCAGATATTGTAAGGTTATTTGATACATCACACACTCCAACAATTGGGGACATGATTGAGGATATTCCATTCCTCTTTGATGGTAGTTTGAGCATTCCTTTCATCCCATCTTCAGTGCCTTTAGAGATTGTTCATCAGGCATATTCATAGTTGCTTGGATTTTCTTTTGTTGATTTGGCATACCATGATTCAAACAATTGGACAATTGAGTAGTCTTCCATGGCGCACATCCAGAGATTATTCCTTCCATCTCCTTTCTTGGAGTTGTTTTAGACTTGGCCACTTGACTTGTTTCTTCCTAATGGAAGTAATATGGTTTGCCACTATTGGATCTCCATCAACATACATCCCCGAGCCTACATCTGTGACATTAAAGCTTCTTCAATATGGGGGGGGATACATCATCTCTTTTTCTCTCTCTTATGGGGGGATATTTATTGATTTTTTGTGACCGATTCAGTACTTGGGGGCCACTTAGAGTCCTTCATCTTAGTTAGATGTATTACCTTTTTCATTTCATTACATCTCTCACTTTTAGAGAGGAGTTTTTTCCCATGTGGTTTTTCTCCTTTTCTTCATTTAGAGAGACCTCATTGTTGTGAGTTACATTTCTTTGCATTGGTTTGTTCATGAGTACCAAATCAAGCCTCATTGTCGAGACTCATTCATGCATGTATTTTGCATTCATCATTAACTCTTTAGCTTATCCCTAAGTTAATCTTGTTAGAATTTGTGAAATGTGAATCCCACAAGCCCAATTGTCTTCTGCAAGAATACCTATCACACAATAAGAGAAAATTGAACAACAAAGAGAATTGAAGACAATTGACAATAATTGAATGTATTGCTTTGAAATTGCTTATTGCAAATTGCTTATTGCTTATTGCTTATTGCTTATTGCTTATTGCTTAATTACAATGAAGGATATGAAATCCTTATAAAGAAATCTAACTCTAAAGATAGAAATCCTAAATGGTGGAGTCTACAAGATAGAGTGAGAGTTAAAATATAATGTATGAATCAATCGTTTATGCACAAAAAGCATAATAGACTAATTAATGCATGAAACTCTCGAAATTTTAAACATAGCTTGCTTTTCCTAGTTTGCATTATGCATGGAGATAAATATTAATTAATTAATTAACTAACTAATAAATGCCAATAATTAATTACTAACTAAGGCATCGATTATTTAATGAATTAATGCAATTAAGTGAATAATTAATATACGAATTATTTATTCCAATAAATCTTAAGGGGGGGTGTTGGAGTAATTTTAGGATAATTATCTAATTATTTATTAATTAGGTTTTTTAATTGCTTTTTCACTTAAGCTAAACCTAGGTGCTTTATTTTATCTAGGTGTTATGTTTTTTTAATTCGAGTTCACTTAAAGGCACTTCTAGTTAGCCTTTTTAGTTTGTAGTTGAGCTTAATTTAGCTCCTACGTTGTATTGCTCTAGTTCTTCTAATTTTAGGATTAGGGTATCTCTTGCTCTCTATAAAGCAAGTCAATCATTCAATATAATTGCACCTTCAATATTGAATCTTCTATTCTTTTGTGCATTAATACAAAATTCTTGGGTTGTTATAAAGCATACAATCTTTGCTTGATCTCTTTTGTGTGATAGGAATTTTTATTGCAACTGGTTCTTGGCTCCTATGGTTGATCATCAAATTCTACATGGTGGATGTATTTATTTGGTTCATGCAATATTTTATTTTAATTTTGTAGTAGTGTTTCTATTCTGTAAGTGAGTTATGTTGGTTTGTGCTTGGTATATTTAATTGTGATATGTTTTTTAGTGTGCCAATTGGATTATATTGATTGGATCATACTTTTTGATCCAAATATGTATTGTTGGGTGAGTTAAAAATATTTTTGTGGGTCTCACCATCGTGTGTGGAGATTTGCATTACGTATTTTGTATTGGAAGATGTTTTTGGTTGATTTATTGTTGAGTTTTATTGCTTATCTACACATCACATTTGGTGGCGATTTTGGAGGATGTATTAGCGTGTGTGGTTTTTTGGATACGATTTGGAATGATATATTGCGATGGATTTGGGTCCCCTCTATCTCCTAGAGTGGACCACTTGGGTAGTTTTGGTTTGGGTGGCTAGTTTTGTGTAATATTGTTTAATTTTCTCGTGGCCAACCCTCAACTAGGTTTTTGACAATCTAACTTGTATTTAAGGAGTGAGATATATGAGTTGTGCATGAGATAGTGTGAATTTATGTGAAGTGAATGTGAATGATGTGGAAGCATATTTGATACTACAGATGTGCGAAAGTCAGTTTGTGAGGAGATTTGAAGGTGATATATTCAATGTGATAGAATTCTAAGATAGTGGTGGATGTCAAATATGTTCTCCATGATATTAGTCACTTGCAATAGATGTTCAAGGAAAATTTCATGATCAATATATTCTTCTTATATCAGTTATGTTATTCATTTTGTTGTTGGAAGATAGTGGGTCTCTTGGTAGCTCCTTGTATCTTGCCCTGAAGTAGCGAGCCTCAGTTGTGCAAGTCCATGTATCTTTCCCTAAGGTAGTGTGCATTAGTTTTGTAATTTCATCGAGTGCATGATGCTCCTTGGTAGTGAACCTAAAACATTGTAATCAGTTTTATTTTTATTGTGAATATTATTATCACTGTGGTTTTTCCCTATTGGGTTTTCCACGTAAATCTAGTGTTCATGTGTTGATGGTTGATATTTTTTAGTTTTGTTGTAGAATGTTTAAATATTTCTTATAGGTTGATTGATCATTTTTAAGAGATCCAAACTGATTCACCCCCCTGTCATTCTTGTCGTGGGTTTAACAATAAACCTCCAACTAACTTTAAAAAGTAGAGTTAGGTTCATTTGCTTTGTTCTTCTTATGTCTATCCCCCATTTTTCTTGTGAAATCAAACAATATTCTAATCCATAAGGAATATGTACAATACTTCTACTTAGTGCTAGACCAAAGGAATCTCCTTTGGATTTATTCAAGTTTGTCAGACTATGGCAAGTACATATTAAAAAGGGATAGAAGGTGGATCAAAATGGTCTTAAGGGAATACCTAAGAAGGCGGAGTTTACTTGCATTGCTAAGAATAACCCATTTCTACCCAACCAACTTATATTGAACCCTTTCAATAAGGTTGTTCCAAATAGAACAATCTACCTTCCCAAAAGTTAAAGGCAATCCTAGGTAGGAGGAAGGTAGAAGCTGAATTTGAGACTTGAGAATTCTAGAAATTATTATTTGCAAAGAAGGAAGAACATGCAAGAAGAAAGTGACACTTTTCTCCAAGTTAATTTTTTGACTAGAGACCAAAGTAAAATTAGAAAGAATATCGGTTCGTTCCCTGGCTTGGGAAATAGTGGATTCTCCTAAAATAATTATCATGAACAAATTTTGGATGAGAAACTAACTACTAAAGAGGGGAAGGTTTGAAACCTTCGAGTTTGCCTCTTCTCATCCCTTCCTTAATATTCCTTCCCAAGACATTAATGAGAATAATGAAAAAATAGGGGGAGAAGGGACCCCCTTTCCCGATATCATTGAAAATAGTAAAGTGACCTTAGAGAGAACCATTAAAAAAAATAGAGAATGTCATGGTAGAGACACAAATTTCAATTAATCTAAGGATCTTACCTTTGAAACCTAATTTTTGAAGGACTTTAGACAAAACATTCCAAGAAACCTTATCATAAGCTTTAGAGATGTCCAACTTGAAGACCATACTTTCCTTCTTGTTTTTTTTCATGAAGTGAATAGTTTATTTAATAAGAAGGATGGAATTAATAGTTTGTTTACTAGGCACAAAGCATTTCCAAATACAATCAAACATTTTTTCCAAATAATATTTATTAAAATAAACAAGCAATTTGGAGAAGATATTATAAATGGTGTTATAAAGACTAATAGGTATAAATTCAAACATCTTATTAAAACCAACCCTTTTAGGTATAAGGATGATGAAATTTTATTTTATTTCCTTAGAGGGACTATAGAGGAATAAAATTTATTGTCCAACTATAACATCCTTGCCCACAAGTTCCTAATATTTCTAAAAGAAGGTTGGGGAAAACAATCCAAGTTAGGGGCTTTACAAGGATTAAGAGAGAACACAATTTCTCCTACTTCTTCCTTTGAGATACACTTTTCCATGTCATCTAGGTCAAATAGAAAAATAAAACTAGGAATAACCTAGAGAAACCGTTTAGAATTATCATTTGAGTGGGAGATCCCAATGACACAAGGGTTTAAGAGATCTTCAAAGAATATAATACCTTATTGATGAATTTATTGCATGGATAAAATAGTACCATTAGGATATATATGTTCAATAATCATGTTCATTTTTGTATGCTCGAGGAAAAATTGGTGAAAAAACTTGGCATTTCTATCTACTTCTTTGATCCAATAGTTTCTAGATCTCTACTTCCAGAGTACACTTCCTCTCTTTCAACCAAGTTATGAAGATCACTCAATAAAGTTTTTCCCTCTGAGAGAGATCTTCCTTAGCCCCATCTCTTTCCATATCATCTTGGAATTTTTGTCATTAAATCTTGATTGACTTTTTTGGGAGGAAATATTTCCAAAGGTTTTCTTATTTGAGCCTTTTAAATTTCTTTTGATGATTTTGAGCTTGTGGACAACATGATACACTATTGTCCCTTGAACCTTAATTCCCCAGTAACATTTGAGAAGACTTCTAAAGTCAAGGTTATGAGTCCACACTATTTCAAATCTAAAAGGATAAAACACTCTAGATTGGGAAGTGTGCCAATTAAGCACTCACAAATTATGGTCAGAGCCTAACCTTAACTAATAGGTTAAGTTAAAATAATCCCTAATCTCCTAATTAGCCAAAACCAGACACCTATCAAATCTAACTTGAATAAGATTGGCTCCCATTCTCTTATTAGACCAAGTAAACTAGTTTTCTTCAAGATTAAGGTCAATAAGATTGCCCTTGATCAACAAATGAGTAAGGTCCAACATGCTAATAATTAAGTCCAATGATCCTCCCATATTTTTAGAAGGGTAGAGAGGAGATTTTAAGTCTCCTAACATCATCGAATGAAAGTTCTCAAAGGAAGCTCTATATCTTAGGATATCGTATCAAGTATCATGGCATAAAACTAGATTATTGGGAGCATAAATATTAGAGAGAACCCACTCAGAGTCACCAAAAACATCACTAAAGAGGATATTAAGAAAAAAAATCTCCATATACTTAAGAAAACCATTGAAGGAATGAGGTTTCCACATGGTAGCTAGATCACTGGAGGCACCAACAGCATCAACAACAATAGAATGAGCAAGAGGCCAATGAACTTACAAACTTTTTTGAAGGAAACAACATTTATTTTAGTTTCTTGAAGGAGAAAAATGTCAAGCTTCATCTCTTTTATTAGGTTCTTAACTAAATTTTTCTTGTGAGGACTATTGAGTCTCCTTACATTCTATGAGAGAATAATCATTTTTAGGTTTTTTGGATTCGAGATGCTCTAAAACAGTCATGTCTATGTACTTAAGGACAATTAATCTTCCTAGCATAATGTTTACCAACTATCTCATAACATGGATAATTTGGGGGTCCTTTCTTTTTTTGTTAGGTTTCATTAAGGATAATTCCTTAATGGTCTTGTTACAAAGGGGAACGTCCTTGATGGCTTGGACCAAAGGGATTTTTACATACACATATTTCAGTTGGTTAAGTCAAATATTGGGTTAATCTCATATTTCTTCATATTTACTGGGAATGGGGGGTCTTGAGTGATAACTTGTTGTTGCTCAACTTGAGAATTATACTTTCTTGATTATGGGTTAGCATCATTAATGGAGGAATCCTCATAATCAATGGTGATGTCGGAGCAGGAAGTGTCATCCCTAAGAAAAGATGCACATTACTACTTTCAACAACATAGGTAGGATACATAACAATATCATTAGCGTAAGCTCGTTGAACAATTTTGTTATTGGGGTTAGGTGTTGGTTGTATTGGCAACTGATTGTCTTTACATTAAGTAGAATCAAGGTTAGCAAGATTGGGAATAATGACTTTTTGTGTAAGTAATGCCTGTTGTTTTTGCATGTGGCTAGTATTGGGATTCAATCAAGGCTATTTACCCCACCATTATTGTTCTTTCTTCCATATGGGTTGTGAGGAGTGCCAATTTTGATTCTAAATTTTTGGTTGGTATGGTAGTCATGCTCCCAGTGAAGACTGAGAAGGGGGCCATAATTTGACCAACTAGGTGAATTGATTTTGTCATGGAAAATATTTTGCATAAGAAGCATTAAAACTCTTGACGAATACCTTGCCTTTAGTTCCATGGTTTCCTTTGGGCTAGGTAGAATACTTGGGCATATTCACCCTTCCAAACCTCATGATCTATCCTCTCATCTCTATCCTCAATACTGATTATCATGTTATACTTGTAGTCTTTCTTCCTTTGATAGTATTAGGGACAATATTTTGTTGATGTGGTGTCCTCTTGCTTCTTCTTTTCATACAATTTGTCAAACTAAGTTTCCATATAGCTGATAATATTTTGCTTCATTTCATTCAATAGGTTGTTAAGTTCCATCCTTAAGACTCCAATAATTATTTTAGACATTATGGCCGTTAAGTTGCAAGTCCTTTTTATTGTAACCCTTGATTTTTTTTTGCAAAGTTGATAGACATCATTCAAAGGGACTTGAGAGATATCTCCCACTCTAATTAAATTAAATGTATCCAAGCATTCTCCATTGACTCCACTCAGGAAGATTAACTTTAGAGAATCATTTGTTAATCGGTTATGCTCATATTTTTGTAATCATAATAAGAAACTTTCAACCTAGTCCTCTAAAGGGTCATCCTCCTTCTGGCTCATCTTGAATATATCATCTCCTCTCATGTCACCTCCTCTACAATAGCCTTTGTGATAGTTCTGATACTAAATGTTTAGTACAGATGCCAAGCTAACAAGATGAGAGGGGGGGTTGAATCATACAAACTTAATCTTACATAAAATCAATAGATTCAACCTCGATAACCTTATCAAAAAAACTATAAAGATTGCAAACTCATAAACAGATAAGATCACAAAACATATAACACCAGATTTAATGTGGAAACCCAAATAGGGAAAAACCACTATGGGATTTTGGACCCACTAAGAAATATACTCTTCTAGAGTATGCTCGGTTAAAAGAAAATCTTGTTAAACATTACAAACACATTGCTAGATGTGACCCGGTTAAGGGATTTCCCTCAGATTTGTTAGGATCTTCACCTTGTTAGAAGTGACCTTGTTAAAGGATTTCAAACACTCAATAAGAATGTCACCTTGCTAGAGGGTTTTACAAATAAGACTGTTAAGTCCACTCGATTAAGAGATTTTCTGTCACTTTACAAAATAATAGTAATAAAAATATATCTGCAACTTCACATCTAAAAATGCTAAAGCAGATTCTTATTTGCTCAATACAATCTAGTCATAGGACTTATCTTGTCCTTCTGCTGGGCTCTATACTCTATTATCAAAATAGGTCTTCAAGCTTCAGTGCTCGGTAATCACTATATAGCATCCATGTGCTTACACTTGCCCGCATACATTGTTTATCAACAGTTCCTTATTTATAAACAATTTGCCAACCACTTAATCTCCTTGATCACATTTCCCATGATCAATCATAGCCATCAGATCTTCAAACTTGACCAGGTTCAATGTATCCTTCGATCTGAAAATGTTTTACCCTTCCTTGGAACTTGCATATATTTCTTGGAGCTTGTGCTAGGGTATTGCGGTTCAATCTGAGTTGTAGATCTTCCTGTCGATCTTTCATTGTCATAGATCCTTAACAACCTTTATACACGTTGTAACAATCATTTAATCATAACCAGCTCATCAGCTTCCTTCATTAAATAATGCTTTTATTCATTCAATGCATTTTGTTATTACTCGGTTGCAACTCGGTAAATACTAAACTTCACTTGAGCGGTAGACATTCTGCCTTCATTAACCGATAGCGATCACCTTAGGGTTTACTGACTAGGTTCCTTAGAGTTTACCGACTAGGTTCTTTGCTCGGTAACATAGTATAGTATTAACCTTACAAACAATAGCATATGTAGGATATCAAAAAACAATCTAAACATCATGATCTCATCATTGTCTAACTCGGTAATAGTTGCCCATTGAATAACTTATTCCTCCCCTTATTCATCACATTCTTTCTATGTCTTTCACCAACATCTTAACTCTTTTCAAAACATACTTCTTAAGATATGGCAACATCATATTGAATCAGAAAATCAATTTCTTGACACCAATGACAAAATAATAATATTAAGACAGTGAACATCCTTAATCAGTTATATCCATAATCATCAACAACCTTCTCAATATCCTTATTGAAATGCCAACAATCTCCCTTTGTCTGTTATAATGCCAACAATCTCCCCCTTTGGCATTGATGGCAAAACCAATTGATTTGACCTATATGATTCAGATTGCTGTGAAATTCTGAAATGCTCTCCCCCTGTCATCAGTCTTCTCCCCCATACATTAGTCTTCTCCCCCTTTGACAACAATGCCAAAAAGAAAACTAAAACATAATTTCTTCCTATATGAAGTGATTTCCTTTGCTGTTCGGTCTCAACTTAGTCTCGATCAGAGCATTTTGTCTTCAATTCTTGTTCCCTATTATTGTTTCCTGCACACCTTTAGAAAACCTCCTAAAGTGTGTAAATCAACATCAACTCCTAAAAGATATTTTGTAGAGTCATCGAATTGATGCTTTCATCGAACTCGGTTAGTGAATGGAAGATAGGGGTAGGACCCCTAACTGACTTCTGAGATACTCAAAAGTGTCCCTTGGCAGTGGCTTGGTGAAGATATCTGTTATTTGTTCCTTTGTGCTAACATACTCCAACACCACTTTCTTCTCTTGAACTTCTTCTCTAAGATAATGATACTTGATAGAGATGTGCTTTGTCTTAGAGTGCATAACAGGATTCTTTGAAATGTTTATGGCACTAGTATTGTCACAGAATATAGTTACTGGCTTGGTAACTTGCTCATTTATGCCTTGCAACAGTTGTTTGATCCATGCTATATTGGTACAATTCAATGCTGCAACAACATATTCAGCTTCTGTTGTTGATTGTGAAACACATCCTTGTTTCTTGCTAAGCCAACTTACTAGTCTTTCTCCTAAAAAGAAAGCTTCTCCACTCATGCTTTTCATGTCATCAATGTTGCCTGCCCAATCAGCATCAATATAAACTTTTAAATCAAAAACATTTCCTTTCTGACATACTAAGCCATAATCTTCAGTGCCTTTCAGGTATCTGAAAATTCTCTCGATTGCTGTCATGTGTGTTTCCTTGGGATCTGCAGAGAATCTTGCAACTATACCTACTGCATGTGCTATATCTGGCCTGCTGTGAACAACATATTGCAACTTTCCAATCATAGATCGGTAAAGTGTCTCATTAATAGATGCAGATTCATCATTCTTTGATAGTTTATAGTTGGTAGTCATAGGAGTACTTACTAGTTTTGAATCCTCCATTCCAAATTTCTTCAAGATTTCCTTTATGTACTTGGATTAAGTAATGGAAATCTCATCTTTCATTTGCAGTATCAGTAAACCTATAAAATACTTTATCTCACCGATTAATGACATCTCAAATTCTTTGCTCATTTCATTTCCAAAGTTCTTGCATAGAGAGTCATTTCCACAAAAGATAATATCATCAACAAATATGGCTGAGATCAGTATTCCATTTTCATCATTCTTCATGTACATGTTACTGTTTTCACCATTCTTATAAAACCAATTTTGATAAAATAAGAGTGCAATATTTCATACCATGCTCTAGGTGCTTGTTTCAAACCATATAAAGATTTGTTCAATTTACATACCTGATCATTATTCTTTCTTTCAACAAATCCTTCAGGTTGTTCAATAAAAACTTCTTCTTCTAGTATATCATTCAGAAATGCAGATTTGACATCCATTTGATATACCTTGAAATTCTTGTAAGCAACATATGCCAACAATGTTCTTACTCCTTCAAGTCTTGCCATAGGTGCAAAAGTCTCACCATAATCAATTCCTTCTTCTTGGGCATAACCTTTGCAAACTAGTCTTGCTTTATTTCTAATGACCTCACCTTTTTCATTCAGCTTGTTTCTGAAAATCCACTTTGTACCGATTACATTTTTGTCCTTCAGTCTTGGGACCAGTGTCCATGTGTCATTCTTCTTGATTTGATCAATCTCTTATGTCATAGCATTTATCCAATCTTCACTGTTAAATGCCTCTTTCACTATCCTCGGTTCAAATTTAGATATCAGACATGTGTTATGTCTTAGTTTGTTCCTTGTCATCACTGGATCATTCTTATCTCCTATAATCTGACTTGATGCATGATTCCTTCTAACATACTTGGCTAATACAGGCTCGATAGGCTTTGTATGATCTTCTTCATCACTCGGCAACTGGATATTCTCTTCATTTCCTTCAACAGTCTTCTCGGTAGGACTTCTCGATTGAACATAGACAAATCCCTCATAATCTTTTGGGTCTTTGGAGTTTCCTTCATCATTTCTTTCTATAAATTCATCAATTTTTACATTTGCACTTTCTACTATTTTGTTAGATGATTTGATCAGACATTTAAATGCTTTGCTTCTAGAAGAATAACCTAGAAATGTTCCTTCTTCACTTTTCTAATCAAACTTACCATTTCTGTCATCTTTGTGAACATAGCATCTACTTCCAAAGATTTTAAAATAACTTATATTAGGGTGTAAACTGTTGTGCTTATTGCTTCTCTCCAAAATGTTTGTGGAACTTTCTTTTCAATCATCAGGGTTCTAGCACAATCCACAATAGATCTGTTTCTTCTCTCAGCTATTCCATTTTGTTGTGGAGTTCTCAGTGCAGAGACTTGTCTTTTAATACCATGATCGTTGCAGAATAAGTTGAAATCATCAGATGTGAACTCTCCTCCTCTCTCTGATCTAAGACATTTCATTTGTCTTCCTGTTTCATTTTCAACTCTTGCCTTGTACCATTTAAACATTTGAAAAGCTTCTGATTTTTCTTTTAAAAACATTACTGACATCATCCTTGAGTAATCATCCTCAAATAATATGAAATATTTATCACCATAATAACTCTGAACTTTCATAGGACCACAAAGATCAGTATGCACAAGATCTAAAATTCCCTTAGAAGTGTAGGACTTACTTGTAAAGCTTGATCTTGTCATCTTTCCCATCTGGCATCCTCGACACATAGCATTTTCAGGTTTTTCAAGACTCAGTAGACCTCTTACTCGGTGCTTCTTGCTTATTTTGATCAGATTATTGAAATTTACATGACAAAACCTTTTATGCCATAATTAGGTATCATCTATCTTTGCATATAGACACTTATTCTGAGTTGAGTCAAGGTGAAATGTGTTACCTTTTGTTTGTGTCCCGGTAGCAGCTAACTTTCCATGCTTGTCATGAACTTTGACAATTCCTTTCTTAAATTCTATTCGGTAACCTGTGTTGTTTAGTTGTGCTACACTCAACAAATTGTATTTCAAACCTTCAACCCAATAAACATCATTGCATTTTGCATTGTCAAGAAGTATTATAGATCCTTTACCTCTTACTGGACATGGTGCATCATTACCAAATCTTACATAGCCTCCATCATAATCTTCTAATATAACCAACTTGTGTTTATCACCTGTCATGTGATGTGAGCATCCACTATCTATGATCCAAGAATCATTAGTATTTATATGAGATATTAAAGCTTTTTCTTCATACCTTTCTTCATCCGATCCATCTTTGATAGCCACATAAACAACTTCCTCTGTATCAGTTTCATTTGATTTATCATCATTAGATTCCTCATCAGCTATTAGGCATGTCTTTTTATCTCTTCTCCTGAAGTCTCGGTGTCCTCTGTAATGATTATCTTTATGTCTGTCATCTCGGTAATCTCTCTTTTCACTAGATTCTTTGTCAGTATAGTTAGAAGCCATATGTCTAATTCTATCACAGTTAAAACATTTCAAAGGCAACTTTCCTTTGTACTTACCTTTTCCTCTCGGTAGCCTTCTGGCTAAAAGTGCTTCAAACTCTTCTTGCTTTCTGATTTCTTCATCAAGTTTGTGTACCTCCTCCATGTTTTTGCGAAATCTTTCACTTGCTCCATTGTGATTCCCTTCAGAATACTTATACTTTCTATCATTGTAATCATCAGATTCATCAAGATGAAAAGAACTAAATGCAGACTCAACTTTATTTACTGATGACCCACTGTTATCAAAGTTACTTAACTCAAATGCATGTAGCTTACCAATAGTAGCATCTAAAGAAACTGGCATATTGGGTACAGACCTCAATTCATTGATTGCAAAGACTCGGATTGCATAAGCTGGTAGAAGGGTTCTTAACAACTTACTTGTTATATCCTTTTCTTCAATAGTTCCACATGCTTCTTTGATTTGATTGACAATCTCCTTTAATCTTGTATTGTACTGGGTTATGTTCTCACCTTCATTCATCCTCATGGATTCAAGTTGTCCTCTTAGACTATCCACTTTTTCTCTTTGAACATGTTCATCTCCACCATACACAAATATGAGCTTATCCCACATTGCCTTTGCATCATTGCAGCCTTCTAGATCATTAAACTCTGAGTCAGTCAATGCAGATGTTATTTCAATCATTTCTTGGATATGTTCTTGCTTTGCCTTTATCTCTTCCATTGTTAATGGATAGGTGCTAGGTGTGATGAAATCATTCTCCAAATAATATACAACATATTCTCCAATTCCTAATAGGTGCAGCTTCATCCTTTTCTGCCATGTAGAGAAACTTGACTTGTTTAGCTTTGGTGCATCCCTCTTATACATCTTTGGATCTTTGCCTCAAGTACCTTTAAACTTTTCTTCTGAAGTCCAAAGCTCTGATACCAATTGATAGTTTTGATACTAAATGTTTAGTACAGATGCCAAGCTAACAAGATGAGAGGGGGGGGGTGAATCATACAAACTTAATCTTACATAAAATCAATAGATTCAACCTCGGTAACCTTATCAGAAAAACTGTAAAGAATGCAAACTCATAAATAGATAAGTTCACAAAACATATAACACCAGATTTAACGTGGAAACCCAAATAGGGAAAAACTACTGTGGGATTTTGGATCCACTAAGAAATATACTCTTCTAGAGTATGCTTGGTTAAAAGCAAATCCTGTTAAAGATTACAAACACATTGCTAGATGTGACCCGGTTAAGGGATTTCCCTCAGATCTATTAGGATCTTCACCTTGTTATAAGTGACCTTGTCAAAGGATTTCAAACACTCAATAAGAATGTCACCTTGCTAGAGGGTTTTACAAATAAGACTATTAAGTCCACTCGGTTAAGAGATTTTATGTCACTTTACAAAATAACAGTAATAAAAATATATCTGCAACTTCACATCTAAAAATGCTAAAGCAGATTCTTATTTGCTCAATACAATCTAGTCATAGGACTTATCTTGTCCTTCTGTTGGGCTCTATACTCTGTTATCAAAACAGGTCTTCAAGCTTCAGTGCTCGGTAATCACTATGTAGCATCCCTGTGTTTACACTTGCCCGCATACATTGTTTATCAACAATTCCTTATTTATAAACAATTTGCCAACCGCTTAATCTCCTTGATCACATTTTCCATGATCAATCATAGCCATCAGATCTTCAAACTTGACCAGGTTCAATGTATCCTTCGATCTGAAAATGTTTTACCCCGCCTTGGAACTTGCATATATTTCTTGGAGCTTGTGCTAGGGTATTGCGGTTCAATCTGAGCTGTAGATCTTCCTACCAATCTTTCATTTCCATAGATCCTTAACAACCTTTATACACGTTGTAACAATCATTTAATCATAACTAGCTCATCAACTTCCTTCATTAAATAATGCTTTTATTCATTCAATGCATTATGTTATTACTCAGTTGCAACTCAGTAAATACTAAACTTCACTCAGTAGACATTCTGCCTTCATTAACCGATAGCGATAACCTTAGGGTTTACCGACTAGGTTCCTTAGGGTTTACCGACTAGGTTCTTTGCTCGGTAACATAGTATAGTATTAAGCTTACAAATAATAGCATATGTAGGATATCAAAAAACAATCTAAACATCATGATCTCATCATTGTCTAACTCGGTAATAGTTGCCCATTGAATAACTTATTCCTCCCCTTATTCATCACATTCTTTCTGTGTCTTTCACCGACATCTTAACTCTTTTCAAAACATACTTCTTAAGGTATTGTAGCGTCGTAAATTGTACGCACTTGCTAGGGTGGTACAATTTCACACCTAGTTTAGCACCCGCCTTAGTACATTTTGCATTCTGCATTGCATTTCTCCTTAAGCACTTAATTAATCAAATTAATTAGGTCTAAGGTCCTATTTCATCATTCTCTATATCATAAAGTTGGGCCCTTTCATTAAAGTGTGCCCCTTTCATTTTATTCTTCCAATACATCATTTAATCAAAAACCCTAATCAGGTCCTATTTTGAACTTGGGGGCTTGATTTCGGGGGTCAAAACATCTCGAAATCACCTGTAACTCCGGGATTCTCTCTAAAATCATCATATCCAATGGCCCTGAAAATTTGGTGAAAAGTTGTCGGGACCGTGGCGCCCGGTGCACATGGTCCCGGACATTTTTCCCGAAATTTTGGGAGCATGATCCAATCATAAAATAAAGCTTAACCCCAAGAAATTGGCGGGATATTCAATCTCTAGGTCGGCCAAAATACGAATTTGCCACCTAGGGTTTCATATATAAGAGCTCTCTTTCTTCATTTGAAGGGATCAAGAATTTTGGCTTTCAAGGACCTTCTATGCAGCAAAAGAGAAGATCTTTGAAGACTTCAATAACATTCAACATCCTTCTATCAAGCATTCATCAATTTCATTCATCCATTTAGGGCTTGGAAGACATTGAAGAACAATAGGAGATTACTGACTGAAGATTGGCTTGTACCCCTCCCTTGGGGTTGGGTATGATTTCATGTTGTTTTCATGTCTTTGCATAAGCTTCAAATATCCTTTATTCATGCTTTAGATCACTTTGCATCTTGATTTAGAGCATTTACATTATCATTTACAAGCAATTAGGGTTTACTTTCTAGGTTGCTCTAGTTTGCTTTCTTGCATTTTAGGACCTTGCACACACACTAGGTCTGCACACACAATACATTTTACAATACAACTTGGCTATTCATGGAGGTGGAAATCACCGAAGCGGGGGTTTGACTAAGGCAAAACCCTATATAGCCGCCCAAACACCTTTTCAGATATAAGTGCAGGTTTCGGGACTCGGACGACGCCGCAAGTTGCAAATCCGGGAGAAGCAGACTGAGACCGACCTTCCCACCAAATCTCAGAGCAAAAGACCAGGACAGGGGCGTGGGGCACCCTGGTCCTGCCAGGACAGGGGCGTTGGGCGCCCTGGTCCTCCTGACAGACAGCATTTTCAGCATTTTTGACAGCTTTCCAGGTTGCAAAATAGCAGTTTCCGGAGCAGTTTCAGGTGCAGAATCAGGACAGTGGCGCCCACGCCCCCGTCCTGAACATTTTCACTCAGATTTTAACTCCGGGTATGCATTTTCATTCTTGTCTTATCCTTGTGTTTACAGCTTTCCATCATTTAAGTTCAATTCTGCAATCTTGTTATTAGTTCATACTTGCACTTTGGGGTTAGGGATTGAACTTGCATCATTTCATCTTTCAATTGCAACAAACGAATAGAAATCCTAATAGGTAGCCCGTGGCTCTCTCTTCCACAAGAAGAAGTAGCCAATTGTGTGATACCTCTAGGCTCTTTCGTATTCCACAAATGTGTGCTTGAAAGTGAGATTAGGGCATGTTTGCTTAGTGTCACTTTTTCTCCCACACATTTTGGTGAACCCGACGTGAACTCCAATCTTCTCTAATTCTGATTTATGTTTTCAAATTTGAGTGTTTTCAAATTCAAATTTGTATTTAAAAGTTTTAATTTCTTGCAAGATTCAAAAATTTAGAGGAAATTTTTGCTAAAACCCTAATTTTTCAATTCAAAGTTGAACTTGTGGATAGCTTAATTGGGATCAATAATTTCAAATCTGATTTAGGAACTCATTTGAATCATAAATTTCATTTTCTAAATCTACATTCTAAGTGCTTGCATTGGTTAAAATTGAACATTTTCTTCTATTTTGCATGTGTTATCATTTGAAAGAGGAAAATTGTTGTCATGATGCATTCATTTCATAGATGTGATAATGGGTTAGCTTCCCTTGTTTCAATTTTTCCTCCTCCTAAAGAACCTCCCCTCATCTATAACAACATTTTAGTGCCTAAAAGAGTTTCTACCAATCCCTTTGAGACTCTCCCATGCTCTAAGGATGAAGTCTTTAAGAGTGATCTTGATAATTCTCCTAAAATGTGCCCTTCCTATTTAGCTATCCTAGAGGAAGAGAATGATATCATAAACACCTTTCTTAATGTCACTTCACCTTCCCTACATGATGCCTCTTTAAGTGAAAAGGTATTGATGGACATTGACTTATTTTCTCCTAAAGTTGGTCCTTCCAATGGGGTCATGTTAGTGCAACAAGAGGTTATGAACACTTCTTTCAAAGATCTCCTTCCTAAGCATGAATCTTTGGAGAAATATGTTCATGTTCCTCCTAAAAAACACTCCCTTCATGAGGATCCTTTTGTGCAAGAAGATGACATTATCCCTACATTTCCTAGTGATGGCATTTCCTTTTCCAACAAAATTCCCACTAGAGATGATGAATTAATGATAAATGCTTACCCTTCTCCTAAAGTTTGTCTTACCCATAAGCATCCCTTAGAGAAAGAAGATGAAATAATAAGCAATTTTCTTAATTCTCTCTCCCCTAAAGATCATATTGAACATATTTTGAGGAAAGAGGATGATTTTAACACATCTATTGATGCTCTCCCTCCTAAGGATGAGGAATTAATAAACAATGTTATCTCCTCTCCCGAAATTGACAATACTTCAAACATTCCTTTCAACAACTTCACTATTTGGGATGAACCATTAGAAGAAGGTGTAGATTATTCTCTCTCCCTTGATAATTTCTCACCTTCCTTGAATCTTAATTATTCTCCCTCTAAAAATAAAGCATCTCCCTCTCCTCAATTTGGTTCTACTCATAAGGAAACCCTAGTTCAAAGCAAGATGGTTAACATTTCTTTCATAGGTCTCCCTCTCCAAAGTGAGACTTTAGAGAGTAATGTTTATCCTTCTCCTAGAGAGTTTATTCCCCATGTAGATCCTTTGATAGAGGATGATATGACTTTTCCTAGTATTACCCTTCCTACTAGAACATCAATGCCTACCCCTTGTCTCTCTCCTAAAATTGATTTAATTCGTGATGAGATTTTAGTGCAAGAGAAGACTATCAATAATTCTTCCAACACTTTTGTTCATTCCTCTAAACCATCCTCAATTAATTTGATACATGTGAATGGAACACCTAACAAACCTCTCTTCACTGTCCAAGGTGCTTGTCCTTCTCAAAATTATCAACCTTTAAATAAGCCTATCTTAGTGGTTCAAGGTGGTTATGCTAATGATTCTTTTTGCACTCCTAAGAAACCTATTATTACTGTGCAAGGAGGTTATTCTACTAAGAGCCCTTATGAGTATGCTAAGCAACTGACTAGAGAGAGTTATCATGCGGTTGCTCATACCTATAATACTAGAAATAATAGGCAGCCTAATCCTCCTCCTGTTATCCCAACTTCACTTCCTCCTTCCCAACCTATTCTTCCTCAAGCTCCATGGATTTCACAAGTTCTTGGTAAGGAATATGATCTCATAGAACAACTTAAAGCTACCCCTGCTAAGATATCCCTTTGGGATTTGATCCAAACTTCTTCCGCTCATCATGGAATGTTACAAGATGCCTTGAAAGATTTGAATGTTCCTCCACCGAATACATCTAGTAATATAGCATCTTTAGTTAACTCTGTGATGAATCCTAAAGCTCAAATTGTGTTTACCCAAGATGAGTTGCCTACTAGTGAAATTCAACAACAATATGATCCCTTGATGATTGTGGTTATCATAAATGACACGGCTATAAGATGAACACTAGTAGATAATGGCTCTGGCCTTAATGTATGTAGCATTAATCTATTGCATAAGATGAATGTGGATACATCCCTTATTGAGCCTGACTCTCATCCCATTCAAGGCTTTGATAATGTGGCTAAGTCTTCATTAGGTATTATCACCTTACCCATCACAGTGGGACCTGTTACTTTGCCTACTCCTATCCATGTTATGTCGGGAAATCTAACATACAACTTGTTATTAGGGAGACCTTGGATTCACAGTATGCAAGCTGTCCCCTCTACATTGCATAGACAAGTTAAATTTATTTATAACAATAAGACATATACCTTGATAGGTGATACTAATCTTCAGGCTTGTTTGCAAACATCTACTTCCAAAGGGAGTTCTTCTAAATCTTCCTCTTCTAGTGATGACTCTTTACCTATGGACAAATCATCATCCTCTGATAATCAAAATTCTTTGGATGAAGATTCTTCTCAACTTGAATCTACACATGAAGAGGCTTTTGATCCTGAGAAGGTTCTCGCAGAAGATGATTGGGGATCTCTTGATTTCACTCCCACCTTTGTAGGTGAGTATAGGGTTCCTCCTAGAGAGTTTAAAGTTAAAGAGAAGGAAGAAACTAGAGATCAATCAGTCTTACCTGAACCTATGAGCAATAATTTTGTGGCCACCTCTCAAACTTCTTCTCCTCACACCTCTAATTATGAAGAATTTGATTCTTTGTCTTATGAGAAACCACTCTCTCTTCCTGAAATGGCTGATCGTTATGGTCGTGGTTTTCGCATTTTTGCTAAGCATGGGTATCATGGAAATGGTTGTGGTGCTCATGAACAAGGGATAAAAGTTCCTCTAGAGACTAATTTTCAGAATTATGCCTTTGGACTCGGCTATAATCCCTGCAAACGTACCAAAGCATCTAAAAGACCATGTCTCAATGTGAATGCTATATTTAGTAGTGATGATGATCTCACTTCAACTAAATCATCTTCTACTTCTATCAACTCTCATTCCCCTCATAAGGAAATCTTGGTGATGAACAAATCCCTTTATGACTCCCCTCAAATTCCTGAATCCACTTATGAATCTTTATCTCCTATTCATCATAAAGTCCTTTCCTCTAGGGATAAGGCTCTAATAGATTACACTCATCCCTCTTCTAAGATTTCATGTGACTTTTCTTCTTCAATTTTTATCATTTTATACATGTTTTTGATCTCACTTATAGTTGAGCATTTAGCATGTCATATTCAAATACCTCATTCAATCCATCATGTCTTTAAATAACATTAATGGCTATTATGTTGCTCATCATTATGTGACATTGGTAGCTCATTTACTGGGGGCTGATTGTCATTCATGATGGTACAATTTCAAGTGCAATCATATTTTTGAAGCAACATAATAGCCTAATTTTCTTGTTCCTATGGGGACAAGAGTGATCTCATACATCTCTTCTTTTGCTTATGTCCAAATCTCTCCCTAGAAGATTGAGTAAGTCCTTCTCATTGACCTTATCCTTGGGAGGCAATGATCTTTCCTTATTTTTATCTAAGGATCCACTTTTTCCTATTTCATGGATGGTGTGAACTTTATTACTTGATGTTATTCCTTGTATGCATTTGTTGTTGTTTGTTCAAGGATTCTCTCTTACAAGAGGTGTAAGTCCTTGACTACAACCTCTTTTGCACTTGGTAAAATACATCCATAATGAATTCACTCTCCCAATTGGGTTAAAAAGAGCGTCATCCTTCAGTAAGAATCACTTTCACCTCGCAAAAGAAGGAAGTATTGCATTCTTATTCTCTTCTTTGTCTTATTCTAGAAGATGTTATATTTGTCTAAGACAATTCCTCTTGGGGATAGGCGTCTTTTGTACAAAGATCTCTTCTCCTCTAAGGATCTCCTTTACACATACTACAAGATATCCCTTTTCAACTATCTTATCATGGCTTAAAGAGTGCAAAACTCTCTTGCTTGGATCTATGACATTGTTGCATTTTTTGGGGTATCTTCTTTTGTGATGAAGGTAGGTATCCTTGTTCTACTTTGCTTATGACATAAACATTACACTTTTTGAGCAATGGGTCATTCTTGAAACCAGAGCACAGACTCTTAGAGCGAGATGTCTCCATTTTTCTTTTATGCAAGCTGATTATTCTCGGAACCAGAGCACAGACTCTTAGAGTGAGATGTCACATTTTTGGACTATACATATATAGGTTGTAGCATACTCGGGCATAGACTCCTATGAGGTGCTTCTAACCTCCCTTACACACACATGCACGAGGTTGAGTGGAACTAGCGGCATAAGGCTAGACTTTCTCACTCTCCTCCCTTACATGGATCACCTAGACAGACTCTGGGGGCTAGTTTTCCATGTCCTTTTTCCCATGGATCACCTAGACAAGATCTAGGGGCGAGAAGTCCATGTTTTCTCTCTCACTATTCTCCTCATGAATCACCAATGTGTGTATTCATGCTTTTTTCCTTTCTTTTCTTCTCTTTGCATTTTGTTTCCATTTACATCCTTCATCTTGTGTTAGAGAACTCTCAAACCCTCGCACTCTTTGTTGTGTCGGAATTGAGATTTAGTCCTCTTTCTTACCAAATGATTCTCCATTAATTTTTGATCTCATATCAAATCTTCTTGTGAGCATTTGTCATCAATATTCTTTAACAATTCGAAGTGGTAAACATGATACCCTGTTTCAACTCACTAAAATTAGCAAGCCGAAACAGGGGGGGGCATATAGCTACCCTCGAATTTTCATCACCTTCCTTAGTAAGCATTAGGTGATTTTGTGATCTAACGTGTGTTTTGTAGGGTGCGGTTCCTAACTGTGTATTGCAGATACTGCTGGGGGCTTCGTTTGACAGACTTATGGATATATCCTTTTTCAAATAATGTTTACTTTTATGTACTTTAGCTTGCATATGCACGTAGTGTTCATATGACAGCTAAAGTGGGGGCTAAATGTAGTGTCGTAAATTGTACGCACTTGCTAGGGTGGTACAATTTCACACCTAGTTTAGCACCCGCCTTAGTACATTTTGCATTATGCATTGCATTTCTCCTTAAGCACTTAATTAATCAAATTAATTAGGTCTAAGGTCCTATTTCATCATTCTCTATATCATAAAGTTGGGATGCAAGTTCAATCCCTAACCTCAAAGTGCAAGTATGAACTAATAACAAGATTGCAGAATTGAACTTAAACAATGGAATAGAAATCCTAATAGGTAGCCCGTGGCTCTCTCTTCCACAAGAAGAAGTAGCCAATTGTGTGATACCTCTAGGCTCTTTCGTATTCCACAAGTGTGTGGTTGAAAGTGGGATTAGGGCATTCTTGCTTAGTGTCACTTTTTCTCCCACACAGGTATGGCAACATCATACTAAATCAGAAAATCAATTTCTTAACATCAATGACAAAATAATAATATTAAGATAGTGAACATCCTTAATTAGTTATATCCATAATCATCAACAACCTTCTCAATATCCTTATTGAAATACCAACAATCTCTCATTGGAATGCCAACAATCTCCCTTTGTCTATTATAATGCCAACAATAATTCCAACACTTTGTATTTCTTTAGGAACTTGTCCTTCATAGTAGCCCAACTATCTACTTCATCTCTCCCAAGTCCCATGAACCACTTTAAGACCTAATCCTTAAGGGTGGCAAGAAATAACTTTAATATATGAGAATATGTGGTATAGTCACAACTCCTATAGAGGACATCAAACTCAAAACAGAATGTGTCTAGGTCCTTTGTCACTAGTACATGAATGTTAGAAATGGTTGAAGGTGGTATGTTCTTTAATGTAATATTCCTTTCTTGGTTTATAATAGGAAAGTGAAACATGGCTATCTTGTTATCTTGGTTTGCATTGCCTAATCCTCCCATGGTATGATGGGATCTTGTAGACGATGGGGAATCTCCAAATAGAGAACTAGAGATAGAATGGGATGGAGGACATGATTATGGGGATTGATGGGCTTGATTTATTTTTTTCATAGTGGCTAGATTGGTTTCTCGAATGATATTTACAAAAAGGAACCTTTCAAATTGATCCCTTTGCCTCTACATGCAACGAGTATAGTCTAATAAAATCATCTTACCTACATCGTGTTAGTAAATATTTTAATATTTGATAAATTTATAATAGTCCTAGATACTAAAATGAAAAATATCTACTTTTATGGAAGCAAGAAATGATTCAAAAATACCAAAATACTCTCATAGTTTGGCACCATCCTCAAAAAGGACACCAAAAATGTGTGATCCCCTGTGATAACTAATGAGTTGGGATATATGGTTAGGATCTATAACTTAGGGATGATGTCCTATACTGAGAAACAATCAACTAATATGGGGTAGGCTAATTTTTCCAAGATCGTGAACTTGAGATGGAACCAATACTGTCGGTACACTATGATATTCTTATGTTCTGCTACAATATTAAATTTAAGTAAATTATAAGCTACTAAAATAAGATACAATTCTACTAAATTATAATTTCACAATCATAACTAATTAACAATCACAACTAAGAATGATTATCAAATATAATAAAGAGTAAATAACAAATTGCAATTGGAACTACTCACACAATGTAATTCAAACCAATTTCTACAAGAATAATGAAACATGAAACTATATGAACCAATTAGCAAATTGAACTACATAAAATGCCAAGAAATGAACTACTAAGTGACACCTTACCTCAAATGGGCACTAACATGGGTAGGTGTACTAACTAAATCAATAGTTGAATAAAGTTTTTACTCCAAGAACACTCTCACATACTTATTCATATTATGAAATAAATAAAATTTTGTTTATTATTGAAAATAGAGGAAAATTAAAGAATGATAGATCCTCATATCATCTTCTACATCACATTATAAAATTTACTTACTCTAACAAACTAGACCTATTGTCACTAATTCCTAATATCTAGGAAGATGATTATTTAACTAAAAGACTTTAAGGACTAAGATGAAAATGTAGCAAAAATTATAAAAGATGATTATGCTAGAAGAATTCTAGATGTTGAAGATGTTTCTAGGTGCTAGGTTTCTCATGTGTATGCTTCAATGGACATATTGACACTTGCAATACCTACCACTACAACCCATGCTACTTTCCTATAGGAACACCTACTATTTCTATATTTATTTGTCTATAAGAAAATTTGCATGGTGTCCTCGATCATTCTTGTTGCAACAACATATTAGTCTCTACAAGCATTCCTCGTAATGAAAATCAAATTACATTTCATTACAATTTCATCAATGATCATACAAATTATATTCAACATCCCATGAGTAAATACATATGTATAGTTCTTATCAACAAGTCATAAACTTAGGGGTATTGAAATTTGTATACAAAGGTTCTATAGTTCAAAGGAAATGAAGGATTAATAGACTGATAAAATAGACAATTGAACAAGTCCATCAAATGTTTCATTGGACAAATATAAAGCTAGGCTAGTAGCTAAGGGATGCTCCTAGAGAGAGGGGATTGATTTTGGTGAAATTTTTTGTCTTGTTTGTAAAATATCTTCAATTAGATTTCCTTTGTCCATAACTATTGCTTATTATTTTAAAATTGAGCAAATGGATGTTAAGACTGCATTCTTACATATATCTAGAAGAGGAAATTCATATACAACAATCTAAAGGCCTTGAGGTAAAAGGGAAAGAACACTTGGTTTATAGGTTGAAATAGTCTCTTTATGGTTCAAAAAAATGATCCCGATTGTGGTCTAAAAAAATAAAATTATTTATATTAAAATTGGGCTTTGTTGGAAGTGAAGAAGATCATTGTGTATAAATTAAATGTATTGATGATCATACTCTAATTATTGTCTTATATGTGTATGATATGTTATTTTTGAATAATAGTAAGGCAATGATTAGTGAGCTAAAAGTTCAACTTTCAAGAAAATTTGACATGAAAGATATGGGAGTTGCAAGGTATATTTTGGTATGAAAATTAAAAGAGATTGAGGTAACAAAAAGATTTGGTTATCACAAAGTAAGTATGTGAACACTATTTTGCATAGATTTTGTATGCGTGATTGTAGTATGCGAACACTATTTTGCATAGATTTAGTATGCATGATTACAAACATGTTAGAATTCCTTTACCTGTTGGCACTAAGCTTACTTTGGATATGTGTCTTAAATATGAAAATTATTTTGAGGATATGTCTAATGTGTTATATGCTAGTGTTGTAGGAAGTTTGATGTACATGTAATGGTGTGCACTAGACTAGATATTGCCCGAGTAGTGGGAGTTTTGAGTAAGATTATGTCTAACCTCACATAGAGCATTAGAATTATGCAAAGAGGGTGTGAATATATCTTTGCATGGTAATTTTAATTATTGTTTGGTTTATTATGTTGGATATCACTGGCATATGATGAACCGATTGGTAAACATAATGATAATGTATGTTGTCATTGATGTCAATAAGTTCTAGTGAACCGATATGAAGAGGTATGAGGAGATGCAGTGAACCGGTGTCGGGATTTTCACTAAATGTGACTACCGGTTGGTAATCTCAGCTCTAGGGTTATCGATTTGGTGATTCAGCTTGTGTGATGCAACCGATAATAACTTTGTGATGAGTTAGCTAAGAGATGTGAGTGAAATCAAGGTGTCGCATCATCTTTGTGCACATGAAGGATTTTCTTGAGGATCTTGCATGAGAAGATCGACCGCGTTTGGAGTCTACCTCGGGAATGATCATTCTTCTTAGCGGTATGTGAAGAGAGCATGATGGGTTGTTGATTCCCATGTGCGGTGATGAATGAACGATGCAAATAGTCTTGTGATCTATTTGAAATTGTAATGCTCTATGCAATGTGTTTGGACGGTCATGATTGGACCGCCTGTGTTGCAAACCTAAGATGCTTAGGGTTTAGGGTTTATGCTACCGACCTAACTATTTCCTATAAGGTCAATGATGTTTTTTGTTGTAAAGTTGTTGGCAAATGTTGTGTGTGTGTATCTGAGTAAAGAGATACTTGATACTTGCCAAACTAGTAAGAGGGAAACTGCAAAGTGTGATTGCAGAGTAGAGGATATGAAAAGGATCTGCCTTGGCATGCAGTGCTATTATCATATCAAAGTTTTACCTGTTGTCTTCTAATCATTTCAACAGTTGCAAAATCCCTTTACCGAGTAGCTTTAACAGGTTTATTGTAAAACCTGTAACCAGGTGACTCAAAATCATTGAGGTCTTCAAATCCTCTAGCGAGGTAACCTTTAACAGGGTATATAGCCATCCCTTAATCGGGTGATCTCTAACAGGATCAGTTTCTAATAGAACCTTATTGTAAATTCTTTAACCGGACTAGGCTCCTAACAGGGCGAGCTTCAAAAGAGTTCAAAAACAAGCTTGTGGGTATTCATCCCCACCGTGGTTTTTCCCATTTGGGTTTCCACGTGAAAAATCTGTGTTATGTGTTATGCATTTTTCATGTGATGCTTATGAATTATTTGGTTAAGAGATTGTGCATGAAAAGTCAATAGGTTATGATATTACTAGTATATCACATGCATATGTTTATGGATGAAGTTGATGTCGAGTATTGATCATATTTGAAGTGTTCAGACTTATCAGTCTATGGTGTCTGGTGTCTTACTGTGTTTAACCAATATTGTTGTGGTTAAGTCCAGTAATGGTGATAACAGGTTGATATTGTTTTAACTTGACAAGCTGTTGAGAAAGTTTTTATTTGTACTGATTCACCCCCCCCCCTCTCAGTATCGGTTGGGGTATCTTTTGTTTATCATTACTCATCATATTCTAGTACTAAATCTATGGATAATGCTCGTACATACAAGGTTTTATTGACGCATATTGGGTAAGTAACATGGATAGTCAAAGGTCCACAAGTGGGTATGTGTTTATTTTGTTTGGAAAAGAGGTGAGTTGGATGAGTAAGGCAGCCCATGGTTTCTTTATCCATCACCAAAGCAAAGTATATGAATGCTACTCATGTTTCTAAGGAGGCAATATCATTACAAAGATTGTGTGCAAGTATTTATTTTGATTGCAAGACAATTTAGATTAGTTGTGATAGCTAGAGTGCAATTCATTTAGCTAAGAATCTTATAGATCATGTTTAAACTAAGCATATGGATGTTCAATACCATTTTATTTATGAAATGATTACTACTGGATAAATTGAGTTATAGAAAATTGACACTTAGGTGAATGATGTAGATTATCTCACCAAACTTGTGAGCATAGAAACTTTTACTTGGTGTAGAGAGGCCACGGGCCTCATTTCTTGTTCCTAGTTGATTTCATGATGGTGTGATTCTCTTAGCTCTTGCAAGGTATTTGGCAAGTGGCAGAATGTTGGGAGTTAAGGTGTCTTGACCTTAGTGATTCTAGAGTTATTTATTTGTTATTATATTATATTTTCCATGATTATTTGATATTTATGCTATTAAATATTTGTGCTTCATTATAAAGGGTGTGAGATTTTAAGTTGACACTTTTGCTACATTTCAATGCCTTGAAAAACAATTTACTAGCTATCAAAAGATTCCCATGAAGTGGTCTAACATGAAAAGTGTATTTTTAAGGATGTGATGATAAATTCTATGATAACTATAAGGGATAAAAATCAGGGAGATAATTTTGGATGTGATAATTAGTTATGACACATGTAAGAGAATACTTGCATAAGCTATCGACGGTTTATTATGCATATAAGAGCATATCCTATTTTTGGGGAAATCTTATGACAAGTTATAAGAGGATATAATGTCATTTAAGAGACTATGTTTTGCATGTAGAGGTTGTATGTATTTTTTTACCATGGTATTTTGGAACCTTGTTTTGACCCATGGTAATGTTTTATGGTGGTATTGTGAGCCCCCTCGAATCTATATATTGAGGGGATGAGATGGAGATAGTATGAGATCTTTTACAAGTACACAAATGTTGTTCAATTCGATGTAAGATTGAGAAAATTGTATGTATTATAATCTCTTTGAAGAATAATAAAAAAATTATCTCTTTTATTTGTGGATTTTTTTACTTGAAATGGTTTTATCCATGTAAATACTTGTGTTATATGTATGACTTTTGAGTAGTTTGACTTCTATGCAGTTTATATCATTTTGCCATTAATTTAAACAAGTTTATATTTCAATTTCTAAGTTATATCATATTTCCCTATTGTAGTGGTTTCCTTCATTTCGAACATAACCATTGCATATAATTTAGAGAAAAGATGCAAGGGTAGGTGGTTGATTAAGAAGGGTTTAAATGGACTTTCAAGAAATTTTTGTTTGTCTTCTACAACTCCAAATAGGGAGTTGGATGTGGATAAGCTTCACTACCATGAGGACATTTTGACAAGGAATTTATTGAAATAAATCATGCCCCTCAAAAGTGAAATTCAAATGGTTGACAAATATAGGGAGGTTGTGGCCTTTTCTAAGGACCTTTCTTTGTGTTTAGATAACTCAAGGGTTAATTTCCATGATGATGATTTTTATTATCTTTGGTCTATTCATTCTTCCTACGCTATCTTGGGAGATGTTACTTATTTTGAACAAAATCCTCATTCAGAGCTAGGTGTTAAGAGTGTGGTTTTAAGGAATGAGAGGGTAAGTTGGACTAAGAAGGTGGAGGTGGTCAAATGTCTATAGTTATGCAAAATCATCATGTTAGGATTTTTGTTAGTTACCTTAGTTTGGGGAAAGAATGGTAGGATGGGATGAAAATTATGAATAGTAGACAAGTTTCTCTTTCATTTGTAAAAAAATACAATAAAATAATATAATGATAATGTAATATAATTTAAATATAATAAGTTATATATCAACATACTTTATATAGATTATCCTACCCTTCCAACCTATATAATTCATAACTTTTATAAATAATTTTACCATTATATAATAAAGAAGAAGTGCACCCAAAAAGAAGAGGAAAAAGAAGAAAAAAACCTTACCAATAGGAAAATCCAAAGAAAGTGTGTAACTGGGTTTGAGGAAGGAGTTTTGTGAAACCATGTTGGACAAAGTGCATGAGAAGGTTTGCCAAGAAATGCCAACATGGTTAGAGTGAATTGCAAGGTAACAGGGGGACAACCTAGTTCTTTTTTTCTCTGCCTAGTGGGCCCTATAGTGTTCTTATAGGTTGGTTGTGCCCTAATCTATTTGTCTTTTGCCTATGCAACAATTTCTCTTTTGGATTTTTCTAGATTTTTCCTTTTTTTTTCAAAGCATCAGATTTTAAAACCTCAAGGTTCAAAACTTCATATGTAAACAAATTTAGTGAGTCGCGAGTAAACAATAAGAAGATGGTCATGGCTACCTTTTCCTAATGAATTAGGGGTTTCACACTAAATTTAATAACCTTCCTCCCAAAAGTAAACACTCTAAAACTTTATGGTTTGAGAAATGGACTTATAATAGCTTTGATGCAACTAGTGAATCCCAAAGGTATATTCCAAAGTATCTGTATGGGAAGTTTCGAGAAGGTTTAGGTATTCCCGTGGAATAACAATATCCAAGCTTCATTGGGGTTTGCATATTTTACAATAATATGTAGAGAGGGCATTTTTTTGGATCTTGGAGTTATTTTTTACCAGAGTGCCTTCAAACAAATATAGTTGGCTTGGGTGAAAAGCTAGTCTTTGTGAACCTTGAACAATATAGGGGGATTGTAAGGTGTAGACTCACGCAAAAGGTGAAATAGTTATAGAATAAAAGATTCATTTTGTTCTTGCCAAAAATAGTTAGAAACAATGTTTTTGTGGTTATGGAAGTACAACACTTAGTGGGTATACAATCAAATCAAGCATTGATAAAGGCAAAAGAAAAAAAGCTCTCTCAATACACAAGGACTATGAGCCAAAACAAAGAAAAATTGAAACTCTGTTAGCAAAAAATGAGGAAAGAGAGGATGAGTTTCACAATTATGGAGACAAATATAGTCCCATGACCACTTTGCTACTGCAGTCATCTGAGCTCTATGTAAGTGAGATCATGAGCTTGAAAAAAATAATTAAATTTATAGAAACAAAAGGACAACATGTATATCTACAATTAAAAGAAATCTTAGAAGTCAGTTGGAACCTTGAAAGGGAAAACAAGTTTCTTAAAGAATAGATTATTGTGATAATTTGCTAAGATCTAGAGGTAATGGAAAACACGAATAAGAGAGAACAAAATGTGACAAGAACAAACTGTATTCCTATCAAGATACAAAATGTGATCAACTGGATCATCAAGATTGTTGTTGTTGTTACATACAATGTAGATGAGCCTGCTTATAAAGGCAAGGCTAAGAGATAAAAGAGCACACAATGATGACATGTGGATCAATGAGATGCAAGGGTAGGTAGGGGTAGGTAGGAAAAATAGTAGAATATTCCACATGAGGTGGATCACCCACCGAAGGTGGAATTATCACTCCACAATAAGTGGATATGATAAAGTAATAACAAGATCACACCATAAAAGGTGAAAACTCTCCTACATACACACTCCCAATGTAGCACATCTCCCTAAGCGTCTCATATGCAAACTACAATGCGGTGCATGTACCTAAGTAAACTTAAGTAAAGTGTAATTATATCCAAGATGAATAAATAATTACACCAATAGTTATAAACTTGCAAAACGGGATGGAAAAAGGGAAATAAGAGTTTATCGCTATGAAACAAGAATCAGAGCAAGTAAAAGTAATAGAAAGAAAGGCCTCAGAGGCAATTAAAAGTAGTAGCACAAATCATATGGAAGAGTTTTGGTCAACAATTGAAAACATGGAAATAAGAGAAAATAAGCTAAGAGAGAAAATATAAGCAACTACATATTGGGTTTAAGTAGCAAGTGAACTATTGATTGAACAAAAAAAAATCATAGAAATACAAGTAAGGAGACAAGTAAGAGAAGAAAAAGATAGGCGAGACAAAGCTACAAATTTCATCATCAAAGGTTTGAAGAACTTTGGAGAGAAGGAGAGGACAAATATTTTAGCAAAGGATTTTCTCAAGGATAAGCTGAAACAATCAAGTTGTATTCAAAATGCAAAGAGGATTGGAAAGACAACAACAAATGGTAGAGGTAGACATGCAAGAGTTACAATAAGAACTATATGAAACAAGTTGACTATCTTAAAGAATAGGGAATTACTTAAAGGTACTCATATTTACATAGATGATGATTTGACATTTGTCCAACAAGAAGAAACAAGGAAGGAATGGGAGAAAATGAAATAAAAAAGAGATGCAAGAAAATGGGCATGGTTGAAAAATGGGAAAGCCTAAGTCAACGAGCATTTAACATGCAAGAAATAGGGATTCGGGGCCTTCTAAACATGGTAAGTTAGAAATTTATAGACCAACTATGGAGAAGATGACCCAAATTTGGGCCCATAGCATAAGGGAAAGGCATTATAATTCTTATGAAACTCATGAGCATGATGGGTGCAAGGTTCTAGAACTTGAAGGAGATAATAAAGTATCGATATTGAATGAGGGAACTGAAACTAGTGAGGGATGTTGGTTCAAAATAATGGATGTTATACATAGCTTAGTACTCAACTTAGAGATATAAGTTCCTAACTAAGAAGCTATCCAAACCCCATTACCCTGTCTCATTTATCTATCAATCTAAGGATGTACAACTTGGAATGGGAATGCAAGATATATGCAGCAAGAGTGTCCAAGAACAAATCTATCCTATTCTAAGCGAATGGAAATGCTGAATAAATCTTCATAGAAAAGGAAATTACTTTTAGAATCATAACTCGGGAAAATTATACTAACTTCTACTACCAAAATATAAATTCTTCTAACTTATACAGAAACAGCTATTATGCTTTGTCGTGGCTGCAAGAATAGACACAGAGTAACAGTCTATGGTTGCAGGAGAAGATAATGAGAAATTCAATAGAACATAATTAAATAACTCAAAAGAAAAAATATATAAAAGATAACTAGATGGAATCCTCACCAAGTGGGCCCCCTTGGGTGAGTCTTCTGGAATGAAAGTGACGGCATAAATTAACTTATTGAACTTGCATGGCCATATTAGAACATCATAAACTTGCTCAAAAAGTAGATATGCTCTTTATTCAAAAATCAAGTGAGCAGCATAACATTGCTTGATAAGAAAGATAGTAACTAACTATCTAAGGAATACAGGGAGGATTTATAGCATCCATCCTTACAACAACTCCCATAAGAGTCACTCCACTTCCTAATATCTAGGTGGAAGCTTTTATTTAAACTACAAAATCTAGGAAAACTAAGACAATTAGGACTTTGTCCTATTTTTGAACATTTGCAGATCTTTCCTATATAATCTCTAACATCCACCATAACCATTAGAAAAACTATTAAATGAGTCATGACTGTTCTGCAGATTCCTTAATGAGCTTGGACAACTAGTGCCCAAGTTGTAACAACCCTTGACTTCTTCTCACCTTGTTATCCAGTCTTTTCCCACGTTACCATGCTTCTATAAATGAAGCCATGTTTCATCTCAAAGAATGCTTCCACGCATATGCAACACAAGGATTAGAGAAAGCATTCAATCCACGTTTCATGATAATTTGCACACATTGATTAACCACAAAAAAATAGTAAATACTTATACTCGTGTTCATAAAGTTTATGGTTTTGTCAAAATAAAGGTCTTAAGCTATAGGTGACATGATTATCAAAATAGGTCCATAAGGTCAGTTAAAGCATGATATAAAGTCCATCAACAAATATAAAAGTCCTAAAAGAACTAGAAAAATGTATACAAATAAAAGCATAAAACTAAGGCTCGTCGCACCCCCCAACTAAAGGTTTTGTTGCTCCACCAACAAAATTTTTATGATTTTCTTTCTAGGTAAGTAGTTTGAAATCAGCAACTGAAGTTTACCCTCTGGTCTTGGCAATAGGGCTCCAATAGAAACCCCTGATCCTTCTTGAAATTCTTCCATCTTTCCTTTTCTTGTTCCACCTCATAATACTATAATTCTTCCTAGTGTGGAACAGGTCACCATAGCATAGGTGGCTGGAAGATCAAGGGTATCTATTTTTCTTGTTGAGATCGTCCCAAGTGAATGTAAGTAGCTGCTCATCTGAGTGTTGCATGATAATTTCTGAGGCAATAAGGCTCCATTCTTTTTAGATCCTCAGGTAGCCAATTCCATCTTCGAGCTAGATGTCCATATACCATTCTAGTTGTTGTCCCTACCATATGTTCACATTCACTATAAACTTCTTCCCTTAATGATATGATCCTTCTCTTAACCTTTGGTTCGATAGTAAGTTGATTCCATCTGTAATATATTTCATCTGGATCTCCTACCTCATCCCTCAATGGCAAAGGAACAATTTGTTCCATGTCCATATATTCCTTGGCTTGCTCACCTCTAGTGTTTTCATTCTGAATATAGGACATAAATGCCCTTAGGTGAATATCTCCAATTAAGAATAGTGGATTCCAATGTGGAGTATATGGAATGACATAATTGTAAAGATAAAATTCACGCAGTATTTTTTTCTGCTAGGGAGAGGAGGTGTTGTAAGAATTGATGAATTCTTCACAAGTCATTAATGATGAACTCAATCCAGACAACTCCCTACCTAATTTGTAAGAAATATGCAATCCTTTCAAATAAATGGAATACCCTAGGAGGTGGCCTATACTCAATTGTCTGAGGCAATAGAGTAGCAATATGTTCTATTTTATCCTCCAACCTATTTATCTCTACATCTTTCTTTCCTAGTTTTTCTTCTAACACTTCTCTCTCCCTTCTCCAATCCTCCTCCCTCTTTTCTAACAATTTCCAAAAGACAATAGAAATTGAGGCCCAAGAAAATGAGGGTAGATTGTGCTTACGTATCATAACCTTTTTCCTTTGCTCTTCTTGATTCACTTTTTCAGCAGCTTCGACCAAGTTCACTAGCCCAGATGCAGTAGCCCCCTTCTCAGTAGTAGGTTTTTCATGGTGAATTTGATGAGGGTTAGAAGCATCTCCAATATTCAGGTTAATTTGAATCTCTCTAGAGTGAAGTGATGCTTCTTTTTCTGCACCTTCTTCTTCTTTTTCAGCTTCTTCTTCTTCTGTAGCTTCTTCTTCTTCACCCCCTTATGTCTCTATTTTTGACATGATCTGAGCTATATTTATTGTTTCATAAAATGCCACATCTCCTGACTCTTCCTCTCCTAAATCCTTTTTTTAACTCTTCTGTAGACACTTAAAAATAATTATTTTAATTATTCCTCACATAATTAATTAATTAATTATGTTAATTCAAATTCCTCTCAATATTAATTAAATATAATTAATATTGTCACTATAGCATATGATTGATTTATTTAATAAATCAATCCCTTTCTTTATTCTTTTAAAAAAATCAAATCCTCACAAATCTTCCTCTTAGCTAATTAATTTCAATTAATTAGTTAACCTACATGATTCCTACAAATCATCTTCTTAATTCATTCTTCTAGAAACTCCCTAAACTCACTTAACATTATTCTTCTAATTTTTTATTCCTTCCACTCATTCTCTCTCCTAGTCAAATTCTCCTACAAATATTAATCCCACCTAACATTTCCTCTAATCCCCCTCCTAGTGAGTCGTTAACGGCTTATCAACATGATTAGCCACAAAGTCAACTCTTTGTCCTTTTCATCCAGCCACTAGCTTTAAATTCTCTTTTCCTAGTTGAATGTAAGATTTTCGAAATCACACATTCCTCTAGGTATCACCTCTCCTAAGGAATTTTTAATTCATTTTTATTCCTCCAATCCCCATGATATCCTTTTTTGGAGAATTTTTAATTCCTCCAATGCACCTTGTGGAGTGTGGAGATACGAAATGCCTTTAAGGCATATTTCTTGGTCTCCACACCCTCTCTTGGAGCTTGTGTGAGCTCACAAGTAAATCTTAGCCCTTCATCTCGAATCCATCCTAGCCATTTGTTTTTCTTTCCTCTTCCTATAAATAAAGGGCTCCATCCCTTCATTTGGACATCTTGAAATCCAGTAAGCTTATGCTGCCCTTTTGAGCCCAGGAAATCATCTTGGCAGCTTCATAATTTTCATCCTTATCATCCTCCTGAAATCCATTTAATGTTGTGCACATCATTGGAGAGCCATCCACATTCAGTAATCAAAGGAGCACATCAAGTGGAGCATTATCAAGGGGCGCGTTCACTTCATCAAGCTCAATCCGAAGGAGAAGGTAAAATAGCAAGGTGAAATGGTCTTTTAATGATATTTTAGCATTCTGCATGTTTATTTCATTATGTTTTTGATCATTTGACCTTCAAATCTGTTTTTCCCTCTTCATTTTGGCACGCCCAGTGGGACCCACATCCCTAAGAACTAATGTTTTTTTTTAATAAGTTTTTTGTGAGTTGTGAGACGCAAGTTCCAGAATAGCCTGACTGCAAAAAAAAAAAAATTATCTTTTTCGCAGGTTCTAGAATAGCGGCTCTGCGTTGCTGTGTGACAGCTCCTCCTTATTCTTTTACTTTTCTGTTTCTGTTTATTTTTTGTTTCTGTTTCAGCATGACAACTATGTTATCTGTTCTGTTTATTTATAATCTGTGTGAAAGTAGGAGAGTATTCTCTTGTCTATATAGACAATCAGAAATCCGGACCTTTGGCACTTTTCTATTCTGTTTAGCGTGACTGTATACTCTGACCGCAAGAAAGTGTGAAAATAGGAGAGTATGGTCTTGTCTATCTAGATAATCAGAAATCCAGATTTTTGACACTTTTCTATCTGTTTAGTGCGACTGTCTGTTCTATTAATATGTCTAAAATTTGTTATGCGCTAACAGTAGTCTGCATTTTCTTTTCATTTCGTGTTATCTGCTCTGTTTAATCATAATCTGTTTGACCACAGAAAAGTGTGAAAGTAGGAGAGTATGCTCTTGTCTATCTAGACAATCAGAAATCCAGACCTTTGGCATTTTTTTTTAATTCTGTTTAGTGAGGTTGTCTGCTCTGTTAAATCCAGGGTTTCTGTCTGCTCTGTTAAATCTAGGGTTTTTGTTTGCTCTGTTAAATCTAGGGTTTCTGTTTGCTCTGCTAAATCTAGGGTTTTAAAAAAAAGTAAAAAATTTTCTATTTTTTTGCCATATCTTCTTTATCTTGACTCCATTTTTCTCCAAGTTTCACCAGATTCTCCACATTGCCATTTTCCACATTTTCTTCCTTGGGGGCCTTATCCCAAAAATCCACTTTTTGAAGCCTAAATCCCATATTTCTCTATTTTTAGGGTTTGCCATAACTTTTTCCCCTTTTATCCAATCACCTCCAAATTTTTCCCATATTATCCATCTCCAACTTTTGCTTCTTTTTTCCTCTTTGACAAATTTTCCCATTCCTTCATCTCTCCTCCAAAATCCTCATTTTTTGCTTGCTTATCCCTTGGAAAGTGGCAAAAAACCTAGTCAAACCCCATTTACCCATCAAAGTCTCCTTCAAATCCACATTTGTCATTAGTAAAAAAAAATTTATTTATGTTTTTCTACTTATTCCCAAAAAATCAAAAAAATTAATATTTTGTCATTTTGTTGTCTTTTGCAGGGCGCTTGTTGAAGACTCCATTTTTCAAACTACTAATCAAATTGTTTTGCAGGACGCTTGTTGAAGACTCCATTTTTTTCAAACTACTAATCAAATTGTTTTTCAGGATGCTTGTTGAAGACTCCATTTTTTTCAAACTACTAATCAAGTTGTTTTGCAGGACGCTTGTTGAAGACTCCATTTTTCAAAACTACTAATCAAGTCGTTTTGCATGTTGCCTAGCTGATTCAACCAAATCTTGTGCATTTATTTAAACTAGGCACCTAGATATTAATTAAAATGGAATGAACGATTGTCTTACGTGTCTTTAAGAAAAGCGTGAAGGTAGGAAAGTATGCTCTCGTCTTACTAGACGATCAGAAATCCAGACCCTCCAACCTTTTCTTGTTTGATTGTGTGTTTGCTTCTAGTGGGCCTGCCCTCCCAACTTGCTCTTTGAGAAGGTAAGAGGGGAACAACCCAAGTGATTACACCTGGACCTGGGGTTCCCAACTCACTATAATAAATAGGCCATTGACTACGAAAGGGTTAATGGTTGGGGCTATATGAGAGTTCACTCTCACATTGGGTGCTTAGTAGGATCCTAGAGATCTCAATCATGCTTGCATGACTACTAAGTTCTTGGTGCTTCGTTGGGCTATAGGCCTCAATTGCGCTTGCACAACTTTGAAGGGTAGCTCCTAACGGGAAGACTTACTAAACACCTTGTTCATAGTGGCCAAAAACCTTCTAGTCATCGGTGCAGGAGGTCGGACCTCTGAAGCGACCCATATTCTTACGGCCCTTAGTAGAGACACAAAGTTTGCCAGGAGGAGTTTTCATGGGAATTGATGTTTGGCTGCCTCGAGAAGTGAGTGTCGTGGAGGGGAGCCAGTGGGGTCAAGCATCTAAGTGTCTGCTCTAGGTAAGCGTAGATGGGAAACCAGTTGGGATTCAATGACTATTGACCTTGTCAGCCTTAAGAATGTTGTATATGAGCATGAGTGTCTTTGATATAATATACATTTGATCACTGTGTTTTCTTTGTTTGATACATACTTGCCAAGAGAAGACTAAAAACACATCACTATCCCCAAACACTTTGCAAAAACACTTGTCAAGACACAAACAATTGTCCAAGACATTACCCACATCAAGTCCAAAAATTGCGTCAAAGCTTTGTCCATCCCATATTTCATAAGCCTAAGAGAGAAGCTAAGAGTTCATCATCTCCATCAACATTCAAGTTTGTCCTTTGAAACACCAACTATCGTCCAAATCAGGGTGGTCGTATCCCTTCATACAACTTGCCATTCGAATCGATCCTTCATGTTCATACCAAAGACAACCTAGTCATCCAATTTCTTTTAAACCATCACTACTATACCTCCTCCATCAATCATCCTCAAATTTCCTAAGTCCTTTCATCACAAATTTCTTAAGTCCTTTCATCACAAATATCGTGTATGGTCGCAACTCGATCGCAAAAGAAAAAGATGGTTGAACAACAATATGGCATGCCGGACATTGATGTCCTATATGAAGATCCCACGCAAGATCATACACAAAGTGGGCAACCTAGCAATCAAGATCAAAGTCAAAATCCTGACATGGTTAGCTAAGATGAACTTTGTCCGAAAGTGCAAACTTTCCTAGCAGATTCTTACAACCATGAGATGATGGACAAGTTTATTAAACACAATCCTACTGCACTTCTGAAAGCTCTTCTTGAAAATGGAGTTCAACTTCCGCTTGAGTTTAATAGATCTACTCTCGCCCAACAACCACAAGGATACCTCGCTCCCACACAAAGTGTTGCACCTACTATTCAAACTCAATCAATTGCAGCCCCAGCAATCATCCAAGCTCAATCAATGCCACACGCAGTACCTCCCATCATAGTCTCCATCCCACCTTCTTCCTCCTTACCATCTATACCACTATCAAATCCGATCTCATCCATTCTCCAACAAACTTCTATACCACCTCCTTCTATTCAACCACAAATTTCTATTCCACAAACTTCCCTTCCTCCCAACAATGTCGCAAATTTTATCCAGGCTGTATTCAATCCCGTCACAACAGTTGGCGAACTGCAACCAACTGTCCCTCAAACCCCAGCGACATCAGTCATCACATCCCACGTTCCCACCTCCTCATCATATCAATATATTGGTGGTGGTGCACCTTCTTTGGTTCATCCAATTCTTGGAGCAAATATAATTCATCAATATCAAAGTCCACAACAAGACCTCATCAAGGAAATTCAAGACATGAAGAATATCATCAAGGACATGAAACAAAGGACTAATAAAAGGAAAACTTACTCATTCGAAGAGTTTTGCCCTTATCCTTACGACCCGTCTATATCAGTTGCACCATATCCCCCAGGATTTGAGATCCCTAAATTCACCAAGTATGAAGGCAAAGGAGATCCCCACAACCATGTCCAAGAATTCAACATATTATGCCAAGAAGTCTTCTATAGTGACCTTTATCTTCGCAGACTCTTTCCCAAGAGTCTCACGGGAGATGCCTTGGCATGATTCTCATCTTTACCATGAGGTTCCATTGTCTTTTTTCCAGACTTGGCAGAAAAATTTGTGGCCCACTATGCATATAACATGGGTAATGATGTTTCTATGATGGACTTATGTAATACAAAACAAAGGCTCGGAGAAACCTTCACCAATTTCCTACAAAGATGGTGACATCTTATCAAGAAATTCCAGTGGGACATGCCAGAACAACATCAAATTGAGCTATTCCAAAAGAACTTGGTGCCTGAACTTTCAAGACCTTTAATATCTCAATGTATCAAATCCTTCCAAAAATTGACAGATAAGGGCCTCGCCCTCGAACTTGTCTTGTTGGAGGAAGGAACCTTGAAACATTACCAGAAATCAACACAAAGTTCTTCCTCTTATTATAACGACAAGCCAAAATTCTGGTCAAAAAACAAAAATGTGGTCAATGATGGTATAACTAATGCAAAGCAGGTCCAAATCGTGGCTGCTCCCCCAAAATCCACCACCAACAATCATCAATTCAACAACCAAAATCAATCCCAAAAACCTCACAACAATGTCTCAATCCAGGGATGACCACCCCGATCGAATAACAGGATTCCAAGAGATTTCACTCCTCTGGCTAAGCCTATTGAAGTGGTGTTTCAAAAACTTGTCCAAGCAGGTATAGTGGTTTTTCCAATCACTCACCCATTTGACCCCAATCAACCTAAACCAAGATGGTATAATGAAAATGAGTATTGTGAATACCATCGTATCAAGGGACATGATACACGAAAGTGTATGAAACTAAAGATCTACATACAAGATCTCATTGATAGAGGTGAGATTGAGATAGCAAATACAAAACCTGGTAATAACAATAACAAACTCAAAATGTACTAGGAACCCTTCCTGAAGCATGATAAAGGAAAAGGCTCATCATCTAACGCAATGGGTTATGACTACACTAATCACGTAACCGGTTTTGATTTTTTGGTAGGTCGCATTGAACCTGTAGACAATAATGTCAATGTCATAACCATCCAAGGAGTCAATTCTCCTTCTTCCCAAAGCAAACCAAATCCTGCTCGGATAGTCATTCAAGGTGCCACACCTTCCACCTCCCATTTCCAGAATGACTACAATGCAACTACACGCCGAGGAAGAGTCACCATCCAAGGAGTTCCTCCCCCACCAAACCCCCCACCCATGTCTTCCACCCACCGATATGACCTCCTTGATCAACTTGGGAAGACACCCGCATAGATCTCCATTTTGGAACTTCTCAAGACCTCCCCGATCCATAAAGAAATTTTGGAACAAGCCCTTCTCCAATCACGCGTTCTAGATAAGATCAATGCCACCCAATTCCAATCCCTCATTGGAAACCTTGCTGCCCAGTAGCACATTGTATTTAACTCCAAAGATGCTCCCGCAGATGAAGACCATAACAAACCTTTACACATCGAAGCTCTTATCCACAAGCACAAGGTCAAATGTATCCTGATAGATGGTGGGTCCGGGCTCAATCTGTGTACATACAAATTAATAAAATAATTGGGAATTTCTGAGGATCTGATAAACACATCAGGAAGGATCACAATAAAGGCATATGATGATGCAGAAAGAATTTCAAAGGCCGTGATCACCTTACCCCTTCAAGTGGGCCCCATTACAATTGAAACCCCTTGCCAAGTACTAGATCTTGATCTCCCCTACAACATTCTCCTCAGGAGGCCATGGATTCATTCCTTACAGGTCGTACCCTCCACCTATCACCAATGCATCAAATTCCCCTATAATGGAAGAGAGATCACTATCAAAGGTGATCCCCAACCTTTTCAATATTGCAAACTATTAGAGGGGAAGCATTTGTATCATTGCCCACTAAATATACCCTCGCCAACGCCTCCATCTGACACATCAAATGTTGCCTCCACATCATCCCAACCAGATAATCAAATCAAGATCTTGGACAATGGCTATGGAGAATACAAATTGGAGGACGTCTTATTAATAGGCAACCTCCCTCTCTCTCCTAAGTCATTTGGCAAACCAAAAGAGATAAAAAAGGACCTAAAACCAGTCATGCAATGCCAAAACACCACCTTCCAGTAATGAGGCCCACTTGATAACGAGAGCCTCGAAGCAGATATCTCTTCATGGCTGTACCGGGAAGAAGATGAAGATCCAGCAAGAATATCCAAAGAAATGTACCCAAAAGCATCTACCATAGTTGAATAAATGGGTTACAAAGTACACGGCCTAGGACCAGAGGGGAAAGGAAGAAAAACACCCATAAATCCTACCTCCTATAGATACAACAGAGGCTTGGGGTACACCCTGGTGCCTAAGATTACTATCGTTGGTGCCCCTTCTAGTCCTTCTTCGAATATCAAAAGCGCTGATGAAGAGGAATTCCACGAAATGCCTTATGAATATGAGAAAGATATCTTCTTGGACGCTTACATCAATACCATCACCCCTATAACCCCTCCCACTTCACATGAGCTACATCTTGTCCATCCTGAACTCATTGACTGGGGCCAACAAGACAAACCCACTTTAGATATCTGTGTCGATGATAATGCTCTCATTGCTCTCCTAACAGCGTAAAATATGGAAGATTGTAGCAGAATCAAGGGTATTCAACTACACGAAAAGGGATACTTTGGTAGTCAATTCAATGCCCTTAGCCACAAAAAAGATAATAAAAGAAAAAGATATAATTCCCTAGGTAAAAACCTCCCTAAGGCGCCTTTGGATGAACAAGAAATAAAAACAAAGGGGCGTATCTGAAAGTGAAAACTTGGAAAAGGCACTTGACGATGAGGGATTTGACCTCCCTACCATTGGTTACCTTCCACAAGACAAATCAAATTTGTTGATAGAAGAAACAGACAGCATCAACATGGGCACCAAAGTCATTCCAAAAAATGTGCTCATTGCCAAATCCCTCATAGAAATCGAGAAACAAGACTTCATCAACTTCCTTACAGAGGTAAAAATATATTTTGCATGGTCCTATTCCGATATGCCAGGGTTGGACCTTGCCTTGGTGGTTCACAATCTCGCCGTCCGCCTAGATGCAAAACCTATAAAACAAAAATTGTGCAAAATGCACCCACATATTGCACTACTGGTCAAGGCGGAACTCCAAAAGTTGTTAGACACATAATTTATCAAACCAATAGATTATGTTGAATGGGTCTCCAACATTGTACCTGTCGACAAACTTGTCGAGGGCATCCGAATCTGCACAGATTTCTGAGATCTAAATATAGCTTGTCCTAAGGACGATTCCCGCTCCCAAACATAGATATGATTGTGGACCTTACAGCAGGACATGAAATGTTATTGCTAATGGATGGGTTTTCTGGATACAACCAAATCAGGATAGCAGATGAGGATCAGCATAAAACTGCATTCACAACACCATTGGGGTACCTTCTGTTACCGGGTCATGCCTTTTGGCCTTAAAAATGCTGGAGCTACATATCAAGGGGCAATGACAACAATTTTTCATGACCTCTTGCACAAAATTATGGAGGACTACGTGGATGATCTACTAGGAAAATCCAAGACAAGACAAGAACACATCCCTATTCTAAAATAGATCTTCGAAAGATTGGAAAAATACAAACTACAGTTGAATCCAAAAAAGTTTGTGTTTGGAGTCACATTGGGAAAACTATTAGGATTCATTGTTTCCCATAGAGGCATCGAGGTCGATCCTACAAAAGTAAAAGCTATCATGGAAATGCCTCCACCAAAAACTCTTAGACAACTGCGCAGTCTCCAAGGAAAACTTCAATCTGTCAGGCATTTCATTTCACAACTAGCAGATAAGTGCCATCCATTTGCACACCTCCTATGCAAGGATACAAAATTCAAATGGGACTACTTATGCCAAAAGGTCTTTGAGAAACTAAAATAATATCTAGCATCACCTCCGGTATTGATGCCTCCTACTCCTGGAAAACCCCTTATTTTGTATATATGCGCTATTGCAGTGGCATTGGGGGCATTATTGGCACAAACAAATGATCAAGGGAAGGAACACTCCATTTACTACATCATTCGGACGTTGGTAGGATATGAACTCAATTACACCCCTATTGAAAGAGCATGTTCGGCATTAGTGTTCAGCACACAAAAACTATGACACTATATGCTAAATAATAAGACAAAACTAATTGCTAAAATCGATCCACTTAAATATCTCTTGTCCAAAGCTGCTCTCACTGGCAGAACGGCTAAATGGGTCATGCTCTTAAGTGAGTTTGACATTGAATATGTGGACAGAAAAGCAATCAAGGGATAGGTCATTACAGATCAGTTGGCTGAAGCTCCACTTCAAGGTGACCATCCTCTTCTCAAAGAATTACCAGATGAGTTCATTATGATTGTTACTACATCCTCCACATGGCAATTGTATTTTGATGGCTCCTACACTCAAAATGGATCGGGGGTGGGAATATTATTAGTCACACCTCAAGGAGATTGCATCCCAAAATCATACAAGATAGCCTTTGCATGTACCAACAACATAGCAGAATACGAGGCCCTCATCACAGGTTTATGCTTGGCTATCCACTGGAAAATAAAGGAATTACGAGTCTATGGCAATTCCTAGCTCATCATAAAACAAGTCAATGATGAATACCAGACAAAAGATGATAAAATCCTTCCCTACCATACCATGGTTGAAGATCTTAAGCAACATTTCACGGCAATCAAGTTTGATCAAATCCCACGAACAAACAATAGGGCTACAGATGCAATGGCCACCATTGGCTCCCTCCTTCAAATGCCAACACACAGTTAGAAGTGCGAGTTCTTGGTCGAGCAATTGTTTATACCGGCATATGACCTACCAGAGTCTGAAATGGTGTGTGTTCTCGTTGGTCCCGAGTCACCTTGGTACCAAGAAACCTTCGCTTTCCTCAAAGACAACACCATTCCCCCACACCTCACCAAAACCCAACAACAAACCTTCATCCACCGATGTGCCCGTTACACCATCCTTGCAGACGCCTTGTTCAGAAGGCATTTTGATGGTTCCCTCCTAAGTTGTTTAGATAAACAAGAAGCAGAATGGGCATTACATGAAGTACACGAGGGTATCTGTGGGGCACACTCAAGTGGACTCACATTGGCTAAAAAAATTTTGAGAACGGGATACTATTAGCCTAAAATGGAAGAAGATGCATACAATTATGTGAAGAAATGCATCCCTTGCCAGCAGCATGGCAACAAGATTCATGCACCGTCACAAGAATTGCAGCCATTCATTACACCATGGCCCTTCTCACAGTGGGGGCTTGATCTCATTGGGAAAATCCACCCTTCATCTTCCAACGGACATAAATTCATTATCACTGCCACCGAATACTTCACCAAGTGGGTAGAGGCTATCCCTCTTACTTTCACCACCAGCAAGCAAATATCCAAATTCATCCTGAACTACCTAATCTGCCGATATGGCATCCCAAAAGTTATCATCACAGATAATGGTAAACAATTTAAGAACTAGGATGTCAAAGAACTCTGCCAAAAATTCAACATCCAACACTGCTTCTCCACTCCATATTACCCCCAAGGCAATGGCCAAGCTAAGGCTTCTAATAAAACCCTAATTAAAATCCTCAAAAAGATAGTCAATGAAGCAAGCCGTGATTGGCACCTCCAAATCCATCTTGCATTGTGGGCCTACCGCACCTCCATCCGCACCCCCACAGGTGCCACTCCTTATTCCCTAGTATTTGGTTTCGAAGCCATCCTTCCCCTTGAGATCGAGATCCCCTCTCTAAGGGTATTGCTGCAAAACATCCTACCAAAGGAAGAATACAGAATTGCCCGCTTACAAGAGCTAGAATTGTTAGATGAAAGGCGCCTCAAGGCCTTGAATCATCTCTGGGTATATCAAAACCGTATGCGCATGAGTTATCATAAAAAAGTTAGAACCCGGGAATTCCAAGTTGGTGATCTTGTCCTATGGAGAATCAGAAAAATCTACAAGAAAGAGAAAAGAAAGGCAAGTTTGAGCCTAATTGGCTTGGACCATATGTAATCACAGCGAAATATGGATCAAGAGCTTATCAGTTGGCTACTCCTGAAGGCGATCCTTTGGATGATCCAATGAATATCATGCACCTCAAAAGATTTTATGCTTAGTCCTCAGAAAGTCTTAAATTGTCAAAAAAATAAAGAATTTTTTTTTTTTTTAATGAGAAAAAAATCTTGAAAAAATCGTCACTTTGGTGAAAACCTGGCAAACAGGCACCTTATGACACAAAAAAATTAAAAAATCAGAAAAAGAAAAAAAAAACAATTCATCCATTAGTGAAACCACTTGGTGGCACTATGGACAAGTACCTTGGTAAAAATCTCTGTGCAGGCGCAGAGGTAAATAACCGGATCCACTGTCTATCATGTCAATACTACAAATCATTTGCCATCTAGCCCACCCATGCGCAACATTCCTTCTTTTCCGCCTCCCAATAAAACATGCGTATGATGATGAAGTCTTCGCCTGAGTCATGAACAAGGAATGTCCCATTGAAACTGAGATTTTATGCCTCTGTGTGTAAGCTTCAAGAAGTCTTGAGAAACAATCCCAAGTCCATCCTAGTTCTACTCTTGGCAAGAGGTATCATGTGGTCACAAGGAAGAGACTTGTTAGATTTTGTTAGATCTTTTCATATAGGCTTGCATCTTTTGCCCTACGACTGCCACTATTTACGACTACCTGGGTTCTTCCATATCCAGGTACATTATGACAGGTGCATACTAGGGCATATTTCATAGTATGGCATGTTTTGGATCCTTCTTGTATAAATCGATGACCTGGTACTAGTATTTATCAACACTTACCTTCTCGTGTACAAGAGGTATCGGTGTGTTTGAGGTGTTCCTTGCACGAACCCACAACTTTGAATTAGTGTTTCTTAACACTTGCATTGTTGTGTGCAAGAAATTCCCGTTTGTCTACAGAGTCAGTCAACGCCCTGTGTTTCTCATGGCATCTTGATTTCTATAATTAGTGGTGCAAGTCACTCAGGGCAACATCAAACTAGGTTGGCTCTCCACATTTGTTGTGCACAAAATCTCACCATCATTCCATCAAATCCTAAACTCAATAATCCCATGGAGTTCTCAATTGCCCCCATTTTCCTCCGCGGTCTCACATCTCGTATTCTTCTTTCCAAATACTTCACAACTGCTTCATATTTGTTCGTCATCTATCCCTTCCACCCTAATTTTTCTTCCTTTATTTTTTTCTCACATAATCAATTATGATTCTGATTCATGTCTTATACAAGATGTATCCTTCCTGAAACCAGATGCTCTGATCATGTCTTATATAGGATGAATCCTTCTTGAAACCAGATGTTATGATCAATCATGTCTTATACAGGATGTATCCTTCCTGAAACGAGACACCTTGATCATGTCTTATACAGGATGAATCCTTCCTGAAACCAAACGTTGTGATCTGATCATGTCTTATACAGGATGAATCCTTCCTGAAACCAGACGTTGTGATCAATCATGTCTTATACAGGATGAATCCTTCCTAAAACTAGACATTGTGATCTGATCATGTCTTATACAGGATGAATCCTTCCTGAAACCAAACGTTGTGAGCAATCATGTCTTATACAGGATGTATCCTTCTTGAAACCAGACACTCTGATCATGTCCTATACAGGATGAATCCTTCCTGAAACCAGATATTGTGATCAATCATGTCTTATACAGGATGAATCCTTCCTGAAACCAAACACTTTGATCATCTTTGTCTTAGACAGGATGAATTCTTCTTGAAACCAGACTGAATCTAGATCTTATCAATCGAATCAAATCAAATCTATCGGGATATCAATTTCGCAAAACTCCAAAGATCAAATACCTCAATTGATTTTCTGAGGGGGCATCACCATACCATAATCTATCAATCAAGAGTTGGGGCATCCTATCAAACCAATATCAGCATCAAAAAAGATTTTTCTTTGAATCAATGTGTCATCACACGTCGCTTCAAAGAGGGGCAAAATGTAGACACTTAAAAATAATTATTTTAATTATTCCTCGCATAATTAATTAATTAATTATGTTAATTCAAATATCTCTCAATATTAATTAAATATAATTAATATTGTCACTATAGCATATGATTTATTTATTTAATAAATCAATCCCTTTCTTTATTCTTCTAAAAAAATCAAATCCTCACAAATCTTCCTCTTAGCTAATTAATTTCAATTAATTAGGTAACCTACATGATTCCTACAAATCATCTTCGTAATTCATTCTTCTAGAAACTCCTTAAACTCACTTAACATTATTCTTCTAATTTTTTATTCCCTCCACTCATTCTCTCTCCTAATCAAATTCTCCTACAAATATGAATCCCGCCTAACATTTCCTCTAATCCCCCTCCTAATGAGTCGTTAATGGCTTATCAACATGATTAGCCACAAAGTCAACTCTTTGTCCTTTTCATCCAGCTACTAGCTTTAAATGCTCTTTTCCTAGGTGAATGTAAGATTTTCGAAATCACACATTCCTCTAGGTATCCCCTCTCCCAAGGAATTTTTAATTCATTTTTATTCCTCCAATCCCCATGATATCCTTTTTTGGAGAATTTTTAATTCCTCCAATGCACCTTGTGGAGTGTGGAGATACGAAATGCCTTTAAGGCATATTTCTTGGTCTCCACACCCTCTCTTGGAGCTTGTGTGAGCTCACAAGTAAATATTAGCCCTTCATCTTGAATCCATCCTAGCCATTTATTTTTCTTTCCTCTTCCTATAAATAAAGGGCTCCATCCCTTCATTTGGACATCTCGAAATCCAGTAAGCTTATGTTGCCCTTTTGAGCCTAGGAAATCATCTTGGTAGCTTCATCATTTTCATCCTTATCATCCTCCTGAAATCCATTTCATGTTGTGCAAATCATTGGAGAGCCATCCACATCCAGCAATCAAAGGAGCACATCAAGTGGAGCATTATCAAGGGGTGCCTTCACTCCATCAAGTTCAATCCGAAGGAGAAGGTAAAATAGCAAGGTGAAATGGTCTTTTAATGATATTTTAGCATTTTGCATGTTTATTTTGTTATGTTTTTTATCATTTGACCTTCAAATCTGTTTTCCCCTCTTCATCTTCTTTTGACAATTCCTCTAAATGAGACATTTTCTGCACTTGTTCTTCTTCCTCACTAGAGGAGGAAGATGGAGATAAAATTATAGGAGAATTATTTTGAGGAGGTTCTTCCTTTTCTGTATCGGAGCTCTAAATATAATTTTCCTCTCTTGGAGCTAGTTTGCCATTAAATTTATTTTTCAACCTATGATTGGTTCTTGTAGGTCATTTTACTAAAAAAAAAATTTTTAATTTCTTCCTTTTGTGGCCAGATTGGCTCGTTTTTGCAACTGGTTTCTTCATTTTTTGTATTGTAGCAGGATTTTTAGATTTCTTCCCTTTTTGTTTCTCAGAGATGACTATTTGTAATTGTGTGGGAGAAAAAGTGACACTAAGCAAACATGCCCTAATCTCACTTTCAACTACACACTTGTGGAATACGAAAGAGCCTAGAGGTATCACACAATTGGCTACTTCTTCTTGTGGAAGAAAGAGCCACGGGCTACCTATTAGGATTTCTATTCCTTTGTTGTAATTGAAAGATGAAATGATGCAAGTTCAATCCCTAACCCCAAAGTGCAAGTATGAACTAATGACAAGATTGCAGAATTGAACTTAAATAATGAAAAGCTGTAAACACAAGGACAAGACAAGAATGCAAATGCGTACCCGGAGTTAAAATCTGACTGAAAATGTTCGAGACGGGGGCGCAGGCACCACTGTCCTGATTCTGCCCCTGAAACTACTCCGAAAACTGTTGTTTTGCAAAGCTGTCAAAAATGCTGAAAACTGCTGTCAAAAGGACCAGGACGCCCAGCGCCCCTGTCCTGGCAGGACCAGGGCGCCCCACGCCCCTGTCCTGGTCTTTTGCTCTGAGATTTGGTGTGAAGTTCGGTCTCCGTCTGCTTCTTCCGGATCTGTAACTTGCGGCATCGTCTGAGTCCCGAAACCTGCACTTATTTCTGAAAAGGGTATGGGCGGCTATATAGGGTTTTGCCTTAGTCAAACCCCTACTTCGGTGATTTCCACCTCCACGAATAGCCAAGTTGTATTGTAAAATGTATTGTGTGTGCAGACCTAGTGTGTGTGCAAGGTCCTTAAATGCAAGAAAGCAAACTAGAGCAACCTAGAAAGTAAACCCTAATTGCTTGTAAATGATAATGTAAATGCTCTAAATCAAGATGCAAAGTAATCTAAAGCATGAATAAAGGATATATTGAAGCTTATGCAAAGACATAAAAACAACATGAAATCATACCCAACCCTCAAGGGAGGAGTACAAGCCAATCTTCAGTCGGTAATCTCCTATTGTTCTTCAATGTCTTCCAAGCCCTAAATGGATGAATGAAATTGATAAATGCTTGATAGAAGGATGTTGAATGTTGTTGAAGTCTTCAAAGATCTGCTCTTTCGCTGCATAGAAGGTCCCTCCTAGCCAAAAATCGGATCCTTTCAAATGAAGAAAGAGAGCTCTTATGTATGAAACCCTAGGTCTTAATTTCAACTTTAGGCCGACTTAGAGATTGAATCTCCCGCCAATTTCTTGGGGTTAAGCTTTATTCTATGATTGGATCACGCTCCTAAAATTTTGGGAAAAATGTCTGGGACCATGTTGCACTCCGGGCGCCATGGTCCCGACAACTTTTCACCAAATTTTCAGGGCCATCAGATATGATGATTTTAGAGAGAATCCCGAAGTTACAGGTGATTTTGAGATGTTTTGACCCCCGAAACCAAGCCCCCAAGTTCGAAATAGGGCCTAATTAGGGTTTTTGATTAAATGATGTATAGGAGGAATAAAATGAAAAGGGCACACTTTAATGAAAGGGCCCAACTTTATGATGTAGGAGATGATAAAATAGAACCTTAGACCTAATTAATTTGATTAATTAAGTGCTAAAAGGGAAATGCAATGCAAAATGCAAAATGCGCCAAGGCGGGTGCTAAACTAGGTGTGAAATTGTACCACCCTAGCAAGTGCGTACAATTTACGATGCTACATTTAGCCCCCACTTTAGCGGTCATATGAACACTACGTGCATATGCAAGCTAAAGTACATAAAAGTAAACATTATTTGAAAAAGGATATATCCATAAGTCTGTCGAACGAAGCCCCCAGCGGTATCTGCAGTACACAGTTAGGAACCGCACCCTACAAAACACACGTTAGATCACAAAATCACCTAATGCTTAGTAAGGAAGGTGATGAAAATTCGAGGGTAGCTATATGCCCCCCCCTGTTTCGGCTTGCTAATTTTAGTGAGTTGAAACAGGGTATCATGTTTACCACTTCGAATTGTTAAAGAATATTGATGACAAATGCTCACAAGAAGATTTGATATGAGATCAAAAACTAATGGAGAATCATTTGGTAAGAAAGAGGACTAAATCTCAATTCCAACACAACAAAGAGTGAGGATTTGAGAGTTCTCTAACACGAGATGAAGGATGTAAATGGAAACAAAATGCAAAGAGAAGAAAAGAAAGGAAAAAAAAAGCATGAATACACACATTGGTGATCCATGAGAAGAATAGTGAGAGAGAAAACATGGACTTCTTGCCCCTAGATCTTGTTTAGGTGATCCATGTAAGGGAGGAGAGTGAGAAATTCTAGCCTTATGCCGCTAGTTCCACTCAACCTCGTGCATGTGTGTTTAAGGGAGGTTAGAAGCATCTCATAGGAGTCTATGCCCGAGTATGCTACAACCTGTATATGTATAATACAAAAGCGTGACATCTCGCTCTAAGAGTCTGTGCTCTAGTTCTGAGAATAATCACCTTGCATAAAAGAAAAATGGAGACCTCTCGCTCTAAGAGTCCGTGCTCTGGTTCCGAGAATAATCCATTGCTCAAAAAGTGTAATGTTTATGTCATAAGAAAATTAGAACAAGGATACCTACCTTCATCACAAAAGAAGATACCCCAAATATGCAACAATGTCATAGATCCAAGCAAGAGAGTTTTTCACTCTTTAAGCAAGGATAAGATAGTTGAAAAGGGATATCTTGTAGTATGTGTAAAGGAGATCCTTAGAGGAGAAGAGATCTTTGTACAAAAGATACCTATCCCCGAGAGGAATAAGACAAAGAAGAGAATAAGAATGCAATACTTCCTTCTTTTGTGAGGTGAAAGTGATTCTTAATGAAGGATGATGCTCCTTTTAACCCAATTGGGAGAGTGAATTCATTATGGATGTATTTTACCAAGTGCAAAAGAGGTTGTAGTCAAGGACTTACACCTCTTGTAAGAGAGAATCCTTGAACAAACAACAACAAATGCGTACAAGGCATAACATCAAGTAATAAAGTCCACACCATCCACAAAATAAGAAAAAGTGGATCCTTAGATAAAAATAAGGAAAGATCATTGCCTCCCAAGGATAAGGACAATGAGAAGGACTTACACAATCTTCTAGGGAGAGATTTGGACATAAGCAAAAGAAGAGATGTATGAGATCACTCTTGTCCCCATAGGAACAAGAAAATTAGGCTATTATGTTGCTTCAAAAAATATGATTGCACTTGAAATTGTACCATCATGAATGACAATGAGCCCCCAGTAAATGAGCTACCAATGTCACATAATGATGAGCAACATAATAGCCATTAATGTTATTTAAAGACATGATAGATTGAATAAGGTATTTGAATATGACATGTTAAATGCTCAACTATAAGTGAGATCAAAAACATGTATAAAATGATAAAAATTGAAGAAGAAAAGTCACATGAAATCTTAGAAGAGGAATGAGTGTAATTTATTAGAGCCTTATCCCTAGAGGAAAGGACTTTATGATGAATAGGAGATAAAGATTCATAAGTGAATTTAGAAATTTGAGGGGATTCATAAAGAGATTTGTTCATTGCCAAGATTTCCTTATGAGGGGAATGAGAGTTGATAGAAGTAGAAGATGATTTAGTTGAAGTGAGATCATCATCACTACTAAATATAGCATTCACATTGAGAGATGGTCTTTTAGATGCTTTAGTGCGTTTGCAGGGATTATAGCCAAGTCCAAAGGCATAATTGAGAAAATTAGTCTCTAGAGGAACCTTCATCCCTTGTTCATGAGCGCCACAACCATTTCCATGATACCCATGCTTAGCAAAAATGTGAAAACCACGACCATAACGATCAGCCATTTCAGGAAGAGAAGGTGGTTTTTCATAAGACAAAGAATCAAATCCTTCAGAATTAGAAGTGTGAGGAGAAAAAGTTTGAGAAGCGGCCACAAAATTATTACTCATAGGTTCAGGTAAGATTGATTGATTTTTAGTTTCTTCCTTCTTTTTAACTTTAAACTCTCTAGGAGGAACCCTATACTCACCTACAAAGGTGGGATTAAAATCAAGGGATCCCCAATCGTCTTCTGCGAGAACCTTCTCAGGATCAAAAGCCTTTTCATGTGTAGACTCAAGTCGAGAAGGATCTTCTTTAGGAGCTTCAGACTCATCCAAAGAATTTTGATTATTAGAGGGTGATGATTCATCCATAGGTATCTTGTTCAAAGAGTCATTACTAGAAGAGGAAGGCTTAGATGTTTGCAAACAAGCTTGAAGATTAGTGTCACCTATCAAGGTATATGTCTTATTGTTATAAATAAATTTAACTTGTCTATGCAATGTAGAGGGGATAGCTTGCATACTGTGAATCCAAGGTCTCCCTAATAACAAGTTGTATGTTAGATTCCCCGACATAACATGGATAGGAGTAGGCAAAGTAACAGGTCCCACTGTGATTGGTAAGGTGATAATACCTAATGAAGACTTAGCCACATTATCAAAGCCTCGAATGGGACGAGAGTCAGGCTCAATAAGGGATGTATCCACATTCATCTTATGCAATAGATTAATGCTACATACATTAAGGCCAGAGCCATTATCTACCAGTGTTCGTCTTATAGCCGTGTCATTTATGATAACCACAATCATCAAGGGATCATATTGATGTTGAATTTCACTAGTAGGCAACTCATCTTGAGTAAACACAATTTGAGCTTTAGGATTCATCATAGAGTTAACCAAAGACACTATATTACTAGATGTATTAGGTGGAGGAACATTCAAATCTTTCAAGGCATCTTGTAACATTCCATGATGAGTGGAAGAAGTTTGGATCAAATCCCAAAGGGATATCTTAGCAGGGGTAGCTTTAAGTTGTTCTATGAGATCATAGTCCTTACTAAGCATTTGTGAAATACGAGGAGCTTGAGGAAGAATAGGTTGGGAAGGAGGAAGCGAAGTGGGGATAACTGGAGGAGGATTAGGTTGTGTATTGTTTCTTGTGTTATAGGTATGGGCAACCGCATGATAACTCTCTCTAGTCAATTGCTTAGCATACTCATAAGGGCTCTTAGAGGAATAACCTCCTTGCACAGTAATAATAGGTTTCTTAGGAGTGCAAAAAGAATCATTAGCATAACCACCTTGAACCACTAAGATAGGCTTATTTAAAGGTTGAGAATTTTGAGAAGGACAAGCACCTTGGACAGTGAAGAGAGGTTTGTTAGGTGTTTCATTCACATGTATCAAATTGATTGAGGATGGTTTAGAGGAATGAACAAAACTGTTGGAAGAATTATTGATAGTCTTCTCTTGCACTAAAATCTCATCACGAATTAAATCAATTTTAGGAGAGAGACAAGGGGTAGGCATTGATGTCCTAGTAGGAAGAGGAAAGGTCATATCATCCTCTATCATCAAATGATCTACATGGGGAATAAACTCTCTAGGAGAAGAGTCAGCATTACTCTCTAAAGTCTCACTTTTGAGAGGGAGATCTTTGAAAGAGATGTTAACCATCTTGCTTTGAACTAGGGTTTCCTTATGAGTAGGACCAAGTTGAGGAGAGGGAGAATAATTGAGATTCAAGGAAGGTGAGAAACTATCAAGGGAGTTTTCAATCTTGATTTGATCCCCTTTGGCTAGGGGTAAAGAATAATCTATACCTTCTTCTAATGGTTCATCCCAAATAGTGAGGTTGTTGAAAGGAATGTTTGAAGTATTGTCAATTTCGGGAGAGGAGATAACATTGTTTATTAATTCCTCATCCTTAGGAGGGAGAGCATCAATAGATGTGTTAAACTCATCCTCTTTCCTCAAAATATGTTCAATATGATCTTTAGGGGAGAGAGAATTAAGGAAATTGCTTATTATTTCATCTTCTTTCTCTAAGGGATGCTTATGGGTAAGACAAACTTTAGGAGAAGGGTAAACATTTATCATTAATTCATCATCTCTAGTGGGAATTTTGTTGGAAAAGGAAATGCCATCACTAGGAAATGTAGATATAATGTCATCTTCTTGCACAAAAGGATCCTCATGAAGGGAGCATTTTTTAGGAGCCACAAAGTCATCAAGGGCATCATCTAACAAAGCATGATCACATCTATTAAAAGGTTTATCTTTTGATTCAAAAGGAGATATCTCTTCATAGAGGGGATCATTGAAAACAACCATGTTACTAGATTTAGTGGAAGAGCTGATAGGAATGTACCCTTGAGAGGAATCATTCGACTTATCTTTCTCATCACAACGAAATGGCATAGTAACAATGTTTATGATTTTTTGGTAAAATGAAGATTTGGTATATTTAGGTTTCAAAAATTCATCTAAAGCTTCATCTAACTCATAATCATCACAAATATGAACATCTTGCAAATAAAAATCTGACATTTTGAAATTGCATAAAATTTAAACACACAATGCAAAGAAACACACTTTTTTTTTTTTCTCTTTTTAATGAAAATGAAATGAAAACACACTAAATCTTGATCTAGATCTAACAAATGCAATGCAAGAGGAAGCAATGATAGATTCACGTCGGGTTCACCAAAATGTGTGGGAGAAAAAGTGACACTAAGCAAACATGCCCTAATCTCACTTTCAACCACACACTTGTGGAATACGAAAGAGCCTAGAGGTATCACACAATTGGCTACTTCTTCTTGTGGAAGAGAGAGCCATGGGCTACCTATTAGGATTTCTATTCCTTTGTTGTAATTGAAAGATGAAATGATGCAAGTTCAATCCCTAACCCCAAAGTGCAAGTATAAACTAATGACAAGATTGCAGAATTGAACTTAAATAATGAAAAGCTGTAAAAACAAGGACAAGACAAGAATGCAAATGCGTACCCGGAGTTAAAATCTGAATGAAAATGTTCGAGACGGGGGCGCGGGTGCCACTGTCCTGATTCTGCCCCTGAAACTGCTTCGAAAACTGTTGTTTTGCAAAGCTGTCAAAAATGCTGAAAACTGCTGTCAAAAGGACCAGGGCACCCAGCGCCCCTGTCCCAGGGACCAGGGCACCCAGCGCCCCTGTCCTGGCAGGACCAGGGCGCCCCACGCCCCTGTCCTGGTCTTTTGCTCTGAGATTTGGTGTGAAGTTCGGTCTCCGTCTGCTTCTTCCGGACCTGTAACTTGCAGCGTCGTCCGAGTCCTGAAACCTGCACTTATATCTGAAAAGGGTATGGGCGGCTATATAGGGTTTTGCCTTAGTCAAATCCCCGCTTCAGTGATTTCCACCTCCACGAATAGCCAAGTTGTATTGTAAAATGTATTGTGTGTGCAGACCTAGTGTGTGTGCAAGGTCCTTAAATGCAAGAAAGCAAACTAGAGCAACCTAGAAAGTAAACCCTAATTGCTTGTAAATGATAATGTAAATGCTCTAAATCAAGATGCAAAGTAATCTAAAGCATGAATAAAGGATATATTGAAGCTTATGCAAAGACATGAAAACAACATGAAATCATACCCAACCCTCAAGGGAGGAGTACAAGCCAATCTTCAATCGGTAATCTCCTATTGTTCTTCAATGTCTTCCAAGCCCTAAATGGATGAATGAAATTGATAAATGCTTGATAGAAGGATGTTGAATGTTGTTGAAGTCTTCAAAGATCTGCTCTTTCGCTGCATAGAAGGTCCCTCCTAGCCAAAAATCGGATCCTTTCAAATGAAGAAAGAGAGCTCTTATGTATGAAACCCTAGGTCTTAATTTCAACTTTAGGCCGACTTAGAGATTGAATCTCCCGCCAATTTCTTGGGGTTAAGCTTTATTTTATGATTGGATCGCGCTCCTAAAATTTTGAGAAAAATGTCCGGGACCATGTTGCACTTCGGGCGCCATGGTCCCGACAACTTTTCACCAAATTTTCAGGGCCGTCAGATATGATGATTTTAGAGAGAATCCTGAAGTTACAGGTGATTTTGAGATGTTTTGACCCCCGAAACCAAGCCCCCAAGTTCGAAATAGGGCCTAATTAGGGTTTTTGATTAAATGATGTATAGGAGGAATAAAATGAAAAGGGCACACTTTAATGAAAGGCCCCAACTTTATGATGTAGGAGATGATAAAATAGAACCTTAGACCTAATTAATTTGATTAATTAAGTGCTAAAGGGGAAATGCAATGCAAAATGCAAAATGCACCAAGGCGGGTGCTAAACTAGGTGTGAAATTGTACCACCCTAGCAAGTGCGTACAATTTACGATGCTACAGTAATGTTGGCTCTTTCAAGGTAACCCTAGGGAACTTACCCTTCTTCTTTCCCTTAGTCATTATTTCCTATGTTGGCTTTTCCTTCTTTGTACCTTTAGACGCAAGCCCTCAAGCTATAGGGGTTTTCACTGCAACCTTTGGAGTGGCATCCTCATCCTCATCCTTACTAGAAGTATTTTCACTAATAATTTTGGTAGGTCTGGAGGATGAAGCGCCTACAGCTTCTCCAATGCTAGGAATCTACCTTAATGGTTGAGCCCTACTTATATCTATAAAGTCCACCCATTGTATTCGAGGGTTGGTTTCCATGAGGGTTTGTTTAATCAATAATTGAATTAAATAGTGATGGGAAACAGACTGAGGGTTACCTTTTTGTACCTAAGTTGTCATTTGTTTTAGCATGTTATAAAGAAAATTGGGAACATTCTTACGTCTACCATGCCTCAGATGACTTAGCAACTTAAAATGTACAGAGTGCAATTCAGACTATCTTCCTTCACAAGTAATATACATAATAACATAAGTTAATATGTGAGCCTAGAGAGGTGGACGAGATAACCTACTCGTTCCTTGCTTAGTGATATTCAATAGAGGATCACCATGCTTTTTAAATTGAGCCCGAGCTGACCTAGCATCCTTAGTTTCAGGGAAAGGTTCTCCATCCATAAGTAGGCTTGAAACTTGTGCAATGTGTTCCTCTGTGACACGAACCCTCAATCCCCTTACTAGTGCCATATCATCCTTTAACGATTGTGAAAATTCCAAAGCAACATCTTTGTCATAAGCATGCAACTTCAAAAAATAGTCTAACCATCCACAACCTCTGAACAAAGGTTCACAATCTTGATCATTTAATATCAAACTATGATCTATAGGTTTTTGTCTGATTGGAGGACCCCCCATTTATGGTAGCTAACACCACCTTCAAGAAAACCCTTCTGCTGTAATTAAAAATATGAAGTTCTCTATTTCTCCAAGTTTCAGGAAGAAAAAGTGAAATGCACTATGATAAAGCTTCTCAAATGTAATAGGAAACCTCATATAGTAAGAAAAGTTAAGAGAGTTTCACAGAGACTTAGTTAAAGGAAAAGTTTAAATTTTGCAAAAAAATGAATATACTTGACTTTAAACATCGAGGTGAAGTAAAATTGACTCAAAAATTAACCTGAGTTAACATGTACATGTCCTACTAATAATGACAATATCTTTTAACATAATCTATCCCCCCCCCCCCCAACTGAAGTTAGACGCAATTGTCCACACATGCAGATAGGTAAGATAGAGGAATACAATTATAAATATTCATAATTAATGATGTGATAAAAAAATATGGAACAAAAGGAATGTAATCATGAAAGCAATGAAAGCACTTACTTGGCTGAAGAAATTATTCGGCTTGCTCATAAGACTGTTGGCACATGTGATGTAATCAAAGTGTATTTTCAGATGTTCAAATAATGATTGCGGTGACAGAACTAAAAAATTGAAGAAAAGAAGTATGAGTGAAGCGGAGATGACATGGAATGGAATGGAGAAATGAACTTCGCATAGACATGGAGTTAGTTATTATGATTAGTATGAACTGTGGTCAAATAGATGGTGAACCCAGAGGGTCACCGCCAGTGGCTGCAGGAGGAGTAGAAAGTCCTTCAAATTGTTGCATAAAATCCTCCTTATGACTGGGTTTGTGATATAGATGAAGACGGTGGCCATTCACTAGCAATTTAAATATTTCATTATCAATAGTTGCAAGTTTGACCGCTCCATTAGCAAACACTTGTTCAATTTCATATGGACCTAGCCACCATGTTTGTAATTTGCCAAGGTTGTCTTTATACCTAGAATCATATAACAAAGCCCAATCATCGACATGAAATTCTTTGATTTTGATATACTTATCATGCCATTTCATACGGTGTTGTTCAATGAGAATTGTATTTTGCAGGGCGGATTTCCTCAGTCCATCCAATTGATTGAGTTGTAATATTATTTCCTTTTGTGCTTTTGAGAAGTCCATACCCAGTTCTATTGTAGTACATAGAGTTTTGTGGTCAAACTCTATTGGCATTACTGCATTTTTTCCATACACTAGTTCAAAGGGTGTAAACCATGTAGGAGTTTTTGAGGATGTCCTGTATGCCCATACTACCTCTGGAAGACGATTTGCCCAATCATTCTTATGTATGGCAATAGTTTTTGTTAATATTGCCTCAATTTCCCTGTTGGCCACCTCAGCTTGGCCATTGGCCTATGGGTGATAAGGTGTAGACTATTATGTTGGATGTTATATTCTTCTATCATAGCAGCAATCAAGTTAGATGTGAACTGGGCACCCTGATTTGTAACAAGTTCTTTAGGGACTCCATACCTTGTAAAGATCTCTTCATATATAAACTCGACAACTTTGTTGTCTCTTGCATGTTTCATTGCCCTTAGCTCTACCCATTTTGTATGGTAGTCTATACAAACTAGGATATAGGATTTTCCATTAGATGGAGGATCAATTGGACCTATGAAGTCCATTCCCCACTTGTCCAAAGGTGTGACAACTACCTGTGGATGCAAAGGAATCTCATTTGATCTTGTGGGATGGCCCATTCTTTGACATCTATCACATTTCCTTGTATAATTGACTGCATCATTATGGAGGGTAGGCCAATAATACCATGTATTAAGTATCTTCATTGATGTTTGTTTGGCTGCAAAATGACCCCCACAAGTTTCATCGTGGCAAGAATGCAAAATGTCGTATATTTCATCTTCCTTGATGCACCTCCTCATTACATTATCGAGTCCTATGTAAAATAAACATCCATTGACCTAGGTATATGGAAAACTTTTCTCTATAAAGATTCTTCTATCCTTTGGGGAGAAATATGAGGGTACTTGACCAATAACCAATTAATTTGCTATATCAGCATACCAAGGAATGTGGACGGTGATAGCAAATAGATGTTCATCTGGGGAAGAATCATCAATGATAGGTTCTCGAGGTTGATGTGTAAGCCTAGACAAGAAGTTAGTCACTACATTTGCTTTACCTGGTGATGAGACAAATTTATAGTCTTGTTTTCTAAGGATTTATTATGTTGTTCATGATGATACTTTAAAATTTGATATTGTGATGTCACTATTTACTATGTTATTTCCTTAGAAACTATTACCTTTTGGGCTTAAGTTTAACCTTAAAACAATTATCTATTAAATGTGCATACGTTGAAAAAAATGTTGTTTCAAGATGATTTGGGAAATGTGGTTATTTGTATGTGCTAATGTGTTTTGTAGGTGTTAACTAAGAAAGTGGTGTTATGATGAAGCTTGCAACAAGGATCGAGACTCTTACCAACTGACCGGTTGTTGAAGAAGTCAAGGACTAACCAATGTAGAGGAGATTTCTCTACTTAATGTTGCAACTAACTTTTTAACTAATCATGTACAATTAGTTGAGTCTATTTAGGGGCATGATGTGCTATATCTCTATTGAGGAAGTCCTATCTAACTTGGCTAAGCATATGCATAAGCTTTCCTTTCCTCTTTTCATGCTTTCAATAAATGGCACCCTCCTTATGTTGTGGAGTTGGTCGCCTAGTTAGTTAGGTTAGTTGGTAGCTTTTCTTTCTATAAATAATGTTCAGATGATCTCTTGTGGGAGGTTGAACATTCTGATAATGTAAGTTTACTTTCAGTTTTCAAAGAAAGTTTAAGAGCATGTTGTCATATCTTATGTCCTTGTATTTTGATGAATAAAATGATATTCTGAGTTTTCAACACTTGTGTTGATCTTGGAAGTCTCACTCAAGGGGGGGCACTTGGTGAGAACTCTGTCCAGTTAGCTTAGTAGTTATTCTTCATTTAGTAGTTAGTATTGTTCCAACAGTTGACTGTTCCTGTAGCCATAGAATTGTGCTCTATGTTTGTTCCTACAGCCAAAGTGGGTAAAGTAGTTTCTTGTCTGTTTGTTTGAAATTTCATTCTCATAGCTTGTCTTAGTTTAATATTTGCATGTCTAGATTAGTTGTTAATCTAAGTTTAGTTTCCTTCATTACTTATTTACAACATTTCAATTCCAACATTGTTCTTTGTTTAAGTTATGATGGCCACAACAGAGTCTTAGTGCACATACAATGCTAACCCATTTCAAGTTCATGTCCCTAGGTTGATAAGTTAAATCAACCTTCGTAATGAGTCTGATAGATACATAGTATGGATGTTTAATCTCTAAGTTATAGCTTTAAGGGCTTAGTTATTGAACCATTAAAGGAGGCTGGCATTTTTGGCATCGTTGTTTCAAATGGTGTCAAACTAAGAAGTTCTTTAGAATCATTTTTAGTTTATTCTTGTTTAAATACTTCTGCAAGTTGCTCTTAGAATATTATCTCATTTGAATAAGTTATGTCTTTAATTATTTCACAAATTATTTGTGTGCAATTGGTTGATGTTGAGTTGATATTGTATGCATAGAAGAATAGATTCTTTAGGGATATTTCTTCCTAACGACCCTTATCCTGACAACCATTTTGAGGAAGCCTACAATCAACCTGAGGAAGAAGATCGAGAGATAAATCCTTTCGTTAAAATATTTGCCAACTTCAATAATCCATAAGATCCAGCAGACCAAGAACCTATTGATAACCCATTTGCCTTGATACTTTATCAAGAAAGAATGGTTGATGTTGTACAAAATCAGCCTAACCAACCCACTTTTGAATTCCCCATCTCTGACCAGCATGACAATAATAATATCAAGAATATCCCTACTTTCATCCTCCCTAGGTTTTATGGGATTGTAGCAAAGGACCTAGATACCTTTCTATTTGAATTTGACATCCTTTGTATAAGCTATGACTACACCACTGATGCTCATAGGCTTAAGTTGTTCCCTACTACTTTAAAAGGAAGCAACCTTAAGATGGTTTATGAGCTTAGGGAGATATGCTATCAATAATTGGGATGTAATGCAAACAAAGTTTCTTAAGAAGTACAAATACAACTATAGAAGTCGTAATATAAGGGGAGATGACATCTTTAGGATATAGCAGAAGGAAGATGAAAATTTGGAGGACTACATTTCAAGGTTCTTGTTCTGCCTGAAGAAATCCTTAGACCATACTCTTAATCAAGAATCTCAAAAGTTCCTTTTCCTCAAGGGAATCATTGATAGTTGTATTGACACCCTGGATTTAATAGGAGACATTACTCAAGTTCCTTGGGATGACATTAAGAATATATACCAAAACTACTCACGAGAAGCTACCAAGAAAGGAAGAGGTTACCAAATGGGAAAATCATCTTCTAATGGGGTATCAAGGGTGGAGATCTCTAATTTTCTTTCAAATTTTAAGCAGGATATCATAAATGATATGGCCACTCAGCTGGATACCCTGAAAGCAAAGAAGAAACAAGAGGAGGTAGAAGCAATGTTGGCAGAATACTGCCCTCATTGCAGGCAGAAGAAGAAGGACTGCAAATGTAAAATGGTAGCCAATGTTGATAGCAAGAAAATTCCACCTAAGTTCAAGTTGATTGAGGGAAATAAAGAACAAGTATTCTATGTTGCACAAAGAAGACCATGGGCTCCAAGACAAGGTATGCCACCAAATCCATTATCTTTTAGTGGACCTTACATGAATTCTTATGCATCTAATAACTAGTGGCAGCACCAATATCCATCCAATTTGGGGGGGGTATCCACCACAGACTTGGAATAACCCTCATAATACTTGGCCTAATTACCAAAATGCTCCATCTCAATGGCTACCTTCTCAAGGGAATCGGTAGCATCCCCAAGGGAATTGCCAACAAACATCCCAGTGGAGGGGTGGACAACAATGGCCAAACTAGACAACTGGTTACATGCATCCAACTTCACATCCTCAGCAACAAGCTATCATGCCTCCTCGTAATCCTAATGCTAGTACACCCAAACCTACTCAATTGCTAGCTCAACCCACACCTAATCTAAATAATAAACCACAACAACAACAAATTTATTTTGTTGATCCAAATCCGTACCTTGCATATGTTGTGAGTTTAGGTGATATTCACCTGCATTTAGGAACTACCCTGCCTATTCCTTCCACTCCTCTCATAATTGAGCTCCTTGAGGAGGAAAAGGAGCATCCAAATCTGGTTGAATCATCTTCTCATCCAAAAAATTCAAGGATCTTGAACCAGCCCATCTATCTTATCCAGAACCACCATTTCCTCAAAGGTTGGAAATTGTCAAGCAAAAGGAAGAGACAACCTTTGACATTCTAGATCAATTGAAACACATATGTGTCAATATACCTTTGTTTCGGGCTATTAAGGATGTCCCAATCTATGAAAAACCAATAAAAGAGGCATATCTCAAAAAGCCAGGAAGGAAGGCCAAAGATCCCACAATTGTTCATGTGGTAGGCCAATTGGTAGACATCATGCTTGGGAAAGTAACTGTCCCTAGGTATGATGATCTAGGTAGCCCTATACTTGCACTCATCATCAATGGTATGCAAATAAAGAATTCTTTAATAGAGTTAGGTGTAATAATTAATGTAATGACTAAGGAGATGCTGCAACAACTAAATCTTGTCCATCCAAGACCCGCTGCTACCATCCTACAACTTGTTGATAGATCTACTGTCAAACCAGATGGTATAGTGGAAGATATAATAGCTACTCTTGTTTCATGGGAGTATCTAGTGGATTTCTTGATCCTTTCCCCTAAAGCCACATTAGGAGGATATCCTATTGATGCACTACAAAAAGAATGTGAGAAACACAAGATTCAAACATTAGTGTTGTTAGTATCAATCAAAAACGAAAGAAAAAAGGAAACTACAATCCTAAGCATGCATACCAAGAGAGATATTAAACAGATTATAGAAAGCACACAAAAATGGAGGAAAGACAATAAACCCTCCCAAATTCTCTCCAACATGCTCATAGTTTCTCCTCCCTTGTTCCTCTCCTCTCCAAGTTCCACATGAGTGTAGCCCTTAGCTTTTTGCACTATTATGGATGTCTTATGGAGATTCAAGATTATGAAAATGAATAATTTAATGTAAATGCAAGCAAGCTAAATATGAGAAAGCACCTAATTAATCTATGTTAATTTTAAATAAAGTAACAAAGAAAAGTGCTCCTAAAATGATCTCTCAAATTTGGTATAAGTTTGATGCATACAAGATTTCTGGATCTCGATTATGAAAGAATGGGCTCTATTTATAGGAAAAATAGGGCAATGGATGGTTGAGATTGAGTAATCTCAACAAGGGTTAGGATTAATAGGTTTATGATCCATGTGAGGGCTTTCAACCCAATCCCAGGATGACAAATGTCAAAATGAGATGGCTTGAGAGGAGAGGGAAGAAGCATTAAATGCTTGAAATAACTTTAAGGTTACCTTAGGAGGTAAGGTTAGTGTTGAGTTGAATGCTTGAAGAGACCCATGAGTTAATTGGGGGTTGAGTTAGAGGGAAAGTCTCTAACCATGTGGGTGAGTTGAGTTTAACCATTAATGGTCATGTAAGAGCCATAAATGGTTATGTAAGAACCATTATTGGTTTGGAAGACTTTAGGGGTTAACTTGTTGAAGACATAATACCTTTAATGCTTTTCAAAGACTAAGGCTTTGAGAAGTGACTCCAAGTTGCTTAGGAATGTGACAATAATTAGGGGATGGGATTAGGCTAATTTAGAATGGATTAGAAGAATCTAGAATGGGTTAGAAGAGTCTAGAATGGGTTAGAAGAATCTAGAATGGGTTTGGTGGGTGAGAGAAAATAGGATTTTAATTAAAATAAAATTCATTATTTCAACCAAAATAGGTGCGACTTGCATTTGTAGGAGAATGCAAGTGGGGTGGGTTGTTTAGGGATTTAAATAAATATTTTATTATTTATTTAAAATGAGGAAAGGGGGTTAAATTAAATAAATGTGCTTTATTCATTTAATTGATTGTTAAAGTGTGGTTAAATGAATTAATTTAAATAAATTGAATAATTTATTTAGTTAATAGAAGAAGAGGTTGAGGATGAATTAATTAAATATTAATTTAATTAACTGTTGACTGATGGTTAAATAATCAATTAAATACTAAATATTCATTTAATTAAGTGGACAGATTTATGTGTCTACATTTGCCCCTCTTTGAGACGGTGCGGTTTATCGCGTCATTTCAAAGAAAGAAGGATATGTGTGAATAAATATGCCCCATAAATTTTAATTTAGTGGGTGGTATGCCCCCTCGAGAGATGGGCCGAAATTTTTTAAAAATCGGGCGATCTCTCAAAAAAAGAGAAAGAAGTTGGGGGGGAGGTAGAATAGAAGAAATTAGAAATAATGGTAAAAGAACAAGAGAAAACGGAGTTAAGATAGAGAAATTAGAGGCATCCGAAGTTCACGAGGACCATGACAATGAGCGGGATGAATTAAGGTTAGGTTTGGGGGGTATATATGGAGGAGAAGGGGTAAAAACAGGCTCATTTGCACCTATCTCCCATGCAGTTTGGAGCTTTGAGAGTGACCTTTGGCGAAGGAGTGAGAAACAGTCATCATGGTCGTGTCGATAGCAAATCACCGGTTAGAGCGGATCTGTCGATTCCAGTGGCCAGAGGACTATAGACCAGCGGTACACAAATCTTGAATTTCTTGTTTTATGCATTTTTGTCAAGTTTTTTCAAGCGTCAAAGTCCAAGTAAGATAATAGTGATAAAACTATGTTTTAGCACTTTTGTCGCCTAAAATAGTGCTATTGCATAGTAGTTGTAGTGCTATTGTCTATTTAATGCAATTGTGTCATAGTAATAGTGTGTTTATACTTTTAGCATTGTCGAGTAAATGTTATAGCATGTTTGTTATGTAATAGCGATGTGGTATAGTTGTATTAGCTCATTTGTTGTTTTTAGCGTTGTTGTGCATAAGTTGTAGCGCTATTGTTAGCAGAGTAGCGTGATTATAGTAAAAATGCCCCATTGTTAGAGAAAATATCTCCTGATGCCTGTGTTTGAATGACTGATTGGTTATTTTGAAGAATCATAGCAGCCCCGTTTGAGACTAGGTCATTGTGATAAATGCATGTTGTAGTCTAGGTTTGCCATAATTGATTGCTTGTTGAGACCCGAAGATACTTGATCAAAGTATCTATTGATAGTCTAGGTTGAAACTTTAGAAGTTTTGTAACAAAACAACTGATATGTGTGTCGATGTGTGTAGGAGGATCTTCTCATTTTATAGATGCGGGAGAGGCATCCTACCACACAGCAGCTGCAGGCGCAGTTGACAGAGGCAGAGATAGATTACGTCTGTGCGAATGGCTTGTATGACATGATGTACCTACCTATGATTTAGATGAATCATGGTCTACTGATAACCTTAGCAGAGTAATGGCACGGAGAGACATGCACGTTTCACTTGGTGGTGGGAGAGATGACGATGACATTGGAGGATGTGTGGAGGATACTGCACATCCCGATTAGGGGGGAGCTTGTTTCATATGATCGGTACCTAGGGACGACAGCTATGTATAGGATATTAATTGATGATGTGTACATTGAGGATGGCTCAATAACATTGGAGGATATAGCAACACTGTATGAGCCTCTACCATCAGTGTTATCAGGGATCATCGGGGGTTTGTTGTGCTCCGATCGATATTCACACGGATTGGTCGTTGGTTGGAGCCAGGTGATAGAGAAGATGATGACTCTGGGGGACCTGATATGCATGGGGGTCATGTATGCTAGCACACCTATACAGGGATTTACATGAGGCAGTGTACCGAGAGGCTAGATCACTAGGGGTAAGGATCACATTGTTGCATATATGGGCATGGGAGCACGTGCCAGTCACACATCTGGTCAGTTTGAGGTTTAGAGTGATAGATCATCCCTATGCGTATATGTATGGAGGGTTGCATATATGATTACAAAGGAGAGGTAGAGGTGGGCAGCTGTTACGAGTATCATAGGGTCCATTAATACAAGGATCAGCTAGAGCATGAGGTAGGGATGTTGGTGGGGGAGTGGAGCATATGGAGATGGGAGAGGGAGCCACAGGTGGAGGAGAGGATCCTATGGAGATGGGAGAGGGATATCTGTGGGATTTTATGATTATACAGTTGCAGACTTGGTTAGAGGATAGGGAGGGAGAGATTGCAGCTAGAAATGTCCATCTTTTTGCATGGGAGACTGAGTTGAGGGTAGTGGTGCGAGAGAGAGATGATTTGGTGGACAGATTGAGGGAGGTGCAGGATAGAGTTCGAGTGTTGGAGGGAGAACATGCACAAGGTCCGAATGAGGCAATGTTGAGGGAGATGCGGTGGGAAGATTGAGAGATTGACTATTGGTGAGGATTATATGAGTAGGTTGTGCCAGTTAGTCAATGAGCACTGAGCTATTCCCAGATGCGGTGGGCGAGATCAAAGCAGTCTCAGAGGGCTCAAAGTAGTGGTGGTGTTATGGGTTCTCCATGAAATGATGGTGAGGGTGGTGGGGGAGCAGGGGGTGGTGGAGAAACATCTGGCCATAGGGCTATTTGAGAGATTCTTATGCATTTGTTACATTGTTTATTTAGACAGTGACTGGGATGGCTCTTGGTAGCCGGTATATTTTGACATCATTGTACTCTGATACATGTATTCTTTTGTGATGTGATATATGATGTGATATGTGAGGAGATCTCATGTGTTGTGATGATATGATATGTATGTATGTGATGACATGTATGTTTTTATGCAGGATGATGTTTATGAGTTTATGCTTAGATACATGCTATGGATGATTTTCTTTCTATATGTACATGTTGATGATATGATTTCTATATGCATGCTATGGATGATTTTTGCTAATCATGTGGATGCAGGTAGAGAATTGATGATGCTTTTGCAATGCTATTAATGTGATGCAATGACAATGTATGCTAAATGATATTGTGATAGATAATACTTGTTCATGTGGATGATATGACGTGATGATGATATGAGTTAATGATTCATGTTTTTGAGATGAATCTAAGTGAATCAAATGTTTATGCAAATGTTTATATATGCAACTAGATGAATGCACTTAAATGGATGAACAAATATTTATACAAATGTTATGCATATGTGCACTTAAATGGATGTTGCTTAAATAGATGCACTTAATGAATAAATGTACTTTAATGATTAAATGAATTCCACTAAATGATAATGAATAACTGCACCTTAATGCAATTAGAAGATAATGAATGCATATTTAATGAATCAAGATGAAACTAAATGGGTTAAAATGCACCTACCAAATGAGTCTAAATGAAACTTCAATGATAATGAAATGAATGCATTTTTAATGAGTAAAGGAATGCACTAAATGAGAATGAATGTTCCTAATAAAAATGTAAGTAAATGATGATAAATGTATTAATCAACTAAATGATGATGAACTATTGTGTATGATTGAGATGAATGCAACTTAATAATTGAGATGCAACTAGATGACAACAAATGTACATTAATGACTAATAGGTAACTAAATGAAGATAGATGAATGAAATGATTTGAAAGGTATTTAAATGCAATTAAATGCACTTAATGCAACTAAATGAAATGATGAACTACAAGTAAATGAGAACAGATGCACTTGATATTTTAAATGCACTAATGTGATGAATAAATTAATGCTCTTAAATGAATATCTAAATGAATTTAAATGCAAGTAAATGATAATGAACTGAATGCATGTAATGATAATTCCATGCCTTCATGATATATGAATGCAAGTTGGTGAGAATTTGCAGATGTGGAATGCAGATGTGAGATGATGTATCAGAGAACTTCATCATTATTTTGTACCCAAGACAAACTATATTAGGTGCTTTCTCATAGAAACCTGAATTACTTGCATGCAAACAATAGATATGGACAATGAATGAGCAAATGGATGGATGAGATGCAATGGAATGCATTATAAACAGATGAGATGAAATGACGATCCATGGAGTATTCATAGTGATTTATTTTCCTCATCAAGCATAGTAGTATCATCCTTGGTCGAGGTAGCAGGAACCAAGTTTGAGCATTTCACCTGTAAGCAAGCATTACAAACAAGGAAAAGGTACCCTCCATTCTGGTTCATGCACAAATGATCGAGGTATATGTTGTAGTCAGTAAGCCATAGTGATCTATGACTATATTTTGCATAGGATCACGTAGCTTAGTGAACTTCCCACATACACACCATTAGTACATTCCTCAAAACTTCATTCATTCCCCAGAACTTCATTGGAACAATCCACCGACAGTAAACAAATAAAAATATATTAGGAACCATCCTGGATACTCTAATCACTTGTGGATATCCCAAAGTAGCGTAGGAACTTAATATAAATAAATAACAAATCAACCAAGTGCTTATCAGACAACCCAAATTTTCTTGTCAAAGAAAAAGTTACCATGTCTTGTCTGTGAGGAAGGATGCATCCTTGCGAAGACAGTGGTGCAGATGTTTTGATGGGTTGGTTGATTTGATAAGTGATCCTCATTTGAGTAGGTCAAAATGTTTTATTTGGTGGTTGTTGCAATGTGTATGTACAAGGAATAATATGCATTTGCAATTTTTTTGATTGATTTTGATGTTTGTCTTTTTTTTTGGATTTTTTAAATGTTGTGAATGTTTTTGGTATTATCTTTAGGACATTTTGCAAATGTTTTTGGGTATTTTTGCTAAGATTATATGAATGTTTTTGGTATCATTTCAAGACATATGAGCAACTCAATGAATCACAAGCAGTATAGAATCCACTTACATCAGTAGGTTAAGAGCATTGCCCCCAATTAGATGTCGCTATGAAAGCATGATGCGGGACACATGAAGGAATAACCCTGATAGCAAATCAATAACAAGCCATGGTATAAATAATGGGTGAATGGATGCAATGGATGTGATCACAACAAGTTTGAAAGATAATGGAGCCACAACCTTTATGAATAGCGCATGTTTGCCAGGTTTTCACCGTTGTACTTACCCAAGGCGCCACCGTAGTGGTTTTCACCGTTTGGATGAATGATTTTTCTTTACTATTTTCTTGATTTTTCTTGTATTTTCTTTAGGATATTTTATGAATGTTTTTGGTATTTTCTGCTTTTGGAGGATCATGATGCTCTACATAGCTTATGTATGAAACCGTTTGAGGTGCATGCTATTGATCGGATCTGCTAGCGGTTCTCCTTCTGAAGTTGCCAACTGATATTCCCCAGACCCAAATACAACAGTGATAACATATGGACCCAACCAGTTGGATTCAAACTTGCCCTGATGTTCTTTGTTTGGTTGGTTGCGAGGATTCTCTTTGAGAACAAGATCACCTACCTCAAATGTGTGAGGTTTGACTTGATGATTATAGCTTCTACTCATGCACTCTTGATAGGCTTTTAGGTGGCTGTATGCAGCTTGTCGACTTTCATCAAGCAATTTCAAGTCCTGAAGATGGGAGACTCGGTATGCTTCATCATCTATCATATTGTGCAAAGAGACCCATAGAGATGGTATTTCAACCTCAATAGGCAGGATGGCTTTTTCTCCATAAACTAGTGAGAAGGGAGTTGCACCTATAGGGGTTTGAATGCTAGTTCGATACGCCCATAGTGCTGGATTTAAGCGAATGTGCCAATCGCAACCAACATCATTGACTATCTTTTTGAGGATCCTCAATATGTTCTTGTTTGATGCTTCGGCCTAACCATTGCCTTGTGGATAATATGGGGTGAAAAAGCGGTGTTGGATGTGAAACTTCTCACAAAGCTCACAGACATCCTGATTTTTCAAAGGTCATTATCTATGATGATGGACATGGGTACACCATATCGACAGATGATGTAATTAAGGATGAATGAGGCGATCTGCTTGTCGGTGACTTGGGTAAGTGGAACGGCTTCAATCTACTTTGTGAAGTATTCGGTGGTGATAATGATAAATTTATGGTCATTGGATGAAGATGGATGGATTTTATCCACAAGGTCAAGTCCCCATTGACAAAAGGGCCATGGTGTTGTGATTGGTTGCAATTCCTATGCTGGTGCATGTATCAGGTCTCTGTGAACTTGGCACTTCTTGTATTTTTTGACAAAATAGTAGGAGTCTTTTTCCATGGTGGGCCAATAGTATCCAACACGCATGATTTTATTTTCTAAGGAAGGATCGCTTGAGTGATCCCCACAAATTCCTTCATGTACCTCTTCCAAGGCCTGTGTTATCTCATCTTGTTCCAAACATCAAAGGAGAGTACCATCAAGACTTTGAATGTATAGGGTATCGACAATGATGGTGTATAGAGCGGTTTGGCAAATTAAGGTTTTTCATTGATTATTTAATTGGTTGGGAGGAAGTGTGTGGTCATGGAGGTAAGTGAATAACTCACCATACCATGGGGATTCAGAATCAACAAGGCAACATATCATTTTGGTTTCAGAGATATCATATGTGGGGATCCAAAGCTATTATACCAAGAGCTCATAGCGTGTTGAATTTTGTGGAAGATCCAGGAGATAGCAATTATAGTCATTGCGTCGACAACTCGATTCTAATCTCTGGGTACTTGCTCAAATGTGATAGTTGTAAATGATTCTTTGTAACTATCCACCATCTTTTTATACTGCATGAGATTATCATCCTTGGTTTGATATTCATTGGTGACTTGTCAGATGACTAGCTAAGAATCTCCATATATATGTAGCTCTTTTAGATGCCATTGTATAGCCAATCTGAGTCTTGTGATCAAGGCCTCATATTCTGCTATATTATTGATGCATGGGAAAGTGAGCCTGTATAACTTCAGGATGTTGTCACCTTGAGGTGTGATAAAAAGAATACCTGCCCCCGAGCCATGTCTAGTATACGAGCCATCAAAATATAGCTTCCAAGGTTGTGTAGCTGTGATCATGGAGATCTCTTCATCTGGAAAATTGAAAACAAGAGGATGGTCACCTGCGATGAGTGCATCAACCAACTGATCCATAATAACCTGCCCCTTGATAACCTTGTGGTCCACATACTCTATATCAAATTCACTCATAATCATAACCCATTTGGCCAAGCGGCATGTCAATGCGGCCTTGTTGAGTAGGTACTTGAGTGGATCTATTTTGGTAATGAGTTGTGCCTTGTGCGTTAACATGTAGTGCCTCAATTTGGTGGCTGCTAAGATAACTGCTAGGCAAGCTTGCTCAATAGGTGTGCAATTGAGTTCATAGCCTACCAGTGTGTGAGAGATATAGTATACAACACATTCTTTTCCTTCTGCATTGTATTGTGCCAACAGTACTCCTAATGTCATATTTGTAGCTAAAATATGTAGCAATAGAGGTCTACCTGGATCTGGTGGGATCAACAATGGTGTATGCATTAGATAGTCTTTAAGCATTTGGAATGCTTGCTGGCACTTTGTAGCCCATTGAAAGCGGATATTCTTGTGTAATAGATGCCTGAAGGGATGACACTTATCAACCAATTGTGCAATGAACCTCCGAATTGATTGTAGTTGCCCTTATAGTGTCCTTAACTGACTGATGCTCTTTGGAGGTGGAATGTCCATGATTGCTTTGACTTTCGCCAGATCTACTTCAATGCCTTTGCTTGAGACAATGTATCCTAGGAGCTTCCCGGAGGTTACTCCAAAGACACATTTCTTTGGATTGATACAGACATGATATTTCTTTAATATGTCAAAGATTTAACCCAATATTGCCAGATGACCTTCTCCGGTTAATGATTTAGCTAGTAAATCATCGACATAATCTTCCATTATGGTGTGCATCATATCATGAAAGATGGTAGTCATAGCTCTTTTATAGGTTGCCCCTACATTCTTTAGACCAAAAGGAATCACATTCCAACAGTATGTTCCCCATGGGCATGTGAAAGCAGTTTTATGTTGATCCTCCAGAGCAATCTTAATTTGGTTGTACCCTGAAAAGCCATCCATAAGAGAAAGCATTGCATGACCTGTTGTTAGATAGACAATCATGTCGATGTTTGGTAAGGGGAATTCATCTTTAGGGCATGCCTTGTTCAAATCTCTGAAGTCGATACAGATACAGATGCCCCCATGAGGTTTACCAATAGGTACAATGTTGGAGATCCAATCTGCATAATCGATTGGTCTGATGAAACCAACATCCAAGAGCTTTTTGAGTTCAGCCTTGACAAGAATGACAATTTGTGGGTGCATCTTTCTGAGATTTTGTTTAACAGATTTAGCTCCTTCTGCTATAGTTAGGTGATGCATGACCGAATCAGGATCTAAGCCAGGCATGTCTGCATAAGACCATGCGAAGTTTATTTGACACTTCTGGAAGAATTCCACAAATTTTGGTTGTTCCTCTAGAGTTAATAGAGATGCCAAATGTATTTGGTGAGGAGTCTCAGGGGTCTCCACATTGAATTATTTTGTTTCTTCAATTAGGATCATTGATCTCTCCTAATTCGTACTAGAGAGGAGGATGTCAAACCTTTCATCCCCAGGTGCCTCAGAGAGGTTTTCACCTTTGCTCTTTATTTTTTACTATTTTAGGATCAACAAGTGCCACTGTGTGGTTTTCACTAGAAGATCCATGTTTAATTGTGATATTTTTTCGGCTGAAAGGTTTGGCATATGCCCCAAAGTATGTTGCGTTGTTAAGTTCGATGATAAATCCACCTTTATGATCCTCGCTTGGTGTGTTATCTTGTAATTCCAAAAATTCTATGAGCACCTCATTATTTTGGAAATGTTCAAGGTAGGGGGATTTGGTTGGTTCCATTCAATGAGTTCGGGATGGATGATAGGCATTACCTCATCAATTAAATTAAGTTCGTGGGAGGTGTCTGTGAGGCTTAATATAGTAGTGTGAAGGTCATCAATGGTACTCTCCCTGTCAGATTCCGGTGTAGGATTTGTCATAGGGTTTATGGAAGGTGCTTTTAGTGCAGAAATCCAAAAGGTTTTAATCCATGCTTCTCCATAAATAGGTATATATTTGTGAGGTGGAGGGGGTGATGTGTCTTCCTCGTCTGAAGTATTTAGATATACTGAATCAAATTCCCACTCATGTGAGTTTGTCTCTGAATCACTCTCGAGCATCTGATTACTGTACCAAGTTGAGATGTCTCATGAGTTGAAGAGTGTATTGGTCATGGGTTTATGCACTTCTGGAGGTGGTATTGTTGGTATTGTTGGCACTGTTGATACTGATGATGGGATTATTGGTGTGGTTGATGTTGTCGGTACCGTTGATACTACTAATGGTGTTATCAGTTTTGTCGATGCTGTTGATGGGTTTATTGGTGTTGTTGGTGTTTGTATTGGTGTCATTGGTGCTACTGATGCTACTGATGGGATTATCAGTTTTGTGGGTGCAGTTGGTGCTACTGATGCTATTGATGGGATTATTAGTTTTGTTGGTGTAGTTGGTGTTGTTGGTGTCGCAGATACAATCAAGGATGGCCTTTTTAGAGTAATTCGCTGATATAGAGGTTTGTTGGGTTTCCCTTTGAATCTAAGCTTAGGAAGAGATTCCTTTTGAAAACCTACTCCAGTTTTATCTTTGGGTTTCAACTCAGGTTGTAAGGGCTCGTGTCATCCTTGTTTGCAATGTCTCAAAGCACTATGGTCATCATAGCCCATTCTTTGCATGATAGTGAGGCCTTTGCCATATTTATCAATGGGAAGCTTAGCCTTTGGTCTTTCTTTGTTGATAGGGTCTTTGTAGATCCATTTTGTCAGGTCTTCATCCATGGTTTCCTCCTTCTGAATTTTACTAGGGATGAACTGTGCCAAAGTGCATGCTTACTTGACTAGTGGTGTTTGAAGCAACTTTTGAGGTTTGCCATGAGTTCTAGGGGAGGTGAGTAATTTCCCAACACAAAAGACTTGGCTAAGATTATATTCCTCGGGACCTTCCTCAACCATTTTCATTTTCAACTTCTCTTGCTTTGGTATAGGGGTGATTGAGCTGGAAAGAGAGGTTGGATTAACATATTATGTGGAAGGGATAGCTTCTATGTTGTTAGGTACGGTGATCTTTGGCTGATGGTTAACATTGTTACAATAGGCAAATGGATTTGCATCACCAAGGATTGTGATTTCTACACAGTTATGTTGAAACTTGATACATTGGTGATAGGTGGATGGAATGACTTGCATGGCATGTATCCAAGGTCTCCCCAATAAGAGATTATATGGTAGAGGAAGATCTAGAACCTGGCAAACTATATGTTTCACCACCGGCCCAACCCTGATAGGTAATACGAAATCTCCTCTGGAAGAACGTTCTGCATCATCATAAGCCTTAATGGTTATCTTTTTGTTGGCATCCACTGACTCTACTGCATAACCCAATGTTGTGACCAACTGTATGGTGCATATGTTTAAACCGGCTCCATTGTCAATCAAGACTCGCTTGATTCTATGTTGGTTCACAAATCCTTCAATATGGAGGGAGGCATTATGGGGTTGTTGGAAGGATAAGTTATCACTTTCAATAAAAGTGAGGCATGGTGATGACTTCAAATTTCCAACCATGGCTTGAAATTGATCTGTGTTAAGGTTGGCGGGGACTGACACTTCTTGGAGAGCTTGGTCCAAGATTGTTTTATGTGAGGGAGACAAGCACAAAATCTCTAATATGGATATGAGGGCGGGCATTTTATCTAACTGTTCCACAAGATTATACTACTTGGGGAGGGGTGTTGTTCCTCGTGGTGCTTCTCAAATGGTAATCTTGCTACGACGCGTAACAACATTGCATGCAGGATTTGGATCTTTGATGGTGAGAGTTGCAACTTGTTCATCAATGTCATAGAGGTGATTCAGAGTATAATTATATGCAGCTTGTGTATAATTAGTTGTAGTATCTGTGTTTTGCCTTGAGGTGGAAGGACCCCTTTGATCATGTGATGGAAGTGGATTCTTGAACATTAGATGATCATCATTGGATGTTTTAGGGTCATGTCCATCTATTTCAATTTCTCCTCTGCTAATAAGATCTTGAACAAGATCTTTCAGTCGATGGCAATTGCTCATTTTATGCCCTCTTCCCTAGTGAAATTCACAATGTTCATTATCTCCCCACCATGGAGGCTTGACCTGAGGTTCATAGTTAGATTATTTTGGTAAGGTCACAAGATTGGAGGAGACCAATTGACACAATATTGTTTCTATGGGTTCCCCTAAGGGTGTGTATGTGTGTTTTGGTTTGTAGTTTTGTTGCCTTTGTTTTGGTTTGTAGTTTTGTTGCCTTTGTTTTGGTTCCTCTTGTGGCGCATTGCAACCTTGATTTTGTGGATGAGTGATGGTGTTGTTTTTAGGAGGGGGATTTTGTCCTACAAACCTAACCATAGGTTGTGCAATTTTTACTGTTTGTGCATCCACTATCCCGTCATTGACAACATTCTTGTTCTTGTTCCAAAAATTGGGTTTATCACTATTATAGCATGGATGAGGACCATCTTTGGGTTCAATGTATATTTTTATGTCCCTTTTTTATAAGGGCTCGTTCACATTTTAATCATTGAGTGATCATCTCTTCAAAGGACTTTGTACCCTTCATGTCTAAATGGAATTTCATCTCATCATTCAAGTCGGAAATGAATATTTCCACTAGTTCTTGCTCATGTAAATGAAGAGAACGTCTACTAGACAATTGCCTCTACCATTGTAGGAAAGTTGAGAATAACTCCCCTGGTTTTTGTTTGGTGTTGCATAAATCTTCCATGGTGACATCATGTTCTATGTTGTGTGAGTAATGAGCGATGAACTTTTGGCCTAGTTCCTCAAATGTTCTAATGCAAGCTAGTAATCATGAAAACCATTGTGTGGTTGTGCCTCCCAAACTTTGAGGAAAGAGGCACATTAGATAGGTGTCCTCATAGGCCACCTCTAAACAAGCTGAGTGAAATTATTGTACATGATCTCTATGGTCTCCTTTGCCCCTATACTTTTCAAACTTGGGTGTTTCAAACCCTCACGGAAAAGGTGGCATAAGCATGTTCCTATCAAAAGGATATGGAAAAATATCGTTAAGTGAAAACTGAGTAGTCTTCACACCACTATTAAGTTGTTGAGCAAGATTTTCTACTTGTTGTCTCAACATGTCTATTTCTAAAGGAGGAGGAGGTGGAGGATTCCCTTGATGATTAAGGTCATAGCGGAAGTAATCTCTACCTCTTCCACCATTGTTACGGCTATGTTGTTCAGATGTTTGTTGTATCTGTGCAATATCAAAGTTAGAGGGTAGTTTAGCACTCTCTTGAGCAAGTCTCAAAAAATGAGCATTTGCATTATTTCTAAGGATTTAGTCAAAGAGTCTATTGAACTTGCACTTGTGTTGTGCTCTTTCTATATCTTTGGGAGTTGGAGTACTAGCATATTCATCATTAGTGCCTCCTCCAATGGCCTCTTGAAAATCATTGAGGTTTTCTTCCTCCTCGTCTTTGATCTCTGATTGTCAGTTTCTCATTGATCTTGTTTGAGCCATGTTGTTGAAAGTTTGAGGTTTGGTGAAAGTGATTTATGAGGTGGTGATGAAATGTTTGATGAAAGACAAGTTTTGTGAAATGTTTGTTTGGAAGATGAATCTCTAACACTGAAGGTTGGATGTTAACAAAGTTCTTTGTGAATTGATCTTGTGTTTTCAAAAAAATTTATGTGATAAGGTATAGAAAGGTTTGAGATGTGTTACAAACCAAGCTACCTAGAAATGAGAGGATGCACTCATAAACTAGTTTTAACCTGTGTAGAAATGCTTCTTAGGATGATTGATCCTAGATATAGAGACACTCTAAAAAGTGATTTATTGGTTTGATTTAAGCAATTATTTAAAAGAACTTAGGACAAGACCTTTTTGTGTTTTGAGAGTTTGAATGGTTTTGTGATGTGTGAAGGTGAAAGTGGATAGAATATGGACCTCAATAAAAAATTTGTCACAAAGGGGGTTTCTACTTCTTCCTCACTCTTAGGGGTTGGTGGTTCCCCTCGAGATTCATTGTATGTGATACATATTTTTGGAAAGAAAGTAGGGTTGATCTTTCCCCCATTGTTTTTGTGATAATCCAAGGCTCTGTACTGAGTAAAAGCTCTATTTTTCAAAGGCTCTTTGTCAAATTCGTTGGATTTTCCTTGAAGATACAAGTGCATATGGTGCAAGAAGGCTTTGTGTGAGACAAAAATTTGTCTATTGATATAGAAAAGCTTTTCTTTTGATAAGAGCTTTTGAACCAAGTTGCATCTTTTTTAATGCGGTCTTTTGATGAAGACTCCTTTTTCTCAAAATGTGAGTGATGGTCATACAAACTAATACTTTGTTTCACTTGTTGATGTTTGTTTTGTTTATCAATGTTGGATGGATACTTGGTTTAAATTTGTTTTGAATTTATTTGACAAGAAAACACAAGAAGTACACAAGCACAATAACCTTGCCCCTTTTTCAACAAAAGGAAAAAAATAGGTGTGGGTCTAAATCAACCCAATCATGAACTTTATTGACTCTTTTTATAAATGTATTTTATGTTTCCCAAAGCTTGAAGTTGGCTCAAATTGTTAATGGTCTAACACAAGATGAAGACAACTCAAACATTTTTTATCCCTAAGGCGAATGGCCAATTACAATATTTTCAACTCACATTTGATATTTCTTCGACTTTGGTACTACAACCTTATGAATCCTGCCATGGAAGGTAAGGATGTGATATACTAAGTCGTATGTGATCATAATAGATAGATGATCCCTATGATGGGGGAGTCACCACTTTCATCAAGCTACAAGTAGCCTTTCAAAAAGCCATGTTTCTACTCAAAAAAATATGTATGGTGAGTATCTTGGGAGCAAAACCATCTATGCTCTTGCACTGAACTTTTCACAAATATCCTTAATCAATAGAATAGGTGGATTCTATAATAAAAGGTGTCTAGGAATGTTCGATGTTTTTGGATGTAAGTTCATTTTGTAGTGACTCACTCAAGAGCCTAGTAACTTTTGGTGGGGCCCATATGTCCTTTCTGCAAGTTACACTGTAGGAACAACTACACCCAAGGCTACAACTTTCACTCACCTAATTTCTATAGCAGCTCAAAGGATTTACTGTGCAAGGTCATTCCTAAGAGTGATGTGTCTCTTGACAGGCCTCTATTAAAAATATAAAATTTTGAGCGTTACTAACACTTTTCTCTTGCACCTATGACCATGAGAGCCAAGGGAGAGGATAGTGTGTGTTAGAAATGGGACCACTCTATAGATTTTTGCACAAGTGTGCCAAACACTGAAAACACTTGTTCTTTTTAACTAGTTTATCACAATGTGATCTATATACTATTTGGAGATTTTTCTCCAACAACCATGGTGTTCTTTTTAACCTCACAAGGCAATTTTTTTTCTAACTAGGAAATTGAAAAATCCTGGTCAACAAAATTGAAAGCACATTGCTCAAAGTAAAAGCATTTTTTCCAACAAAATGGACAAGTTGTTTGTTCTTTTTAACTTGCAAAATAAAAAGTTGATTGTGAATTTTATCCTTGCAAGAAATGAAAGTTGTTTTGTTTGTTTTAAACCCAAAATGAAAAGTTTGTCCTTAACTTGCAAGAAAACAAACTTGTTTGTTTGATTTTGTGGTTCTTTTTAACTTTGCAAAATGAAATTCTTTTTAAGCCCCAAACTAAAAATTTGTTGATTTTTAATCCAAAATGAAAGATGAAGTTGTTTTTAGACCAAAAAGGAAAGTGAATTCTTTTTAAATCTAACTTTAAAAGTAAAAGCTTAGATTAAAAAAAAAAAGAAATAAACTTCCTAACTCATCGAATCATGCAAAACAAGAAGTTAGAAAACCTACACAACAAAAGAAAACAGTTAGTGAAATGAAGGTTTTTTTGGTGGCTTTCTACAAGCCTAAAATTTTTTAAAAAAAATTTCGGTTACACAATATTTTTTTCAACTCTCTGTTACAAAAGTGCTACTCTATGTAAACACAAAAGTGTCACTTTAATACAAAAGCATTGAAAGACTGACAAAGGAGCTAAAAGAACAACAACAGTGCTACCACATGGACAAAAGCGCTAATTAAAAAAAAAACAACGTCGGGTTCACTAAATGATGCACTATAAAAAGGATGTGAGAAACACAAGATTCAAATGTTAGTGTTGTTAGTATCAACCAGAAATGAAAGAAAAGGGAAACTACAATCCTAAGCATGCATACCAAGAGAGATATTAAACAGATTATAGAAAGCACACAAAAATGGAGAAAAGACACTAAACCCTCCCAAATGATCTCCAATATGCTCATAGTTGCTCCTCCCTTATTCCTCTCCTCTCCAAGTTCTGCATGAGTGTAGCCCTCATCTTTTTGCACTATTATGGATGTCTTATGGAGATTCAAGATTATGAAAATGACTAATTTAATGTAAATGAAAGCAAGCTAAATATGAGAAAGCGCCTAATTAATCTATGTTAATTTTAAACAAAGTAACAAATAAAAGTGCTCCTAAAATGCTCTCTCAAATTTGGTATAAGTTTGATGCATACAAGATTTCTAGATTTGGATTATGAAAGAATGGGCTCTATTTATAGGAAAAATAGGGCAATGGATGGTTGAGATTGAGTAATCTCAACAAGGGCCGGGATTGATGGGTTTATGATCCATGTGAGGGCTTTCAACCTAATTCCAAGATGACAAATGTCAAAATGAGATGGCTTGAGAGGAGAGGGAAGAAGCATTAAATGCTTGAGATGACTTGAAGGTTACCTTAGGAGGTAAGGTTAGTGTTGAGTTGAATGAATAAAGCCTTTATCCAATGAATAATGCCTTTATCCACTGAATAATTCCTTTATCCAATGGATAAACTCTCGTGCAAGAGTTAGTGAGGATAACCATGGTCAAAGCAATAAATGCTTGAAGAGACCCAAGTTTATTGGGGGTTGAGTTAGAGGGAAAGTCTCTAACCATGTGGGTGAGTTGAGTTTAACCATTAATGGTCATGTAAGAGCCATAAATGGTAATGTAAAAACCATTAATGGTTTGGAAGACTTTAGGGGTTAACTTGTTGAAGACATAAAACCTTTAATACTTTTCAAAGACTTTGAGGCTTTAAGAAGTGACTCCAAGTTGCTTAGGAATGTGACAATAATTATGGTATGGGATTAGGCTAATTTAGAATGGATTAGAAGAATCTAGAATAGGTTAGAAGAGTCTAGAATGGGTTTGGTGGGTGAGAGAAAATGAGATTTTAATTAAAATAAAATTCATTATTTCAACCAAAATAGGTGCAACTTGCATTTGTAGGAGAATGCAAGTGGGGTGGGTTGTTTAGGAATTTAAATAAATATTTTATTATTTATTTAAATGAGGAAGGGGGTTAAATTAAATAAATGTGCTTTATTCATTTAATTGATTGTTAAAGTATGGTTAAATGAATTAATTTAAATAAATTGAATAATTTATTTAGTTAATAGAAGAAGAGGTTGAGGATGAATTAATTGAATATTAATTTAATTAACTATTGAGTGATGGTTAAATAATCAAATAAATACTAATTATTCATTTAATTAAGTGAAAAGATTTATGTGTCTACACCTATTATCTTGGGAAGGCCATGGTTGGCCACAACAAATTCTTATATAGGATGTCATTCATGAAATATGACTATCTCTGATGGTAGGAATACTAAAAAGTTGCTTCTTTATCCACCTGCTCAACCAACCCAAGACATAGACAATCCTAGATGAAGACATTATTTTGGTGGCTAAGCTCGTGATGATAGATAGAAGCCCTTTCTTGCAACAGTATGATGAAGATGAAATTTTATCCCAGATAATCCAAAATCATTATGAGGCTCATGTAGAATCATCCAACCATGCATCTAGTTGAGAAAGCCCTTTGCCAATGCTTCTTCTGGTTGCTCTAGTTGCAACAACGGATATTATGCCCACATTGTTACCTAGAGAATGAAAATGTCAAGTGTTAGTGAGAGAGCCATGATAGAATTGACTACACAAGTACCAGTTGCAAAAGGGAAATATCTGAACATCAATAGTTGGCTTAGCCAAGAGAAACAATTATCTTTGACAAACTTGTTAAAGAATCATAAACATGCATTTGCTTGGAGTTACCATGACATGAAGGGTCTTGATCCTAAATTATGCACTCGTAGGATCTATATCAGAGATGATTGTGCACCCGTGAGGCAACCACAAAGAAGAATTATCCTTGCATTAAGGGAGATTGTGAAGGGAGAGTTGCAGAAGCTCTTGGATGTAGGATTTATCTACCCAATCTCAGAAAGCCAATGGGTATCTCCTTTGGTAATTATGCCTAAAAAGGGAGATACATGGATGGTTTGTATTGATTACAGGGAACTCAACACTGCAACTCAGAAGGATCATTTTTCACTTTCTTGCATAGATCAAGTATTGGATTCACTACCAGGGAAATAATAATTATGCTTCCTAGATGGTTTCAGTGGCTACAATCAAATACAAATTGCACTTAAAGATCAAGAGAAGACAAATTTTACCTGCCCATGGGGAACCTGCACCTATTCAATACTTTCATTTGGTCTCTGCAATGCACCTGCAACCTTTCAAAGAGCGGTGATAAGTATATTTTCAAACATTTCACAGGACTGTATGGAAATTTATATCAATGATTGTACTACTTATGGCACTAATTTTGCTGAAGCATTACAAAGACTAGAAAGAGTGTTGCAAATATGTGGAGATCATAATCTGTCTCTGAATAGTGAAAAGTGTTTCTTGATGATGCAACGAGGAGTGTTCCTTGGCCACTACATCTCTCAAAAAGGAATACAAGTAGATCCAACCAAGATTGCAGTCATTTCTAGTCTCCCAAATCCTTCAAAGAAAAAAGATGTCAAAAGTTTTCTAGGACATGCAGGGTATTATATACGATTCATAAAAGACTTCACCAAAATTGCAACACCACTTTATCGCCTTTTGACTAAAAATGCATAATTTCATTAAATGGAGGATTGTGACAAAGAATTCTCTAATTTAAAGGGAGAATTAACACAAGCACCTATGCTCAAGGGTCCTAATTGGGAACTTCCATTCCACATTCATACAGATGCATCTGATTATGCAATAGGAGGTGTTTTGGGCCACAAAGAGGCATCAATTGAACATGCAGTCTATTTTGTCAACAAGAACCTACAAGGGGTTGAGTTTAATTACATGGCCATAAAGAAATAAATGTTGGCAATCATATATGCCCTCAACAAATTCAGGCATTATATCACAGGATATCAAATCTTTATCCATACTGAGCATGCAACAATCAAATATCTTATGAATAAGTCATTGATCATAGGAAGATTGGCAAGATGGTTACATCAAAAGATACTTAGGTAATTGATGACACTTTCCCTAATGAGCACTTATTCTCAATCAATGTGCATACACCTTAGTATGTAGGCATAGCAAACTATTTGGTTGTAGGGAAGGTGCCTCCTCACTTCTCTCCAAAAGAGAGGAGAATTCTCATTGAGAAAACTTTCCCTTTCTCATAGATTGAAGGATGTTTGTTCTACACTAGACCAAATCATGTGATGAGGAGATGTGTAGGAGAAGATGAAACCTATGACATTTTGCATACATTTCATGATGAACCTTGTGGAGGATATTTTGCTGCCAAAAGGATAGCAATGAAAATTCTCAACATAGGTTATTACTGGCCCACGCTTCATAAAGATGCAAGAAAGTACACAAGGAAGTGTGATAGATGTTAGAGAATGGGATGACCAACAAAATTAGATGAGATGCCCCTCTACCCTCAAGCTGTTATCACACCATTTGACAAATGGGGCCTGGATTTTGTGGGTCTAATTGATCCACCATCTAATGGTAAGTCCTATATCCTAGTATGTACTGACTATATCACTAAATGAGTTGAAGATAAGGTAATGACAGATGCAAGGGATAATAATGTTGCACAATTTATTTATGAGGAGATCTTCACAAGATATGGAGTTCTGAGACAGATAGTGACAAATCAAGGAGCTCAATTTACATCAACCCTTGTTACAACACTAGTTAATGAATACAATGTTAGGCATCGAAAATATACCCCTTATCATCCTCAAGCAAATGGGCAAGCTGAGGTAACCAATTGAGAAATTGAAGTAATTTTGACAAAAAAATGGTCATTCATAAGAAAGATTGGGCCAACAGATTGCCAGAAGCTGACTGGGCATACATAACCACAAGGAAAACAACAACTGGTTTCACATCATTTGAATTGTTGCATGGAAAGACAACCATGATGCCAATTGAGTTTGAACATAAAACTCTAAGAACTGCATTGGATATGGACATAAACATCTTAGAAGCACAAAAAGAAAGAATCATGTAGCTCAATAACTTAGATGAAATGAGGAAGACAACACTTCACCGCATAGAAGTTGTGCAAGCTCAGCGGATCAAGTGGCATGATAAATACATTAAAAAGAAGCAGTTCCATCTAGGTGGTTGGGCTCTTCTTTATGACTCTCGGTATCAGGAAGGTGCAGACAAGATGCAAACTAGATGGTTAGGTCCATATGAGGTAGCACAAGTATTTTCAAAAGGAGTTGTTCAACTTGCTACAATCAACCCTGTTAGATTCAAATTGCTAGTCAATGGTCATCGCTTGCGTTATATCACAAACCAACTTCAAAAGTGAAATTCATGCAGCAATTCACCGTCTTTCTTGCAACTGAAGGATGTAGACCAAGTGTCCATCCTTCTACCTAATACACATGCACATCAAATCATAATAAATATTTCCAATTAAATGGAAATCCAATTCTTCAATCATTTTGTACATCCATCTTCACTTCATAATTCTCCCTCTTCCATCATTACGCTCCATCTCATCCTTCATTTATTACTTAACTGATTGATTGACAGGTATTAGCTTTTCATTCTATAAATAATATTCAAATGATCTCTTGTGGGTGGTTGAACATTCTAATGATATAAGTTTACTTTCAGTTTTAGAATACAATTTAAGAGCATGTTGTCATATCTTGTGTACTTTTGTTTTGATGAATAAAATGATATTCTAAGTTTTTAGCACTTGTGTTAATCTTGGATGTCTCACTCAAGGGGGCCAACTTGGTGAGAACTTTGTTCAATTAGATTAGTAGTTATTCTTCATTCAGTAGTTAGTATCATTCCAGCAGTTGACTGTTCCTGCAACCACAAAACTCTACATTGTATATGTTCCTATAGCCAAAGCGAGCAGAGTAGTTTCCTATCTGTTTGTTTGGAATTTCATTCATGTAGCTTGTGTTAGTTTAAGATTTATATGTTTAGATTAGTTTTTAATCTAAGTTCAGTTTCCTTCATTAATTATTTACAACATTTCAATTCCAACATTGTTCTTTGCTTAAGTTATGATGGCCACAATAAAGTCTTAGTCCATATACAGTGCTGACCCATTTCAAGTTCACATCCCTGGGTTGATAAGTTAAATAAACCTCCATAATGATTCTAATATCTACTTAGTATGGATGTGTAATCTCTAAGTTATATCTTTAAGGGCTTAGTTATTGAACTATTAAAGGAGGCTAACACCTAGCTTGTTTATGATACTAATATCAAATTCCTGTATTAGAAGTAACCACCTTGTCAGTTTGCCATAAACAATTGGTTTATTCATGAGGTACCTTATAGCTGTATTATCAGTGTAAACATATACTTGGTACCCTGTTATATAATGCATGAATTTGTTGAGAGCATATAAAACTGCTAACATCTTCTTTTTTTTGTGATAGTGTAAATTAGTTCAGCTCCTTGTATATTCTTGCTTATGTAGTAGACTGCATTTTCAATGGCTCCATCTTTCTGAGCAAGAACTGCTCCAATAGCATGGTCAAAAAGGGCAAGTTCCATTTGGGTCCTTTAAGGACTGGTGTGTGAGTGAGTACAACTTTGAGATCTTGGAAGGCCTTATCACACTATGGCGTCTACTTAAAATATACATCTTTTAATAATAAACTATACAAGGGGCTTGCAATAGTGCTGAATTTTTTGACAAACCTCCTATAGTAACCAACATGTCCCAAAAAAATATGCACTTCTTTTTGGTTGTTGGGAATTGGAAGGGTTTGGATTACCTCAATTTTGGTAGGATCTACTTGAATTCCCTTAGCTGAGATGTAATTACCTAAGACAACTCCTTCCTGCATCATTAGAAAGCATTTCTCACTATTGAGTGAGAGATTATGATCCTGACATCTTTGTAACACTTTATTTAGGTTATCAAGTGCCTCTTGAAAGTCATCCCCATATGTAGTGAAATCATCCATATGATTTCAATGCAATTGTTGGAGATATCAACAAAGATTCTTAGAACTACTCTTTGAAAGGTTGTTGGAGCATTACACAATCCAAATGGAAGAACGAAGTAGGTATAGGTTCCCTAGGGACAAGTGAAAGTAGTCTTATCTCGATCTTCTGGTGCTATTTGAATCTTATTATATCCACTAAACCAATCAAGGAATGAGAAGTATTTTTTCCCTACTAAAGAGTCCAAAACTTGATCAATGACAGGAAGTGGAAAATGATCCTTTTTGGTTTCTTTGTTCAATTCCCTATAATCCACACATACTCTCCACTTGTTATTCTTCTTTGGAACAATCACCAAAGGTGAAACCCATTGACTATCTAAGATGGGGTAAATAAAACCTGCATCCAGTAGCTTTTGTAGTTCAGTCTTGACAATTTCTCTAAGTTGGGTTGACACTTCTCCAGAGGCTGACTGATTGGTTTAGTATGCTCGTGGATGTAGATTCTATGTGTACATAGTTTAGGATCAAATCCTACCATATTAGTGTAGTCCTAAGCAAATGCAAACTTCTTTTGTTGTAACAAATCTTTCAATGTCTGCTCTTGTTGTAGAAAGAGATTATAGTTAATAATGAGTTTCTTCCCAGGAGCTGCTTCAATATATTTAGTCATTTCTTTCATGGAAGCTTCATTCACACTTGGTAAGCTTATTTCATGGGGAAACAAGGTATGAAGGAGTGCTAGAGTAATTAAATTTGAAGTAGGGAATAGTCTTTGTGATGGATATCCAAAGTTGTCTGAAGTACCTTCTCTTGTAGCTTCCTCTGCACATGTGTTATTTAGCACCTGTGTTAAGACTTGACCTTCATCATAAAGTTGGAGGAGAGGACTTCTATCAAGCATCATCAATTTTACCACAAACTTGACATCTTCCTCAGGTTCATCACCTAAGTCAGGCTAGATGAATTGTTATGATTCTTCATGCGGTTGAGCGCGTGGATAAAGTGTCAATTTCTTTGTACTGTCTCCATTGGAAATAGTCATATCTCCTGAATTGCATCCAATGTAAGCATCTATGGTATCCAAACTATTGGGATCCAAGAACACTGAGAGGGGGGGTGAATCAGTGTTCTGCCTATAAATACAAATTTTATACCTTTATACCAAACACATATAAATCGGTAAACAAATAAACATATAACTTGAAGCAAATAAACCATCCACATAAATGAACACCATAACACACATAATTTATACGTGGAAAACCTCAATGAGGAAAAACCACGTTGGGATTTGTGACCCACAATATCAGTTCACTTGCCATATGAAAGGATATTACATATAATGGGGGCCTGCACTTGCAAGAAGGCACATTGCTCATCACTAAAGAGTCTCACAAACTACAAGCTTCTGCTGAAATAAAACAATAAAAATGAACTCAAGAATGCATATGCTATGCCAAATAGAGTTCCGGTTATAGCTCTGCTCTGTACCGGTTCATAAACCTAAACACTTCTACCGGTATCTCTTCTCCTCAAAAATGTTTTCCAACCTATTCAAAGATCATTGTATGATATAACATTTACATAAAAAATGATCTATATACATGTACTTCGCATTATGCAGTTTTGCTATATTCTATCTAACTTATGTCGCCTCATATCACATATACAAAATGACTTAGCAGACTGACCTATATACCCATTACAAACAATATTCCTTATGTCTGTTAGGACCCAGAAGGCAACTGAGAGGGGGGGGTGAATCAGTTGATTATGAATTTCAACCCAAATACAAATTAATAAAACTTGATACTTAATACCGGTAAACCAAACTTAATGTCAGTTAACAAATCAATACCGATGAAACTTAATGCACAAAATAGAAAGAGAAACAACATCCACAACACATAACACAAAGATTTTAACATGGAAACCCTGTAAGGGGAAAAACCATGGTGGGAAACCTTAACCACAATCAGATGATACTACTGGAGATAGTATATGTATACAAACGGGGTCTGCACATGCAGAAAGGCCAACCACCTAGAGCACATTGCTCAAATGGGAGTCACAATGACTACAATAGGATAGTTAAATCCTAGAATAATGTACTGCTCAAAATAACATCTCCAATGTTGGATTCAATACCGGTTAAGCTCTAATAATCACCTTCAAATCTTCCTTGAACCTTCTCTATGGTCTGCTCATATGATCTTCAATATTCACACATACCATGTTATAATACCATAACCTTACATACCATGTAGCATATCCTTTATCTCATAAATTGAGATCTTAGATACATACAAAACCTAAGACCAAATGTGTAGGTCGGCTCACTAAGATTATTACAATAAAATGAATTACAAATAAGTTAAGATGTGATGCATCATGTCGGCTTAATACATTTACAACAATATCCAATCAATAAATCATCTCCATAACGTGTCGTGTTGATCTGGAATAGATAATGTATACCGGTCTATAACCTAGACCAATTAGCCAGTAACAGTAAATATGTCAACCCAATTAGGCCATTAACCAAAATACCAAAACCAAGTATCCAAACCATGTCTTCGACATAACCAAGTGATCTCCAGATGATAACAAGTCATCCTCAGTACCAGTGAATAATATAACCTGCTGGTGAACAATATACCGGTGACTATGCATAAGTCACTAAACTTGTCGGTGAACACAATGTATCGGTTCAACATAACCAAAGATCTCCAGAAGGATAAGTGTTGACATCAATGACAAAACCAATGCAACACATCCATGATACCAACAATCTCCCCCTTTGGCATTGATGGCAACACAAGATGGAAAAATATCTAAGTGCCAAAACAGAATGCCAAAAACCAAAAACCAACAATCTCTAGAATAGATCAATACTAGAAATCAAAATCAAAATGCAGAGAGTATATATTTCTCCCTCAATGAATAATCTCTTCCCCAGGGATAATGTTTCCTAAATAAAAAGTTTTTCCATAGATATCTCTCCCCCTTTGACATCAAATGCCAAAGCAATACAAATATCATAACACACAACCAACTAATATGACCAATTAATATAACCAACTACTCCCCTTGAGAAGTATCTCTCCTCCATCAAAGCCGGAAAAAGGTTTCTCTATTATTTTATGTCGGTTTGATGCCAATCTTCAACTATTTAAGTCTCTACTAGTGAGGGTATTATCCCAAGCTGCTCTCTGAGATATTCAAAAGTTTCCTTAGGCAAAGGCTTAGTAAAGATATCTGCAATTTGCTCTTTAGTATTCACGTAAACCAATCTTACTTCTTTTGATTCAATATTCTTTTTCAAAAAAATATATTTGATAGAAACATGTTTAGTCTTAGAGTGGAATACCAGATTCTTTGATATATCAATTGCTGCTGAATTATCACAATAAATGATTATAGGTTCTTTACATTTTACCTTGATGTCCTTCAACATTTGCTTAATCCATAATACATGAGTACAATTAGTTGTTGCTACAACATATTATGATTACGTTGTTGATAATGATGTACAACTCTACTTCTTGCTCAACCATGAAATCAATCTGCTACCAAGAAAGAATACTCCACTAGTGGTGCTTTTTCTATCATCTACATCTCTTGCCCAATTTGCATCGGTGTATGCACATAAATCAAAATTTTCATCTTTAGGATAGCATAAACCAAGATTTGTTGTGCCTTGTAGATACCGAAAAATCCTTTTTACTACTGATTCATGATTTTCTTTAGGATTACTCTGAAATCTTGAAACAATACACACTACATTCATTATATTAGGTCTTGTTTATGTTAAATATAGTAAACCTCCAATCATATATTTGTATCTTGTCGGATTTACAGGAGTTGAATCATCCTTCAATGCCAATTTGTCAGTTGTAGTCAAAGGAGTACTTACCAGTTTGGAGTTTTCCATACCAAATTTCTTCAATAGTTCTTTCAAGTATTTTGTTTGACATATGAATATACCTTTATTGGTTGTGAAATCTGCAATCCTAAAAATAATTTTATCTCCCCAATAATAGACATTTCAAATTCTTCCTGCATTTTGTTAGAAAAGTCTTTACACAATCCATCTTCTCCAAAAATGATATCATCAACAAAAACTTCAATAACAAAGATGTCATCATTAGTCACTTTGAAATATAAGTTGTTGTCAGCATTACCTTTAGTGTATCCAAGCTTCAAAAGATATTTGTCCAATCTAGCATATCAAGCTCTAGGAGCTTGCTTAAATCCATACAAAGCTTTCCTTAATCTACAAACCATATCTTTATTATTTGTCAATAAAAATCCATCAGGTTGTTCAATGTAAACTTACTCTTCAAGATCACCATTCAAAAATGCACATTTTACATCCATCTGATATACTTTATAGTTCTTGTGAGCTACAAATGCAAGAAATAATCTGACTGCCTCAATTCTAGCTATCGGTGAAAAGGTTTCATTATAATAAATTCTTCCCTTTTGTGAATATCCTTTACACACTAATCTTGTTTTTCTCTTGATTACCTTACCATCTTCATTAAGTTTATTTCTGAATACCAATTTAGTTCCAATTACATTTTTGTCTTTAGGTCAGGGAACTAATGTCCATGTATTGTTCTTTTCAATTTGTTCTAGTTCATCTTCTATTGCTTTAATCCAATGTTCATCTTGACAAGCTTCAATAACAGATGCTGGTTCAATTTGAGAAATTAAGCATACCTCTTGATTTGTCAGTCTTCCTCTTGTCATAACACCTTGATACTTATTCCCAATTATCTGATTTTTTGAGTGATTCAGTCTTACATACCTGGGTTTATTCACATGTTGTTGTTCTTTAGTCACTATGGAATTCTTTGATGATGCCAGTGTGATGGGATCCACACTCTATACCAGTGCACTCTGTATAGGTTCATTTATGATCATCTCAACTGTCGATTCAGAATCTATAGACCTTGAATTTCCTCTAAATTGTTCATCTATCTTCACATTAGCACTCTCAATGATTTTCTGTAATCTTTTATTAAAACATTTATATGCCTTGCTCTTAGATGAATAACCAAGAAATATTCCTTCATCACTTCTAGGATCAAATTTACCAATATACTCATCTCTCCTAATATAACATTTGCTTCCAAAAATTTTGAAGTATTTAAGAGTAGGAGTATTACCAAACCATAGTTCATAAGGGGTCTTACCGGTTTCACCTTTGATGTGAACTCTGTTAAAAGTATAAACCATTGTATTCACTACTTCTCTGCAATACACATGAGGTATATTTGCTTCCAATATCATGATTCTAGCTGCTTCCAGAATAGTTTTGTTCTTCCTTTCCACAATTCCATTTTGCTGAGGTGCTTGGGGTGATGATAGTTGTCTTCTGATTCCATTCACTTCACAAAATGTATTAAACTCCTTAGATGTAAATTCTCCTCCTTGATCAGATCTCAAACATTTGATTTTCTTACCGGTTTCATTCTCTACCATTGCCTTGAATAGTTTGAATTTTCCAAAAGCTTCTGATTTCTCCCTGAGAAAAGTAACCCAACACATTCTAGAATAATCATCAATGATTATCATAAAGTATCTATCTCCCTGTAGACTTCTTATTCTTGTCATACCACACAAGTCAGTATGGATTAAATCAAGAACATTATTGGATTTCTCAGAAATACTCTTAAAAGTTGTTCTAACTTGCTTTCCCATTTGACATTCCTTACATATCGGATTATGAGGTTTCACAATCTTAAGTAAATCCCTTACTGTCTTAGTTGAACTAATCTTTACAATTCAATCAAAATTTACATGACAAAGTCTCTTATGACATAACCAACTTTCATCAATATGTGCAATCAAGCATGTCTTATCATTGTTGTTCAAATGAAAGATATTACCTTTAGTCTGATTACCGGTTGCAATCTCCAATCTAGTTTTGTTCATGATTTTGCATTTACCATTCTTGAACTGTAACTGAAAACCCTTTTCAACTAATTGACCAACACTCAAAATATTATGCTTCAAACCTTCAACATAATAAACATTGTCAGTATTGTGCTTACCATCCAAAGATATAGTGCCTTTTCCTTTGATCAAACGAGCTTTATCATCCCCAAATCTTACTAGGCCTTCACTATATTCCTGAAACGATAAGAATTTACTTTTATCACCATTCATATGATGTGAACATCTAGAATCTATGATCCATTCATCATTTTATTCAATTTTAGCTGCCAGGGCCTGCTCTACCGGTGGAACAGTAGGTGTCGGTTGATCTTCTTTTATTGCAACAAAAACCCATCCATTGTCTGTTGTTTCTTCATTAGAATCATCAATAACTCCTTCATCAACATAGTAACAAGATTTGTCTCTATTCTTCTTAAATTTGTGTCTCTCATATTCAGGGTTAGGCTTATATGTTCTTTTAGCTTCCTCTCTCAATCTTGAGCTTCCTCTCTCAATCTTGCATGTCTATCAGGACATCTAGATGCCATATGACCAACTTTATTGCAATTAAAACATTTAAATGGTGCTTTACCTTCATACTTACTTCCAACTGGACCTTTAGGCATTTTCCTTGCAAATAGTGCTTCTAGTTCTTCATTTTCCCTTCTGATATCTTCGAGTTCTCTTGTATAAAGTGATTTCCAATCAAATTTATCAGATGATGATGCTTCAAAGGCCAAATCTATTTTAATTGTACCAACTGTAAAGCGGAAAATTGATCGAACCCTAGTTGCTCTCCCCTCTTCCAACTCCAAGGAGAGAGAAGGGAGGTTGCTAGGGTTGATGGTTTTCACTTGGGAGACTTTACATTCAAAAGAGGGGTTGAAACCCACAAGATCCAATCCCACACAATGCAATATTGGATGCTAAATGAGTTTCAAGGGTTAGGACAGCAAGGCTACCCTCTTTTGTAAAGAATGTTGATAGAAGAATTAAGCTAGGAATGCATAGAAAGTGAGAAAGATTCGCTTATAAACTGAGATAGGAATACAGGATGAAGCTGCGAACCTGGAATTATCTGTAAAATGTCGATACGATGTTGTCCTGCAAATTTGAGCGAAAGTTGACAGGACGATGGCGCCCGGCGTGCACACGGTCCTCCGAAAAATCCGCGAAACGAAGGGGGATCTGTTCGTCTCTGCACAAGGATTCCAGATCTTCAATTTCAACCGCGTACCTGCAACCTACACACAGAAAAGTGAAGACGATTGGGGGGTTAGGGATTAGGGGTTTGCCTTTAGGTCAAACCCCAGTTTTGGAATTAACCAAGAAATGAGAAATGTTGTAAATGTAAATGTATGTAATGTAAAACAAGTACTAATACCTTGTTGTAAGGATGTTTGTATCCTTATGTGTGAAGGTATAGATGTTGTTGTTTGTTGTATGTTGTAGTAGTATGTAGTAAGTGATCTCCTCTTCAATGGTTGAATCCTTGTCTTGAATGCAACACTTAGCCTTGAATGGAGACTTAGAATGATCAATTGCTTGAAGGAATGCTTGAATGCTTGAATGTTTGACTATCATTTTCACGCCTTTTCCATCTATTTTCCATCCATCCAAATGAGAGAGGAAAATGTAGTTTATATACTTGCCAATTAGGGTTAAAAGACTGATTTTCCCGACCTTAGGCTGACTAGGAAATGTTATTTTCCAATTTGCAAACAAAAAGACTCGAAGTCCCATAGGAGACCGGGCCCAAAATAGGGCCAGGGACCAGGGTGCTGGGTGCCATGGTCCTGGGGGACCAGGGCGCTGGGCGCTCTGGTCCCACCTCCCAGGACAGCAGGGTGCAAAGGAGGTTCAGGCCAGGGTGCTTGAAAATGCAGTTTTTGGTGTCGTGGACAAGTTTCGGGGTCTCCATTCAGGTTTCGTGTTGCGTCGCCATCGTGAAGACCAAAATGCAGTCGAAATTGCAAGTGTCGCAATTTTAGGACGCTACATTTAGCCCCCACTTTAGCGGGAGTATGTATGCTCATACTTCCGGTAAAGTACAAGGAAACAACATTGAAAGACTTTCATCACGTCAAGGAGGCAAGACACACCAAGCCCCCAGTGGACTACGGATCTTATGACTTCGATTGACAAAGTAAAAGGGAAGATCACGAGGGAGAACCATGACTATCAGTAGTAAGGTTCCCTCATTATGAGTCATGCAAGAGAAATACCGAAAATTTTCAAGGCAAAGCTAAGTTCGCCAAGAAATTTTCAAGTATCCTGAAGGGAGAGACGGGGTGTATGCCCCCCTACGTTAAAGCGATCGCACACGCCTCAACGGGGGTGATTGTTTTAACGTAGTGATACATATAAGAAATGAGAAGGAAAGGAGCACGTTATCGCAAAGATTTAGCCCCCAAGTGTGAGATAAACCCAAGGATAATAGACACAAAACACAAAGCACAAGGTGACTTCGCTTTCCTCGGGGTCAGTATGTTGTATGATAAGTCATGTATATCATATGTATGTATGCATAATTGTTCTTCATTCCCCAATCAAGGAAGGTCACCTAGAAGAAGGGAACACATGTGCCTTTTGAGTCAACATGAGAGAGACCAAAAGAGATCTCAATGCTTTGCATCGTCCTCAAGTAGACAATACTAAGGACAACAAATAGAAGAATGAGAATAACATATAGAAGAAGTAACACAAGAGAGGAGGAGAGAATCTGCTATGCTAATGTAACTAGTCTAGCACGTCATCTACCCCCCAATCTTGTTGATCAATGTTTCGGGAAGGCAGGGAACACGCTAGAGGAGGAACCTCCAACACAGCAGATGGAGCTATCACAAGATCCAAACAAGGGCTATGTTCATGTTCCAAGCCACGTTGTTCTTGTCTAGGAGCTAGGATAAGTGCTTTAGAAAATTCATTAGATAGATGGTTATCAATATCAACAAGTTCATAATCACTATCAGAAGCAAGAGGAGTAACATTTTCATCTATAGCATCATCAAGATTTATAAAAATAGGGTCTTTAATTCGCACAGGATCAAGACCATCATGCATCTTATGTTTAGGAGATTTTGGAGAAAATGGAATAAGGCTTGTTGAAGGTGTTTTTGGAGATTGTAAAGTTTGAGAAGCAGCTGCTTGAGCTCTAAGATGACGCTTTCGTCGGCGTTCACATGCAGAACGATTTCGTCTAGTCTTAGTAGGAATTTGAGAAGATTGAGGAGAAGGAATGTTCTCATCTTTATCATTTGGGTGTTTAGGTTGTGGTCTCTTAGGTTGGATAATAGGAGAAGAAGAAGGTCTCTTCTCTCTATAAAAAGAAGGAGGAGGAACTGCTCCATATAAAGGAGGAATATTTGGTTTAGGAAGAAGACCAAGTCCATCATGACAAGGAGGTATAGGTCTACTTTTAGAAGGTTTATTAGGCATAGACATAGTCACATCCATGGGAACGGGTTGGGAATCTTCTTGAGGAAAGACATTAGTTTTATCTTTCAAAGGAAGAACTTCCTTCTCAAGAACGATAGGAATATCAAGTTTAGGTGTTCTAGGTTCACTTAAAGATAGGATCATATCTGTTTTCCATTTTTGATAAGATTTGAAAAGATGATCACTTCGCGGAGGAAGGGATTGGAATTGTTTAGGCCAAAAATAATCAATAGGAACGCTAGAAGTTCTTTCAGCTGGTTTAAAGAGACTATGATTGACAGTAACAACTTCACCATTATGGGGAAATTTCAAACACTTATGAATAGGAGAAGCAATAGCTTTCATGGAAGATAGCCAAGGATAGCCAAGGTTCACACGAAATTGTTCGGAAGATGGAATAATAGAAAAGTTCACATCAAGGGATTTACTATGGACCTCAATAGGTAATGTAATAGAACCAATTGCAGGAGAAGAAAATGCATCAAATAATTTCACAACCACATCTGTTTTGTCATAGATCACTTGATTCAATTGCAAAGTAAAAAGGAATTCTTCAGTAATAACATTAACCATGCACGAAGGATCAATAAGCACTCCACGGCAAGGTGTATTCTTGACTTTTGCAACTATGTATAAAGGACCATCAGGTGCCCTGATAGTTTCACTAGAATCAAATGTGATGGAAGGTTCTTTAGGGTTTTCTTGCTGCTCTACAAAGTTAATCACATTCGGAGTCATAGACACAAGACCATCAGATGAGAGAGAGGAATCATTAGTCTCAATCGCATTAGAGGTATGAGAAGGTAATGGATCAGTAAAAATCTGAAGATTTTGGTTAGGAGGAGCTACAGATGTGTTGCCTTTATCATTCACTCCAGAAACAGAGATAGTATTATTATCAATCAAATCTTGAATTTTACCCTTTAAAGAAAAACATTTTTCGGTATCATGCCCAGGTTGACGATGAAATTGACAAAAAGATTTGTTATCAAAATAAGGTGAAGTAATCTTTGCAGGATCAATTTGCCTTATAGGAGGAAGAGTAAGCACATTTTGTTCCAATAACTTATTCATAATACTATGCAATGATTCAATCAAAGGAGTATACTTTCTTTCTTTCTTGAAAAATTTAGAAATAGGAGGCACTCCTGATGCTGCATTCACATTGTTGTTGATGATGTTTTCATTGAATTTGATGGAATCTTTGTTCGGTTTAAACTTCCCAAATGGTTGTTGACTTCTATCACCCTTATCACTCAGAGCCATAGGATGTGATTGTTCCATTTGACTCACAGTCAGTTGATAATTGTGAAGAGTTGCACACAACTGTTGGAAAGAAGTAAACTCAGAAAATAGAAGTTTGTCTCGAATATCTTTTTGTAAATTAGAAATAAAGATTCTTTGAATATCATTGTTAGGCACTGGAAAAGAAATTTGAGCATACAAATGCTTATATCTACCAATGAAATCAGTCACTTTTTCTTTAACACCTTGTTTACAATGCATTAAATCAATCAAAGTAACCTTAGGACTTATATTGTTTTGAAATTGTTGAATGAAAGCATTTGCAAGTTGTTTGAAAGAAGTAATAGAATAAGAAGGCAACGAGCAATACCATTGTAGGGCTTTGTCTCTTAATGTTCTAGTAAACAGTTTTGCAAGCAACCTTTGGTCATAAGCAAAATCGGTACATATTGTTTGAAAAGTCTTAACATGTGTTAGAGGATCTCCTTTACCATTATAAAGTTCCAAATGCGGGATTTCAACATGTTTAGGAGGGATAGCTCGAACAATGTCAAGAGAAAGTGGGCTCGCAACATCAAATGTGGGCACACTAAACTTAGATTGATTCATAGAAGCAATTTGTTGCTGTAAAGAAGAGACAGTTTGTGCAAGATTGTTAATGGTCGCTTCAGTCGAAGAATTCATATTAGATGTGTTGGATTGAGATGGAGGTGTTATGTTATTGAAAGAAGGTAAAGAGTAAGGTGGTGGAACTCTATGATAATTAGTCATAGGAGATGATTGGACAGGAGGAACACTACAAGGAGGAATGGAATGGTTAAATGAATTGCCCCCTTGCATCATGTTCATTTGTGGAGATGTAATAGGAACACTCATTGAAGGGATGAATGATGAAGTCGGATTGAATGAAGGAAGAGGGTTAATTGAAGAAGAAGGATTGCCCCCATGACTGGTGATCATAGGAGGAATGTCTTGTATAGAAGTAGTCATTATGTTTGATGTAAAGGTAGGTATGCTAGCAATAGAAGTTGTCAAAGGAATAGAATGATTGGCTTGAGTGGGAGGTTGTGTATAACCTAAAGTTTCGGCACAACTCTTCATAGGCATCACATTCAAGTCCACAATGTGTGCAATACCACGCAAAATATCAATTCCATTCTTGTCACTTTGAAGCATATGTTTTAGACCCTCAATTAAAGGAAGAGATTGACTATCGGGGTATTCTTGAGACATCCATTGTCGAAAATCGTCAAATTGGTTATCCAATTTCGCAAGTTGTTCTACAGAAACCTCATGGAGAGCTTCTTCATCATTAGGAGGATTAGAGGAATTACCCATGTCCTCGTTAAAAAGGCTATTCAAATTAGGTTCCATCTCCTCGGTAATTAAACCTCAGAAAGACTTAATTCTACGGCTTCGTCTAACGGGAATAGTGTAAGTAGGGCTTATTGTTGTTAAACTCATGCACTAGAGAGGGAGAGAAAATTTTGAATTTAGAGGTAGCAAATTTCAGTAAAATCAGCCAATCTTCTAGATTTAAGCTGTTAAATACAATCAGGACAATCTCCCGAAATTTCAGAAAAAAATGTCAGGGACCGTGGTGCTCGGAGTGCACACGGTCCCGGCAACTTTTTTCGAAATTTGCAGGGATGAAAGTTATGATGATTTTAGAGCTAATCTGAAAAATTTGAGTGATTTTACGATCTGCAGATAGGCCAAATTAAAGTTGCAATCTCGAAATTGAACCCTACCAAGATTGTCGAAAAATGCAAAATTTGAATTTTGAAAAAGAGAGGGAAACTGAAATTTTGAATTTTATGATTTTAGAGGGAATACCAAAAGCAATGCAAGTTTTGAAATTTAAAAGTTGACTCAATTTCACGCAAAATTCAATTTTGAAAGCAGAAATTAAAGTTGTTGTAATTAAGCACTTAATTTCAAAAGTCACAAATTGCAAGAATTTGAATAAAGCACTGAAATTTCGAATGAATGCAAACGCACTTTTCAGATTTAGGACAGTAAGAACACAATTTTGACACAAAATTTCAGTTTCAATGATTTTTTGAATGATTAGAAGCCTTAATCCAAGCAATCACAAGACCAACTTTGACTTGAATTTTGAAAGTGTTATAATTGATAAAATCAGCCAAAATTCTAGATTTTAGCAGGAAAATATAGTAAGATCTAGCTCCCGAAATTTCGGAAAAAATGTCGGGGACGATGGCGCTCGGAGTGCACACGATCCTCGCAACTTTTTTCCAAATTTTCAGAGATGAAAGATATTGTGATTTTATTGCGGAATCCAAAGTTACAGCTGATTGGGAGATGTTTTGATCATTGAAATTGTCGGACAAAGGTTGAATCAAGAGGGTTTCAAAAATTAGGGTTTTGACACTTAACCACTTAATTTTCAAAAATAAAGCACATATATGAACTAATAACTTGTAATAGAAGGGTAGATCTGAAACAAGCATTAACATTTAGACATTTCACAAGCTTAATTACTAAAAAGAAAATTTAGGGTTTTTATGCAATTAACCTCTAAAATTTTGCAAAAGATCAACATGGAAATGTAATCAAGGAATCCAATTTTCAAATCTAACCATGAATAATCAAAAAGGATGTTCACGTCAGGTTCACCAAAATGTAAAGCGGAAAATCGATCGAACCCTAGTTGCTCTCCCCTCTTCCAACTCCAAGGAGAGAGAAGGGAGGTTGCTAGGGTTGATGGTTTTCACTTGGGAGACTTTACATTCAAAAGAGGGGTTGAAACCCACAAGATCCAATCCCACACAATGCAAGATTGGATGCTAAATGAGTTTCAAGGGTTAGGACAGCAAGGCTACCCTCTTTTGTAAAGAATGTTGATAGAAGAATTAAGCTAGGAATGCATAGAAAGTGAGAAAGATTCACTTATAAACTGAGATAGGGATACAGGATGAAGCTGCGGACCTGGAATTATCTGTAAAATGTCGATACGGCATTGTCCTGCAAATTTGAGTGAAAGTTGACGGGACGATGGCGCCCGGCGTGCACACGGTCCTCCGAAAAATCCGCGAAACGAAGGGGGATCTGTTCGTCTCTGCACAAGGATTCCAGATCTTCAATTTCAGCCACATACCTGCAACCTACACACAGAAAAGAGAAGACGATTGGGGGGTTAGGGATTAGGGGTTTGCCTTTAGGTCAAACCCCAGTTTTGGAATTAACCAAGAAATGAGAAATGTTGTAAATGTAAATGTATGTAATGTAAAACAAGTACTAATACCTTGTTGTAAGGATGTTTGTATCCTTATGTGCGAAGGTATAGATGTTGTTGTTTGTTGTATGTTGTAGTAGTATGTAGTAAGTGATCTCCTCTTCAATGGTTGAATCCTTGTCTTGAATGCAACACTTAGCCTTGAATGGAGACTTAGAATGATCAATTGCCTGAAGGAATGCTTGAATGCTTGAATGCTTGAATGTTTGACTATCGTTTTCACGCCTTTTCCATCTATTTTCCATCCATCCAAATGAGAGAGGAAAATGTAGTTTATATACTTGCCAATTAGGGTTAAAAGACTGATTTTCCCGACCTTAGGCCGACCAGGAAATGTTATTTTCCAATTTGCAAAAAAAAAGACCCGAAGTCCCATAGGAGACCGGGCCCAAAATAGGGCCAGGGACCAGGGCGCTGGGCGCCCTGGTCCTGAAGGCCCAGGGCGCTGGGCGCTCTGGTCCCACCTCCCGGGATAGCAGGGTGCAAAGGAGGTTCAGGCCAGGGTGCTTGAAAATGCAGTTTTTGGTGTCGTGGACAATTTTCGGGGTCTCCATTCAGGTTCCATGTTGCGTCGCCATCGTGAAGACCGAAATGCAGTCGAAATTGCAAGTGTCGCAATTTTAGGACGCTACACCAACAAGACCAAATTCCTCAAGCTCAAATGTTGAAAGTTTTCCAACCAAGGTATCTCTAGATACTGGTGTATTAGGCATTATTCTCAACTCATTAATAGCAGTTACTTTCATTTTGTATGCCGGTGGAAATGCTCTTAAAAATTTAGAAAAAATTTCATCTTCACTTAAGGATCCTCCACAACATTGTATTCCTAAAATAATTTCATTAACTCTTTCCATAAAAGCATAAATTCTTTCATCTTCTTCCATTTTCAAATTTTCATACCTGACCCAAAAACATTCCAGTTTTGCAATTTTGACAGTGGTATCTCCTTCATTCAATGTCTCTAACTTATCCCAAATAGCTTTAGAAGTAGATCGATTTGATAATCCCATGATTTGTTGATTTGATAATATGCTCAAAAGTGCTTCTCTTGCTTTGCAATCATTTTCGAATTCCTTGGTCAAATTTGGTGGATTAGGTTGACTCAGTGTAGGACCAACATAGCCATTCTTTGTAACTTCCCATATGTCTCTTCCAATGCAATTCAAATGTGTCTCCATTCTGATCTTCCATATACCATAGTTGGTTCCATCAAGTTTCAGACTGTCCTTCCTGAAAATGTTAGTCACCATAGGATCTCCTCAAGTTGTTAGGCTTCTGCAAAAAGAGTACTAGGCTCTCATACCAATTGTTAGGACCCTAAAGGCAACTGAGAGGGGGGGGGGGGGGGGGGGGCGTGAATTGATTGATAATGAATTTCAACCCAAATACAACTTAATCAAACTTGATACTTAATACTGGTAAACCAAACTTAATGTCAGTTAACAGATCAATACCGGTGAAACATAATGCATGAAACAGAAAGAGAAACAACATCCACAACACATAACATAGAGATTTTAATGTGGAAACCCTATAAGGGGAAAAACCATGGTGGGAAACCTTACCCAAAATCAGATGATACTACTGCAAATAGTATGTGTATACAAATGGGTTTTGCACATGTAGAAAGGCCAGCCGCTTAGAGCACACTGCTCAAATGGGAGTCACAATGACTACAGTAGGATAGTTAAATCCTAGAATAATGTACTACTCAAAATAACATCTCCAATGTTGGATTCAGTACCAGTTAAGCTTTGATAATCACCTTCAAACCTTCCTTGAACCTTCTCTATGGTCTACTCATATGGTCTTCAATATTCACACATACCATGTTACAATACCATAACCTTACATACCATGTCCCATATCCTTTATATCATCAATTGAGATCTTACATATATACAAAACCTAAGACCAAATGTGTAGGTCGACTCACTAAGAATATTACAATAAAATCAATTACAAACAAGTTAAGATGTGATGCATCATGTCGGCTTAATACATTTACAACAATATCCAATCAATAGATCATCTCCATAATGTGTCATGCTGATCTTGAATAGATAATGCATACCTGTCCATAACCTAGACCAATTAGCCGGTAACAATAAATATGTCAACCCAATTAAGCCATTAACCAATATACCAAAACCAAGTATCCAAACCATATCTTCGACATAACCAAGTGATCTCCAGATGATAGCAAGTCATCCTCAGTGTCGATGAACAATATAACCTGCTGGTGAACAATATACTAGTGGCTGTGCATAAGTCACTAAAATTGTCGATGAACATAATGTGTCGATTCAACATAACCAAAGATCTCTAAAAGGATAAGTGTTGACATCAATGACAAAACCAATGCAATACATCCATAATACCAATAATGTTAGCTTACAATACATTACAAAATATATTCAATGTCGGCCTCAACAATTACAAAATGATTTACTAAATAAATCCTCCTTGATGTCGGCTTCCTTCAAGTACTGATGTCGGTGTCGGTGTAGCCTTGGATATTCCAATGTTGGTATCTGCCAGTATATGCCTCCTAATGTCGATATGTGACTTTCATCCAATCTTGTTTCCACAAATGACAACAAAATGAATCCGATGAGTGTCAATTGCCAACACAACCATGGTCTGCCCAATATTACTGGATATCCCCCTAAAGTAGTCTTGGGAAATAAAATCATAAAATCAGCTGGATACTCCCAAGAATCAAGAGTGACCACAATGTCTTCTATCGGACCATCTGGTTTGATAATAGAAGTGACAGCTAGTTGAAGAACTATGTGAGTAGGTCTTATGTTGGCCAAATTTAGATTTTGCGTGATTTCTTTGGTCATGACATTGATGGCAGCTCATAAATCTATAAAAGAATTTTCAACCATAATTTCATTTATCATTATTTCTACTACTGGGCTACTAGGGTCTAAAAACTTAGGCATGATTACTTTCCCTAGCATAATATCAACTAACTTACCCATTACATGAAATGTTGTAGGGTCTTTCTTCTTCCTCCTAGGTTTCTTCAAGCATGCCTCTCTAATAGCTTTACTATATATAGGTAAACCATAATTGCTTGAAAGAGAGGTATCTTAATGGAAACTTGTTTAAGCTGATCCAGAAAATCAAATGTTGGCTCAAAGATGGGTCATGGTTGAGCTAATCTTTGAGGGAATGGAGGATCTGGATTTTTAGGTTCCTTAATTGGAAAAACAGGAGTAGGTTCTATTGTTTCCACCTCTTCATTAGTTAACGTTGTGATGACAGGAGTAACAAGTGATTGTAAAACTTTGCTTGACCTGAGATGTACATCACTAATGCTAACTGAATATGCAGCGTATTGATTGAATTATGTGGAATACACTAGTTGTTGTTGTTGTTGTTGAGGTTTATTGTTGGGATTAGGAGAAAGTTGGGTTGGTAATTGAGTAGGTCTTGGTGGAACATTGGTTGGTGTAGGTGGCATAACGAATTGTGGGTTAGCAGGTTGATTGGGTTGAAGATATCCAGATGGCTGATTAGGTCATTGGTGTTGTGTTGACTTGAATTTCATCATTAAAATACTACTTGCAACATATCAGTTTTACAAAATACAAAGGAAATGCTATAAGAAATCCAAACTCAGCCAATGAAACTACATGAAATTGATATTAAAATAAAACCATATTGTTACCTTCATGATTTAAGTCTCATTGTGTCCTAACTCCATTGTTCCTGGTTACAGATGATTTTCTCTCAGACAAGCACTGATAGCTTCCAAGATGGCATATGAAGAATGGACTGATAAAAGATAGTTAACCAATACTATGATATGCAATACAAATGATTTAAAGCTAAATTATTATGCTAAATGAGAAATGCTAAGTTGCTAAATTGCTAAATTGCGAAATTGCTTCAAGATAAAAACTCACAGATGCATAAGTTTACTCAAATTATTAACTTGAAGACTAACTCTTTCTCAACTCAAACTCCTACTTTTATAGACTTTTGAGAGGATAAGATGATGTGTCTGAGATCAACAGTCATGATCAGATCTGCAAATTTGGATGGTTGTGAGAAAAGGTGAAGGTTGAGAGAAAGGGGGAAGGAGAAGACAAGTGTCACTCATCTCACCTTGACTAGGTTGCTGACTGAGGGAATCTAGAAAATGGTTGGAGAAGATTTAGGCATGAGAGGACAAGTGGACTCAAGTCCTTCCTAAGATATAGGGATGCTGAAGAGAATATAGAAGAAGGTTAGGAAATATGTGTACGTACACAATATTTCATTTATTTCGAAAGTTGGAGATATGTGACTAATAAATGTTTTATTTATTTTAATTTTGTTTGAATTAATTCAGCCACATGATGGATGAGTTGGCAAAGGAAAGATGAAGTGGAGATGGAAGGATGAGTTGGAAAATGAATTAAATAATTTAAGAAATCATTTAAAATTTGAGACTATATGATAGAAGAATAACCACTAAATATTAGATATTTAATTTATTGATTAGAGGAATAATTAAATATTAGATATTTAATTAATTGATTAGAGGAATAAGATAAATGAATTAAATAATAAAATATTTCAATTAAATTAATTAATAGAAAGACATGAAATGAATTAAATAATTTAATCTTTTCAAATTAACTATTTAATAGAAGAATAATTATTAAATAAATAGAAAATATTTATTTAATTGCTCATAGCCATTTTTATGTGTGTACAGGTGTCCTTGCCAAGGTTGTTGTGGAGGCTAATTGGTTTGTTGTGCCTGCTAATTTCCTTGTGGTGGCTGCCATTGAGCTTCAGGTCCAAACCAAGAATTTGGCTGATAATTCCATTGTGGTTTCCCATAATTACCTGTAATGGTGAAAAAGGGAGGAGGAGATCAAGTGGAAAACTTTACCCGCCTCAAGAAAGGAGTGCAAGTTTCAAAAAGGATCCTCTTCAACCTCTTTCACGTATTACATTTAAAAGAGGGGGGTTGAATTCAGTAGATCCAATATCAATGGAAAGAGATTGAATGCTAAGTGAATTGACAATGAATTTGGAAAGTAAAAGTAACCCCTCTTTTAGAATGGATAGGATGAATTAAGTGAATTGAGACTAAGTGTAAATATAGCAAAGAAATGATTATAACTTACGATAGAAATGCGGGATGAATTTGTGTACCTGGAATTAGCATTAAAATGTCGAGATGAAGCTCCCCTATAAATTTGAGCGAAAGTTGTCGGGACCATGTTGAAAGTGTACTTGGTGCTCCAAAAAATCTACGTGCCGAAAAGGGTTTTTTCATCTCCAAAATTAATCTTAAACCTACAAATGTAACTGCGCACCTGCAACCTACACATAGAAAAAAGAGGAAATGTTGTTGGGATTGGGGGTTTGCTTTTAGGTCAAACCTCGGTTTTGGAATCAACCAAATGATGAAAAGTACTTGCAAGTAAATGACTGAAATAGAATTCACCTCAAGAGAGGATGCAATTGAAATGTTGATAGAGTTGTTTGAAAGGATATGTAGAATTGAATGCTTTGAATGTTGATAGGGATCTCCTCTTTGATGGTTGAATTCTTGACTTGAATGCAACACCTAGCCTTGAAAGGAGATTTGAGATGCTCAATGCTTGAAAGGAATGCTTGAATGCTTGATTTTGCTTCTTGAACTTATTGAACTCCTTCACTTATCCAACTTATTCACTTGATTGAACGTGTTGACTTCATTGACATATCCAAATGAGGGGGGGGGGGATGTCTTATATACTTGCCAATTAGGGTTTGTAACTGATTTTGTCTCAGGCTGACATACAAAACCTTTCCCGCTCCTCATTAACAAGCCCAATGTATAACTTAAGTGGAGGGGGGCCAAAGTAGGGCAAGGACAAGGGTGCCACGCCCCTATCCTAGGGGGGATAGGGGCGCCACGCCCCTGTCCTACCCTAATTCAAGACAAGAAGTGCAAGAGGAAAGTGTAGGATGCAAGGAAATACATGTTTCGGGAGGTGCGGGCATGTCTCGGGTCTCCAAACAAGCTGAGGGATTCGCTTCGTCAATGTGAAGACCCAAATGCAGTCAAAAATTACAAGGTCGCAATTTTATGATGTTACATTTAGCCCCCACTTTAGCGGGAGTATAAGTGTACGCCAATAATATCGGTAAAGTACAAGGAAACAAAATTGAAAGACTTTCACCACATCAAGGGGACAAGATACACTAAGCCCCCAGTAGACTAAGGATCTTACGACTTCAATTAACAAAGTAAAAAGGGAAGAACCATGCCTACAAGTAGTAAGGTTCCCCTCACTATGAGTCATGAAAAAAGATACCAAAAAATTACAAAGGATAAGTTTAGTAAGTAAATTTAAGTATCAAGGAGGAAAATATGAGCGGAGTGTATGCTCCCACGTTAAAGCGATCGTGCATGCCTTATCGAGAGCGATTGCTTTAAGGTAGGATACACCAGAGAGAGAGAGAGAGAGAGAGAGAGAGAGAGAGAGAGAGAGAGAGAGATTACGTTATCGCAAGGATTTAGCCCCCAATTGAGGAATAAACCCAAGGATAATGAACACAAAACACAAAGCACGAGGTAGTTTCGCTTTCCTCGGGGTCAGTATGTATGATAACTCATGTATATATATGCATTGAATAGTCTTCATTCCCCAAAGAAAGGAAACTGCCTTGGAAGAAAGGGAACACAAGTGTCTTTTGAGTCAACATGAAAGAGACCAAAAGAGATCTCAATGCTTTGCATCGTCCTCAAGTAGACATTACTAGGGACAACAAATAGAAGAAGAATAGGGATACACATAGAAGAATGATCACAAAAGAGAAAGAAAAGAGAGAGAGGTAGAGGATCTACGGTGCTAATGCAACTAGTCTAGCATGACATCCACCTCCCGATCTTGCTGATCACTATTTCGGGAAGGCGGGAAACATGCCAGAGGAGAGACATTGAACACAACAGATGGAGCTATCACAAGATCCAAACAAAGACTATGCTCATGTGCTAAGTCACTTTGTTCAATTCTAGGAGCTAAGATTAAGGCATTTGAAAATTATGCAGATAAATGTTTGTTAACATCCACATATTCATATTCACTATCAGAAGCATTAGGAGTTGTATTTCCATCACGAATAACATTTTCACCTATTTCTTCATCAAGATTTATAGAAAGAGGAGCTCTATCATGAATAGAAGTAAAACCATCACATGTTTTTTGCAACTTATGATTTGGAGATTTAGGTTCAACATCTTGTTTAGGGGAAAAGGGAATCATGTCAATTGTGGGTGTTTTGGGAGATTGAATAGTTTGAGAAACAACTTCACGAGCTCTAACATGACGTATTTGTCGGCGATCGCTCACACAATGATTTCATCGAGTCTTAGCGAAAGGCTGAGAAGAAGGAGGAATATTTGTTGAAGGAAAAATATTCTCATCTTTGGTAGTTGGAGGTTTAGGTTGAGGTCTTTTAGGTTGAACAAGAGGAGAGGCAGGTATCATCTTTCTATAAGAGAAAGGAGGTGGAACTACACCATATAAAGGAGGAATGTTCGGTGTAGGAAGGAGACCAAGTCCATCATGAGGAGGAGGTACATGTCTAACCTTAGGAGGAATATTATTTTCCTTCTTAGGAGAAGGCATAGTTTCATCCATAGGAATAGGTTGGGAATATTCCTTAGGAGGAAGATTAGTTATATCCATCAAGGGAAGAACTTCATCTTCAAGAAGGATGGGAATATCAAGTGTTGGAGTGCAAGGTTGTCTTAAGGATAAGATCATATCTTTCTTCTATTTTTGATAAGATTGAAAGGGAGCATCACTTCTCAGTGGAAGAGATTGAAATTGTTGAGGCCAAAAGAAATCAATAGGAACACTTGGGCTTCTTTCAGTTGGTCGAAATAAGCTATGGTTAATAGTTATGATTTCTCCATCGTGGGGAAATTTCAAAAACTTGTGGATTGGAGAGGCAATAGCCTTCATGGAAGATAGCCAAGGGTAGCCTAACTTCACACAGAATTGTTCAGATGAGGGAATGACAACAAATTTGACATCTATAGATTTAGTGTGAACCTCAATAGGGAGTATGATAGAACCAATGGCAGGACAAGAAAATCCATCAAATAAATTAACGACCACATTAGTATTATCATAGACTGGTTTATGCAAACATAAAGTAAAAAGATACCCTTCACTGATAATATTAACCATGCAAGAGGGATTGATAAGCACACCACAACAAGGTTTATCTTGAATATTCGCAACTATGTATAAAGGTCCACTGTGTTCTCTAATGATCTCACTAGGGTCAAATGTGATACATGAATCCTTAGGTGCATCTTGTTTCTCTACCATATTCACCAAATTTGGAGCCATGGTAGTCAGATGAGAGGGAGAGAAAGAGTTATGTTTAGTCGCAATCACATTAGAGGTATGAGAGGGTAAAGGATCAGTAAAAATCTTAAGATTTTGATTAGGAGGGGCTACTGAGTTGTTTCCTTTATCATTCACCCTTGCCATAGATATAGTATTATTATCAATTAGATCTTGAATCTTACGTTTTGATGCAGAACATTTCTCATATCATGACCAGGTTGATGATGAAATTGACAAATGCAATTATTATTAAAGTAAGGCGAGGCTGCCTTAGAAGGGTCAACTAGTTTTATTGGAGGAACTGTGATTACATTTCTTTGTAACAACTGAGACATAATGCTATGTAAAGATTCATTCAAAGGAATAAATTGTCTTTCTCTTCTGAAAAAATTAGAAATAGAAGGCACACCTATTGTAGCATTCACATTGTTGTTGTTGATGGTGTCATTAAATTTGATGAAGCCTTTATTCGGTTTGAAATTCGCAAATGGTTGTTGAGCACTCTCACCCTTATCACTCGAAGCCATAGGAGTAGATTGCTCCAGTTGACTCTATTGGGTGAATATTTTGTCACAAGCGTACCAATGACAAAATATATGATTCACACACAACTATGTCGAGAAATTAATCTCTCCTCTCATCAAGGGGAGGTTCCCTTTGAAATTTCTTCTCTAATTAACAAGAAACTAAAATCTATGGGTAAGTTTCAAGTATATAACTCTTTTTTTTCCAAAGTTTATGTATTTTCCCTCCACTTGTTACAATTCTCTATCACTTATGATACTTAAAGAAATGAACAAACTACTCTAACAAATTACACCAAAGCTTACAATCAAGAAGCAGAAAGTCTTTCTTGAATGTAATTCTAATTAAGCTAATAATTACAAATGATAAGAAATTTAACTTGCAGCCCAAAGTCTTCAAGTATAAATTTCCAATTCTTTAAACTACAAGTAACAACAACAATATAAAGCCTATGACTAATCACTTAACATCAGAAAATTTCCCAAATATGTAAACAACACAAAGTCTATTTCCACAATTAGAAATCTCTTTCATAAACTTTCACAATTTCACCAAAAGATTGAAGATCATAAAGAACGATTATGAGAACTAAACATAAGAATGATTCCAATCACAATCACAATCTTCAGTCCAACACAAAGTTTGGAAACTAGTGTATTTCTATCTTTATTTCCTTGAATCCACTTTTTTACATCAAAAGCACAAAGTCTTAATTGAGATTAAAAATTGACAAAGTTTTTCTAAACATATTCAAAGATAAATATGTACAAATGAGGGTCCTCCTTATATAGGAAAAGAGTGGAGAAAAATGTGGGCACAGTTGACTAATTCAACTGCACAGTCCCACTTGACTACAACTACAATAGAAAAAAAATATACAGCTGCGAGAAAACTTGCAGCATCTAACAATGCAACTACATGAAAAGAAAGTGTCAAAAAGGGGACATTTTATTCATCTTTCTCCTCCTCATTGGATTTCTGAAATTCTTCAAACCGAGCCAAAGCAACTTGCATCTTAGCTTTGTCTAGCGCCATATCAACAATCTCATTAGCGCATCTTCTTTTCTCTGTTGATTTGTTGGGAGAGAGCTCGGACATTTCAACATGGATCATTAGTGTTTTGAAAATAATCACCATCAGACGAGCAAATTTCATCAATCGGAACAAGAAACAGGAGTCATAAATGACGTAGGAGACAAAATGGGAAAAACTTGCAGGTTAGACTTTAAAGTCCTATCTGCAAGGGAAAAACTTGACAAGCAACTAACTGCATGTTGGATTTTAAAGTCCGATCTGTAACTTGGGAAGGAAACTCAAAATTCGCACATCAGACTTTAAAGTCCAATGTGAAAGGAAAATCAATCAAAGATTGCATATCAGACTTTAAAGTCCGATATGCAAGAAGGGCAAAACCTAACTTGCAGGTCGGGAAAAATTCCCCGACCTGCACATAGGAAAACTTGTAGGTCAAGAAAAATTCCCCGACCTGCACACAGACTTGCAGGTCGGGAAAAATTTCCCGACCTGCACATAAAGGCAGACTTACAGGTCGGGAAAAATTCCTCGACCTGCACTTAGACCTGTAGGTTGGGAAAAATTTCCCTAACTGAACATAAAGGCAGACTTGCTGGTCAAGAAAAATTCCCGGACTTGCACAAAAATTTCCCGACCTACACTTAGACTTGCAGGTCAGGGAATTTTTTCCGACCTGCAAGTCTGCCCATGTGCAGGTCGGGAAATTTTTCCTGACCTGCAAGTCTAAGTGTAGGTTGGGGAATTTATTCCGACCTGCAAGTCTACCCATTTGCAAGTCCGAAAATTTTTCCCGACCTGCAAGTCTGCCTTTGTGTGCCCTGCAGGTCTATGTGTAGGTCGGGGAATTTTTTCAAACCTTCAAGTTTGCCTATGTGTAGGTCAGGGAATTTTTCCCAACCTGCAAGTTAGGTTTTGCCCTTCTTGCATATCGGACTTTAAAGTCGGATATGCAATCTTTGATTGATTTTACTTGCACATCAAACTTTAAAGTCTGATGTGCGAATTTTGAGTTTCCTTCCCAGGTTGCAAATCGGAATTTAAAGTCCGACATGCAGTTGTTTGTCAAGTTTTTCCCTTGCAGATCAGACTTTAAAATTCGACCTGCATATGATGCTGTTTGAACTTGCAGATCGGACTTTAAAGTCCGACCTGCAAGTTTTTCCCATTTTGTCTCCTAAGTCATTTCTGACTCTTGTTTCTTGTTCCGATTGATGAAATTTGCTCGTCTGATGGTGATCATTTTCAAAATACTAATGATCCATGTTGAAATGTTTGAGCCCTCTCCTAGCAAATCGATAGAGAAAAGAAGATGCATTGATGAGATTGCTGATATGGCGTCAGACAAAGCTAAGATGCAAGTTGCTTTGGCTCGATTTGAAGAATTTCAGAAATCCAATGAGGAGGAGAAAGATGAATAAAGTGTCCCCTTTTTTACACTTTCTTTTCATGTAGTTGCATTGTTAGATGCTGCAAGTTTTCTTGTAGCTGCATATTTTCTTTCTGTTATAGTTGTAGTCAAGTGGGACTGTGTAGTTGAATTAGTCAACTGTGCCCACATTTTTCTCTACTCTTTTCCTATATAAGGAGGACCCTCATTTGTACATATTTATATTTGAATATGCTTAGCAAAACTCTACAATTTTTTTATCTCAATTAAGACTTTGTGCTTTTGATGTAAAAAAGTGGATTCAAGGAAATAAAGATAGCAATTCGCTAGTTTCGAAACTTTGTGTTCGACTGAAGATTTTAATTGTGATTGGAATCATTCTTATGTTTATTTCTCATAATCGTTCTTTATGATCTTGAATCTTTTGGTGAAATTGTGAAAGTTTAAGAAAGAGCTTTCTAATTATGGAAATAAACTTTGTGTTGTTTACATATTTGAGAAATTTTTTGATTTTAAGTGATTAATAGTAGGCTTTGTATTGCTGATGTTACTTGTAGTTTAAAGAATTGGGAATTTATACTTGAAGACTTTGGACTGCAAATTAAATTTCTTATTGTTTGTAATCATTAGCTTAATTAGAATTACATTCAAGAAAGACTTTCTGCTTCTTGATTGTAAGCTTTGGTATAATTTGTTGGAGTAGTTTGTTCATTTCTTTAAGTATCATAAGTGATAGAGAATTGTAACAAGTGGAGGGAAAATATATAAACTCTTAAAAAAGTGAGTTATATTCCCGAAACTTACTCACAAATTTTAGTTTGTTGTTGATTAGAGAAAAAATTTCAAAGAGAACCTCTCCTTGATGAGAGGAGAAATTAATTTCTCGACATAGCTGTGTGTGAATCATATATTTTGTCATTGGTATGCTAGTGGCAAAATATTCACCCAACAATTTTTTGGCGACTTTGCTAGGGATATGATACGCATCCAAAAGCCTCATGCTTTTGGTTGAAGTATACTGGTATCCTACTCATTGTAATTCCTTTCCTTATAATTTATCAAACTTTCACCAAGGATATGTAAAATGGCAGCTCAAGGTCCTTGGGGGAATGCTTTTGGACCGTTGAACCTGACTTTACCCTTACATGTTCTTCCTGATGGTTCGCGGAAGAACTTTCCCAAGTTTTTGGGTGATGGTGCTCAGCATCCTGATGAACACATCGCTACATTTAATATTGTGTGTGGTGTTTTAGGAGTTGAGCATGAAGATGTATCTGTAAGGTTATTTATTGAAGCCTTACAAGGTGTAACTGTTGATTGGTTTTACCATTTGCCAAATAATTCTATCACAGATTGGGCTAGCCTCAAAACAAGGTTTGAGGCAAGGTTCAAACCTACAAAAGATGAGCATGCGCTCTTCGCACAATTGACTCAAATGAAAAAGGAATCGCAAGAGCCCATGAAGAAATTTGTTGCTAAATTCAACAAGCTACTTAACCACATCTCGGTTGCTTCTTAGCCTACTGATGCAAATTTGAAATGCTTCTTCATGAATGCTCAATCACCTAAGGTGAGTTTCTTGTTGAGAAGAGTAGTTCTAGGTAACCTTGCAGCTGCACAAACCTTAGCAGTTGAGATTGAAGATGATCTTATCCATGTGGGTAAGATAAAGATAGAGCCAAATGAGTCCAAAGAAAACTCTTCGTTGGGATCATGGTCTACAAAGACAACAAATACCATGGTTCAAAGGTTGGCTAATGAGTTTCTTGCCCTCAAAAAGGAAATAGCTCAAGGTGTATTTTCTTCCCCTTATGAAGACATTCCTAGGATGCCATATCCAAATACTGCTCCTAGTTATGTAGCTAGAAATCAAGACAGGCTTCCTTCTCCACTAGAAGGGCTTGCACTTGAGGCACCATCAACAAATGTAGCAGTGGAGGACACTAAATCTGATCAAAGTGATCTTGTTGGTCTATTCCAAGAAGAAGAAGCAGACATAGCTGGCGACTCTCAAATCTGGTTTAAGAAGTTCTAGAAAGCTATTGAACAAAAAGAAAAGACCATGCGAAGTACCATGGAGGAGGAGAATCATATCATGAGATGTGAAAAGGTGAACATGCATGAAGATCCCAGTCAAGTTGAAATGAATGTATTCATGTTCCAAGGTCATGAACTTGGATATATCATGCATAAGAGACCTACCCCACAACTTGATGAAGATCATTTCATGAGTACTATATAAGAGTTTTGTTCAAGTCTTGTTGGAGATCCTCTCAAATCTGAAGTTTGTGAATAACATGTTGAGGTAAGCAATGCAGTCATGTTTTCAATTGACTCACATGAAGAAACTCATTCTTTTTAGTATGAGGTTGTAATTGAAGAAGTAGTTGATAAATGTGTAATCAACAAGAAGAATTTTATTTTTTCCTCATCAAGAGGATGTCCAATCAAACATCTTACTTGGTTGGAAGCCAATGGAGAGCCAAAGGTTCCACTTATACATGAACTTGAAGATACACTTGAGAAAGAGGCCAAACATGCATTTTTAGCTAAGCAAGAGCAATCTAGTTTCAAATATCTACTTTGGAGTAGCAATACATATGATTCATTTCAAGAGGAAGGTGAATTTGTTCATCTTTTCCAAGGAGTATTGCATCAAGTCATGGTACAATTGTTCGTGCTTCTATTGGTTGTGGTTGTTTATGATCATGCAAGGCATTGCAAGCTGCTGAAGAAAGATGACTATTTTGGAAAGCCCGTGAATGGTTTCATTTAGGAAGGTTTCAATTGTCAGTTAGTTTAGGTTAGGTTAGTTTTCTTTTCAATAAGTGTAGTTGCACAAGCTTGAGTCTTGTTTTCAATCATATCATCCTTCTTGTCATCTATGTCTTTGTCACTTGACTCTGTAGCCCAATGGATACAGGCACTTGGAGTTTTGGGTTCTACAATCTTCAAGTGGTGAAGTTTGTTCCCCAGTCAGAGCCAGTTGTTGTCCTCGATTTTGGCATGGCCAAAATCATGGTCCAACCCCTACAAAACTTGTCCATTTTCTAGCCTACATCCTCTAAGGTCATTCAACTTCCCTCATAAGTTGTATCAGTTTGTGTCTTCATTTTTGTTATTTTCATGTTTTTGCCTTCATCTTTTATTTCATCTTTTGTTTGCACTTCGGGTTTTAAAAACCCGAAATGCAGTGTTTCTTGTGTTTTCTTGCACATTGGGTTTTAAAACCCGAAGTGTCATTTTGGCTTGCCAAGTAATGCAAGTCGGGTTTTAAAATCTGATGTGCAGGTCTGCCTTCCCGACCTGCAGGTCTAGGTGCAGGTTGGGGAATTTTTCCTGACCTGCAAGTCTGCCTTTATGCGCAGATCGGGGAATTTTTCCCGACCTGCAAATTTGCTTATGTGCAGGTCAGGGAATTGTTCCCGACCTACAAATTTGCCTATGTGCAGGTTGGAGAATTGTTCCCGACCTGCAAGTTAGGTTTTTCCCTTCTTGCATATCAGACTTTAAAGTCCGATATGCAATCTTTGATTGATTTTTCTTACACATCGGACTTTAAAGTCCAATGTGCGAATTTTGAGTTTCCTTCCCAGATTGCAGTTTGAACTTTAAAGTCCGACATGCAGTTGCTTGTCATGTTTTTCCCTTGCAGATCGGAATATAAAGTCCGACCTGCGTATGATATTATTTGAACTTGTAGATCAAAATTTAAAGTCCTACGTGCAAGTTTTTCCCATTTTGTCTCCTAAGTCATTTCTAACTCCTGTTTCTTGTTCTGATTGATGAAATTTGCTCGTCCGATGTTGATCATTTTCAAAACACTAATGATTCATGTTGAAATGTCCATTGAAATGTTCGAGCCCTCTCCCAGTAAATCGACAAAGAAAAGAAGATGCGCTAATGAGATTGTTGATATGGCGCCAGACAAAGCTAAGATGCAAGTTTCTTGGGCTCAGTTTGAAGAATTTCATAAATCTAATGAGGAGGAGAAAGATGAATAAAGTGTCACGGGAGAGATTCCCATCGACTCAGAGGTTGCAACCTGAGTTAACAGTCGAGGACCGAGCTGCAATTGAGGCTATGGGATTGAGACATATTCTATATGTGCCTGAGTTTCGGGTTAACATGGGATTGTTGACTGCACTAGCAGAGAGGTGGCACTCTAAGACTTGCACTTTTCATTTGCCGATGGGGGAGATGACAGTCACCCTGGAGGATGTATACAGGATTATACGAATACTGATCGATGAGGAGCTGATTCCATACGATTGAGACAGAGACAAGGATGCCCTTAGACGAGTGTTCTAGGATCCAGGGCTGGAGATGAGGGTGGGACATGTGGCATGGGATACCATGACATGGACAGGATTAGCACTACCAACAGTGTTGGCAAGAGTTATTAGTGGGTTCCTCTATCCGGATAGGGCGACACGAGGGGTGGCTGCAGAGGAGATAGAGGCCAGGAGAGATGATCTTGGGGCGGGTCCTTCTAGGGCTCAAACTCCATCGAGGCCAGCCAGCTCTGAGGGAGGGAGTTCATCGTAGCCGTAGAGGGCTCCCTATATATCAATTTTGTACCATTTTGTATGATGATGTAGACACCTGCGGGTGATTGTAGCCATATGATTTTGACATCATTGTATCATGACACTTTATATATATATATATGTGAGATGATTCATCTTTGCAGCAGCTATATGCATGTGTACCTATGTGATGAGATGTTCTTATGTGATGCTTATGATATGGATACAAATATGTATATGATGCAATGCAATATATTTTTTTGTTCTTTTATGTTTTATATGTGTATGCATGATGCAAATGTGAATGTATATAATGCAGATGAATATGATAATGCAAATGTAAATTGTGCTAACAGGTGTTATGTGCAGGATGTGATGCAGTTGTGATATCTATATGTATGTATGAAATGCTTATATGTGGTAATGCAGGTGCAACTACATGAAATGCAAATGTTTTTGGTGTGTCATTATACTCAGTCATGTGATAGCAGGCTACGCGGACTCGAGAAGGACGATGGAAGTCAATCAAGAAAGGGGGATGGAAGACAGAAGATATGAAAGTGAAAGGATCTTATTGTGTGTTATCATCATTGAGCTTTATTATGGCAAGTAGGTTATGACAATCGAGGCATATGTTCGACCCAGAAAGTCATTGTACCTATTTGCATGGAGATAAGACAGTCACAAACAAGGAATGCCCAAGTTCACACTAGACTCACAATATCCTCATATCCTTCAACAAGTCATAGCATTAATAAAAGACAATCCGCAGACAGCAAATACAAATAGGTGACGATACCCCATCCTCACCTTTCTAGTCAAAGACATCCTAGAGATAGAATCTCTAGTCAGAGACATCCCGGAAAAGCTAAAAGACATGTCACCAAAAGATAAAATCAAAAGAAAATCAAGACTCGACACCAACATCCACTGTAGTCCTCAAGTTTAGTGTCTCTTGTCACTTGTATAAGTCTTATTTGATTGTGGTCACAATGTTTACTTTCACAAAAAGGATAGATAGCACAGAACCATATGTTGTCTGAGTCTGTTGAAAGATTTGATTTGTTGAAGCCCATTGTTGTTGTTGTGTCTCATCCGAAACTGACTGAATCCATGAAACTGATACTGTATTGTGGAGAAGACGGAACTTTATTGCGGATATATGATGCAAATGTTGCTTTATTGCGGATTGTGCGCGGATAGACTGAAGGAAGCTGGAAGAAACTGTACTCCTTGAAACATGTGATGCTCTCAGTTCCACACCCATCACTAGATGTAGGATTTGCCTTAGCCACAGATAGGATCTGATTTATTATGGATGGAAAGGGAGGTGAAAAGGAATTATTATTATGAATGGCTAACCAATCTTAGGTAGATCAATAACAAGCCATGATGGGAATGGGTAAGTTTATTATGGATGAATAGGTTGTGAGTGTGTGCAAAGTGAAAGGATGAAATTGAATCCTAAAGGAGGGAGGAGCAATGTCTCTACACATGGCGCCGGTGACCCGGTTTTCACCATGGTACTTGCCCAGGGCACCACCGAAGTAGTTTTCACTGTTGGACAAAATTATTTCTCTTTACTTTTGTCGATTTTTCAATGTTTTTTGTGCCACAAGGCGCCTGTTTGCCAGGTTTTCACCAAGTAACGATTTTTTGTTTTATGATTTTTTTTTTGTATTTTTGAATTAGGATATTCCAAAGCGCTATGTGTAAAACCGACGAAGGTGCATACTGTTGATAGGATCCTCTAAAGGTTCACCCTTTGTGGTTGAGAGCTGATATGCACCAGATCCATATGTTGTTGTAATGATGTAAGGACCAAGCCAGTTTGGTTCGAACTTGCCCTTCTTCTCTCTGTCTTGCTAATTTTTGGGGTTTTCTCTAAGAACCAAGTCACCTACCTCAAATGTGTGAGGCTTTACATTGTGATTGTAGCTGCATTGTTCCTTGACTGAATGATATGTAGCTTGAGTGTCTTTCTTCCTTGATAAAGGAACTGCGATAGAATTACTAGTGTGTGGACTACACAGGCCCGTATGTGTGTCACCTAAAGAAGTTTGGGCATCCCTAATAACAAAGTCCTTCAAGGAAGCTCCATTAAAGGTCCATGATGTATCGCCAGAAGGGAAAGGATGTGCGGAACAAGTGAACGAGTGATGAAGGCTTATGACTGCGAAAAGAAATGAAAGTATTATGACATGATGGAGACTTAGGATCAACAAGTATGCTTTTGACTTGAAATTTTATAACTTTTGCCCCCAGTTATTTTGATATTAGGGGAGATCAACTCTTTCTCTTTTTCTTTCATAGGATTTTTATCCTTGACTTTGATTTTTGCAGAGTCTAATAGCTTTTGATTTTGATTTGGACTAAAGGACTTTTCTTTATTATTGACTTTTAGATTTTTCTTTTCATAGTTTGATTTTTGATCCCCAATTAGTAAGGGCTTTTGTGATTCTTGTTGATCCAAGTCTGGGAGGGGAGTGGAAATGGAATGAGTGGATGAAATGGTAAAGACATGTGATTTCTCAAGAGGGTTGGCGATACGCTCAATAGATTCTTCGCTGGAACCACTCTTAGGATTATTGATATCAAGAGATGCTTGCACCACTAGAGGAGATTTGCATTCAGACTTAGTAGCCACAATACTAGGTGGTTCACACCCAATTCCTTGGCATTGCAAATTGTTTATAGATTGTTCTTGTTGACTGAATACCTTAGGAGATAGTGGGAGTTGATCAACATGAAAGATATACTCACCACATCCCAGATCTTTAATCTTGAATTTTTCTTTGAGCTCTGCTTGCTTTGATGTAGAAGCTTTTAATGATTCTGGATCCACATATGCTGAAGATGGAACAACTTCTCGATTGACTGGTATTGTTATTTCTGATCTAGGTCATAGATTGTTGCAATATATGAATGGATTTGGGTCAGCTTTGACGGTCACTTCAACTCCATTGTGTGGAAACTTGATACATTGATGATATGTTGATGGTACTGCATTCATCTCATGAATCCATGGACGTCCTAGCAATATGTTGTATGTGAGATCCAGGTCTAGGACTTGACAAACCACATCTTTTGTAATTGGCCCTACTCTGAGAGGTAAGGTGATTGTTCCCTTAGATGAACGCTCTTCATCATCATGTGCTTTGATGGTAATTTTGTTTGTAGAATTCACGGCCTTTTCAGAATATCCCAATTGTTTAATAGTGCTCAATGTACAAATGTTTAGACCTGCTCCTCCATCTATCAGGACTCGTTTTATTCGATGTTTGTGTATGAAGGCCTCAATGTGTAAAGGTGCATTATGTGGCTGACTTACGAAGGCGTCATCGACTTTTGTGAATGTAAGGGAGTGTGGAATGGAAAGGTATCCCACCATGGCTTGAAACTGGTCCATGTTTAGATCAGTAGGAACGGTAGTGTCTCTCAAGATTTTGTCAAGAATAGCTTTATGTGTGGGGGATATGCGTAAGAGCTTAAGGATGGAGATGAGCGCGGGTGTCTTCCCTAACTGTTCTACAAGGTCATACTCAGGCTTGGTTGATGAGGAAGCGATGTTCTTGGCTAGAGCACCTTGCAAAGTGATTTTACCTCGACGAGTTGTAACATGACATTCAAAGGTAGGTTCGAAAGAAGATCCAACACCTTTTAAGACAATCTTGGGTCTTTGGGTAGAATTCTCAGGGTTTTTGTCCTTGATGATAATGGTAGAGACATAATTGTCCATCGAGATGTGATTGATGGTTGAATCATAGTTATAAGATGCTCTGGTATAGTTGGTTTGATCATCTGTGACTTTAGCTTTTCCTTTGTCATGTTTTGGGAATGGTTCCTTAAACATCTCATGTTCTTGATTGGATGAGTGCCCCTCAATCTCAATGTCACCCCTATCAATGAGATCTTGTATGATGTTCTTCAGTCGATGACAATTTCCTATCTTATGACCCTTGCTCTTATGAAATTCACAATATTCATCATCATTCCACCAATTTGGTTTAACCTTTGGTTCATATGGAGGAAAATTTGGAATAGTGATTACCTTGTTTGCCACTAGCTTTTTGAAAACTGACTCAAGTGGTTCTCCCAATGGAGTGTACTTCCTTCGTGATTTAGAAGTTGTTTGAGTATTCACCTGATTTGATCCAGAAAAAATGAATTTGGGTCGCACTATATTGGCATCAACAACACCATCATTGACTGTGTTCTTGTTTTTACTCCAAAATCTTGGTTTGTCTTTTCCTTTAAAGTCGTCTTTGTTTTCCTTGAATATCTTAATGACTCCTTGTTCAATTAGGACCTTTTCTGTTGCTAGGCCTTTTTCAATGACGTCTTTGGAGGTGGATAAGAAAGCTTTTCTCAAGTCATAACCAATGTCTTTTTTAACATTCTGGGTGAACATCTCTACCATTTGTTTTTGTGGAATTTCACAAGAGCATCTGCTGGCTAGATTTCTCCATCTTTGTAAAAATGATGCAAAAGACTCTCCCTCTTTTTGCTTGGTGTTGCACAAAGTAGTAACTGATATGTCTGTCTCTATATTGTAGGAGAAATGTTGAATAAATGTCTCTGCTAAGTCACCCCATGACTTAATACCATGTGGAAGTTGGGAGAACCATTCCATAGCTTGATCACCTAGGCTTTGTGGGAATAATCTCATCAAATATGTCTCTTCTGAAGCTACCTCAATGCAAGCTGTGGAAAATTGTCGTATGTGTGCCTTAGGATCCCCTTTTCCTCTATACTTATCAAACTTAGGTGTCACAAAATGTGTAGGAAAAAGAGGCATTGGAATGCTCTTGTCAAATGGATAAGGACATATGTCTCTCATTGTGTATGTTGGCTTCGGTGTATTTATGTCCTCCATTTTCTTTTGTAAGTCCCTGATTTGTTGTTCCAAATTGCTCTTAGGTGGAGATCGACTTCTTGGACCATACCCCATGCTTGAGACACCAATTGGAGGAGGAGCATGTTGCATATATGGATGATATTGATCATACACATGTTCACATGGAGGAGGTTTGTAATGATGTTGTGTATATGGACTACTTGGTATAGATTCATGTTGAGGAATGAAATATCTGCTTTGTCCATGTATACCATACTCTACAGACATGTCATGAGTTTGTTCTAGTGTGTTGTCCCCAAATTTGACACGGGGTTTCCTTGTGTCCAAATTTTGAGCATGCCTTTGAATATCCAATTGCTTTGGTGGTTGATCCTTAGCATTGGTATGTGATTGAGCATATTTCTCTGCATAAGACCTCCATAATGGTCTGCGAAGGTGAGTATCATATGCTTGACCATGTGTATGTGGGACCTCTGTTTTTTGAAACAAAGATGATAGTGATTCAGGCACAAGATGTGGTCTTCTATTGCCTCCACTATTAGGCCTCCTTTGATCCATGTTGGAGTGAGGTTGTTGCAAAGGTCAATTTTCTATTATTTGAGACATGTCAAAATCATGAGGTATCTTGGCTCCACTTTGTGCGATCATTTGTAAGAAGTATTGTCTATCCCTCATTATTTCGTCAACCAATCGATTGAAACGGGGATCCATAATGGATTCTTCCACATCTACTGAATGTACTGAAAAGTTGTCCATATCATCATTGTGTGTATCATTGTTGTTTGTAGTGTCCATGTTCTCAACATTTGGAATGTTTCTATAGGCATCCATGTTAGGTAATGTAGTATGATCAGAATTGAAAAAGATATCATTGTCATACTCATAAGAACTCATGTTTGCGGACTCTTGAGCCTCTTTAGTTTCTCTCCTAGATTTTTGAAGACGGGTTTCAACCATGAACTACGTATTGACTGAGATGTGTGAAACTAGATGAAAATGGAAAAAGTATGGAAGACCAAGGGTTGGATGGAATGTAAATGAATCTGAAGTGTACTTGCAATGTCCAAAGTGTAAGACCAAGTATGTATGTAGTAGGGTAGGTGTGACTTCCAAAGAGAGGATAGTTTCTCTTGATGAGGTAAGTTGACCTTGACTCTAAGTAAGACCAAATGAGACCCAAAGGTGATAGACCTTGATGAGGGACCACTTAGCAAAATGTTGTTGTATGTAGTGTGTTGACAAAGTATGATGAGGACAAGCAAGTGACCTTTTGACTCAAGTTTAGACAACTGTGTATGTAATGTAAGGTGTAAAGCAATGATGGACTTTGTGAGACCCAAAGACAAGTTGAATGCTAGATGAAAACCTGGAGAAACAACCTAGGAAGCTCAAGAATTTTGAAACTGATTGCTCTTGTTTGCTGGACTGTAAAATTTTTCCAATTTGTGAAGTTGTTGGTTGTGACCAAATATGAATGTTTGACTATTTTTCGTGACAAGAGGACACAATGTTGATGAGGACTCAATGTTTGCAAGTGTTTAGACTCAAAATGACTCCAAGAAAAGAGTGTTGTTTGATGTAAAAATGTTTTGCATACACTTGAAGACACAAAAGACACAATGTTTTGTTGTTTGGTCTTGAATGTTTTGAATGTTTAAAATAAGTCAAGCATAATTCTTATGGCTGGCCAAGACAATAGTTGTTGATCCCACATGAGGTTTTACCCCCGAGGCTACGCTATTCAGAGCGGATACTTAGATGCTTGACTTGACTAGCTCCACCCTCGGCACTCACTTCTTGGGTCAGCCAAGCATCAGTCCCCACGAAAACTCCCCGTGGTGAACTTTGTATCTCTACTAAGAACCATATGTGTGTGGGCCGCTACCAGAGGTCCGACCTCCTTCCTCAACAACTAGAAGGATTTTGGCTTCTAAAACAAAAAGGTGCTAGTAAGGGCATCCGCTCATGTGGCCATACATGCGGCACTTTCAGCTCTGTAAATACAGAAGGCTCCCAGTCGGTAGGGGTTACGCCCTACAACTGATCAAATAAATTTGATCAAATGGGTTTATGGGGAGACATAGTGTCGGTATAAACTAATCAACACACGTTATCCATAGTTTTCACCATGAATACAGTTGTTTATAGTGGTTCGGAAGAGGTGGGTTTTCCTCGCTACCACTTGAGTCGTTCTCTTCTCACTAGTAGTCCTAATGACCACACGGGAAGACAGGCCCTCTAAAGATTAAACAAAAAGAGTCTATTGCTCAAGACACAAAAGACAGTGATTCAATTTTAGTGCACCAATTAAAGTGTTTGCTAGTCTATGAAAACAAGGCACACAATAAAAATCCAAAAAACCTTTCCAAGGACCTGCAACAAAGATTTATTAGTAGTTTGGATTGTTTGAAATAATCACCCCTTCCTGCAAGCACACAAGTTAGGTAAATTTTAGATCCAAAAGACTTTGTGAAATAGGGGCCTTCAATAATACATTTTGTTGACCAATTCAAAGATTTGATTCATCATAAAAAAAAAACACCTGTAAAATTTCAAGAGATTTCCAGAAATGTAAGAAAATCCAAAAAATTTGCTAATTTGCTCCGAAAACTAATTTTTTATGAAAAATCATAAAAAATTCATATAAAATGCAAAATCGATCCAAAAAATCTAAAATTTTTACTGGAGAGTCCTGATGGTCTTCCAAACCTATATAAAAAAATTTCTACAACAAATCCAAGCAGTTTGTGAGATATGAGTAAAATAATGCAAAACCCTAATTTTCAAAGATCTAATTTTTTAGGAATGATTTTGCATCAAATTTAAAATCACAAAGAACAGATTATATGTATAATTCTAAGAGATTTCCAAAAATGTAAGAAAATCCAAAAAATTCGCTAATTTACTCTCAAAATTATTTTTTTATGAAAACTCATAAAAAATTCATATAAATTGAACAAGTGATCCAAAAAATCTAAAATTTTTATTTAATCCTTTTGATACTTTTCCTGACCTGCAAAAAAAATTTGATGCCAAAATTTGAAGCCGTTTGTGAGATCTGATCAAAATAAGGAAAAACCCTAATTTTTAAAGATCCGATTTTTAGGGAAATATTTTGCATCAAAATTAAAATCACAAAGAACATATCCTATGTATAATTATGAGAGATTTCCAAAAATGTAAGAAAATACGAAAAATTCTCTCATTTGCTCTCAAAATTAATTTTTTATGAAAATTCATAAAAAATTCATAGAAAATGAAAATGTCCTCCAAAAATTTTGAATTTTGGATTGAGATTTCCTGATACTTTCTTCAACCTGCAAAAAAAATTTGGTGCAAAATTTTTAAGCCGTTTGTGAGATATGGTCAAATCTCTCCAAGATCTTGATTTTGTGTCCAAAACTCTAGCTACACAAGATTATTCTCCAAATTGTTTTACAAAATAACAATATAGGGTTAGAAAAATCTGCAAAAAACATAGATCTAACAAAAATACATGTCCCATGGGGCATGCCAAAATGTATATGGTGAAAATGGATTAACAATATTGAAAGGCTAAATGAATTCGACCACAAAACCCTAACCTAACAACAACAAAGATCCACCATAACATATGAAGATTACCTAAGACAATGCAAATCAAATGAAATCACAAAGATTATACCATCACATGTCCAATAGGGTTTGGATCTCCATTCTTCCTATCTCCATTGATCTTGCTTGATATATTTGCTCTCAGATTTTATGTGCACAAGAGCTCAACAAAGAACGAAATGTGGTTGCAAGTAGGATCGCCTATGTTGAAAAGCATAGTGTAGTCAAGTAGTCAACGGAGGTTTGATAATGAAGGAAGCATCTCCTTATATAGAATACACTATACGAAATGGAGGGACAAGATTGAGAGGTGTAAAAGAGGTCGGCTATGATTAGAGGGTAGGTAAAAGAAATAATAAAATAATGAAAGGGTAGGTAGTGTATGAATTAAGAGATGAATGACATGTGTCATGGGTAGAAAAGGTTGATGAATTAATTAAATAAATAAATATTTGTTTAATTAATAGAGGAAGTGGGATCAATTAAATAAATAAGATATTTATTTAATTTAAGAAAAGGGAAAATTTAAATAAATAAAAGTATTTATTTAAATGAGAAATAAGGCTAGAAGAGGATAAATGAATTGATTAAATAAATAAAGATTTATTTAATTAATAGAAGAATTGGGCTTAGATAATTAAATAAATAACACTGGACAATTTTGGGTGTCTACAGGTGTAATTTGTTGGAGTAGTTTGTTCATTTCTTTATCATAACTGATAGAGAATTGTAACAAGTGGAGGGAAAATACACAAACTCTGAAAAAAGAGAGTTATATGCCTGAAACTTACCCACAAATTTTAGTTTCTTGTTAATTAGAGAAGAAATTTCAAAGGGAACCTCCCCTTGATGAGAGGAGATATTAATTTCTCGACATAGCTATGTGTGAATCATATATTTTGTCATTGGTATGCTAGTGAAAAAATATTCACCCAACAGACTTATAGTTAGTTGATAATTATGAAGTGTTGCACACAACTGTGGAAAGGAAGTAAACTTAGAAAGGAGAAGTTTGTCCCTAATTTCTTTTTGCAAATTAGAAATGAAAATTCTTTGAATATCATTATCATGCACTGGAAAAGGAATTTGAGAATACAAATGCTTGTATCTACCAATGAAATCAATTACTTTTCTTTAACACCTTGTTTGCAATGCATTAAATCAGTCAAAGTGATTTTAGGACCTACGTTGTTTTGAAATTATTGAATAAAAGCATTTGATAATTGTTGAAAAGAAGTAATAGAATAGGAAGGCAAAGAGCAATACCATTTAAAGCCTTATCTCTTAGTGTTCTAGTAAACAGTTTGGCAAGCAATCTTTGATCATAAGAAAAGTCAGTACACAAAGTTTGGAATGTCTTGACATGCGTTAAAGGATCACCTTTTCCATTATAGATTTCCAATTGAGGGACTTCAACATGTTTAGGAGGGACAACTCTAACAATATCAGGAGAAATTGGGCTCACAACATCAAATGTAGGCACACTAAACTTGGATTGACTCATAGAAGCAATTTGTTATTGCAATGATGACACAGCTTGGGCAAGGCTATTAATGGTTGCTTCAGTTGAAGAATTTATGTTAGACATGTTTGATTGAGAAGGTGGTGTGATGTTACTAAAATAAGGCATTGATTGAGAATAGGGTGGTGGAACACTATGTTAAGTAGGTATAGGTGACGATTGAGTAGGAAACGAGACACTAAAAGGGGGGATAGAATGATTGGATGAATTGCCCACTTGTGTCACATTGATTGGTTGAGAGATAATAGGAATGCTCATTGAAGGCATAGATAAAGATGGAGGATTAAATGAAGAAGAGGGATTTCCCCCATGACTAATGGTTGTAAATATAACATTTTAATTTGATGTAGCCATGATGTTTGAAGTGAAAGTAGGAATGGGAGTCATTGAAGTGGTCAAAGGAATAGAATGATTGAATTGTGTAGGAGGTTGTGAATAACCTAAGTTCTTAGCACAACTCTTTATAGGTATGACATTAGAATCAACAATGTGAGAAATGTCATGCAATATATCAATTCTATTCTTATCACTTTGAATCATGCGTTTTAGACCTTCAATTAAAGGAAGAGCTTCCCTACTGGGATATTCTTGGGACATCCATTGTTGAAAGTTGTCAAATTGATTGTCCAATTTTTAAAGTTGATTTATGGAAACTCTAGTCAAAGCTTCTTTTTCATCAATTGGGTAGATAGGGATGTTATTAGGATGGGGATGAAAAGAATTCACCCAAATTAGGCTCCATCTCTCCAGGAATTAAACCTTGGGAAGCCTTAATTCTAATATTTTTTCTAACAGGGATAGTATAGGTAGGACTAATAGTGGTAAAACTTATGCACTAGAGGGAAAATTTGGATTTTAAATTTGAATTTGAGTTTTGAATTTGGGGAACAAAGTTTACAAAATTGAATAATGCACAAATGATGATTATACAATTTGAACTTTGTTGAAAGAAGAAATGACACAATTTCCAAAATAATGTTTTGAAATTTTAAAATTGGGGCCTATGGGATACCACTTAACTTTAAAATTAAAATTGACAATTTTTTTAAAATCAGGGCAGATTACAATTAACCACTTAATTTTAAATTTTTTCTTGAAAGTTGTGATGTTGAATTTATGAAGTATTTTTTATTTTAGAGGGATCAAAATTCAACAAAATCAGCCAATTTTCTGGATTTAAGCAATTAAATATAGTCATAACAGTCTCCCGAAATTTCAGGAAAAAAGCTAGGGACCGTGTTGAAGTTGCACATGATCCGCCCAACTTTTTCGGAAATTTTCAGGGATGAAATCTATGATGATTTTAGAGACAACCTCAAAAAATTGGTTGATTTTATGAAGTTTAGATATGCGAAATTAAGGTTTGAATGTGAAAATAGGACCCTATTAGGGTTTTGGAAAAGATACGAAATTGATTGGCAAATTTGAAAAAGGTCAAACCTAATGGATAAGGACACCTTGGATAATGTTTTGAAAACTGAATGGTTGAAATTGATTGAATTTTACACAAAATCCAAGTGAATTTAAAAATTAGGGTTTTGGGACCTAACCACTGAATTTTTAAATTTGAATTTTGGAAAAGGGAGGGAAGTTGAAAATTTGAATTTTAGGCAAGAAGACGGCTGAAAATAGTTCCAATTCTGAAAATTAAATGTAAATCCAATGTTTTCACAAATTCAAGTTGATTTTTGAAAATTAGGGTTTTTTACAATTAACCACTAAGTTTTGCAAGAAAATTAAACTTGTAAATGAAAAATATGCAATAATGTGAAATGGCAAGCATGCAAGACGTCAAGTTTACCAAAATGTAATGGTGAAAAAGGGAGGAGGAGATCAAGTGGAAAGCTTTACCCTCCTCAAGAAAGGAGTGCAAGTTCCACAAAGGATCCTCTTCAACCTCTTTCATGCATTATATTTAAAAGAGGGGGGTTGAATTCACTAGATTTACTATCAATCGAAAGAGATTCGATGCTAAGTGAATTGACAATGAATTTGGAAAGTAAAAGTAACCCCTCTTTTAGAATGGATAGGATGACTTAGTGAATTGAGACTAAGTGTAAATATAGAAAAGAAATGATTATAACTTGAGATAGAAATGTGAGATGAAGTTGTGCACCTGGAATTAGCAATAAAATGCCGAGATGAAGTTCCCTTGTAAATTTGAGCGAAAGTTGTTGAGACCATGTTGAAACTGTACTTGGTCCTTCGAAAAATTCATGTGCCAAAAAGGGTTTTTCCGTCTTTGAAAATGAAGCTTAAACCTGCAAATACAGTTGTGCACTTGCAACCTACACACAAAAAAGAGAGGAAATGTTGTTGGGATTGGGGGTTTGCCTTTAGGTCAAACCCCAATTTTGGAATTAACGAAATGATGAAAAGTACTTGCAAGTAAATGAAAGTAAATGATTGAAATAAAATTCACCTCAAGAGAGGATGCAATTGAAATGTTGGTATAGTTGTTTGAAAGAATATGTGGAATTGAATGCTTTGAATGATGATAGGGATCTCCTCTTCAATGGTTGAATCCTCGTCTTGAATGCAACACTTAGCCTTGAAATGAGACTTGAGATGCTCAATGCTTGAAAGGAATGCTTGATTTTGCTTCTTAAACTTATTGAACTCCTTCGCTTATCTAACTTATTTGCTTGATTGAACTTGTTGACTTCATTGACTTATGCAAATGAGAGGGGAAAACTATCTTATATACTTGCCAATTAGGGTTTGTAACTAATTTTTTGTCTCAGGCCGACATAGAAAACCTTTTCCCTGCTTCTCATTGACAAGCCCAATGCAGGACTTAAGTGGAGGGGGCCAAAAATAGGGCAAGGACAAGGGTGGGTGCCATGCCCCTATCCTGCCCTAATTCAAGACAAGAAGTGCAAGAGGAAAGTGTAGGATGCAAGGAAATACATGTTTCGAGAGGTGCGAGCATGTCTCGGGTCTCCAATCAGGCTTAGGGATTCTCTTCGCCAATGTGAACACCCAAATGCGGTTGAAAATTGCAAGGTCACAATTTTATGATGTTACCTTACAAAAGTTAGGAGAATATTGATTTTGCCACCGATTACTAGGTGCATATGAATATGGACCATTGAAAAATAAGGGATTGGGTGGCATACCTTGTCTTGGAACCCATGGTTTCCTTTGGGCCACAAAGAAAATTTGGCCTTCATCATCCTCTACCAGATGGAAATCTAGTTGATGGATTTGTTGGCATTATGTGAACCGGCATGAAGACATAATGATATTGTATGTTGTCATTGATGTCAATATGAGACATGGTGTGAACCAGCACATGTGATAGGTGAAAAGAGAGAAGAATCGGCATATGTATGAACTAGGTTATATGCCAAAGTGAATCGGCATATTTGTTCAAGATGAACCAGCATACAGTTACGGGAACTGACACATGGAACTCTTGTGTGACTACCGGTTGGTAATGTCAGGGTTTTCGGTTGGAGTGCCTCAAGCCTAAGTGACTCAATCGGTGATCTTTGTGTGATGAGTTAGCATGGTAATGGATAATAGATCATGTTGCCACGTATGCCCTGTGCGCGTGAAGGATCTTTTATGAAGAAGACTATTCCTATCTACCTCGGGAATGTGCGAAGTTTGTCAAACGGTGATAACGCGTGATGGGTTATCAGCCGCCAAGAAATCGGTGGATAATGGACAATGGAGAATGTCTTGAGAATGATTCAAGATTACTGCATTTAATATAGTATGATTCAACGGTCAGGATTGAACCGTTTGAATTGCTTAACCCAACATGTTTAGGGTTTAGGGTTTTTGCTACCGACCTGTATGTTTCCAATAAGGTCGATGTTGTGTTTCTTTCAGAGTTGTTGGCAAAAGTTGTATGTGTGTATCTAAGTGAAGTGATACGTGATCCTTGCCAGACCAAAGGAAAGAAGAGATACCTGCAAGTGTATGTGCAAAAGGTGAAGAGGAGCCAAAACGGATGTGCCTTAGCATTGAGTGTTGTTACCAGATCATTGTAAGTCTTGTTGATCTCTAACCACTTCAACAGTTGTGAAATCCCTTAATAGGGTAGCCTTAACAGGCTTGATAAAAAATTCCCTAACAGGGTAGTCTTAACCGACTTGACTCAAATCCCTTAACCGGGTAACTCGAGGTTAATGAGTTCTGAGAAGCTATAAAGCTCTGAAGATCCTTTAACTATTGAGTTTTTGAAATCCTCTAACAAGGTGACCCTACCGGGTTTAACCCTTAACCGGGTGTTATTGCTATCCCTTAACCGGGTGATCCCTAACAGGATCGGTTCCTAGCAGAACCTATTGTAATGTCTTTAACCGAACAAGGCTCCTAACAGAGCGGACTTCAAAAGAATTCAAAAGCAACTTGTGGGTATTCATCCCCACTGTGGTTTTTCCCAGTTGGGTTTCCACGTGAAAAATATGTGTGTCATGTGTGATGCTTTTATCTTGTGATGCTTTGTTACTACCTGTTGAGCATATGATGGTTCTGTGTTTTATGCCTGTCTATAAAGCATACTAAACTAACTGTTGTGACGATCAGAGGATAGTTTATCTGTTCATGCATGAGGGTGAAATGGTAGTGTTGTTTTGAAGTTAAATGAAAAGCTAAGTGTTCAACCGGTCAATGCTTGTTTTAGACACTCTTGGCTTTACCGGTTGCAGTCTATGTTGAATAGGTATTCCTGTTTGCCAGTCGTTTGGATTATTTGTTGTCAAACCGGTTTTGGATTGATTTTGTGTTTTGTACTGATTCACCCCCCCTCTCAGTACCAGTATGGCATGGTTCATCATTGAGTTATCAATTGGTATCAGAGCACTCCAGGTCCTTTGTGTTGTAAGCTTAACCACTTGAGGAAAAGATCATAGTCAAATGATGAAGAGGGAAGGTCCAAAGTTTAACAGGAAAAATTTTGGTATATGGAAAGACAGGATGAAGATATTCATCAAAAGCATGGGTGTTCAACACTGGAGTTATGTTGAAAATGTATATGTTGTTCCTATCGGTACTCTCACTGATGACCAAAAGAGAGAGATACAAGAAAATGGGCAAGTCATGGAAGCCCTCGTCAGTAGTCCATCTGACATTGAGTTTATTGATGTTCAGGACAAGGCAAATCCCAAAGAGGTATGGGATGCTCTTGAAAATATCTATGGTGGTGATGAGCATGTAAAACAAGCCAAGGAAGAAAGCCTGAGAGGGAAGTTTGAAAACATGCGGATGGTTGAAGGAGAGACCATTCAACAGTATGGAATAAGAATCAAAATGGTTGTTGGAGAAATCAAGAGTGCAGGTGGCAAAATAGAAGATTCCACTGTGGTAAGTAAAGTCTTGAGATCCCTGTTGCCTGTCTATGCAATAAGGGTTGCTGCTATTCAGGAGCTGAGATCAATAGACAAGTCTAAGGTGTCCTTGGACTCCATCATAGCCAAGTTGACAGCCTATGAGCTGAATAGTTTTGATGGCAGTGTTCAAAAGACAAAATCATCATTTAAAGCCTCTGCTATACCATCCAGAAAAGGAAAAGAGGCTAGCACTAGTGGGGAACCTAATCAGAGCAGAGAAATGAATGATGAAGAGTTTTTGATGGAATCTGAAGCTCTTCTTGCCAGGAAATTTTCAAAAGGAACTGGTAAATACAAAGGTAAGCTACCTTTGAAATGTTTTTCCTGTAACCGGATAGGACATATTGCTACGAACTGTCCTAATAGCGACAACAAGGATAAACCGGAAAGGTTCAAGAAATTCAAAGGAGGAAACCGAAGAAACTATTTTGTGGTAATTGATGAAGGTGTCACAGATGAGGAATCAAAAGATGAAGATAATGAAGACATTGTATTTGTTGTAGTAAAGGAAGATGTGGCAGACAAGAAGGCTCTTGTCTCTCGGTTTGATAATTCAAATGAGTGGATCATTGACAGTGGTTGTTCTCATCGTATGACTGGTGACCGAAGCAAGTTTCTATCCTTGGAGGTTTATGATGGTGGTGTGGTTCGCTTTTCCAATGATGCACCATGCATGGTCAAAGGCGGAGGGTCCATCTCTTTGAATGGAAAGAGTAGTGTTGACAATGTGTACTAGGTTGATGGTCTCAGACACAACCTTCTAAGTGTTGCCCAACGAAATGACAGTGGCCTCACTCTGCAATTCAAAAATGGAGTTTGCAGAATCAAAGGAAAAGATGGTAAATTGGTGGCCACCGGCATGCAGACCAAAGGTAACTTATTTCAGTTGAATGCAAATGTAAGTACATGTCTTATGGCTAAGCTTGATGATAGTTGGATATGGCATAGGAGACTCTGTCATATAAACTTTGATAACATTGTAAAGGCTGGTAAGATCAAGGCAGTTAAAGGGTTGTCGGTGCTAAACAAACCGGATAATACCCTGTGTAGAGAGTGTCAACTGGGGAAAATGTCTTCCTCAACTTTTAAAGGTAAATCTTTCACTGCTGACAACTTGCTTGATCTTGTACATACTGATTTGTGTGGTCCTATGAAAACTAGGAGTGTGTAAGGTGATAGGTACTTCATGATCCTCACTGATGATTGCTCAAGAATGATGTGGGTCACATTCTTAAAAGACAAATCTGAAGCTTTTGGGAAATTGAAAGCTTTCAGAGCATTAGTGGAGAAGGAAAGTGGTAAAAGGATCAAGTGTCTCAGAACTGATCAAGGAGGGGAATTCACTTCCAGTGAATTCAACAAGTATTGTGAAAAATTTGGCATCAAGAGACAGTTGTCTACCCCCCAGACTCCACAGTAGAATGGCCTAGTAGAGAGGAATAACCGGACTGTAGTTGAAGCAGCTAGAACCATGTTGATTCAAGGAAAGGTAGCTCACACCTTTTGGAGAGAAGCGGTGAGCACTGTAGTCTACACTATGAATCGGGTACTCATCAAAAAGGGTAAGGACAAAACTCCTTATGAGTATTGGACCGGTAAGACACCTATTGTTAGCTACTTTAAGGTATTTGGCAGTAAATGTTACATCAAGAGGAGTGAACATCAGGGCAAATCTGAAGCTAAATGTGATGAGGGAATATTTCTAGGATATTCCACCAAGAGTAAAGCTTTCAAGTGCTACAACAATAGGACTCAGAGAATTATGGAAAGTATCAATGTAAGAGTTGATGAATCCTCTGAGAAAACTGAGGAAACCGACAGCGAGCAAGCTGTAAATGAACCGGTTGCAACCTTCTAGGAACCGGTTGTTAGCCAACCAAGTACCAGTAACAGTGTCCCTGAACCGGTGAATGCTGATACTGATGAAGATGAGGATGAAGAAGAAAAGCAAGAAGAACCAGTTAAGACCATTCCTCGGTATGTCAAGTTGAATCATGATCCTAAGCAGATCATAGGTGATAAGGATGTAGGAATCCTTACAAGAAGAAAGATTAGAGAAAACTCATGTATGATCTCTGAATTTGAGCCTAAATCATTCAAAGAGGCTCATAAAGATGAAGACTGGATCAAGGCAATGGAAGAGGAACTTGACCAGATAGAGAAAAATGGTACATGGTCCTTGGTACCCAGACCTAAGCATAAAAATGTCATTGACACCAAATGGGTGTTCAAAAACAAGTTGAATGAGGATGGCACAGTGATTAGGAATAAAGCCAGATTGGTATGCAAAGGATATGCTCAAGAAGAAGGGGAAGACTATGGAGAAACCTTTGCTCCTGTAGCCAGATTGGAAGGAGTTTGTATGCTTCTTGCATATGCAACTTTTAAAAGGTTCAAAGTATATCAAATGGATGTAAAATCTGCATTCCTAAATGGTGTACTTGAAGAGGAGGTGTATATAGAGCAACCAGATGGGTTTTCCCTATCTGAAGACAGTGATATGGTATGCAGGCTACATAAAGCCTTATATGGTCTAAAGCAAGCACCTAGAGCATGGTATGAGCGCCTACATTCCCATCTTGTGAAGATTGGATTTGAGAGAACAAGTGAAGATAGCAATATCTACTTGAAGTCTGAAGGAGATCAGATCCTGATTTGTGAGGTTTTTGTTCATGACATTATCTTTAGAGGAGATGACAAGATGAGTCATGAGTTTGCTGATGAGATGAAGAAAGAGTTTGAGATGTCACTCATAGGGGAGATTAAGTTCTTCATTGGACTGCAGATCCGACAAATGGAAGATGGAATCTTTATCACTCAGTCCAAATATGTCAAAGAGGTACTGAAGACCTTTGGCATGGAAGATAGCAAACCGGTTGGTACACCGATGGTGACCGGTTGCAAATTGACAAAAGAGGATGATTCCGCACTGGTTGATGAGAAGGAATATCGATCAATGATTGGTAAGTTGCATTATGTAGTGCATAGCAGATCGGATATTGTACATGCAGTTGACATTACTGCAAGGTTCCAGAAAAGTCCAAGAGAATCCCACTTGATTGCAATCAAGAAGATTCTTAGGTATTTGAAGGGAACAATTGACTATGGATTGTGGTACCCATATAGCAATGATTTCAATCTGAAAGTATTCACAAATGTTGATTGGGCAGGTAATGTGGATGACCAGAAAAGCACAACCGGTGGTGCATTATTTCTCGGTGGTAGACTGGTCTCATGGATGAGTAAAAAGCAGAGTTGTATCTCTCAGTCTACAGCGGAAGTGGAGTATGTTGTAGCTTTCATGAACTGCACTCAGACAATTTGGATGAAGCATGTACTGGAAGGCTTCAAGATTCCTGTATCTGAACCGGTAAGTATATTCTGTGATAACACAAGTGCTATCAATATATCAAAGAATCTGGTTTTACATTCTAGAACCAAGAATTTTGAGCTTAAGTATCATTTCTTGAGGGAAAAGGTTCAGAATAAAGAGATTGCACTGGAGCATGTGTCCAGTAAGGAGCAGTTAGTAGACATATTCACCAAGCCTCTCCCAAAGACTACATTTGTGCATTTAAGAGGTGAATTAGGGGTACTGCCCCTTCAGGAGGTGAACTAAACGTATTTGCTCCACATCAGTCAGGTATTGTATAGTCAAATTTTTGTTGATTGATGTGTTGAAAGATGCTACTCCCCAGGGGGAGCAACATAGTGGAATAGGCTTGCTTGTGCCTCCACTTTGGCATTGTTGTCAAAGGGGGAGAATAAGTGAAATGGAGAAGATATCAGTAGAAATTGGGGGAGAAGATGTGAAGCGGAAAGATATCTTTGTATATTGCCATCAATGCCAAAGGGGGAGATTGTTGGCATTATGTGAACCGACATGAAGACATAATGATATTGTATGTTGTCATTGATGTCAATATGAGACATGGTGTGAACTGACACATGTGATAGGTGAAAAGAGAGAAGAACCGACATATGTATGAACCAGTTTATATGCCAAAGTGAATCGACATATTTGTTCAAGATGAACCGACATGCAGTTACGGGAACTGACACATTGAACTCTTGTGTTACTACCGGTTGGTAATGTCAGGGTTTCCAGTTGGAGTGCCTCAAGCCTGAGTGACTCAATCAGTGATCTTTGTGTGATGAGTTAGCATGGTAATGGATAACAGATCATGTTGCCATGTATGCCCTGTGCGCGTGAAGGATATTGTATGAAGAAGACTATTCCTATCTACCTCGGGAATGTGCGAAGTTTGTCAAACGATGATAACGTGTGATGGGTTATCAACCACCAAGAAATCGGTGGATAATGGACGACGGAGAATTTCTTGAGAATGATTCAAGATTATTGCATTTAATACAGTATGATTCAACGGTCAAGATTGAACCGTTTGAATTGCTTAACCCAACAGGTTTAGGGTTTAGGGTTTTTGCTACCGACCTGTTTGTTTCCTATAAGGTCAATGTTGTGTTTCTTTCAGAGTTATTGGCAAAATTTGTATGTGTGTATCCAAGTGAAGTGATACATGATCCTCGCCAGACCAAAGGAAAGAAGAGATACCTGCAAGTGTATGTGCAAAAGGTGAAGAGGAGCCAAAACGGATGTGCCTTAGCATTGAGTGTTGTTACCAGATCATTGTAAGTCCTGTTGATCTCTAACCACTTCAACAGTTGTTAAATCCCTTAATAGGGTAGCCTTAATAGGCTTGATATAAAATCCCCTAATAGGGTAGTCTTAACCGACTTGACTCAAATCCCTTAACCGGGTAACTCGAGGTTAATGAGTTATGAGAAGCTATAGAGCTTTGGAGATCCTTTAGCTATTGAGTTCTTGAAATCCTCTAACAAGGTGACCCTATTGGGTTTAACCCTTAACCGGGTATTATTGCTATCCCTTAACCAGGTGATCCCTAATAGGATTGGTTCCTAGCAGAACCTATTGTAATGTCTTTAACTGGACAAGGCTCCTAACAGAGCGGACTTCAAAAGAGTTCAAAAGCAACTTGTGGGTATTCATCCCCACCGTGGTTTTTCCCAGTTGGGTTTCCACGTGAAAAATATGTGTGTCATGTGTGATGCTTTTATCTTGTGATGCTTTGTAACTACCTGTTGAGCATATGATGGTTCTGTGTTTTATGCCTGTCTATAAAGCATACTGAACTAACTGTTGTGACGATCAGAGGATAGTTTATCTGTTCATGCATGAGAGTGAAATGGTAGTGTTGTTTTGAAGTTAAATGAAAAGCTAAGTGTTCAACCGGTCAATGCTTGTTTTAGACACTCTTGGCTTTACCGGTTGCAGTCTGTGTTGAATAGGTATTCTTGTTTGCCAGTCATTTGGAGTATTTGCTGTCAAACCAGTTTTGGATTGCTTTTGTGTTTTGTACTGATTCACCCCCCCCTCTCAGTACCGGTTTGGTACTAGTGGTTCATCATTGAGTTATCAGGATTTTGCTGTCGATGTTGGCCAACTTTTTGCATCTACACTCATTTTTCCTTTGTCTATAATGAGGACATAATTCATACAATATTGTTTCTGCAACATATTGCTTCTGTTTTGCCTCTAGAGTGTCAATTTGTGTGGCCATATTGTTGATGATATCTTGCTGAAAATCTTTGAGTAGATTAGTCAACTCCATTCTTAAGACCCCAAAGTTTACTTTATTTCCTGATGATGTATACTTGTATCCCCTGGGCTTTCTCAATGCAAGTCTTAAATAATTTTGACAAAGTTGTTGTATGTCACTCCAAGTAGCTTGAGTAATATCAACACCTCCCATAAGGTTCAAAGCATCAATACATTCATCATTAATTCTTCTTAAGAAGACCAATTTTTGGGAGTCTTCACTCAACTCATTATGTTTAGACTTTTTCAAGCTGAAGAAAAACCTTCCTACATAGTCTTCTAGAGATTCTTCATCTTTTTGTTGCATCTTAAATATATCATCTCCCCTCATATCACTTCCCCTACAATAGTCCTTGTATTTGTTAAGGATTTTTTCCTTCATAGTGTCCCAATCAGTTATAGAATCTTCTCCTAAAGACATAAACCAATAGAGAGCATAATCCTTTAAGGTGGATGGAAATAAATTCAGTCTATGTCCATTTATGGTATAGTCATAACTTTTGCATAAGACATCAAATTCAAAAAGGAAGGTATTTGGATCTTCTGTAATAAGGCCATAAAAGTGAGGGAGAGCACCAAGAGAGATGTTTTTCAAATTGGCATTGGCTCCCTATGGAGGAATAGGAAATTTGAAGGTCAGGTCAGGAGGTGGGGGTGGATTGTTACCACAACCCCCACCACCACTGCCCATGCCTGACATATTGCCTCTGTAAATCACCAATGCAACAAATGGATCTTCTATAGGTGGTGGTTCAGGTGGAGGAATGAGATTATCTAGTTTTGCAAAGAGTTGTACAAAATGATCAAGTGCTAGCTCAATGTTTATAGGTGGATCTTCTTCAAAGTAGTCCAGGTTAGCAAGGAATATCCCAAGGGGATCTCTTCTTCTATGCATATAGATATTGGAAAGATAACATCAGTCCTGCATAAATGACATGAATACTTATTCTACTCTAGGAAGTAAAATACTGCTATAATGACTTGACAAATGAAATCCTATGTTCTCCTAAACTTTCAGTTTATCACCATCTTCAACAACGAATCCAAAAATGTTGGTTTGAAACAATGGATGTTATACACAACTTAGTACTCAACTTAAAGACACAAGTTCCTAATTGAGCAGCTATCCAAACCCCATTACCTTGACTCATTTATCTATAAATATGAGGACGTACACCTTGAAATGGGCATGCAAGATAGTGTCTAAGAACAAGTCTATCTTCTTCTAAGTGAATGGAAATGCTGAATAAATCTTCGTAGAAAAGGAAATTACTGTTAGAATCATAACTCAGTAAAAATTATACTAACTTCTACTACCAAAATATAAATTCTTCTAAATTATACATAAACAACTATTCTTCTCTGTCATGGCTGCAGGAACAGACACATAGTAATAGTCTATGGCTACAGGAGCAGACAATGAGCAATTCAATAGAACAAAATTAAACAACTCGAAAAGAAAAACACATAAAAGATAACCAAACAAAATCCTCACTAAGTGGGCCCCCTTGGGCGAGTCTTCTGGAATGAAAGTGACAACAAAAACTAACTTATCGAACTTGCACAACCATATTAGAATATCATAAACTTGCTCAGAAAGTAGATATGCTCTTTATTCAAAAATCAAGCGAGCAACATAACATTGCTTGATAAGAAAGATAGTAACTAACTATCTAAGGAATATAGGAAGAATTTATAGCATCCATCCTTACAACAACTCCCATAAGAGTCGCTCCACTTCCTAATATCTAGGTGGAAGCTTTTATTTAAACTACGAAATCTAGGAAAACTAAGACAATTAGGACTCTGTCCTATTTTTGAACATCCGTAGATCTTTCCTATATAATCTCTACCATCCACCATAACAATTAGCAAAACTATTAAATGGGTCATGATTGTTCCGCGGATTCCTTAATGAGCTTGGACAACTAGTACCCAAGTTGTAACAATCCTTGACTTCTTCTTGCCTTCCTCTCCAGTCTTTGCCCGTGTTACCATGTTGCTATAAATGAAGCCATGTTTTATCTCAAAGAATGTTTCCACGTAGTTGCAATACAAGGATTAGAGTAAGCATTCCATCCAGATTTCATGATCATTCATTGCACACATTCATTAATCACACAAAAACAACAAATACTTATACTTGCATTCATAAAGTTCATGGTTTTGTCAAAATAAAGGTCTTAAGCTATAGGTGACATGATTATCAAAATAGGTCCATAAGGGCTAAAGCATGATATAGAATCCATCAGTAAATATAAAAGTCCTAAAAGATAGCAAAATGTATGCAAATAAAAGCATAAAACTAAGGCTCATCAAGGGACATGGAGGGATAACAGTTCTAATAAGATGAATTTGGAGTGGAATCGTTAAAATGAAAAGAGAGGACCCTAAGAAGGAATTTACATGGTTGAATATAATAGACAATGAAGTAACAACTAGACTGGTTGCATGCTATTTTGCCCCCCCAAAATTGAAGTTCTACAAAAAGGCAAATCTAGATAAAGAAGATCCTTATATTGCTTTAAAAAAATGACATTTTTGCTTTTAGCCCTTTAGGAGATATAATTATTATTGGTAATTTTAATGCTACAACAATAATCCAGTCTATCCTATTGGGTGGTGATGATGTGGACAACAATCCCCTTTGGCTAGATGAAAATGATGATCACCATGAAAAAAGACTTCTCAAAATGGGAATGGGAGTATATTTCACTTTGGGGTTGATTTGTTAGGCCTATATAGCCTTTATGGTTTAATTATTTGTAATGGCATGGAAACTTAGTTGAGATTTGGTGGCATCGCATATAAAACCTACAACAATCAAAGTATTATAGGCTATATGATATGCTCTTAGAGCTCTATTTGTAGGTTATTGGAATTCACTGTTGGTGCTTGAACTTGAATTTCAACCATATGCCTCTCCTTTTTAAGTTTGACATTTACACAATTGGTCTACATGGAGAGTGGGTCCAACAATTACATGAGAAGGTTCACAAAAATGGTAATTTTTTTATGAACCAGGAAAATTAGGAGCTCTTTGCAACAATAGTTTCAGTTGACAAAAAACAACATGGAAAATAAATAAGACAACAAAGAAAAGGAGCACATTTGCAATAGTAGGCTAATACCCTTAATCCACGAGGCTTTAAAAGTATGTAAAATATCTCAGCCTGTGAAGAAAGCTTCAAACACTTTCCCAACTAATCCCTGGTATGACGAAGAATGCAAACTCACTAAAAGATCGTGCAAAGAGAATGCGACAAACACATAAATAAAATTGATAATTTATGTGATAGAAAGAAGGTATGAATTGATTTCCTTGAGGAAGCACAACCTAAAGGTTTTTGGTGGGAACTGCAAAAGAGAAAACAAATAGAAAATAACATCAAGGATACTCATTGGTTAGAATATGCGAAAAGTCTATATGAGAGGACAAAAGAGAAAAGTTACCCTCCCATAATTGACACTACAATTAGGATATCAAACATGGTATAAAATTTTTAACAATCGGTAAAGCTCAAGACATTGAGTGGTTGTAGGCCAATTTTTTAAAATGGGGTGTTGAGACTTTGACTCCACACATCAAAATAATTTTAACAACATTACTCAAAGCAACTTTCCTTTGGAGTTGATAACCAACGTTGTTATTCCTCTTTTTAAAAGTGGGGACATCAATAACCCTTCAAACTATTACACTGTCATGGTCAATATTCTTCTTGGAAAACTCTTTGGGAGCATGATGGAGCGTAGAATCAATAGTTGGGTTGAAAAAGAAGGCAAAATAGAAAAAGGGTAGTCTGCTTTTAGGCCAAGACACTCTACCATTGATTATTGCATCACTCGTCGATACTTAATTGAAAAGGTTTGGGATACCCAAGGTGGATAGGCATTTTGTTGCTTTGTTGATTTAAAAAATGCTTTCAAAACATTGTCCCTAGGGACAAGCTTTGGAATAGAATGGAAGAGCTTCAAATTCCAAACAAGTATAAAGCAACTATTCATAAACTCTATGAGCAAGTTAGAGCAAAAATCAGAACTAAGGAAGGATTTTTTGAATGCTTTGGTAACGATATTGGGGTCAAACATGTTTGTCCTCTTTCCCCCACATTGTTTAGTCTATATATTGATAAGCTGGAAGAGTGGTTAAACAACTCTATGGGAGGGGGTATTCAATTAGCAGGCTATGTGATGAAACTTCTTTTTTATGCGGATGATCTTATTCTAATTGCAAAATCTGCTCATGGTTTGAGGGAACACTTGAAGGCTTTAGATCTCTTTTGTTGAGAGGTTAGAATGTAGTTAAACACCAACAAAAATAAAGTCATGATCTTTTCTTTGAAGCAAAAAAAGTAACAAGTTAACTTTACCTCAAGAGAAAACTCCGTAGAGATAGTGTAATAGTACAAGTACATAGGAATTGATTTTTACAATAGGCTCAGTTGGGAGAGACGTAGGACAAAGAGGATCCAAGTGGGATGTAGAGCTTCTTACCTTCTCCTGAATAGGTGCAAGAAGGTGAAACTATGGGACTGAAAGACCAAGAAAATCCTTCTTTGTTTATTGGTTATTCCACTTGTCCTTTATGGGTGTGAAGTTTGGGGGAGTAACATGTCAAATCACAAGTGGACATAATTTGAAAGAATTCAAAAACACTTAAGCACTAGTAGCCTCAAAGTCAAATCAATGGTTCCCTATGAGATCCTTTTAGCTAAGGTTAGTATGTTTCCAATGGAGGCTTTGTCAATAATCTGTTTGTTAAGCTACTTAAAAAGGTTGAAAACATGGATGAATACTGTTGGCCCAAAATGGTTACTATAGAGGAGTTAAAACACAAGAAGAAGACTTGGAGAAAGTAAAATGACAAGTGGATGAACAAATGGGACATTAATTGGCAAGATTGTCCTAACTGTAACAAGGAGATACAAATTTGGGTGTTGGAAAAATTTAGGATTGCCATGTGGACAAAACAAAATGACCCAAAAAAATACATTATATCAAAGAATTCAATCCCATGGGGACGCACAACAAAAAGGCTTATCTATGGGTTAAAATCAAGGGAAAGGCTAGAATCTTAGTTGCTTAGTCGAGGACAGGGTCCCATCATCTTCGATGTGAAACAAGTAGATGGATAATAACTCCCAAAGAATTCAATCCCATGGGGACGCACAACGAAAAGGCTTATCTAAGGGCTAAAATCATTTTGACCAGAAAAAATACAATATGTCAAAGAATTCAATCCAGAAAAAATACATCATGTCAAAGAATTCAATCCCATGGGGACGCATAATGAAAAGGCTTATCTAAGGGCTAAAATCAAGGGAAAGGCTAGAATCTTAGTTGCTTAGTTGAGGACAAGGTCCCATCATCTTCGATGTGAAACAGGGAGATAGATAACTCTCAAAGAAGACTGGGAAGAAAGGACTTGTATCTTTTGTGGTAAAAGGGCAGTTGAAACTAAATAACATTTCATCATGGAGTGCGTGGCTTATGAGGATATCCGTAAGCAATTTGGAGACAATCTGAACAAATTATTGGAAGAAACAAGACTTCACAAAACTACAACTTTCTTAATCAAAATTCATTAAAAAAGAGCTGACATGAAAAAAATTCCAATTTAATATTGTCTTCGTCCATTCATTCAAAGTCTTCACCAATAAACTAAATGTTATCCCATAAAATCTTAATAATGCCTAGCGAACACCCAAAACGTCGACGACCTACATATTGTTTGTTTGCTTAAAAAATGTCATTTTCCGAGATACTAATATTTGTACCGTGGCATTGTTCGGGGCAAACAAATGATATAACCATCCGAAGCAGCAGACAGACAGGAGGAGAAGAGAGGGTTGCAATTGGCAAAGGGCAATGGCAGCCCCAATGAGGTCGGTGGTAACGGTTGGAAGCTCGCTGACGCTAGAAGAGGCCAAGAAGCGCGCCTTAGATCTCTATAGGCAGGCGTGCCGTGCCCTTCCCCAGATTGTTGAAATATATAACCTTTCTGAGATCATCACAACTTCCCAATTACGTTCAGCTATCTCATCCCAGTTCCGCAAGCACACAAATGTAACCAATCCAAAGGTATTTAATGTATTCCATGCAAATATATTGCTTTCTTGTAGGATTTAGCCTAAATTCAGACATTTTCTTCTACTGTGTGCAATTGTAGCGCCTGGAACCTAAGCTGTTGCTCAATGGTAACAACAGTCAGTCCTGTGAGGTAGGTTAGCAATGTAGAGTGATTTTCCCGCCTGAACAAACTATTTTAATGTATTTTAGTTCTCAGCCAAGTCAGATGCATTTGTCAAACGAGATCCCTTTCTGGAATTGTGTGTAGCCTGTGGCAAGGTTGGGTTTATTATCCAACTTAGTCATGAGATTGAAACCCAGTGGGTCAAAATTAGGACAACATATAATGTGAATAGAAAGAAATGCCATCTGTAATTATATGCCAAATTCTCTCCTTGGACTTGGCCCTGGCCTCAGGATTGACGTTTACCTTATATGTTATCCAACTTTTGACATTTCCACCCCTGGGTTTTGACACTATGACACAGGTTGGAAGTAAGTCCAACTTTGCTAGTGCACCTACAGTTAAAGCACATTATAGAAATTTTTTCCTGTTTACCTTTTATTGGCTGCTCTAAACGGGCAGCCTGTGCCAAAGAATGCCTGGAATGGCAGAATGGGGTATAGTGTAGTTAGAGATGTCTGCATACACAAATTTCAAATGTGCAAGCAACCTCCGGAGAAGGCTTGTTCCGTTTTAAACTAAAGACTAAATTAATACGTGGAAGGAAAAGGGTTGAGAGGAGGCATGGGGTATAGAAAGAGTCATAAAATTCTAGAGATACAATAAAATGGTAGGTGGAGGGGTGCCAAAGTGAGAGATCAGTTAGCCCTCCCGTTAGCACACAACTGTTCCTTCTCCATGAATATGCAAATGTCTGTGGGGGCCGTTGCGACAACTTACATTATGCAGACCTGTCAATTTGTAGAACAGCGTTAATTGACATCTATGGCTAGTGGATAATGAATACACAAAAGCAAAATATTTATGGCCAGGGGGCATAAGCAAACAAGCACAAAATATGCAGAAATCACATTGGTGGCACCCTTAAGGAGGGTATATGAGAAATAAAAGCTAAAATTAATATTCTGTTAATCAAGAGCTAAAAGTACAACGATCAGTTAGTCATTTTTACAAGAGCAAACAACAGCACTAAAATTGTGAATACAGCCAAAAGATCTTTACAAAGAGGGAAAACTCTGTAAATACAGATTACAAAGATGAAGCAATCACGGCCATTGATTCAATATGATTAAATTAAGGGACCAAATTGATTTGCATGCAAAATCTAAATGAAATACATCTCCTCCTTTAGGCTAACTTGCTTCAGGAAGTTTTAAATCAAATATTTAAAAAGAGAAGCCACAACAATTGATAATTTAAATAACTTGCACAACTTCAAAGGATTTTAATAAAATAGGGGATTTCATTAAAATTCGAATGTAGTCCTTTCATATTGCTTAGTTTTTACTTTCACAGGACTCGGGATTGAATCAAACCTTTCTAAACAGCAAATATTATACACATGACAAATCAGAAGTTAAGTAGGGCTCGCAAGGTATGATATCCTTGATAATAATGCCATATTGAAAGTGATGGAGGATGCTAACATATTAATCCAAAGACATGTAAACTAAACCTGCTGTTGGAGTGGCGACGAAATTGCCTATTCCTTTTGTAAGGGTTGTCCACCATGACAAAATTTTTCAGTGTCTTTGGTTTTATGCATTCTCCCTTTCCTATTTAGGGAAGGTTTTACTTATACCAAGCAATATCCTCATTTGAAGTTAGGTGTGAAGAATTTTTTTTTAAGGAATGAGGGTATGTTGGACTAAGAAGGTGAAGGTGGTTGACCGTCTATAGTCGTGCAAAATCATGAGGTTAAGACTTTGGCCAGCTGCCCCAGTTTGTGGAAGGGGTTTCTAATAGTGGACGGGTTTCTCTTTATTCATCAACAAGTGCAAAAATGTGTTGACTTGGTGGTCAGCACCTCCTTGGGGACTCATGACATGGCTTAACTGCCTCCCATGGGTTGGGTTAAATCTGGTGTTTGTATCAGGCGTCGTTAGTTCGAGCTTTTGGCGCAACGGAAAATGATTCAAACAATTGGTATCATAGCCTTGGGTCACGGGTTCGAGTCTCCCTTCAGTGGGTGCTGAGGGCTCAGTTGGTGCTGAGGGGGAGATTGTTGACTTGGTGGTCAGCACCTCCTTGGGGACTCGTGACACGGCTTAACTGCCTCCCGTGGGTTGGGTTAAATCTAGTGTTGTATCGGGCGTTGATAGTTTGAGCTTTTGGTGCAATGGCAAACAATTCCAACAATATGAACAAAACATCAAAATTTAGTTAGTTTTTTTTCCCCATTTATGGGTTGTTTGATTGTGACTATCCTTACTTACCTTCCAACATTTATAATTAATATTTCTTATAAATAATTTTTGTTATACTTAAAAAGATGAATACAATTTTTTAACTTTCAATAATAAATTATTAGAATTTAAAGAAGTGCCAAAAGAATCCTTACCAATAGATAAATACATAACCTTCAGCATTAAACCAATTGAGTGATATCCCATAAAATCATCAGAATGTCTAGGGAACACCCAAAACATCAACTACACATTGTTTGCTTTACAAATGTCTTCTCGTGAGATACAAATATTTGTACTGAGACCACACATGGTCGTTGAAGCGACCATTGCCTGAGCTGGGGCAAACAAATGAATTAACCATCAGGAGCAGCAGACAAAAAAAGGATGAGAAGAGACGGTTGAAATTGGCAAAGGCAATGTCAGCCCTGATGAGGTTGGTTGTAATTGTGGGAAGCTTGTGGATGCTAGAAGAGGCAAAGAAGTGCACCTTGGAGCTCTACAAAGCAGGCATGCCATGCCCTTCCTCAAATTGTTAAAATGTATAACATTTCTGTGATCATCACTACTCCCCAATTATGTTCAGCTATCTCATCCCAGTTCTGCAAGCACACTGATGCCAGAGCACATATAACAATTCCCATCCTGCTTTCTTGTAGGATTTAGCCTAAATTAGATATTTTCTTGTACTTTGTGCAATTGTAACGCCTGGAACCTAAGCTGTTATCCGATGGTAATAACAATCAGCTCTGTGAGGGAGGTTAGCAATGTGGAGTATGTTTCCAGCATGGACAAGCTATTTAAATGTATTTTAGTTTACAGCCAAGTCAGATGCACTAGCCAAATGAGATGCCTTTCTGAAATTGTGTGTAGCCTGTGGCAAGGTTGGGTTTATCCTCAAGCTTAGTCATTGTATTGAAATCTGGGGGGACAAAATTAGAACAATAAATAATGTGAATGGAAAGAAATGCTCATGTGAAATTATATGGCAAATTCTACTTGGACTTGGCCATGACATCAGCTGAATAATGTTTACCTTATATATTGTCTAACTTTTGACATTTGTGCCTCTGGTTTTTTGACACTTATACCCGTGGGTTTCGACACTTGTAACCCTGTTTTTAACCATAGTTCCAGGACTCGCTAGGAATCTCCGAGTCTTGGCGAGTCTGGAGCCGAGTGACCCTAGCCGAGTCTCAGGGACTTGAGACTCTCCAGGAACTCGCTCTAGGCAAGACTCACTAGAAACTGGTTTTGTGCCGAGTCCTGTCGAGTTTTTGCTGAGTCTTGCCGATTTTTTGCCGAGTCCCGAGTCAGGTCAGCCTTGCCGAGTCCGTGCCGAGTCCGAGTCTTGGAACTATGATTTTAACACTATAACCCAGTTTGGAAGTGAGTCCAACTTTGCTGGTCCACCTACTGTTAGAGTGCATGGTGGATTTTTTTTACTTTTTAGCTTCTGTTGGCTGCTCCAAACGTGCAGCCTAGGATTGGGGAAGGCTTGAAATGGCAAAATGGGGTACAGTGTAGTTGCTGATGCTCACATGCACAACTTTCAAATGTGCAAGCAACCTTTGGAGTGTTAATGATAGAACCAAAAAGGCAAGACACAAAAGTCTAAAACTTAGAAAATCTCACAAGAACAAGATACACAAAATTTTATCCTGGGAAAATCCTCCACCTGAGGGTGAAAAACCCAGCCACACCAAAAATCAAACTTTATTATTGGCACAAATCTGATACAATGCTCACTTTGACAATCAACAGTATAAGCCAAAAACCTTCTGAAAATGATGGCTTCTACCATATATACGACATATAACCTTTCTATAATATGAAAGGATCACACATTAATTGAACACACAGAGATAATACAGAAAGACCGATGAAGGTGCAATGATTCTGAAGAAGATATCATTTCCCCCCCCCCCCCAAAAAAAATCTGCTCTACGAATAATCACCAACACATATATATAAATTTTCCTTCTTAAGAATTTCATCGCTCCCCACTACAACCTGCAAAACGCTCCTCTTAAAGAACAAGTTCACGAAAAAGATAACTTGAGACGGAGAAAGGCAGAAAGCTAAGACGCCATAAACTCGGCGACAGTTACAAAGTAAATCGTAACTCCTCCTGCACCGACATGAGCCACATAGATGAATACACAAATGAACACCGACGAAAGCCACAAGGATGTAGACACGAAAGAATCTCTTCCTGGAAGGAATACGAAGAGAATAGGAGAAGAACCGTCGGAGACACGAAGCATCAAAGGTGCGGAATCAAGAAGTGCGGAGACAGATATGAAAAGAACCGCCACTAGCAAGGACGCAGGTCGGTGACAGTGATGAGGAATTTGATACATGATCAGTTACATAGAAGAAACTGACAGATCACAAGGAAGTCGAACAACTGAACACAATAACACAACCATCGCAGGTAAATGAAATCTCCTGCAGCTACAAACATTAACATGGAGAAGGCCATTCCCTTTATAAACTGAAGACTAAATTGTTACACGGAAAGAAAAGGGACAAGAGAAATAAAATAAAATGGTGGGTGGATGGGTGCCAAAGAGAGAGATCAGTTAATCCCCCTTCAGTATACAACTGGTCCTCCTCCATGAATATGCAAATGCTTGTAGTGGTTCTTACTCAACTTACATTATGCACATCTGTCAATGTGCAAAAGAGCATTAATTGACATCTATGGACAATGGATATTTCATTTTTGTATGCAGAAAGACAATTCCCTTCCTTCTGGAGGGCATAAGCAAATAAGCACAAAACATATCCAGAAATCAGACTAGGGGGCACTATTTGAAACAAGATATGAGAAAAAAAATGCTAAAGCCAATTTTTTATTAATCAATAGCTAAAAGATCAACAATTAGTTAAGTCATTTTTACAAGAGCAAACACCAACACAATTTGTAAAAACAACCAAAAGATCTTTACAATGAGGAAAAATGCTGTACATACAGATTGCAAAAAGGAAACAATCTTAGCCATAATTTAATATGATTAATACAAGGGGCCAGATTGGTTTTCATACTAAACCTAAATGAAAGACATACTAAAGGATCAACAATTAGTTAAGTCATTTTTACAAGAGCAAACAACAACACTAAATTTGTAAAAACAACCAAAAGATCTTTACAATGAGGAAAAATGCTGTACATACAGATTGCAAAAAGGAAACAATCTTAGCCATAATTCAATATGATTAATACAAGGGGCCAGATTGGTTTTCATACTAAACCTAAATGAAAGACATTCTCCTATATGGCAACCTGCTTCACACTCCTCATAAAGTGGGGAGGAAAAGCTCGGCTCTTGTTGGACGTTTCATGAAGATCCTTCAAGAGATCCCAGATCTCTTTTGCTGTTTTACTAGAAGGCACCTGTGGGAGTTGATCATTTGTGACGGAGAGTTTGCTAAGCATGACAACCTCTCGATTCTTGACATCATGTTTGTCTTGATCATCACCTGCTGTTGTAGGACGAGATTCCTTGCCCAAAACAAGCTGATCAAGGCAACGATACTCAAAGATCGATAACATGCGTTGTTTCTAGGTGTTGTAGTTGAGGCCGTTGAACTTCTGACTGTGTTCCAACATGATGTTGGTCAAAGATGCCATCACAGAAATTGAGGTTGAACGTGGTCAACCTAGTGAAGGCACAAAGAATGAGACAAAAGATTCTGATTAAAAATCAGAATAGAAGCAATTACACAAAAATCTAAAACCTTGGAGTGGAATTCAACGCACGAATCCCAATGCATGAATTTCAAGGTTTGTTGAAAAACCCATAAATTTAAAATTTTCTGCAATCTTAAAACAGCATAAACGGTGCCCAGAAGACAACAAAATTCCCAACATCCACAGAATTAGTAGAAATTGCAAATTGTTTTTAAATGCCAAGGCAAATTTGTTGGCACAAAATTTGAGGCATGGAAAACGAGGCACTTAGAAAATCTGAGACCAACCCAAAAAAGCTCTTGAAAAACCCACCAAGAATTTGAGAACAGAATGCAGATCTGACGGCTCAAAAAACAATGCATCTAGAAAAATCTGACGACGACCCAATTGAGGTCTCGAAAAACCCACCAAGAATTGCAACCAGATTAAAATTTCGACTTGAACTGAAAGGTCAAAACCCTAGTCGAAAATTGTAGAAACCCTAGGAAAATTTTCAATATGCAAAAAAACCCTAAAATCTCCAGAACCCTAAAAAACATGAACTGCTGCCCAGCACAAAGAAATTCGCCCACGAACCAGAAACCCTCGAAACCGTCAAAAAGCCTTCAAAAAAGCAAAATCGTTTTTTTATAAAAAAAACAATTAAAAAAAATCTGGAAAATATTCCACAAAGAAGGCCATGAATTTTTATTAAAAAATATACCAAACTTTAAAGATTCTCATCGACCCGCTCTGATACCATGAAAAATAAATTGAATGAATGATTCAATAATCGAATGATTACATTGAACGATATACACACGTATATATAGAGGTTACAAGACGATGTTCTATATTTAGAACATAACGTTAAAGTAAAAGATTAAAGAGCTAAACACTAAATTAAGCTTGAAAGCTAAATTAAGCTTAAAAGCTAATTAACTAAAAAGAAAAAGCTAAATGCTAAATAAAGCTTAAAAGCTAATTACCTAAAAAGCTAAATGCTAAATAAGTCGACAACTTAAAATAGAAGATGACCATTATAGAAGATATTAATATTATTTTAACAGTTTTTTATTTAAATATTTAAAAAGAGAAGCCAAAACAAATGATAATTAAAATAACATGCACATCTTTAAAGGATTTTAATAAAATATGGAATTTTATTAAAATTCAAATATAGTCCTATCATATTGCGCAGTTTTTAATTCACTACAAGACTTGAGATTAAACCAAACTTTTCTTAACAACAAATATTATACAAATGACAAATTAGAAGCTAGATAGGACTCACAAGGTATGACATCCCTGATGATAATACCATATTGAAAGTGAGGGAGGATGTTAACACTTCAATCCGGAGACAAGTACCCCAAACCTGCTGTTGGAGTGGCAATGGAATTGTCCCTTCCTTTTTTTTATGTTCAAGTTGTTAGAAGTTTTGTCATTGATGTCAAGTTTTTCCAAGGTTTATTTGAGCTGCCTGCCTGTTAGCTTGAGCTGCTTGAGGTGCCTAACTGGTTGCTTGAGGTGGCTGCCTGTTTGGTTGAGCTAGTTGTCTGCTAGCTTGAGGTGCCTGAGCTGTGTGTATGTCTTCTTGAGCTACCTGTGTGTCTGCATCAGCAGTCTGTGTGCTTACATGTCATCCAGTCAGCTGCTACATCAGCTTTCTGCCATATCAGCCACGACTTTTTCAAAGGGAATCTTTATAATATGTATTGAATATCTTAAGTTATGTGGCTCATTTATTTTGGGGGTTTATTTTAAAATGAATTTGACGCATCCTTCCCGTTTCTCCCTTTCTGGAGACGATTTTAGTATTTTATTTAATGCTGGGCGGTGATTAAGATGAATCCATTTGCCGTGTTTCTGGAACACGTACTGAGGAAGTTTTTTTTAAAAAAGGATGCATTTCTTTTTGAGTATGCCGGCTACTTATTATATGCGCTCAGTGCATATTGTCTATTTCCAGCTATTTGTGGTGTATGGGAAATTAATTCCAGTCAGACTTGAGATTAAAAAAAAGGGATTCAATGTTTGAAGTATCGATTTAAATGGCACATTCGATTTGAATGTTTTTTTGTTTGGGGGTAATGACTTGTGCAAATAAAAATAAAAATGGTTTTAGCGCATTTAAGACTTCAGCTACGTGGGTTTGTCTTTGTCGGGAAAAACTTTATCGTGGGCCTTGTTGGTGTACGTTTTATCATATACCGAACATTAGAATAAAATACCCAAGGATACTCTATCCTCTCTTGAAAACCACCACTTATGCTATGGTTGCAAGAAGACTATATGGTGATTCCAAGGTTTCTTTGGTCAGGTCTTGATGTGTGGATAAGCTCAATGGGCGTTGTGATATGCTGGTAGTACACAAAGGGACTTACGCTTGGCTCGTTCAATTCACAATGGAGATTTATCGTTTGAGTTTTGGATCATGGATTTCAAGTAAACTGAAAAGGAGATAAGGGTTTAGAAATTCTAACCTATTCCTAAGAATTTAAGAGACGATAAAGACTGGGTGATGTTGGTGTTGGAAATAAGCCACACCCAGACCGACGATGGACTGATCCAAGAGGGGCCAGTAGCTTAGTGGTAGAGCACTCCAACAGCGTATGGAAGGTCCTAGGTTCGAGTCCTAGCTGGTCCATGTCTCAACATGGTATTAGAGCCAGGTCCAGGCTAGGAGCCCCAAGCACACGAGAGGTGTGGCTTAAGGGGGGGTGTTGGTGTTGGAAATAAGCCACACCCGGACCGACGATAGACTGGTCCAAGAGGGGCCAGTAGCTTAGTGGTAGAGCACTCCAGTAGCATATGGAAGGTCCTAGGTTCGAGTCCTAGCTGGACCATGTCTCAACAGGTGAAACTAATAACAACACTTTGTTTTGCCACACTTAGGACAAGTACGCAAAGCATGCGCAATCTTCTAAGGTTGCGCTCAAGATTTTCACACTTATGAATAATACCAACAATTGAACAATATTATTCTAAGTAGAAGTTAAACATCCACATTAAAAGCTCAGGCTAACTTTACACATTGAATGAAAATCATCCATCCAACAAAAGTATGAGCAAAAAGTTTCACCAATCTAAACTATCAAATCCTTCATTCTTCTAACATACATGATATAAAATCTACACTATGATGAGGGATAAGAACCATGCAAACTCCAAAATAAGGGAAATAATCACCACCAATTCGAACAATGTATTACTTATTATTTTGGAAATCCTAAGGAACAATTGCTTATCTCAACATGTTTTGCAACATGCTCCCATAATTTACAAATGAGGGGTGAGCTCAATTGCGAATACTGATTTCCAATCAACGGTCGAGATTAAAACAACCTAACCCTAATCAAAGTTTCCGAAAATAGATCAAATATCCGTCGGATGAGAGACAAGTGGCACAAGATGCTATCTTATAGGATTGCACCCCCTTCTTCTGTTGAGAGGTAGTGTGTTCAATGAACCTAGACACGTTGACTTGAATTCCCCAATTTGTGCCGAAAAAGTTTGCCGAAGTATGGAAATTTGTTTGGAATACTCTTCTTGCCGCCAATTTATGTTGCTCATGGGAGCTTGTCTTTGACTCTTAAGAAATGAAATCCTTCAAGAAATCTGGAATTTCTTTCCATACTTTCGTCGAGTCTGAAGACTTTTCTTTCTTGATGCCTAGAGACTCTTTCAAGTGCCTTGAATTTGGAGAAGAATTTGATTCATCTCCTCTTTGTTCTTCTTCTTTTTTCTTGTTTCCTCTCCAACATTTAGTCAAAATTTGATTCTTTTGGTTGTGGAAAATTCCACACTTAGCCATTTTTCATGTATCAAACTTTTATCAACTTGTTCGTTTGATTGACCCTTGATTTCATGTGCTTGTCAAATTTATTTTCCTACTTGATTGTTGGTCTGATTTCATGTGAATTTGTCAAAACTTGTCTTTCCTCATGGCATGCCAACCTGATTGTCTTCTTGTCTAATGGATCAAATTTTGAGTTCATTGATCCGACATCTTCATATATTTTATTTATGCCTTGGACAAATTCGTGTTTGAGTTTGATCAACTTGCTTGGACAAAGGCTTGGACAATTTTCAGTCTTGTCTTATGTCTTGACTGTGAATGTGCCAATTTATGTTTTCTCCCTCTTAGGTTGTCTTAAACCAAGAACTTGAATGTGTTTGACATATTAGGGTTTGTGCCTTGGAACAAATTTGTGTCAGTCTTTATGTCTTGGCATGCTTCATGTCAATTGGCTTGTCCTCGGATTTGGAATATTCTTGGACAATCATCCTTCATGTTTGATGGATCGGCACATTTCGGAAATATAATCAGACAATTTGTCTTGCTCTTTGTCATGTCATCTTGGCAGGCTTCGGAAGTATGATTGGACAAATTATCTTCTAATTTGTCAGTCCATCTTGTTCTTGGAAGGACAAATTTCATGCTTTGGATTGTTTAGCATGCTCGAAGACTTTCCTCTTGGCAAGGTGTAGTTCACATATCCTTGGGACAATTTTTAATTTGATCTTGATTTAATTGGACAAGACCTTGGACAATTTTCTCCTTGATCAAGACAAACTCGGAAGGCTTGGAATATGCTAAGACATATTGTCTTGTCTCTGTGCTTATCAGATGTGGAGGTTTGATCACCAAGCTTTACTCATTCTTTCCATGTCAAGCGCTTAGAAGATCATTCTCCAAGCCTTCTCTCCTTATTATCATGCGAACCTTATTATGTTTCCCTTCAAATTTTGGCGGTCTTGAGAGAAATTACTCAGGCCAATCTACTGTTCTTTGTTCATCTTTAACTGCTGTTCTTGACTGGTTTGGACAGAATTCGAACAGTCTTGCTATGCCACAAGTGAATTTGCTTTATGCCAATCTGATTTCTGAACTTGGAGAATTCAATTTACTTGTCCTGATCGCTGTTCATGACATAATTTGCACAGAGTTTCCTTGGCCTTCACACAAACATCTTTCTCATGCTTTAAGCGAATTTATTGTGAACATGGCGAACTTCTGAGTTTGATATGCTTGGTTTCTTATCTTCATGGCAAATTTTACTGTCTCTGATCATGTTCTGATGCTTCTCCATGTTCTTCATGTTTGGAAGCTGCTTACTTTAGCTCATCCTTGGTGAATTCTGGGCATAGGCTTATGCTCCAACTTTGGCGAACTTGGATGATGTCTTGACATGTATCATCTTGCAGATTTGAAAGATTTCTGAGGAGTTCATGTGCAGATTTGGATTCTTTCTCCCAAGGTAGATTCAAGGATGATTAATGGTGAACTCAGAATTTTATCAGCAAACCTTGGTGATGGCAAACTTGAACCTTTTGAATGTCCCTTTCAAACTCTTGGACTTGCTTTATTCTTCCTTCTGGAGATGATCAAAGCAGAATTTACACCTTCAAACTGTTATCAATGGCGAATTTGAAGAGGATATAAACCCTTGAATCTATACCTTCAAACTGTTATCCAAAGTCGAATTTTGCTAACCCTGCTGCAAATTTGATAACTTAATCAATCTTTGGAGCTGCTTCCTTTGAAGAATTCAAATTTTTTTCTTCAAACCCTTGAATTTACTTTATCTCTGCAAGACTAATCTGATAATGTGATCAGATTTTGGCATGAATCTGATAATCTTTTAAATTTTTGAGCTGCTTACTGCTTACTCTGATCACTCTTAGCAATTTTCTTGAATTTGGCAAAGAGAAGTGATAGTAAAACTTTGTCTTTATAGCTTCTTGAGTTGCTTCTAGAAGCTTTATTGTTTTATTCTATCTTTAGGAAATTTAAACTCCTTGCCTTCTTCTAGAAGGAAGCTTGGAAGATTCTCAAAAATTAGAAAGTTTTATTGTTTCATCCTCCCTCTAAGAAGTTGGAATTTTATCCTTAGAAGCTTCCATCATGTTTTAGAAAGTTTTATTTGTTTTAAATCTCTTTCTAGAAATTCGAATTTGAGGAAGGCATGTAACAATTTTTTTTTTTTAAGTGACTTTAATGGTTTAAATGCCAAGTCATCATACTTGCCATCTTTAATTCTCTTGGAATGCCATGTCATCATTTATTGTCAAGTCATCTTTTATTGCCAACTAGGAAATTTATATCATTTTTATTCTATGCCATCTTCAATTTCGCCTAAGTGGGCCTTACATTCTTTCTCAAGCTTTGGTGAATTTTGCACTTCTTCCTTATGCCATGTTTTTAAAGTGGACTTGGAAAGAATTTCTAGCCTGGACATGAGGTGCACTTTAAAAATTGTTAGACATTTTTGGTGCATGAATAAGCTTAACCTTAGGCAGGAGTTAAGTAACCCTTGCCACGAATTAGTTAACCCTTGGTAGGAGTTTAACACTTGTCGGACAATTTTTCTTGGACAATTTTTAAATTGATCTTGCTCAAACTTCTTCCACATTTTAATTGATCGTTTGCCATTCTACCCTTGAACCTTGTTGAACTTGTCTGCATTTTTTATTTCTTCAACCTGGACGAAATTTTTGATGTGCCATTCCACTTGCCTTCTTTTGACTTGGTCGATAGTGTTCATGCCATGCTTATACCTTGCTGGTTCATTTGGACAAAAACCCTAATCTGGATTTCCATTTTGCTTTTTGCACTTGGAGACCTCATTTTTGAAATCTGAGACCATGGGTAGGAATAATTCGGCATGAGGATCAAAACCCTAATCTAAAAAAAAAGCAAAATTTTCAAACCCTTGTTTTTTACACTTAGAAGCAAAATTTTTCGAATTTGAAGACATGGGCAGGATCAGAATGACCTAAAGAACAAAACCCTAATCTCAGAAAAAAGTAAAATTTTCGAAGCCCTGCTTTTTATATCTAGAGGCAAGATTTTCAAATTCTAACAAAATGGGTAGAGTAATAAAATAGCTCAAAGAACAAAACCTAGATGCCAGTTTCAAAAAAGTAGCAAGCAAAAATTTCTAAAAATAGCAAGGTGTCAGAAATGACCCAAAGAAATTGCGATCCTCGTCCTTTGGACCTTCTGAACACTTTGACAACATTCATACATGATTCTGAGCATGATTTCTCAGCTTGGCTTGGGATGAATTCTCAAAAACTTTAATTCCTCATTGTAAAAAAATTGGTGATTAGCAGAAGCGACGCTAAAGCAAAACCCTAAAAAGCAAAAATAGGGGGTCCCCATTTGCAATGGTGCGATGTGTGAAATAGGTCACAACAAGCCTTTTTTTTCAAAACGCTTTTGAGAATTTTTTCTGTGTCATGATAGTATCGCAGGTGTTATGAGATGAATATCGTGAAGCCTTCGTATTCTTGTTGTGTCGGAAAATGGCCATATGATGGTTGTCGGGATATATGGCATATCCGAAATACTAGCTAGGCATTTAAAAAAAAAAAAGGAAGTTCGAATTGAGTGTGGAGGTAGACGTTATTTTCATGACCATGTTCGTGGTCTTTATACTGGGTGAAGGGTGGAATAAAGATGATTTTTATAAAAATCATGGGGTTGGCATCTTATGGAATTGGATTGATTATGGGCTGGAGATAGATGTCATATTTTTTAATATGTGTGGGATGTTATGCGTGTTGAGGGTGCATCGAGCTTCAATACAGTGAGTTGCTATTTTTATGTAGGTGATATATCAAAAAACGTCTTTTTCATTTTGGTGCTGTGTATGTGGTGCGATTTTGTGTATTATCGGTTCTTTAGGAAGCAGTAGACTGTGGAGTCAATTTTGCAGAGATAAGAGGTGGTTCTTCAGCATGTGTCTAGTGGAATCAATGATTTCTGAGTTATGGATTGCTGCTTAGATTTTGTTTTCAGTAGTTTGGTTCAGTAGTAAAGGTTGGAGTTGGTGCTTCATCCGAACTGAGAGTTGGAGTTTTCTTTCGGGTTGGTGCCTCAGTTGTTCTCATTTGGTATTGAGAAGAGAGTTGGAGCTCTCCTTGATGGTTGATTCTATGTAATCTGGGTTGGTGCCCTTTTCAAGTGAATTAAAAGTATTTTGGTGCTGTGGTTTTTTAACCGAAAGGGTTTTCCACGAGAAATTTTGTGCTCTTGTGCTATTGATCTTTCTATGTATCTTTTGTGTCATTCTGAAAATCTGTGTCAAATTTTTGAAACACTGATTCACCCCCCCACTCTCAGTGTTTCTTGTGCGTTTCTCACAAGTTAAAAAATCTTTGCTAGGGCAATGTAGGTTTTGTGAATGTGGTCCAAGTATATTTCAAGCTTCTTAGTTTCACACAAATTTAGAATTTTCATCTAATTGAGTTCCAAGTATATTCTCAATGATTCTTCCCTTTGAGGGTTTGAGATTGGTCCAGTTAATGAATGATGAAGTTCTTTTACTTCTAGGCATTGATTGATGTGAAACTGACCTTTTTATCCTTGGAAAAGGCCTAACGACCAGGCCTAGACTTGAAAACTTGAGAGTCGAATAAGAATTTGAGCACAAATGCAAAATTCGCTCCTGACCCTTCCAAAGGGACAAGAGCGGAATCTTCTTTAGCTCCCTTTTGACTCCTATTTTGGACAAAACCTTCACTTTAAGGCGTGGATGGGGAGGAATTTAGCTTGAATTAACCTTTTGGATACCTTTGATCAAACTTAGCCTTGGAAATTTGGAGAAAAGGTCAAGAATTTGAGCATTATTGCAAAATTCACTCCTGACCCTTTCAAAGGGTCCAGAGCGAAATCCTTAGAATAGCCTAATTTCCTACCAAAAGCATTGAGTGGACATCACTTTGAGGGCATATGAACTTGATAGAGATGGAGGGAAGACTAAGAAGCCAAGCCTAAGAGCAAAGTTGAAGGAAATGGCGAGAGGTTGAGTGAAAATAACTATTTCGCTCTTGACCCATCCAAGGGGTCCAGAGCGAAATTCCTCTTTAGGTCCTATCCTTCCAAGGGTCCCTCCTTCTAGCGCCAATTCTGTTGAGCACGGGAGGAGGATGAAAAGCTCTGGATAACTCCTCTAAATATGACTTGATAAGTTCCACTGATCGCAGCTTGACAATGATCAACGCTCTGGATAACTCCTCTAAATATGACTTGATAAGTTCCACTAATCGCAGCTTGACAATGATCAGCTCTCGTTCTAGGGCCCATTCTGTTGATGTGTTTATTAGGCACATGCGAACACAAAATAAAATACCATAAGTATCTTATCCTCTCTTGATCAAAATCTCTTGGATGCTGAAGATTTGCTTAAGGTTCATCCAAGGAAGACTCCAAGGTTCATGAATGTAGGGTCACTACTTGTGGATAAGGGTAGTTGGTTTGATGTGATTATGCTAGAATCACAAGGGGACTTACATTCGAATGCCTGAATGTTTGATTTGCTGGAACTTAGGTCTTATCTACTCAATTGGAAGATAAAAAAGAGCAAAAGAGGTAGGGTTTGAGAGAATCTATTTTAATCCTAAGACTGTAGGAAGATGAGTGAATGATTAGATGGAATCTTACTGAGTGAGGTCTCACCATCAGTTTGAACAATTTGACACCAACTCAGTGCAATCTTCTAAGGGATGCTTCGAATATGTTCAAATCATTACACCATGAGACACTAATCACCATTTAAGTTAATGCATGAACAATAGATGCATAACAATTCGAGATTAAACTCATTCAATACCAGTGGACCACACAAGGCGCACTTACAATCAGTAAGAGGCTAGTGGTTTGGACTAGGCGGATTCCACGCGAGTGCATTTAGTAACTTCATTCAATCTAATCATTTACCATCTAAAATGAAGATTCAACGAGAAACCATGCATATTGCAAAGAAACGACATATTTCACCATATCTTCAATGAAAATGGAATCTTTTACAACCAAGGCAACAATTTCTTGCCTTCTCTTCCTACTCTACTCGAATTGCTATTCTTATTATTAGCTATTCTAACCACTATTAACTAACTATTAATCTTTACAAATGAAGAGCCAGAGCCTTATATAGAGAGCTCCTTACATTTCAATGGCTCTGATTGATTTAGAATGAATGGCTAGGATTACAAGATAGAAAACCCTAATTAGGGTTTGTTACAACAAACTCCTTTAGCCAATGAGAAAATTACATTTAATGCATGAGAACCAATGGGAAACAGGGGTAGGTACATCAAAGTTTGTGCCTTTGTGCATAAACGTGATTCAAATCTGGACACGTTGAGGTGGAGGCTTCTGATTGGAGTAATAGTGACTGGATTGACCTTTGGTCAATCCTCCTTCATCCTTGATGTACTCGAGAAACGATGTACCTTTCCTTGGCTCTCTTGTGTTTGATGAAGCCTCTTCATGGTCAAGTCACTCATATCGCCTTGAAATGTTTGTAAGATCCTTCCTCTGACATTTTGTGATCTCTTAATGTGGTAGAATGAGGTCCTTGAGAATATTTTGCTCTATTGCTTGCAACTATTTGAACACTTGAAGTCCTTCAACTTGGAAGCACTTTGAGTCCTCTATCATGCATTTGAAGTGTCCTTGATGATGATGAAACTTGAAGAGGTCGCCCTTGTCCTGGCCTGATCTTCCTCCAACTTGATTTTATTGATCTTCAAGACAAACAAAAATGGTGTTAAGTACACATGATATTCATTCTAACATGGCATTTCCACTTCAAACCATCAACAAGAAGGCACTATGGTCAATTTCACTCAGGACCCTCTGGAAGGACATGCCCTATAATGAAATTCGCTCAGGACCCTCTAGAAGGACAAGCCCTATAATGAAATTCGCTCAGGACTCTCTCAAGGAGAGGCCCTATCATAAAATTCGCTCTAGACCCTCTCCAAGGACAGGCCCTATAATGAAATTTGCTCTGGACCCTTTGGGAGGTACAGGAGCGAATTTAGCAATTTCACTTAATTCCCTTATCATAACCCATTCTCCAAGGCACTAGACTTCATAATTGTTCTCCTTCTAGGTATAAACAAGCCTTTTGCTCCCAAAAATTGCTTAGGAACGAGGTCATTCAAGTGCTAAGGCAAGGTACAAGGTCCATTGAAGAAGTTCGCTTTGGACCCTTTGGAAGGGTCAAGAGCGAAATAGCTACTTGCACTCAAACTCTCATACTTCCTTCAACCTTGCTCTTAGTCTTAGCTTTTAGGTCCTCCCTCCATCTCAATCAAGTCCATTTTCCCTCAAAATGACTTCCACTCAATGCTTTTGGTGACAAATTAGGCCCTTCTAAGGATTTTGCTTTGGACCCTTTGGAAGGGTCAGGAGCGAAATTGATACTTATGCTCAAATTCCTAACTCTTTCAAGATCCAAGGGCATTCTTTTGGGTCCCAAATCACGTTAAGTCATTAATCTTTCCTTAATCACACCATTGGAACAAAGAGTTCGACCCAAACAAGGAGCAAATAGGTGTTTTAAGAAAATTCGCTCTTGTCCCTTTGGAAGGGTCAAGAGCGAATTTGGTGTTTTTGCCTAAATTCTCCATTTCTTCATGTTCCAAGTGTATTTAACTTCTTCAAAGACGCCATGGGAGCAAGGTTTGTGATGCAAATTAGGACCAAGAAGGGAGATATAAGGAAATTCGCTCTAGATCCTTTGGAAGGGTCAGGAGCGAATTTGAGGAATTAGCCTTAGATATCACTCAAATATTCAAACTTCACCCTCATTCACATTGTTCTCACCTTAGGACATGCTAACAAATCACCTTAAGGAGGCGCCTAGTTCAAAATGTTGGATCAAAAGTACATCTTAACAATTTCGCTTAGGTACCTTTGGAAGGTACATGACCTCGAGGAATTTCGCTTTGGACCCTTTGGAAGGGTCAGGAACGAAATTTGCTTATTAAGCTCAAATTCCTCATCCAGCACTGTTGCAACTCACAAAGGGTCAGGAGCGAAATTTGCTTATTAAGCTCAAATTCCTCATCCAACACTGTTGCAACTCACTCAAAGCGCATGGATCGATCATTCTTCATCTAGTCAAGGCATGGAAGCAAGGGTTATAGTTCAAGTTAGGACCAGGAGAGGTTTTCAAGAAAATTCGCTCTGGACCCTTTGGAAGGGTCAGGAGCGAATTTTGTGATTTAGTCTCAATTCTATCATTTCCTTTGCTCTAATCCACTTCTCAAGGCAAGTATACATCAATCCTCTCTCAACCATGCCTTAGGAAGGTACATGACCTCAAGAGGAATTTCGCTTTGGACCCTTTGGAAGGGTCAGGAGTGAAATTTGCTTATTGAGCTCAAATTCCTCATCCAACACTATTGCAACTCACTCAAAGGGCATGGATCGATCATTCTTCATCTAGTCAAGGCATGGAAGCAAGGGTTATAGTCCAAGTTAGGACTAGGAGAGGTTTTCAAGAAAATTCGCTCTGGACTCTTTGGAAGGGTCAGGAGCGAATTTTGTGATTTAGTCTCAATTCTATCATTTACTTTGCTCTAATCCACTTCTCAAGGCAATTATACATCAATCCTCTCTCAACCATGCCTTAGGAACCAAGATTTCGACCCCAAACAAGGAGCAAATAGAGGTTTAGGAAATTTCGCTCTGGACCCTTTGGAAGGGTCAGGAGCGAAATCTACTTTCATGCTCAATTTTCCTTCATAAAAATTTCAACTCATCATTTTCCTCATCAAAATCAAGTCCTTTGCCTTTAGAAATACTTAGGAATGGGTTGGTTCAAAGGTTTGAGCAAGGTACAAGGCTTCTTGAAGAAGCTCTCTCTGGATCCTTTGGGAGGGTCAAGAGCGAATTTGCTCCCTTAGGCTCAATTCACACTTCTTTTTCTTTCAAATCCTTCTTTCACTTCAATCAAGTCAACTTGCTTCCATTATTGCTCAAAATGAGATTAGTTCAATGGCTTAGGTGAGGAATGAAGTCCTTTTAAGAATTTCGCTTTGGACCCTTTGGAAGGGTCAGGAGCTTAGAAGGAATTCGCTCTGGACCTTTGGAAGGGTCAGGAGCGAATTTTGCATTCTTGGTCAAATTCCTGACCTTTTCTCCAAATTACCAGGTCTAAGTTTGTTCAAAGGCATCCAAAAGGTGAATTCAAGCTAATTTCTTCCCAATCCATGCCTTAAAGTGAAGGTTTTGTCCAAAATAGGAGTCAAAAGGGAGCTAAGGAAGATTCGCTCTTGTCTCTTTGGAAGGGTTAGGAGCTTAGGCGAATTTCGCTCTGGACCCTTTGGAAGGGTGAAGAGCGAATTTTACATTTTTAGGCTTAATTCACATCTCTTTTCACTTAGCTTTACCTTAGACTTGACTTTTGATCCTTTTCTCTCCATGATCTTGCAAATTTGTCCTTTCTTTTGCTCTAAATGACAACGATTCAATGACTTTGGTGAAGAAGTAGGTGTTTTGAAGGATTTCGCTCTGGACCCTTTGGAAGGGTCAGGAGTGAATTTCCTCTTTTAACTCAAATTCTTCCCTTCCTCATCAAACTTTCAAGTCCAAGCGTGTTTAAATTCACTTTCAAAGGTGAAGTCAAGTTGATTTCCCCTGATTAATCATTCCAGAGTGAGCTTTCATCCAAATTAGGAGGGCAAAGGGAGTTTAGGAGGATTTCGCTCCTATACCTTTGGAAGGTACCTGAGCGAATTTGGTCTTCTTTGCCTAAATTCTTATTTTTTACTCAAATTTCCAAGCCTAATTTGCTTAATTTGCTTCTCCAAAGGGATGGGTGAATGAAGTTTGCATCAAACAAGGCCATAAAATGAAGACTTCTATCCAAATTGAGGCAATGACCTTTTCCTTGAGAAATTCGCTTTGGTCCCTCAGAGAGGTACATGAGCGAATTTGATGTTCTACTCTTAATTGCCTTCACCTTTCTTCATTCTCTCCTTCAAACTTCAAGGTTGCTTCTGATTACTGCTTCCTGATCAATCCAAATCCTTAAGGGGGAGGGGGCGTCCTTGACGATACTGACTCTAAGAGTTTACCCTCTTCACTCATCTCCCTGACTCATTCAAACTAAGCTATCAGACCTTCAAAACCAAGATCACTTTAAGGCTTCTTCCTAGACTTTTGACAAGGTGCAATGACTCTATCAAACTCAATTAAGACTCAACCCTAGAAACAGATCCCAGTCCTAACCAAGAGGAAGCTTTCAACAGAGACCCTGACCTGGACCACCTACTGACCCACTTCAATTCAAGCAGACCCTGCTATCCTAAAGATCTCTCTGGCAACCCTCCAATGCAAAGATTAATAGCCAGGAACCTAAAAGACTAAGCCAAGAAAACCAACCCCAGAAAGCAAAACGTAGGGTTCCCCATTTGCAATGGGGCATTTGCAATGGGGCAATGTGTGAATACGTCACAACAGTAACCACTCGTGTAACTTGTAATTAGTTAAGACCTATATGAATCTAACTTATAAATTATAGGTCTGATCCTCCTTGGCGCCAAAAGCTTACAAGGCTGACATAAATGAATTAGAATGCTAGAGGCACATATATATGCGAAGTCAATGTCATTGTAATAACACACAATCAGAGATTACATTCCTATTCGGCATTCTCCAGCGACTTACTTCAGAGATCAGCGAATCATGTTCGAAGTCAGCGAATTACATTCAGAAGTCAGCGAATCATATACAAAGGACAGCAACTGTTCTTTCTGACAGCGATCATCATTTGAAGGGCAGCGAACATCATTTGAAGGGCATCTAACTTCATTTGAAGGGAGCAATCTCCATCTCTGAGACAGCGAACCTACTTGTGACAGCAAATACCCTATTCTCAGAGATAAGTGCATCATTGTGTATATCCTAGATTGAAGATGCTGTTCTTCTGTGCATAACTTACTGGTTTTGATTGCTTCAAGTGTTGTATCGTAAAGATACTTTTGATTATTGCATAATAAGATCTGAGATCTGTAGCTGGGTTTTTCATCTCCAAGAGGGAGGTTTTCCCAGGGTACTACCGTGTTATGTGTATTGCATTTATTGTTTTCTGTTCTTTGTTATCAGTCTGATCCTAAAATCAACAGTTGAAATATGGGGAAAGCTCTTGGAACTGCATTAGGTAAGAGAATGCTACCATTAGGTAAGAGAATGCTACCTCGTAATCTTCCCCAGTTAGAGGCCCAAGCTTGTATCTTGTTTTTCAAGTTGTGAATTAGGGGGAATCAGTTTACCACTTTGAGCCATTTCACCTTATTATAGTATCGCCACAAAAGAATCTGGGTTTACTCGAGTTCTTCTTTTTTGACTTAAAAGACGAATCAATTATTGTGTTAAAATCCATATTAGGGTATTTACTATTTAGATTAGAAGTTTTTATTTACCTAGACTTGCCTTTGCCTTTTTTATATATTGATAGAAGCTTCTATGAGTAGGAGATTGTTTATAGAAAATTAAGAATGATTTGTATGTTTAAGCTATTTATATTTTGTGAGAGTTAAATGCAATATTTCCATGCTTGACCTAAAAGCAATATCCACTATGTGCAGGAGATCACACAATGAAACAAAGAGTTAACAGAGTGGAATTTCCTATGGATTCCCAGGATGAAATATTCTCATGTAAAAGAAGAATTTGTGTTACAATGTGATATGCTGTAGTTTGACAAATGTCACTTATAAATAGACCTAGAACTAATAATGTGAAAAATAAATTGATCACTCAAGAACCTACATCCCTGACATACATTCCAATATATAATATAAATGAAGGGAATACACAGGCTGGATAAGAGAAATTTGCATCTACTTTAACATCCTTCCCAAATCTCTACTTAGAGGGCCTTGATGGCATTTACTTACCAACTTCTCCCTTGCAAGAGGAAGCTATTCACCACCCCTCCAATGATTTGTTCCCTAAAATCATCAATCTAGTGAATTTAGTCTCAACAAGTGGCTTAATGAAGGTGTCCCCAGTTGATGGCTTCTCACAAAATGTGAATCCACTAGTCTATCATTAATGTGATGTCAAATGAAGTGCTCTTGGACCCCAAAACGCAACAGCCTTTACCTCTTGACTGGATAATGAGCAAGTGCGATGACATCTGACTACCATTGTACAACATAGCTGGAAAATTATATTGGAAGGCACAACTCCATTGAAATTTCCCTGATACAACTTACAAGCAATCTCTTGCGCCTCATGAACTGCTCCTCTATACTCAGTGATAGTGGTCAATATCGAAATACTCTTCTGGTTATAGCCTAGATAATAGTACTGAAACTCAAACTAATGACCATCTGAAGTAAATTGCTTTGATCAATCTTTCCAGCTAACTCAAGTGTACCGTTCCTTGTAGGTATGTCAGTATCCTCTTGGCTGCAAATGGTTTTCCTGAGGCTAATGCATGAACTGGCAAACCAGACCAACTAGAAGGGAAAGGTCTGGTTTTGAATGAGTCAAATACAAGATATTCCCATTAAGTAGCCCATGCATGATGATATCAGTTCCTGGAATAGTACACTGTCAAGTTAACTCCTGACTTATGTGGGGTAGAATGAGCTTCTACTGATCCACATTGAACTTTTTAAGTAAATCCAATGGATAACGTACACGATGATATCAGTTGCTGGAGTAGCACACGGGGTAGGATTAGGTTTGTACTGACCCACCTTGAACTTTTTAGTAAATCCAATGGATAATTAAGCTAGGGGATGAAATTTCTATCTTCCATTGCAATATTGAATACCAGATAACAATATTGCAAGCCTTTGTCCATCGTCTCAAAGACCTTCATTTGGTCTGTAAGACTAACATATAAGCACTGTTGCCAGTAATAACAAGAAAATCAGTATAGAACAAAACAATAGGCATGTGACCATCAATATGCTTGACATATACATATACCTTATGACCAGATTTGCACTTGGTGAAGCCATAGCATAGCTTGAAGCTGTCAATTTTCTCATATCATGCTCGTGGCGCCTGCTTCAACCCATAGAGTGATTTCCTATGTCCATATACAAGCTTGGTGTTTTGAATCTGAACCTGAAAATGTTTACTACAGCCAGTATACAAATACAGACAAAATATAGAACCGAAATATATGTCTGCAAATATTACTTGGAAATATATGCCTTCTTAATGAGAGTACCTGGAAAAACAACAGAAAGTTTCTTATAATGGGGAAGGGTAGGGGAAGGAAGAGGAAGTATGATGGCAGTGATCTTCCGTGACTGAGCAATCATTGTTAATCTATGACTGACTGATCAAGCATCCTCAATCTTTTTAGTTACAAGTGCAACAAAATCTAACTATACTTCTAACTAGGTTGTAACTGTTCTTTTTTTTAAGAGAATCCTAAGTATGAGCTAACTGTTCCTTTATTTTAAGAATTCAATCTGTTCATTTAACTAAATGCACAGATCCGAACTGAACATCCAATTCAGTACAGAATATCCTTGAGTTTAGGGAAATGAAGCTGATTCACTGTCGACCGACTTCGACTTATTGCTGTTCATTACAAGTTCACCTTTTTGAATTTGTTTGGTCCCCAATCATATTCTGTAATTCTGGGTGCTTCAAGATATCAGGCCTTTTCCACGAGGCAGCCTCGGCAGGCATTTACTTCTACTAAATCAGGCATTCAATCAATATTTCGTTTTACAGACTCATATCGGGGAGCAAGGATCTGGTCAGGAATTAATATCAGTTTGCTTTAATCAGTCAATGTGGGCAAGGCTGAGAAGCTTGTATTTGCCGTCCAATTGCCTTCTACAGCTGGGAGACATGCAGAGTATTACGTATTTTTGGCTGATGGAGGTAAAGAGTGTGTAGGTTAATTGACCAACTTTCGAAAGAACTTTGAAGGGTCCATAGTATTTGGGTGAGATTTTTCAGAAGCTATTTTCTTGAGAGAAGTCTTCTTTTATGGTTGAAGATTGAGGAAAACTTTATCATCCACCTCTAATATTCTCTTCCAATGGTGCTGATCTGCTCAAATCTTCAGCTGATCTTGTGCTGTTTGCAAATTTCCTTGGTAGCCTGTAAATTTCTGTTGGCTCTCCAAGATGAAATTTTGCACTATTGGTATCTTGGTTTTTTTTTGGTGTCAGTTAATCAAGGAAGTCAGGTCAAAATTATAGAGTGCCTTAAATGGAGACATGCCTTTGAACATTTGGTAGGTGGTGTTGTGCATTTATTCTGCTAAATGCAACAATCTCAGTGATGCTTTTTACAGATCAGCCACATAGTTATGAAGATAACCCTTATGATTCTTATTAACAAACTCTGCCTGACGACCATCAGTTGAGGGTGGTTATTGCCTCTGAAGGATAAAGTGGTACTATTGAGCTCAAATAATTCCTTCCAGAAATTGCTAGTAAACCTTGGATTTTGATCACTAACAACGGCTTTTGCTAACCATGTAGTTTGTAAATGTTCTCCATAAAAATAACTACTAACTGATGCACCTTTTAAGTGGGGTCAATGGCAATGAAGTGAGAGTACTTGCTTATTCTATCAGTGTCTGGAGGGAATACAAGATCTTTCATACAATATTGCAGCCTTTAATGCAATGCAAGATAGCAACCCTTTTAATTTATAACTTGGGCAATTTAATTGAAGGTGGCACCAAAGAAATTCTAGTGATTCTATAAAGGAAATAACTTATCATTAGCAGTGATCCCTAATAAGAAATTATATAATTAAAATTAAATTATAATTCTGTCGAATGATGGGATTAGCTATGCAAGGTTGTAACTCTTGTAAAGGTCATAGTGGTGAAGGGTTGTGACTCCCTCGAACATAAGGTATGTCATGCCCCAATCCAACATATGATAAACCAAAGAAGCAATAATCGTTTGGGGAATTAATCGGCAAATCAAAAGTATAAGATTTTTTCAAAAAATCGGGAAAAAATCGGATTTACAAAAAAAGGTAAAAAATTGTAGAAAAACAATCAAAAACTACTTTTTTTATATATATTAAGGCATTTCCATAGCATAGAGATATTGTAGGCAAATAAAATACACACTTGAACACATGAATTGCGGGAAATAGATTTCCGTTGTTTATATTCATATCATCGATTACGTTGCACAAAAAAAATGTCAATTACAATATAGTTTGTGACTTTGAACAAAGTCAACTTGTAAACTAAGTACAAAATTCCAAAATGTCAAATGTAGGCAATGGCATGCTAGAGGGCAGGAGGCTCTGATGATGAAGCTCCCGGGTGAGAGCCTGTCCTAATTCGATCAATCCATTGAGGATCAAAGTTGGATTGCCTCATGATATCAAAATCTTCAGTCTCAAGTGGACGATCAGCAACAACATCATCATCATCATAAACATCATCATCATCATCATCATCATCATCAGCATCTTCAGCAGCAATCAACTCACACTCTGGATATATCTCATCGAGGTCAATTGGCAAGCCATCCTCAATAGTTCCTGATTTTGCCCATGTAGAAATTAGTGTTTCCCTTACAAGTGAAAAACACAATGAAAAGTGAATAGTGAATAGAATTTCAAAAACTACAACTATATATTAATATTCTCACCTTGAGCTTTCCTTATCTTCAAGCGAAGGTTGTGATGAACAAATACCAAGTCATTCAGCCGTTGTTGTGATAGGTGGTTGCGTTTTTTGGAATGTATGTGTTCAAAAACGCTCCAATTACGCTCACGAGCTGATGAGCTGCACGGTTGGCTCAAAATGCGCACTGCCATCCACCTTAAATTTGGTATTTCGTCTCCAAAAGAAGCCCACCATGTAGCTGAAAAACACATCATATGGAGATGATATTGTAAGACTAATTTAATATCTTAAAATCTTAACGAGCTTAATGAGCATGTTGGCAAAATAAAGAGATTGTTAAAAGTTTATAGTCTACCTGGTTGAATAGTCTTTCTGCTTTGTATAGCAGCCCTAGAAGAGAGAAAACCCTTAGCATGCTTGTACACTTCCAACTCTATCGTAGCTGCATCAAATTTTTCCAAGTCAGGAAACATTTTTTCCAAGCACTTGAAGAATCCTCGTTTGATCTTAGCATCAATTTCCAAGAAGTCAGTCTTATAGAATAACAAAGGATTGAGAAAGTATCCTGCAACATGGAGAGGAGTGTGCATCTGTCCATCCCATCTCCTATCAATTATGTCCCACAATGGCATATACTTATCCCTGTTATTTTGCAGCTTACTCCTTATCACCTCCTTGGTCCTATCCATGGCCTCATACACATATCACATGGGGGTTTTTTCCCCATCCACTAGTCTCAAAACTTTTACTAAAGGCTCTAAAAATTCTACAATCTGCTCAATTGATTCCCAAAAGGTGGTAGAATACATATACTTTGCCACTGCTATGCCATTTGTTTGAGTTGTGAAGCCAGACTCCATCCACTCAGCTGAAACAAACATTCGCCTCAAATTACCTTTCTGTTCACATAATGTTTGTAATGCAAGGAAATATGTTGCAAATCTTGTCACCCCTGGTCGAACTAGCTCCTTGCCTCCTGTGAAAGAGTGCATTATAGTCAAAACCCTCGTGTGATTATAAACAAATTTGGTAACCTTGTGAGCCTTCTGAAAGGCCGCCTTAACCCATTCTATTTTTCCAATGTCCTCTAGGGTTAGATCAAGGCAATGTGCTGCACATGGTGTAAAAAACACAGAAGGGTATTTATCTGTCAGAAGTCTCCCTGGAGCAACACAAGCAGCAACATTGTCTGTGATAAATTGAACCACATTTTGTGGCCCTACATCCATAACTACCACGTCATACATCTCAAACAATGCATTTGTGGATTTCTTCATATTAGATGCATCCACAAATTTTAGAAAAACAATGCCAATCTCACAAGAGACAAGGAAGTTAATGAGAGTTTGGTTCCTTTTATCTGTCCAACCATCTGACATGATACTGCAACTAGTTCTAGCCCACTGTAACCGATGTTGTTTAACAACATCTTTCACATCCTCTACTGCATCTTTCAACATACCAACCCTCAATGACTCATAGGATGGGGCTTGAAACCCAGGTCCTACAGCTGCAATAGCATCTACCATGGGTTGCCAATATAGATTTCTGGAAGCATGGAATGCCATGTGAGAGGAGTACCAAAAATTAGCAATTGCCTTCTTTGCTTGTTCAGTGACAGTTTTCCTCCATCCTGTACTCTCCAAAGTGGTTTGTGATCCTGGTGTAGTACGAGGTTGGAAGAAAGCATTAATGTTTCCTCCACCTGTGTTTAGTCCACGTGCTATAGGATTAGGAGTTGACCCACATTCCCTGAAACTCCCATCTTCGCCATCATCCTCACCCAAATGGTTCGTCCTGGGATTTGCAGAACTAGAACCTAGGTCAACCCCAATTCTTGCCTTTTTGGCCTTACTCTCAGCAATCCCGTCAAGAGATTGCTTTGCCTGATACGAGACATCTGCAGGGCATGCTTTACATATCACAGTGTTATTTCCTCGTTCTTTGGACAAATGCCATTTGAAACGATAAATTCCACCATTGATCTCTTCTAGACACCAATTGCACTTGACCTTCGTGCTACCAGGAACTGCTGTGCAATGTGTCCACGCAAAGTCTTTTTGACGCGACATTCTGATCAAGAATCAGATCTGTAAAATCATTACACTCAGTCTTAAAATTTTGAGGGATCTAGGGTTGGGCTTGTGTATAATAATTGCATTTTAATTCTGATTCAAAAGTTGGTCTCTAGAAATAGTAATACTAAAGTAGTATGAAATCTAGTATGAAATAACTACAGACCAACTACAGACCAACTTTAGTTATTAATTTCATACTACTTCAGTTATACTAGTAAATTTAAGTTAATTAGTTAAATAAGTAATTTTATTTGACCATGTGCTTAGGCTAGGGGTTGATTAGTTAACCTGTTATATTATTACATATATACTAACATACTGTTAAATTTAACTGTTAAATTTATTAGTATATATTTAACACTATATTAAATTTAACTGTATATAAATATATACAGTTAAATTTAATATACTGTTAAATATATACAGTTAAATTTAATATACTGTTAAATTTAATATTAAATTTAACAGTATATTAAATTTAACTCACAATATATATACGGTTAAATTTAATATTAAATTTAACATACTGTTAAACATATACAGTTAATTAACTGTATATGTTTAACAGTATGTTAAATTTAACTCACAATATATATACAGTTAAATTTAATATTCTGTTAAATATATACAGTTAAATTTAATATTAAATTTAACTGTATATGTTTAACAGTATATTAAATTTAACTGTATATATGTAACAGTTAAATTTAATATAACAGTATATTAAATTTAAAAGTTAAATTTATACTATCTATAAAACAAACTAATAAATTAAATTAAACTATATTTATTATATAGTTAAGAATTTAAATATACTGTTAAATATATTTAACTGTTAAATTTATTATACAATATACAGTATATTTAACAGTTAAATATATTGTATATTGTATAATAAATTTAACAGTTAAATTATTACATAGTATATTAAATTTAATAAATTCTATAAAACAAACTAAGAAATTAAATAAAACAAACATAATATTAAAAAAATTGTAAAACAAAAATATAATTTGTAAATACCTGGAAGGCTGGATGAATGCAGTGCTGGCTTGCAGCTTGGTGATCCCTTTGCGCAGTCCGCTTGGTGATCTTCTTCAATCACCGTAAGAAATCCCTCTGCGCAGTCCGGCTTGGTGATCTTCTTTGGCCCTTGTTAATGACGAACAAAGACTTCAAATTTTCGACCTACAGACTTCGGACGAAAAATAATAGGGAGGCGGCGTCCATTTGTAGATTTTTCTGCAAAACTTTGGCCCCTTTTTCATGTTCTTAGGGTTTTCGTGCGATTTTATTTTTTTCGGATTAATCGCCAGATATTAATCGCGATTAATCGTATTTAAATGGCAAAAAATCGTTGACCCGCGGTCAACGCGTATTTCAAGACTTTTTCGGGGAAAAAATCAGGACCCAGTGCGATTCCCGATTAATCGCGATCGATCGCGATTTTTTGCCGATCATTGCTTCCTTGTGATAAACAACAAACCAGTTGTTGAAATTGTCTTACATCATGTAAGACTTCACAATTTCCATAATTGTAATAGTTTGCATCATTGCAACAGGTATGGAAAATATCATATGCAATAATGGCTCGTTCATCCTCTCCTAATAATAGCGATCTCCCCAAATTGGTAATAAACTATTGGTTAAGTGAATGTTATTAAGAAGCACATAGTCTTACTGGTAGCAATTTTATTATAGTCACCAAATGAATAGCTGCGATTTTATTATAATTAGTAATGCTTCTTTATAGGGTGCGAATTGCTCCAAGCATAATAGGATTATTTAATATGGAGCAGCGATAGAGATTAAGTAGCATGAGGCAATGATCCAACTGCGATCAGCAGGATAATGGTTGGATTAAGGAGGATATAAATTATATTCAGTACTAAGAGGTGATCACAAATAATTGTTAATTAGTGGCAAAGGTCATGAAATGAGTCACCACTCTTACAAAGAAGGTGGCCTATGGAAGAGACATAGCCTTCCAACTGATTAAGGGGGCATATAAGCAACATTACTAACCATTCAAGGGGTATGTGAGATATCCATCACAACAGATATAAGTTTAAAACTACAGAAGATAAATATATATAATCACCATCAATCAGATCAGAATAGAACTGTTATGAAGTTACAGGCAGTAACATCCTTGTTCTTTGTGGTATGCATGGGGATGTGTTTAATATGTATGCTTAATATATGAAGCCTGATAATGTTCTTATGCAGAATTTAATATTAATATGGACTGCAATATGTATGACATTCATACTTAATTTCATATATATTCATAATACATGAGAAGTTAGTATACTTGTCGTCTAATTCTTGTTATTTCTGTCAGTACCTAAGAAGAAGGGACTGAATTGTTTCCAAAGAGGGGCACTCTAAGTCCAATCAATTGGATGATTCCCAAGATAGGGTAAGGATCAATGTCCCGTAAACTTTGAGGGCATGGTCCCAAGATAGGGTAAGGGCTTGGATCCGTAAATTTTGAGGGAGCATATTGTATTATAGTCTCTAAGCGCTTTGGTAACATAGACATCCTCTTCTTCCTTAGAACTGAAGTAGTAACAAGGTTGACACTTGCATTAAGAATTATGGATGATAAAATTAATTATCTAGTATGATAGAATTAATTATCTAGTATGGTAGATGAATAATTTACTTATTAATAATTGATAAATTAATTGAACTATGGAATATCACAGATTTGATTCATGTTAAGATAGATTTGTCTCCTAATCAATTTAGTTTAAGTCATAAGTATATTGAAATAGATTAATTATGGTTAAAACAGGCCTAAACCTAGTAGGGGACATTACAAGGTATAAAAGGGAGATCATTTCATTTGAGAAAATCATTCAAGCATTCACTTATTGATCCATGAAGAAAACGTAGCAATCTATCAATCAACAAAGATCAATCAAACAATCAGTAATAACTTTATCAATCTATCAAATATTTAATCTTGAATTTGAGGAAGTGACTTGCAAATAAGTAGGACAAAACCCCTCCAAAGTTCATAAGAGATTTAAGGATGAAAACCCTTATTTCTCTTATCAACTTTTGGACGGAAACCCAAATCGTAATCCTGGAGTTTGAAAACCTTCCAAGGTGAACTAAGAGTTCTAAGGACGAAAACCGTGAAATAGTCTTGGCAAGTTAAGGACAAAAACCTTTAATCTTGTCACTGCTGAGTTAGGGACGGAAACTTCTGATTCAGCAGAATTGAAAACATTTCCAAAGAATTCTAGACATGATTGATTTTCATAATTATGTTATGACTTACTTATCTGAATATTATAATAAATTCATAAATTTTGACAAATCCATTATCAATCGAGTAAGGATTATTGTTCAAAAGCAAAAATCAGGAATATCCTGAAAAGGGACATTACAATCAACTACAACATAAATACAATCCTTACCAATGACTTTCTGTAAACCAGTAGTGAAATCCATAGTGATGGATTCCCATTTTTTACTTGGAATAGGAAGGGGCTGAAGTAGTCTAGGGTTACATGATATGGTAGAGCCAAACATGACAGTAAATGACTTTGACGAGTGAAGAGACGCATATTTAATACTTGTTCCAGATTGTAAAAGACAAATTCCATTTATGCAGTTTTATAATGCAAGATCATGGAATATCTCAAGAGGAGAAAAAAGATAACCCACCAAAGATTTGCAACAAAGATTAGCTAAGTTGCTGGTTTGGGTAAGGGTATTGGAACCTGGTAAAGGTGGTACGACAATTTTTTTAACCCTTGGGTACGGGCACGTGAATTATATATATATAGAAGAACTCGAAGTAGAATAGTGATACTCATAATTGCCAATAAATAGAATATTTAAATAGCTAATATTCATAATTTGCAAAAATGAAAATACTCAAGTTCCAAAATTTCATTACACAATGAAAATTCATTCAAATTAATATTAATAGTCTTCATATTCTTGTTCATCAAAAGCATCAAGGTCAATATTTGGTTCAATTTCATTTAAACCACAATCAACTAACTGGATTGCTTGCCACTCTCACTAGGTGTGTCAAGTGTAGAAGTTGCCTCTTTAATAGAGACTTCAGAAAGCTGTGCAACTGTAGCATCTAAATCAACACACTCGGGGGTTAGATCCCAATTCTTTGTCACACCCTCATTGTATTCAGGTTTTTTATGTGACAAGAGATGAAGGTTGGAGTGTCTATAGACCAAATCCTCTTTGCACCCAAAAAGCTGGGCTTGACTGAGTAAATGGAGCATGTACTCCAATTCTGCTTGGTTGAAGAAGAACTTGGCAACATGTTGAATTTGCATACAACATTAAATTTAAAATTTTATAAAACTTTAAACATAAGTTTAAAAATCATATTACTATGAAATATTATATACAGCATAACAGCAAGAGGTTGTATATATATATGTATATACTTGGGAGAGTATTTTAATTGCAAGAGGTTGCAAGTAAATGGAGCCTTGATGGTGTAAATATTACCACTCGTTAGCACTTTTCCTATATTTGTCTAGAAGAGTGGAAACATCATGATTTGTTGAAGATATGAAGTGGTTAAACTTGCTCAAGACAATACTTTGGATATCTTTATATGAAAGTATCTTTCTAAATGCAGCCTTATAGCTAGCAACAACCTCCCCATTTCTATATGGTGGCACCCTCCTCTATAATGAAAGTACCTATTTGCTATAATACGTTGGTGACAAAGCAAATGCTAAGGGATGTAAGGGTTGTTCATTTTGTTCCAACGGTTGATAATAATCTTTTGCACAATTTTGAAAAATGTTGTCATTGGGTCATGTTCCTTGGCTTCTATTATTGTTCTTATTTTCTCCACCATGGATTCCATGCCATCATAAGTTTTACCCAAACATCGGCGATCAATATTAGCATACCTAATCATGCTCATGATGGGCTCAGTGAAATTCAAAACATATTCCACATGTGCCCACCACTCATCATCTAGGATCAATGCTTTTACGTTTTGTGCGTGACTGTCTCCATACACTCCATAGGCTATTGATGACCATAGAACTCAAGGCCTAAGTTACCAGATTCTCCTTGTAGCCCCCAAAATCAAGCTGGGTGTGATTTTGGGCCCGATATGAGTCGGGTTCGTCTCGGGTGATGAATTATTGGAGAAGGAAGATTTAGCCATCAAAGGTGAGTGAATCTTCATTTTTTTCAAGTGGTCAAGAATTTTTTCAAGTTTTAAATTTTTTTTAAGAGTTTAATTTTGTTTTTGAATATTTATTTACAATTTGTATGCATGATAGGGGGTTATAATGCCGATTTTTTTTCTATAATGTTGAGTTTTCCATTTTTTTAATTTTAGGCTCATCATTCATACATAATGGCTTAGGCTGGAAGTGCAAGTGCAAGCTCTAGTTCAGTTGCCCAGGCTTGAACTCAACAAAACCCTTTTAAAATTGATGCTGATTCGCAACTTTGGCATTATACAACAATGATCAAGCAAATGTCTGGTGGTGGGAGTTTTTTTTGACGATGTAACCATTGTGGCATATAGTATACCACCTCATACTATTAAGTGAAAGGCCACTTTTCCTTCATTTGTGGACGTGGAATAAAATTTTGTAGGGGGTCAAATGGCAAGGGGCTGCCAAAAGCTCTAGTTATGGAATATATTAGAGGACAAGAGGAAGCCTACATGAGAAGCAACAAAACAAAGACTGATCATCCTCTTGCCAAGGCAAGCTCAAAGAGGCCTTCTAGTAGTAGTGGCTCAACAAGAGTGGCTGGCCCACATCCTTTCATGCTAATGCCACCACCGTTTGAACCAGAGAATGTTGTGGTTACATGAATAAGAGGCCCATTGGATACCGCCTTTGAAAATGAAATTAGAGAGGTTGCAGATCAGAGCATTGCTCATTGCATTCATGGCAATGGGCTTCCTTTCCGCATTGTTAGATCACCTTATTTTTGGGACATGGTCCATACCCTTTGCAATACACCTTTTGATTATGTTTGGCCTAGGTAGGAAAGGGTGTAGACCATCTTATTGGTGAATGAGAATGCTTCCGTAGAGACACAATCGAAAGTCATCAAAGATACATGGCCGGGAACATGTGTCCATCATTTCCAATGGATGGAAAGATTGTAAAAAATAGGCCATTGATTAATGGTATAGTAGTGTGCCCTAAAGGGGCGATGTTTTTGAAAGCAGTGGATTGTGAAGGGCAAGTGAAAGATGCAAGTTTCATTGCCAATATCCTCATAGAATCCATTGATATGGTGGGGCCTCAAAATGTTGTCCAAGTCATAACGGACAATGCTAAAAATTGTAGGTTAGCTAGATCTATAGTGGAGGTGACATATGGTCACATTTTTTGGACACCGTGTGCAGACCACTCAATTTGATCATGCAAAAGATTGGCACACAAATCGATTGGGTGAAACAAGTTTACACGGGGGGTGAGGAGATTCAAATGAATGTGACTAATCATCACATGTCACAAGCCATATTCAGGACCTTCTCCAAGTTGAAGTAGTTGAAGGTAATTTAAATTTTATTTTTTATAGTTGATATATGACGTGTATTTTTTATGCTATGTTAGGTTGCCGAAACACGATTTGCATCTCACACACTCGTCTTAATATGACTTGTGAAGGTGTGTGAGGCCTTGAGTGCTATGGTCATCAACAGCTTGTGGAGTGTATGGAAGCAATCAAACACAAAAAGAGCCCAAAAAGTAAGAGCATTGATCCATGATGATGAATGGTGGGATTGTGTGGAATATGTTTTGAGTTTCACTAAGTCCATCATGAGCATGATTAGATATGTTGATACTGATTGCCCATGTGACCCAACGAAAACATTTTTCAAAGTTGTGCTACAAATTGTTGTTGACCTTTGGAACAAGATGATCACCCCCTTACATCTCTTAGCATTTGCATTGACACCAAAGTTTTGTAGCACAAAGATGCTTGAATTGCCAAGGAGGGTGCCATTATATCAGTGTTCCACGGGCATTGGGGACGGGGGGATGTGTTTCTGGGACGGGGGGACCAAGGGCCTAAGTTTGGGGATGGCGGGGGGACGCGTTTCCGGGACGGGGGGACCAAGGGCCTAAGTTTGGGGATGGTGGGGGGACGACAGGGGGACGGCGGGGGGGTGGTGGTGCTGATATAGTTATACATATACATATAGTACTTGAAAAACTAGTTTTGAAAAGATGTATGATAGTATTACAGTATAATAATTACATTTCAAATGAGACTATAGGAAATTTGAAATACTAAATCTAAATACCAAGATTTTTTCAATGGTAATTGTGTTGTTATATGGAGCCTAATTAGACTCATAGGTTAAATTTTCCCTACTTCTATCGGCGCGGTTTCCCCCTATATTTTTCAACGGGGGTTTGGGGGCAGTGCCCCCAAGTTGGGATCAAGGGGCAGCGGGTGTTATTTTTTTAAGGCGTTGGGTGTTATTTTTTAAAGGCGTCAGGTGTTATTTTTCTATTGGCCCACGTCCAATTAGGGTTACCCCTTAACCCCCAAAAAAGTCACTTTTTTTAAATTTTAATTTTAAACATTGCATATACGTGGGGGCGACGGGAGACATCTGGGCGTCTCCCCATCCCTCGAGAGACATCTGCACGTGGAACATGATATAATGGCAAGGAGTGAAAAGGTTCGAACTTCCTTTGCTCATTAAAAAGTACGAGCTGTCTGGGACTCATTTCCTTTGCCCCTTCATATCCCCGATCTATCTTGGAATGATTTCCTTTGGGGTCTTAAAAGCCCGAACTACCTTGGGGACTGCTGCCTTTGCCCATCTTAAAACCCGAGCTTCCTTTGATGCCACTTCCTTTGGCCTGTCGAAAGTCCGAACTGCCTTTGCATCATTTCCTTTGACCCTTCTAATCCATGATCAAGCTTGGGCTCATTTCCTTTGGGGTTCAAAATCCTCGATGTCTTTGATACATTTCCTTTGCCATGCTACAAGCCCGATCAGCTTTCACTTCCAGCAAGTGGACTGTCAAAAGTCAAACCTGCTCATTGGCACTGTCAATGCCACCTGAGAAGTCCGATCTGCTCATGCTAACTAAGTTACTTCCAAATCTATGATTAGTAGCAGATCCCAGACCTGAGACCAGTGAAAATTAAGGCATGTACCAGACCTAAAGTCAATAAAATCAGACACAAAAGTGGAGTCTCAGAAATCAGACCTGGGTTTGATAAAAAAATCAGACATAAAATCAGATCTTGGAGATGATAATCAGAGATCAAACAAAGGGAAACCATTTATAAATTTAAAGAATGAAGTGGTTCTCTTTTATATCTTGATTAAGGATTGTGTGTTTTTCAGGTTATAGAGGCTAAGGAAGTATATGCAACGTGAGGATGCAAACTTGCCTCTTGAAGAAAGAGATTTCACCACACAAAAGAGCAAAAGCATGAAGATGCTAGAAATAAAATTTTTACAATCTTGAATATCCTCCGGAAATCCAAGAATCAATGCCAGTACATCGAGACAGGAGATAGTTTCAGAAGAGCTAATCAAATTAGAAGATAATGCAAATTGGGAATATCTCCTACCTTCATCTCATTCACGATTGAGTTTGGAAATGTTGAGTATAGAGAGATATGCCTCCATCACAAACTCTTCCTTGTGATGAATTACAAGATCAAGCAAGCTGAGGTGGTGACCAAGTCTTATCCAATCATATTATTCCAAGTCAAGGCGTCCAGATTCAATGTACCTAGCTCATCCATCAAGGAGACAACTTCCACATGTGGGCACAAACTTCATTGTACCTACCCTCGCCATTCATTGGTCAATTATTCAAGGAAAAACATGTGTCCCAATTTATTGTTAATTTATTATTGGTAAACCATTAAATGCTTTGTAATGGGTGTCCGTGTAACAAACCCTAATCGGGGTTTCTATCTTTCTATCTTGGCCATTGATTATGATTCGATCCTGGCCCTTCATTGTAATAAGAGCACTATACAAGGCTCTACTCTTTCATTTGTAAAGGTTAATAGTTGAATAGTTAATAGTTAGTAGTTCAAGAATAGTTTAGTAGCCGATAATAATAGCAGATAGCAGTTAGAGTAGAATAGGAAGAGAAGGCAGAAATTGTTGCCAAAGTTGTAAATAAACTTCCTTTTCGTCGAAGTTATGGTGGAATGTGTTGTTTCTTTTACAATTGCATGGTTTTTTGTTGGATCTTCATGTTAAATAATGATAATTAGATGAATGGAAGAACTTTGTGCATGATCAATGGTGAAATTTGTATATCCATACTACTAGCAGTTTGCTGATTGTAGGCATGCCTTGCGTAGTCAATTGGATCCATTTAGCCAAGCTTCACTTCAATTGCTATTTCTTCATTGATATGCATCGTCTTGATGGTTTCTATGTAGTTGGTAGTGATTTGAACATCTTATGCTTACCTTATGAGATTGCACTAGCTTCATGGAGATGTTGCTTGCATGCCAAAGCCTAGCTTAGTTGAGTTTCACCAAAGATCGTCCATAGTTTCTTACATTCCTAGGATTAGATTAGCTTTCTCAACTCTTTATCTTTATGTTCTTTTTTTAAATCAGTTAATCCCACGTTCCAGCATAATTCAAGCTGCCAAGATTCAACGTAAGTTCACCTTGTGATTCCAGCAAAATCACATCATACAGCTGAGTCTATCTAAGAGCACGTCAAGATCTGACATTCGGAACCTTGGAGTCTTCCAAGTGATCACATTGTTTAGCATTTGGGAAGATTTTTTTCAAGAGGATAGAATACTTAGTATTTTATTCCGTGTTGCATGAAGTCATAAAACATTCATCAACACACAGCTTGCCCAAGTCTTTAGAGATGAATCAGTTGTGGAACTTGACAAAGACGTAGGTAGTGGGAGTGGCAATTCAATGGATTGTGGTTCAAATGATGACCTTGGGCTTGGGCTTGATCTTTTAGATGAATATGAATATTAAATCCCATATGACTTGTAATTTGAATTTTAATCGTGTCATGACATTTTGAGACTTGAAAGTTGAATATTATCATTTTTGCAAATTATGAATATTTATTGGCAATTATGGATTTATCATTTATGTATGGGAAAGTTACCTTGTATGGAATGTATCATTGTAATAATGGGAGTGACTTCATATTTTATAATTTTTGATGTTTAAACATATATATACAGAGACTACCCATACCCAAGGATTTTTTTTTTTCGCTGTACCCGCAAATCTGTACCCGATTTTGTATCCGTACCTGCACCCATACCCGAATCAGTAACTTAGGGACATTACATTCCATTGTGTTTATAATGATTATAACCCCAGTTACCATCAACCTAAGGGTGTTATAAAAATATTCTGAAAGTTTCTTTGGTATTTGGCATTATGACAGGTCTTATCAAATGGACGTCTGATGGAAATGGAAACATTATTTGTTAGCAGAGAAGATACTATTGTGTTTAAATTTTAAATGAAAAATGTCATGGATTATGTCAGAGTGGTTGTAGGAAAATGCAACTTCCAGAGATCCTCCGTATTGTAATATATGAAGTGAATATAAGGATGCCATAAACTCCTACACAATTATTTGGTACTTGACCATTTTTGGTACATAGCAGCGTTTGACTGTCATGTTATGTGGAGTCAGATTGTCATGCCTATTCTTTGCTATGAGTGTAGTATAGATTATTCGTTGGCAGTCTGCCGTTTCTTTCTGTATGAGGCATGGTTTGGTTGCATACCTGCCATACGCAGGGAATAGGTGACAACCATTAAATGGCATAAATGTTTTGTATGCATGCATCTTATAAATTGCTGACAATTTAATATGCCTTAGCATAATTTAAATTCCTCCCCCTAAGATGCTATTATAAAATAGTGTCATCCACTGTAATTGCCGATCTTAGTGGACTAGTGTTATGAATATTAAATGAATTGTTTAATATTGTTATGATTTTTTGTTTATCCAATTAATATACCATTTCCTAATTTCATTTGTGCTCTACAAATCACTAGTCCTGATGCATTGTGCTTATGTACCTCACTGTGTTCAAGCTTGATTTCCTTGGAACAATGTCAACTCAATGAAAGCAGAATAGAGTTCAGTATGGTAGCTAAATTTAACTAGCAGCAGGAAATATATGCAATACTTTGAATGCTGCCAGCTGTGCATTATAATTTATTTATGGAGAGTTGGGGATGATGCGTTGAGCTTGAACGTGTTGCTTCATAGTCTTTCAAATAACAACTTCTTTTTCTGAACGTAATCTACGTGAAATCTATGGAGCTTCTCTTTGGGAATTCATATTCTATCTACATTATCTGTAGGAGGAAAACATTTAGTTTCATGACCAGGATTGGAGGCTCATTAGGTTGTTTGTCTCGATGCCTGCTTATTTTTTGCCATCATGACAAGTTTTACTGCTGTTGCAAGTCTATTGTGTGCTAATTGCTGTTGTTTCATTTTTTTCAGGTTATTGACATGCTTGTTTTCAAAGGTGATGAAGAACTCAGAAACTGTCTTGAGCATGCCAAGCAGCGGCATCACATCATTGGTCAATATGTTGTTGGTCAAGAAGGGCAGATACCTTTAAAGATAGGTGTTATTGACGACTACAGCGACTCGGAATTTCTCAAGAAATTCTATGATAGCAATAACTTCTAAGCTAAAGAATAACAGCAAGGTTCGATTAAATTTGCAAATATTGATTGTTTGAATATTCCTATGCAGGCACTTTTATGAAGTTTGACGATGCTGCCCATTTAAATGGTTCAATATGTAGAGTGTGATCTCTATGTGCATCATTTGTTTTTCTTACGTTTTTATGATCACTGTGAAATGCAAAGACTCTGGAAAACAAGTAATAAGCTGAAGTTTGATTCTAAAAAATGTAAGATACATCTTTTTTCATTTGCTTGTTAAGTGTTTTCTTCCATCATTGCTTCCACCTGTGAATTGCTTTATAATTGTTCAGTTCTTAACTTTTTGTGTTGAATTGAACTGTGTCGGTACTTAAACAATTTGATTGTCTGGCATTTTTGATTAAACATTACCCGCACTTGCAGACACAGAATAATGAAAGAATCAGTAAAAAGGAAAAGGCGATTAGAATATTTTTTGTTCACGTTAATCTTATTTTCAGCAATTGGTTTTATGAATCTAGCATTTGAAATCCTTGTGTGCCTGTAACTTTTCAAAAAAACAGTTAGAAATGCACCAGATATCAAAATATTGCAATATCAAAGGCTTAAAACAAGCAGCTTTCAGGAATATATACGTTTCTTATCCCATTTTCCAATTTCACTGTTGCTTCTATGAATCTACCCTGCTTCCTACTTTCTCTTTTAACCCAATTATATTTATTATTTATATTCTACCTCTCCTCGGTGGTTGTGAAGTTTTTTACACGAGGTTGTAGGGAAATCTTTGCTTAGGTGCTCCTTCATGTATAGGCACTAATATTCAATATAGAGACACTATACTGTGTATGTTGATGGTGAAACATAGAGTCCATGTTCCCCGCCCACGCCTAGTAAAAATTGCTAAAGCATGATCCTACTCACAAGTTTTATGAAAATTAACTTGGTAAGAAAGTATTTTTGAAGCCTGTTTTGCTAGAAATAGACTAATAATAACAAGGTGCGTAAGAGAATTATCCGTGTCTGTAGATGATTTGTTATTCAGAAGCTGTTTCTTTAACTGAATGGTGGTTGTGTTGATCGTATGCTCCAGTTTATCTAATTGCTAATTTGCATGCTGGAATTGGATCCGTATATATTGCTAATATGCCCACATTGATACAAAGATTATTCAGCGTCTTAAAACAATAAATCATTTGCAAGCAATACACCATAGAGCCATATGTGCCATATGTCTTATTGTACGAGGTGATTCTACCACCCATCCTTCACGGAAAGAGCATTATGTTTTATTACTTGTCAAATGTCCGTTTGAAGAGGAAAGTTTATCATTGATTCCAGCGTCTGGCCACAGGTAATTGGAAACTTTGACTACATTTTCACGACACCAGGAGGTAATTACTTAAACGCATTTGCAACTATAAGTTACTTGGATTAACTGACATGTAACATAGAATTTATGTTGCAAATCTGAATGGGCATGTTAAATTGTTGACTACCCTTTTTCACAGCCATGCAATATATGCCTTGCCGAGCCTTTTGCAAAAGAAAATTGGTAAATTCCTCGTGTGGTGGCATTGGCGTAGATGCAACACCTGAGAGGTATATCTCTTACCAAATTCACCTGAGACGAGCACCTGTAGTTGTCGTTTGGGTTGTGCCACACCTGGCAAGTTGTCTGGTACTTTTTACTAATTTTTAGCACACTTTATTATGCTCTAGAAGATTTGAACCCGGGAATTTGCTTTAGATGCCACAACAAAAGTCTGACTTAGCATAAGAAGTGTCAGAAGTTGAGATAAAAAATGCCTGGAATATTTTTCCGTCCTAATGCAATATTTTCTTTTTTTCGTGTCAATTTTCGTGTCTCAGGTATTCGGAGGAACTTTTTGGGTTGCTTCATACCACCTGTGTTAGGATGTGTCATAATTGTATTATGTTGCATCAATTCTGTGTCGCCTCTCCACTAGGGTTTTTCAAAGTGTCATTCATGGTGTATGTTTTGTGTGGGATGTAATCTATACATTAAAAACATTAAAATAATATAATTAACTGTATATTTTAATTTCAGAAAATTATATATTTAACAATCAATAAAAGTAGATACTTATTTTCAGAAAATTATATATTTAACAATCAATAAAGTAGATACTTATTTTTTTATATTGCTAATCGTTTTCAAATATTCTGCTATAGGAGAATAAACATAGTACCAATACAAATTCTTCTTAGTAAACTATGAAACCAATTTAAATTTTTTTCAGGCAACCACATTATAAACCCACGAGCACAGTAGAAGTCAGTCATGGAAGACCAAGAGTCACAATTTAGAACAGAAGAAGTCAGCCAAAGAGTCACAATTTAGAATTCCACATTAGATGTCCTTTTGAGATTTGAATTTAGATCTTCACAATAAGAATTCACAATATTTTAACCAGCCAAGCTCAACCCCAGACAATGCTCAACCCCTAGACAATTAAATGTTTTTTTTTTAAACAAATGTTTCATCGTGAACAAGAATGGTAGTATTGATGATGGTTACAACCATTTATTCAATTGACTAAGCATTTAGAATGGTAGTATTGATGATGGTTACAACCATTTATTCAATTGACTAATGATAAAGTGAATCTTATTTATAAGCATTTAGAATGATATCAATTAACAGCACAACACAATTTACAAACTAGCTATTCTAATTGACAAATTTTAATTGATAATCTAACTATTTTATATCAACAAATCAAGATAAATACAATGCTAGAATAATAATCACATCAATGCTAAATAATTTAACAAATAATAATAAAGTTGGGAGTGAAAATGTTTTATAATTGTAACGAGTGCCCTTATCTTTATCAATATTACGTGCATTCATGGCAGGGGTAGGCGTGTATGGAAGACGAATTCTTTTTGGTCTATAATAGGGTACGGGAATATCCTTATTTTTTATTATACTTGATAGTTTTTTTTATGTTATTGTGATCCTTTAATTCATTTATTAATTTTCTTATAGACCCCCCCTTTTTTTTACACTACATAAATGAACTTAGCATAATATTCACAAGAATGATTCAATAATATTTCAAAAGCAACTCTCACAAAGATGATTCAATAATATATATTTCAAGAGCAATATTTTTCAGAATGATTCAATGATCTTGTAAGAAACTTTGATATATTCACAAGAATGTTTCAATAATATCTATTTCAATAGCTATACTTTCAAGAATGTTTCAATGATAAGATATAAGGAAGGATCTTATTCAAAAGGCTGCCAACTTAGTTCTTTATTATGTAGGTGAGTTATCACAAAAGTCATTGCTATACTTCCCAAATGAACTCACTCAAAATAACAAATTATGAACAAATTAGACGCTTTAAGGAATGGTGCCACCATTTATTAGTCTTTCTAGAAAGTCTAGTGGTGATTTTTTTACAACTATATCAAGTAATCAAGTCTTTATAACATTTGTTTATTTAAGAATTAGAGTATACTAGGATAATAAAGTATAATTTCAATCAATTCTTATATCATATGCAATTGGATTGGTGCCAATTAATTCTTCTATCATATGGAAATGCAAAAGCCAATGATGAAATGGGAATGCCCCAAATGGACCATCAATTGGTTTTCGACGGAGTAGTAAAAAATAACTTTAGGTTGGTACGGGCTAGATGCCTTTGAGAGATACAATGGCGAATTCAAAAGGGGGCATGACTTTTGTCAAAGCGAACTGCAAAAGGGGGCATGATTTTTGGCAAAGACAACTTCAAGGAAGATGGAGTATTAGCTTTGGAAGAAGGATATAAATTGGCAGCTTAAAGAATCTATTAAAGAAATTGTGGAAAGAGAGACAATGTTTGTTGGCTAACAAAATGATATGGGGAATTTGCAATATGTAAAACTGATTGCTTTCTTAGAGGCATTAGATTCGATGACTAAATCAACTAAATCTTAAGTGAAGTTTCATTTTCAAAGAATGTAGCAATCCAACTAAGCTTCTTCCGATGTTGGATAGGTTAGTTTCTCTTCTTGGTGTCTATACATGATTAAGAACAAACAAGGAAATGTCTACCCTCATATGACTACTCTTATCTAGCACGTCTAAGTAGTTTTTTGGCTTTTTAAAATAGGATGAATATTTGCAAAATTTTCAACATATCATAGGGGGACAAATGCCTTGGCAGGCCACCATTAGGTTTGAGTCTTGAATTCCTCTTTTGCTAGCCTAAACTTGTTGAGTGTGTGTACTTCAACCAAGGCTCTCTCATACTTGTTTTTGGACGTTAATAGGCACATCCCTAGTTGCTAAAGTGATGATTTTTGTATGGGTTGTTAAACTACTCAAGGCCATTCACTTAAGCTAGGGATCCCAAAGTTAAACTATATTGCCGTAGTGAAGCTATATTTCTCTCACAACAACAATCCTTTGAATTGTGAACATTTGTTTCAAAATAATGTTAAGCACACTGCCTTGCACAAAGTCTTGGACAAATTGGTTGGGATATTTTCTCTAATCCCTTGTAGTTCATTGTCATTATTGGAATGATTTCCTAGTCTTTTACTCATTCAATTGGGTTGCATTGAAGAAGGCTTGTGAGTAAGAGATGTTGTTTGTAGTAGTAGTATAGAATAAAAAAGAACAAAACAAGAATTGCTAGAGCATAGGGATTCTCCATATGGTAAAACACTTTTAGGGTTAAGGCTTATAAATGCTATGAAAATTACTAGTATTACAAAACCTTATACTCTATTTGATTTGTTTAATGATGGCTACATTATATGGGTGAAGTGTCCAAGAATGGAGTGATATATATAATATAATTTTGCAATCATAAAGAAGTAAGTGTTAGATATTTTCATAGAGGTTGTGCCCTTGGGTGTTACATGCTAGGATCCTCTTGTGCTAGTCAAAAGGCCTTGATGTTTCTTCACAATGAATAAGGAAAAGATTCTTCTTGTTTAGTGATTTTTCATTTTTGTTGGATTAGAAGGTTTCTTGTTTGATAGTGCTTCTTTTTGTCATCAATGTTTTGAATCATACTTTGTGATTTGTCATGAATTTTTTCCTCTTCATGTTGATGGATCATGAGGTGTGATTTGAAATGTGGATGACAAAAATATTTACCCATTTATGTGGGAAGCACTTTCAAACACTATTGTGGACTATGGAAATATGTCTATCATAGGCATTTTGTTAATCAATATCCTTATATGTCTTATATATTCAAATGTTTATGAAATTGTCAAGGTATATATAAAGTATTTTTTTGGTAATAACCACCCTTGGTTACTACTATTTTTTATTCTTATTTGCTGCAACACATATTTCTTAATGATTTTTCTTATAAATTCATCTAAGGAAACTAATTCATTAACCAATATTTATAGAAAAACATCCTCTTGGTAATATAGTTATCATGTTTTTGATTAAATGAGAAGGGATTTTGACAAGGTCTTGACCCTTACACAAAGAGAAAGATTAAGCAATAAACCCGTCAAAATAACAAACAATGACAACAAAGCACATACGAAACAACAAGAGACACAACACTAAAGCTAACAAAATCCAACCAAAAATCACGGTGGTTTAAAAAAATGATTTAAAGATCTTTGCTTTACCACAAAAGTAGGATCCTTCTATCCAAATTTGAGTTTCTTAAGACATGGAGGAGACATAAAATTATTGGCACAACCATCTATCAACCCCAATGCATTATCTATCCTTGAACAATCCATAGAGGATTTTCCTTTATTAATTTCAATTTTTTGAACGTCCTAATAGGTAGGAATGAGATCCTCCTTGTCAACCAACATTTGATCTTTCTCTTTTCAACAATTGTTGTTTCTTATTTTTCAAGCAGGAAGTGTGGCCATGACCCACCAAATTGCAAGAATGCCTAAAAATCAAAGAGTCTTCATACTCAATCTGCAACACCCAATCACCAAATTTAAAGGATAAGGTAAATTGGGTAGGGAGAACCTAGTTTTCCTCCACAAGCACACAAAATCTAGCGAATAAAAAGCTTTCATGAGTTTTGTAATCTTATAAGTAGCACTATATTACCAAAAAGAATTGGCATTAATCTTGAAACTCTTTTCATTCCAGCTTTACAAGGGCAACCCAAGCAAACATACCCAAATAGGAAACAAGGATACATCCTTCCAAGGGTTGGAACTAGGAAACCAACTATGGAGATTAAGACTATTCAATCCCATAAACTAGGGTCCATCAAGAATGATCATAGAGAAATTCTCCTCACAAGAGAAAGAAAAAAGGAAAAAACCATTCAACATTGTAGAAACCTAAACCTTGCATCTAAGTTTCCATACTTGAAAGATCCATTTTCTAATAGATCAATATTGGGATGATTACCACAAAATCTCCTAATTAGTGAACTCCTTAGCCAAGCACTTGACTCATCTAGAAGAGAATTAGGAACATCTATTCGGATGTGCAATTCTTCCAAAATTGAACCTCCTTCATGAGAATTCCCAACAACAAGAGGGGAATAAGAAATAGCTATAGGCACACTAAAAATCCCACCCTTCTCAACATTCTCTAGAGAAGAAACAACATCCACACCATAGTTCTCCAAATTGTAGAGGCCCTCCAAATCCTTAAGGATTGTATCAAGAGGAGAAAAACGACATCATCCTCTTGAGAAGCAATATCCAACTTTGAAACCTATGACCCACATCAAAATGAGATAAAACATCACCCTTAATTGTCTTAAACTGAAACTTCTCCTCATCTAGATTAGAAGAAGACTTCATAGAATATTAAATCGACTTAGAGGCCAAAAACCCTTTTCTCAAACCCAAAAAAGGATCACTAGTATTGACCTCTCCCTAGCCTCTCCTACAAACTTTTTCTACTTCAATTAGGCTTCCAAAAGAATATCTAGGAGGAGTTTATCCTCCTCATTATTAGGATCATCCACAACGTCCACAACTCCAACTCCATTGAAAGGAGAGAAAACCCCATCATAAGGAGGAGGAAAATCTCCTTCAATTTTCCACCAATCATAAGGATTGACACCATAATGATCGCTGGCAACCTCTAGAATAGTCATAGCACCATAAGGAAGCTCCAAAAAAGGGGTATTGAGCATCCAAACTCCACATCTTCATCATCCTTGGCCTCATCCTCTTCTTCCAAAGCTACATTAGAACTTGCCTCCATTATGGAAGCCCTTGTAGCCCTCACAAGGCTCACTATAAAGAAAGCCCTATATGCCTTTGCACACGCCTCACTCTTGTCAACCTTATTTATTTTTATAAAATTATAGTTATTTTAGAGGAGGGGATTTGCTACCCTCAAAGTGATAAATCTCTACCTCACTAAACTGGCACTCTGGTGAGCCAGGAAGATATCGACAACTAACTATCCTAACCTATTAGTGGAGATTATTGGATACAAGATGCAATAAGATTATCTTACTAGAAAACCTAAAAGATCAAGCCACAAAGACTCTTTGATGACCTTTTCCCAGCCTCTGTCCAAGGACATGCACACGGGTCTAAGACGACAATGCGACACATTGGCCTCCTGTATGGACAAAGTACATAGGACCGTACAAAGAGTACAAAGGACTAATTTTCAATGTATTATGACAATATCCTTAACAATGTAAATATAATGAAAACAATAGTATTAATGAAGAAGGAAAAAGGAAGGAGATTCTCACAATAGTCCTATGTTTGAAGAATCCAACCAGCTCTCCAAATCTATTCTGCAACCTGCACACACAATGAACGGAGACAAAATGTTGTGGCTATGATTTAGAGGCCTGTGACGGTCATACCCCTTGTTTTGGTGTTTCCACCTCCACAGATAACCAAGATAGATAGATTGATAGATAAACAAAATGATAAAACAAAACATAAGAGATATTCAACAATAAATATGCTATGAAGATAAGTGAAAGGAAAAAGAGAAAAGCACTCCTCTTCCACACCCATAGTTAAGCTATCAGATGGAGAAGAAGGAAAATCTCCCAAAATGTGAGAATAACATTGAGTGTGAGAGCCAAGAAAATTGAGCATGTAACTAGAACTTCAACAATAGAGTAGAGTGATAAATCCCCAGGGACGAAATCAAACATTGATAGACACACACAAGCATTAAAAGAATCTTCCAGGTGTAGTTGTAATGCTCAAACAACCACCTTTAGATTGTTAGATTTGTGGGGACATTAGTGCGATGCTTGGATGTCTCCGTGGTGCACTAGTGTCTACGAGTCAAATAGTCAACCAGGTCGGAAAAGGACAAGGTGAAGGTTAATGGGACAAGCGAGATGGACAAATGGACAAGGCGATTAAGAAGATCTCCAATTAGCGTAAAGTGTAGGTGCTTATGTAGTGTAGAATTATATGGGGTATAATTTACAACACTATATTTTGCCCCCACTTTAGCAAGCATATTATTATCAAGATGCGAGCTTAAGTAGAGATTACCGAGATATGAAGGGGAAGCACAATCCTCTACCTGTGCGAAGATGCCCCTAGGGAAGAGTCTTGAATCTTCAAAAGATGTTGTTAGGTTGTTCCATCAAAAACATGATAGCTACAAACAAACATGTTAGATGAAAAAGCAAATAACATGATATGATAGACAATGAGATAACAAATAACGATAAATAGATAAATGGATAGATAAAAAGATAAATGGATTTCATCCATATGGGTAGCAAGATATGCTAGATAGCCATACGATAGGGCGACCTTAGATCACAAGATAAAAAATATTTTGTTGGTATGGGTAGCAAGTTGTGTTATGCTAGATAGTCATACGATAGGGTGAGCTTAGATAGAGTGGATTGGCCCCCACAAAAGGCGATAAGATCTAGTGGTTTGGCCCCCCCCAAGGCAAACAAGATAATAGTTTATAGATTTTGTTGGCATGGGTAGCAAGTTATGCTAAATAGCCATACGATAGGGTGACCTTAGTTAGAGTGGATTGGCCTCCTCAAAAGGCGATAAGATCTTGTGTTTTGGCCCACACCAAAGGAAAACAAGATAATAGATCAAGTGGTTTGGCCCCCACTAAAGGCAAACAAGATATTAGAAAATGGAAATATGATGATGCAAAAATGTAGAGATATGAAAGCATGGAAGCCCCCCCCATAGAATGGTATGTGGGAAACACATGTCATTTTAAGGAGAAGGGATGCTGTGTCATAACAACATAGCGAGATGTTTCTGTAGAATGAAACCTTGCAATAGATGACACATAGCACCCACAACATCAACAAAAACACGAGGGCACAAAGACATCTGTTGATTCAATGTTAGAACCCATAGCAATGAAATGAGATGGTATATAGATGCATATGGGTGGTTCATCATGGTATCTAACTTTATGAATCGTATGAAGAAGGCACATAAAAACAAAGAGAAAAGAAAAATTGGGTCAACATGGAAGAGAGCCTAAATGCCCCCAATGCTTTGTGTCATCCCCAATACTGAAAATTAATATATGATAGATGGAAGAAGGGTGATTAAGAAATAGAGGAATATCACAACATAAAATCCCTTGTTTCCAAGTACCTGTGAAGTGACTTGAGTCCTTTAGGAGAGAACATAACACATAAAGAAAAAAAACCTCCTATTTCCAAGTACCAATGAGGTGACTTGGGCCCTTCGAGAGGGAACACACATATAAAGAAAACATGGGGAACACAGACATAGACACTCTAATCTATAAGATAAAGAAAATAGGCATCATCCTATAGGTCATCCACCAATGGGTCATCATCCTCCCAACCTTGATCATATGGGGAGGGAGGTCAAGCTAAAGGGGGACAACCGTGAGGGTAATGCCAAGCACAACACCAACAACAAGAGCTAGGGATGAGGCAACTTCCACATTTTTTTCCAAGAGCTTTTGAGAGGAAAGAGTCAATATTCATGTAAAGATCGTCGACAGTGCTGAGATAGATTCTAAAGAGTCAAAACTACACCCCTCAATGGAAGAGGCGGGTGACTTGGCTTGAGGCGACGAATAGGAGTCACACTCTTGTCCGCTAGAAAAGGGGCAATTTTTTTTCTAGAGAAGGCAAAACTGCCTCAAAAAAACACACAAAAGCATACAGTGAAACTGAAATAGAAATAGGCAAAGAAACAAAAGTCGAAGGTGCCAGAGCTGACTTTTGACGACAGAACTCAGGCACGAGGCCCTACTCGAACTTTCGCTTTGGTTTCTATTGACGTGAAGGCTTTTGATCAATCATAGCGGCTTTGAGTACCCTAGGAAAAATCTGATGCAGAGGCAGTTGCGAAGAAAAAGGAGTAGACATGGATACATTGGGCACTACTTGTGTATTAAGCATATCCATAGGCCAGGAAAACAAAGGAACATTTGGTAACGAGGTGATCAAGGGAGGCTGCAAAGAAGGGGTGATGAAAAATTGCACCCATTTAGGGAGAGGCTCATCAGTAGTCCCTGGACCAGGAGGGAACAAGATAGAGGACAAAGTAGGAGCAAGATTAGTAGGATTGAAAGAAAGCATGAAAGCAGTAGGGACGAACACCATTGGTTCACTCGCAACCCTCGAAGTGGCCTCACGCTCACGAGCCATCATGCAATGATGACGCTTGTGCTCACGTACTCGTTGATTATGATGTAAATAGGATCCAAGAATTGAAGCCTAGGGAGGCTTAGTAGCATTGTGCTCCATGGGAGAGGCCTCTGGAGCTAGAACCGATGAGGGAGAAGGCCCAACCGATGAAGTAGGAGGTGTAGCTAATACATGTCTCATGTCCACATCTATAGGTACCCTTCCTTGTTTTGCTTGAGGAGACAGAGGTACCCTCAGAAGCTGTGACGTGGGAGCTAGTGCAGATGATCGAACATGAGGTGAATGCCTACCCTTATCATACCGGGCAGGATAAGGGATATCAATAAGGATGGGAAACACAAAGTGAGTGCAGGATGTAGATCGTGGAAGCATGGATGCCTTTCCCTTGTCTATATCAGGTATATACATTGGAACAAAAGACACAACTGGAGGCTGTGTGGTCCTAGGCGAGTCAGGAGGTTTACTTTGAGGAATAAGTTTAACTTCAACCCTCGATGAGGAAGGGGTGGAAAGGTACTACCCACTGCAACACATGAATAGACTGAGTGGAGATTGGTGTAGGAGGAGGCAAGGAAATTGCAGGCTAAGCTGATGAAGAAGCTAACTCCACCATCTTATACGTGTAATATGATTTATATAGAAGATCTCCATGAGGAGTCACGGGATCAACCAAAGTAGGCCAAAACTGATCTAACAAAAATTCCCCATAGGGAATTAGTGGCTGAAATCCAATGTCTTGGATAGTTTGCACAATGCTCTTGTGAGGAAAATTCAGACATTTATGCACAACTAAGGAGACTGCTTCCATGGTGATTTAACAGGGAATAAGTAGTTAAGACCACTTTGGGTCCCACAAGGACCATCAAAGTAGTATTACCGAGAGGTGGAACGAAAAGATTGTCATGCATATGAGAAAAGGCATGCCACTCATCGTATCTTGTCCTATATCAACCATTAATGAATAAGGCCTCCTTTGTGATAACATCAAATTGATATGTGGGATCTACCATCACACCCGTGATGGTGTAATTGTTGATCTTAGTTGGAATGTACAATGGGGTAGGCTCCTTGCTATGAGGAATTTCCAGAGGTTTAAATGATACGTCTTTATTTTGCACCCTCTAGCTAGGGGGCAAGATAGGAGTGATAGTGAACATGTTGACAAAGGGGTCACCACCCAACTCAAAATTTGATGATGCAGAAATGAAGTTAGATGAAAGAGGTGGAAAAGGATTAGTGTAAATATGTAATTCACTGTTCATGTTATCCATAGACTTATCAGATTTTTGTTTCACGTTGGGTTCACCAAAATGTAGAGGAGGGGACGTGTTACCCTCGAAGTGATAAACCTCAAGGAGAAAACCGACCTTCGCTACATCACTAAACTGACACTCTGGTGAGTCAGGAAGATATCAACAACTAACTATCCAAACCTATGAACAAAGATTACTGGATAGAAGATGCAATAAGATTATCTAACTATAAAACTTGAAAGGACAAGCCACAAAAACTCTCTAATGACCTTTGCTCAACCTCTATCCAAGGATGTGCATGTGGGTCTGAGATGACAGTGCAACACACTAGCGTCCTATATGAACAAAGTATAGAGGACCGTACAAAGAGTAGAAAGGACTAGTTTTCCATATATTATGATAATAGCCTTAACCATGTAATATAATGAAAACAACAATATTAATGAAGAAGGAAAAAGGTAGGAGATTCTCACAATAGTCCTACACTCGAAGACTCTAACTAGCTCCTTGAATCTGTTCGACAACTTGCACACATGAAAAACGTAGACAAAATGTTGTGGCTATGATTTAGAGGCTTGCCACAGTTAGACCCCTGTTTTGGTGTTTCCACCTCCATGAATAGCTAAGAAAACTAGATTGATAGATAAACAAAATGCTAAACAAAGCATAAGAGATATTCAACAATAAATATGCTATGGAGATAAATGAAAGAATAAGAGAAAAACACTCCCCTTCCACATCCAAAGAAAGGCTAATAGATGGAGAAGAAGGAGAAGGCCAATCTCCCAAAATGTGAGAATAGAGTCGAGAGTGTGAGATCTAGGAGAATCAAGCATGCAACTAGAACTTCAACAATGGAGTAGAGCTGTGAGAATATGTCAATTGATAGCCAGACGTGAGAATGAATTGTTATAGAGACAAAATGAGGTCCAAGAAGGAAGATAAACCCTCAAGGACAAAATCGAACATTGATGGATGCACACAAACATGTTACAAGCATCTTCTAGGTGTAGGCGTAACACTCAAACAACCACGTTCAGATTGTTAGATTTGCGAGACACTAGCACAGTGCACAGATGTCTTCATGGTGCGCTAGTGTCTACGAGTCAAATAGTTAGCCAGGTCAGAAAAGGACAAGGCGGAGGCTAACGAGGCAAGCAAGATGGACAAAAGAATAAGGCGATGAAGAAGATATCCAATTATTGTAAATTGGAGGTGCTTATGTAGTGTAGATTTATACGGGGTGCAATTTACGTCACTACAATTATCATGTTTATTTATAAAGTACTACAGTTATTTTATCAATATAACATTAAGGTATTTTTACACTTGATAGTGGACAACATTCATGTTATCATTTAGACAATTATTTTTTATGTTATTCAATGCTTTAGTCTTAAATTCTTAAGTACCAATAATACATATTCTAACACTTATTGTACGACTATGAATATTGTATACAAGGTATATAAGGAACCAAGATGCATCTACACTTTTCAAAGTACATAATCATAACCTAGTACGAAAGTATATTCCATCAATTAGGCTTAAATTTTTCTAAATAGATACCACGATTTTCAATGCAACAAACTTACCAACAATAACTTCTCCTTGGCTCATCACTAGAGCTTTAGTGAGTCCTTTGTGAATATGTAACATGTTTAGGTTTTGTTTATGGAGGAATGGTGCAAGATGGCCACACCATATGATTACACATAACCCACACACCCTATAATGGAATCCAAGGCATTATGAGATGAAGAAACTATTGCCAATACCTACTTGACTCAAGAATTAGTAGCCTCAACACAACTGATAGGACTTATCAAACACATTACAAATACACACATTGACGAACTAGAAAAAGGAAGTGAATATGACCCTACTACATTGTGACTCACATATTGATCATTAACATTTAAGTGCCTTCACTATATTTGTGACTAGTTGAAAAGTGGAAGACTAGTGCATCCAATACTACATATCGTTCCCTATTCTGGTTTATGAATTTTGACATGATGCATCAAGCATCTCATACTACTTGATGCTATCCTTGGCATGAGAACCATTGTTTAGAATACACATGCACTTGCAATAGACATTTAGTTCACTTTTAACACAACTTTAACAATACACACTAGATACATCTTCATCACCTTCTATAGGAACTTTGAGTTGGGTAGATCTTGACATATATAACCTAAATGTTATTGGAAAAATATTGTCTAAACCCAAATTAAAGGGTAGTGTTTGACATATTGCATTATATTGATTAAAGTTGACTAGATCCTCATTTAATTGGTAGCTTCTACTCCTAGAATATACTTCCTAATTACTATCAATTTTGGAAGTTGCTAATAAGATTATTTACTATTTGTGTCATAGGTTTTTAATAAGTTAGCAAGCAAATTGAGAAGAAAACAAGGAGCTACATTTATAAGGGAACTATTGTCCTTTCCCTATGCCTTCATAGTGTCTCTAACTAGTTGTGGTGCCATAAGAGAAGTCTCTTGCATCTTTCTTTTGTGTTATTGTGGGGAACAAGGTATGACAATCTAAATTTTAACTAGCTTGTCCTACGAGTTCCCCACACCCTCGATTGGTTGATTGTAGAACTATAACACAATGGTGGATTTAATGACGTATCCATTATCCACTAGGTTTTCAATAATCAATTTCACCAAACAAATAAGAAATGTCTTCATACCAAATAATTTGTTTTACAAACCAAATACATTTATAACATTTATGGACATACAAGTAAACAAACTCAATGTTTATCCACTTCATTCCCTTACATACAATTTCACACGTTAGAAAGAAAACATATACCACACATATTATGGTAAGTTTCAAATTTTACAATTTTCTTCAATACCCAAAATTTTACATTCCAAGATTCCAAGGCTTAGTTTCTTAGATCATGCTAACTAGATTTTGAGTGCTTAGGTTTCCATGTACTAATGTTCATGAAACACGGGGTTTAATGGTTAAGTCAATTAAAAACCTTATCTATCGTAATTCTAGAACAAAATAGATTAATATATTTGTTGATAAATATTGGAGCCAAAATTTAGGTTTAATAACACTATATTATCTAATAATATTAAGTCTTGATACAAATGATTATGTTATTGAATTGCCATTTCTTTACTCACATCTTTACCAATCCTTTTAATCATCATCTATATTTAACATTTAGACATCCTCTTAATTTAAAATTAAAATCTAATATTTATATTACTCTAATATTTAGAAAATAAATCTACATTATAATAAATTTACCATAGAAGAAAATTAATTACCTTTAAGATCTAAATGAATGAAAGGGACTTAAAATTTCAAACTCCACTCTTTTCTAACCTTACCTCTTTACCCATGGATTCAAATATTATTTGACTATCCTTATTAAGATTCAAAAGCCATTATTGAGTATCACTCATAACCCCTTTATCAAAAAAAATGACATGGGAGCTTCTCTGGTAATTCCTAATGTGTTTTGTGGAGCAAGCTATGGCCACACTTCATGACCTTGGTCTGCAAGTTCAATTTATAAACCTTGCAAAGGGCTCTTGTGTTTGGTGTAATGTCATGCTAAACCAAGGGTTACATATTATAATCTTCTAGTTGAAAACCTTCTTATTATTCTCATTTGAGTAAGAATGTATAATCTCCCCCTTCATTTTTGGATCCCATTTGCCCCGGGAAAGGAAAGTAGTTCTTCAGATATTTTTTTATCCATACTTTCAGAAACTCTCACATTCCATTTTCACACATATTACTTGAGATGGACTTGGGGTGTATTGGTAGAAATTTGGTTAAGTGTAGACAATAATATGTATAATCAATATATTTAATATGAAAATATAGCTTTCTCATGGATACATTATTTTGAAATAGGACATATTAGCCTTTCTTTATAAATTAAGGAATTCATTTGGTAAGGTGTCTTGGTAGCAAAAGGTTGAAAAGTTGTAGAATGTAGAAAAGGTAAATTTTGAATGAGGAGTGTTTGGAGAAGGATAGATTGTTTTGATTAAGTAAAAGCAGGTATTTGAAACGTACCCGAACCTTGTACAAGCCAGGAGAACAAAACTGATAGAAAAAAGTGCCTGATCACTTCAAAAAGACAAAATGATCCCACCGAAAGGGATCAACTAGCATAACATATCATTAAAAACCCAGAACAGACAACAAAAGGAAAGCACAGAGACAACAAAAAGACAATACCTAGGACACCAACAAAGACCTAAATACTATTCATAATCTCCTCAGCATGAACAACCATTTATTTCATGTTGTTCGCTGAGGTCTTCAGTTCCTCCAGCTCGCGACCTTTGATGTCGCCCTTGATCTTTGTGTTAGCTCTGGTCCTCCTTTCATGACCCTTCTTGTCCAGCTACTCTTTATCATCATTGTTCTCAAACCTATTGATAAGGATGTTCATGTTATCCACCGACGATTTGAGGATTTGGAAATTTTGGTCTGCAATCTTCTTGACGTTGAGTTCCAACCTGTCAATTCTGCTGTTGAAGTCATTCATTTTATTTTCCATTTCCTTTCTATCTCCTATCTCATTGGCCTTTTTTTCCGTAGCTATGATTTTTCCAACCATACATTTAATAGCTTTCGCATTATGCAGAACGACAACCAATTCTTTAACATGTTCAACCAGTGGCTTATCACCAACCGTAACTCTTGCGATAGCCTGCGTATTTGTTTTCAAACTGTTGATATCCTTAACCATGGTAGCGATGGTCTCACAGAAGGCTTTAACAGTATCATTGCCACCACTGCCACTTTTATCTCCTTTATCCTCCTTTTACAGATTTGTGGTATTCACGACCTCAATATTGCCCATCACTGGGTTACCCTCCCCTTCTTTATCCTGACCCTCAACCTTCTTGTTTTCTTCAACCTCCTCAGAATCAACCAGAATGTGGTTGATGTCTGAATTGTTACCCTTTTTAGTATTCTTCCTCCAAGTCTTCTTTCCAATAGCTTTCCCTTTCTTTTTTTTAACAAATTTTTTCTCAAAGGATTCGGTTTCAGAATCTGACATTTCTGATTCCACAATAATCCTTCTCTTCTTGGCCCTATTCCTCCCTTTTTTGCTAGTTTCTTCCGATTCTCCCTCGGTCTCTGATTCAAAGTTAAATCCACTAGCTTCACTCTCCATTGTCTCATCTCTTGCATTTTTGCCTTTAATAGGCTTTTCAATGCACTTCCCCTTAAGCATTTTATAAACCAAGACCATAAGCCCCTGGTGGAGGGAATGGTCACCTTTAGGGTCCTTCTGAACCTCCTTTATAGTATGATCCATTGAGCATGCTAGGTAATAGGGTAGGCTCACCTTTTCCCCATGACAGAAATGGTTGAGAAAAATAAAGTGATGCCCGTAGGCTCTGGTAAACCTATCATCTAAGGTAATGTATGCAAAAGAAGCGAATAAAACAAACCTCCATGGCCTGCAAATTCTCTTTGGAGCATGGTAGGAGTTGTCGATTTTAATCATCTTTCTCCTCTCTTCATCCGTGACAGGAAACTTATCTGCTGCTTTATCTGATATGCCTTAGTCCCTGTAAAATTTCATTCCCTCAGTAGTCATCCCTGTGGCCTCGGCAATGACCTCTTCACCAACATTCATCATCTGGGATCCGATAAGGATTTTGCTAGTTTTCCAGTTCTTGATGAAATAGCTAGTGATTGTGGGGTATTTCCCACTTAGCCGCTCCATGAAAACATTCAGACCCCCCTGCTGAAGGATATCCCAGACTTCTTTGTTCTTTCTCCAGTCAGAGCAGAAAGTAGTTTCAAATATTTTCTTGTTACCTCCCATTTTTTCCAGCACCTTCCTTGCAATTCCTTCTCTTGGCTTGATAACCTCTCCTCTAGTTTCTGTGGGTACTCTGTAAGAACGCCCATAATCCATGCCGGATAATAATGATAAGACACCTATATAAATGCTCATTATCTTCGATAAAACCTTGCATCGAAAAAGGCGGAAGGGGCATTAGAAATAATGATTAAAAGTACCACGTTGCCTTGTCTGGTTCCAGTCCTGATTAAGCAGGGATTTCATATCACTTGCAATCTCCATTTCACCATAACTAGTAATGATGTCTCTCGATTGGCAAGCCAGGTTGGCTGCCCAATCAACAAAGGAGTTGGCCTCCCTATACACGTGTAAAAACACACATTTTAAATTCTTCACTGATTTTCCTAGTTGCTTTAATAGCATTACTAATTGACCAAGAAGGTGGGAATTTCATATTTAAACAATTGATTATGTTTAAAGAGTCTCCTTCACACCAAACTTTAGTGCATTTAGCTTCCTTGGCAAGGATCCATCCCATGGTAAGCCGCCAAGGCTTCGGCAACATGATTAGTTTGATTTCCTATGGGAATACATTTTATGATTTTGCATATTCCCCATTCATCCCTTAGGACCACTCGACATCCTGCAACACCCGGGTTACCCTTTGAGGCCCCATCAAAATTGATTTTCATCCATCCCTTGGGCGGACTGATCCATATCACACCCTCTCTAGGGTTGATCTGAAAGCACTCTTGACCCTTTAATCTCGACTTTTTGTAGATAAATTGATCATCCTTATCTTGAGGATTATCAATACCGCCTATGATATTCATATTTTACACTATACTTCTTATTTTTTCAAACACAATTTTAGCCTTAGTAGTCTTTTCTCTGAAAACTCTATCATTTCTCTCTTTCCATATGCCCCAACACATGTGAGGTAAAGCAATTTTCCATAATAAGGTTGTGGATTTATTTCTTGAAGGATGATGTCAGGAATTGAAAATCTCCTGAATTGACTTGGGGAAACCCCAACTGACTTTGAAGTGATCCAGACAACTTCCCCAAACATCAGCAGAGAAAGGGAAATGAAAGAGCATATGATTTATAGTCTCCTCATTCTGCTTACAAAGAATACAAAAACTAGGCATACTAATACCTCTTTTTCTGATATTCTCAGTAGTAAGAATTTTATCTTGAAGGGCTGTCCAGAAGAAAATGTTTATCTTAGGGGCGAGGCCTTTCACCCATGCTTTAGCTCAGCATGGGCTTTCCATGTTGTAGAATTGTTGATGATACAAAGAAGCCACTGTAAAAGTACCACTAGTTGTGAATTTCCAAATTAAATGCTCTTCTTCTTGAACCCTCACCATAGAGTTCATGACTTTATTCAAACTACCCAAAGACTGGTCCACCTGAGATTAGTCCTTCCACTATCCATCTTTCCAGTAATCCTCCACCTTGGTTCCAAATCTTTCCTTGCATTGGTTCTGAAATCTATTCCACTTAGGGTTTTCATTCAAAGGGATCTCCAGAAGCCAAGGGTCATCCCAGAACTGGATAAGATTCACTTTCCCCAATTTCCATTTTGCACCTTTGACAATTAAGTCTCTTGTTCTAGAGACATTTTTCCAAATATTGGATCCAATTGGGATAATCTCCGCTTTGAGGAAGCTTTGAAGTGTCAGACATTGACTTTTATATTTGTTATCCCATATCATTTTCCACCCTCCTTGATTTCTATATCCTCTCCAAATCTGCTTGGCCATAAGGAACTCATTTATGTCTCTTATTCTTGTAAGGCCCAAACCTCCTTTATTTATAGGCTTGCAGACCTTCTCCCATGCAATCAAGTTCATTCTCTTCTTCTCCTCAACCCCTATCCATAAAAAAGATATCTGAATCTTTTCAATGGTCTCCGCATACTTAGCATGAATCCTAAACAGACTGATGGCGTAGAGAGGAATACTTTGAAGAGTGGATTTCAACAATTGAACCTTACCTGCTTGACTAAGAAGAGCACCCTTCCATCCAGACAGCTTCTTGTGGAATTTTATCCACCAAGGCTCCCCAAAAAGTATCCGGAGGATCATGGCATAAGAGGAGCCCCAAGTAAGAAGCAGACAAACTACCAATTTGACAACCCAAAATATTACTAATTTTGATCCTCCTCTTCGGGGTATTGATGAAATCTACAAAGCTATTAGACCAATTTATAATTTGACCAGTGGCATCTCCATAGTTATCCAAAGCCTTTTTTAATCTTCTAGAATCCTTCATTGTAGCTTTCCCCATTATTATAGAGTCATCAACAAACTGCTGATGAGAACATATTTGATCCACCGAAGAAGGATTCAAACCACAAAACTCTGTTTTCTCAACCAGCTTTCCAATACATCTCCCCAGACATTCTGCCATAATGATAAAGATAACTAGGGATAGAGGGTCCCCCTGCCTGAGACCTCTAGAAGCTTTAAAGAAAGGAGAAGGAGATCCATTCATTAAAACAGAGAAAGAAGCCGAAGAGACAAGTTGCCTGATAAGGCTAACACTTCTGGAGCTGAAGCCAAAAGAAGAGAGAACATCCATCATAAAATCCCAATCCACTCTATCATAGGCTTTAGAGAGGTCAACCTTCAGAAAAAAACCTTCTTTTTTAGAGAAAGACAAAGAGTGGATATTTTTATGGACAAAGATGATTGAATCCAAAATTTGTCTACCCGAGACAAAACCACTTTGCTGAGGTGAAATGATGGAGAGGAGAAACTTAAGAATTCTAGAGATAAGAACCTTGGAGATTATCTTATAAAGAGAGTTGCATAGACTAATAGGTCTAAAGAGATCCATTGAGTCAACCCCCATCTTTTTGGGGATAAGAGCAATAAAAGTACCATTAACTTCTTTCAAAATTTTTCTAGCACCAAAAAACTCTTTCACAGCTCTAGTAACATCATCTCCAATAATATGCCAGTACATTTGAAAGAAGAACATAGGAAAGCTGTCCGGACCTGGGGACTTGTTGCCCTCAAAGGAGTTGACAACTATCATAATTTCATCATGGGAAGGGATGGTAGTCAGGTGATCATTCTGATCATCCCCTAAAATGGTAGGTATACTGTCCAGGAGGTCCCTTTGGGCCTGTGTATCCAAATTTTGATCCTTAGCAAGTAAATTGGAGAAAAAGTCCATGGGAACCCTGCTCATGGAATCATCTTCTACACCACATTTGCCATTCACTTTAATCTGAATAATTTTGTTAATGGCCTTATGTCTTAAGGTGGACATATCGAAGTATTTAGTATTCCTATCCCCTTCCTTCAACTAAACATTTCTTGATCTTTGTTTCCAGTAGGTTTCCTCTTTAGCTATAATATCATGATATCTCATAAGAATAGCATCTTCAGTATCTCTAGACGTATTAGTGTAACCATTATTCTGTATCTCATCCTGGATTTCCTTGAGCTCTAAGAGGGTTGTAGCTTTTGAGGTAAAGATATTCCCAAAGCATTCCTTATTCCACTTCTTAATATTATCTTTAACAATCTTCAACTTTTTGACCACTTTGTACATGGCATTTCCTTCAATACTGACCTGCCACAGGTCCTTAATCTTACTTTCCAGATCTGGGTGTCTAGTCCAAGAAGGATAGATTGTTATTGATGTACCTAATGCAAGACACTATTGATTGCTAGGAAGGCAATATGCATAATTGTGGAAAAGGAACTTTCATAGAAGTCTAAAGCTATTATTAGTTCCTAAATAAAATCTATTGGAATTAAAAGTGGAATCTATTGGCCTAGTTTTCCATTGCATCAAAAGACTGATCTGTCAATGCCTGATACAAACTACAGAGATATGGATCACATGAGAGGCGGTTAGTCCCTTGTCATGAATCTCAAGGGGAGCAGTGACCAAATTACCAACAATCTCCCCCTCAACATTATCCAAGGGGATTCAAAATCGTGACCCAACACTCTGATACCATTTGAAACATTGACCGGTAAAGGTAGAGCCATTATTCATCCTACGTCTCCATTGATTTTCCATATGCCCAAATCTATTGCAAGTAAAACATCTACCATTGAATTTATAGGCATTAGGCTGTCTTACTGGAGGTTTCTTGTTTTGCTGATGATTAGATTTTGCATTGCTCTGTCTAGAACTGGAGGATTCTCCTTTCTCATATCCAAGTCCTCTTGTGTCTTTTCCATGTCTCTATCTTTCCAACATCTCATCCAACCGAGCTGAACTAGATTTGAAATTCTCTTTGTATTCATTAGTAATATTTAGCTCATCTCTTAGAATTATGATCTCCCTTTCAAGTTCTTGTCCATCATTCTTTGATTGCATCAACTTAAGCTTCAACTGGTAATTCTCATATTTTAGTTTGCTACATTCATTAGATTTGTCCTTCAAGGATTGACTCAAGATTTCTTCATTCTTCTTCCAGTCTTCAATCTCCTTAGTTAGCTTCATGACAATAGATTGCATCTCATTCTTCAAAAATGCATTCTCCCTAGCCAACTTCTCCCATTCATCTATCTTATCTTGTAGAATTTGATTGTCAACACTTTGTTCTTTTTCCTTCAGCTTGTCCATCAAATCCTTTCTCTTTTCCCAAGAAGTGTTCAGTTGATCTTTTAATGTCTTAAAAAAATCTTCAGCTGTATTCAAATTTCTTTTCAGGCTACTCTTTTCCTTCATCATTGCATTGAGGTCTTCAAGTGCCACACTAAGCTGCCTCTACAAACTGGAGTCCATTGATTCAATCTTTCGGATCTTCCTCAAGCTGTTAGTCTTCCTCGGAGGAACTAGGCTCTAATACCATTTGTTGGCCCAGTTTGCTGTTGCGTCAAAAGACCAATATGTCAAAACTCGATACAAACTGTAGAGATATGGATCACACAAGAGGCGGTTAATCCCTTGCCACAAATCTCGAGGGGAGCGCTAACCAAATTACCAACAAAATCCTTCTCATATGAAAAAGGTGGAAGAATATAAATTTATGCTCTTGTCAAGAGTAAAGGTTTGGGATGGATCTAAGTTTAGAGAACGAGATGTAAAGGCCATGAAAACATAGAAGAGTTTGATGAGGTAAAACAAAGAAATCCTAAATATAATAACAAGAAATAAAGGTTGATGTTTAGATTACACTTGTTATGGATATCATGAATCAAATGGTATAAATTTTATTTTGATGTAGTTGTCTTTCGTTATGTTGAAGGGATGCCACTTCATTAATAGAAAACTAATAATTTAATTAATAAAAAATTATCTCCTTATTTCAAATCTTCTCATATTTTGATTTTTGAGTCATTGATAAATGTGTGTGCATGAATGATAATTAGAAGTGATAACTAATAATAAATGAAATTGAGATTAAAATGATGATGAATTGTATACTGCAAATGATTTTGATTATGATTATGGTTTATGGACTAACGTATTGACAAAAAAATGAGTGCAAATGAGTGCTAGGTGTAAGATTGAAGACAAGAAAATGATTGAGATACATATGACCTAGCCACTTGGCAACAATTGGCATAATCTTATACACACATTCATGTAGTTGCATTCAACTACATTTTGAATGGTTATGTGATGTATTTTTGTCTTGTCATGAATATGTGTGCATTATGATAAGTTTAAATTGTGTATTATAATTTAAATGATGTTTGTGGTTATTATAATTTTAAATGATTAGCTTCTAGGCATGCAATTTTGCTTACCTAGGAAAAATAAAATCACCTCTCTTGTATTAACATTATTGTCTTTCATGTTATGTATTTAATTTAAATTAGAACTTGACTAAATGACTATATTTCATTTAAAAATGTAATTTTTTTTACCAATTATATATATATATATATATTTTCTAAAGCTATTAATAAAAAACATGAGATAAAGTGAAGTTTCAAAATCAAACAATGTTAAATAAATTTGAAATGCCTTTGGACTAGGCCAAATGGCATGAAATAGACAACTCAAAGTTAAAGTTTTAAAACAATGAAAACCCCAAATTAGAGGTCCAACATGCAACGAGCATGCCATAAACAAGGGGAAAGAAAAAATATGTTAAAATTGTAGCGTCATAAGTTGTATTCACATACATTTTATCATCACCTAGAGACTTCACTTTGGTGCTTTGGCGTTGGATGCCCGATGTCTATCTTGATTCTGCTCACACCACCTATCAATCTCACATTTTCGTCACCTTCACTGTCGTCCCCTCATGCTGGAGTCTTGATTCTCAAGACTTGGGCATTGGGTACCCTGATCCTAGCTCAAGACCAGGGCTCCCAACACCTTGGTCCTCCTAATCAGGACCCATTTTGGGTCCCCACAACAATCACTTCATGTGAGTAGGAAAATTGACCTCGTGTCGGCCTACTCCAAAAATTCAATTAATTTTTCAGGAAGTCAAGTATAAAAGGAGGTTTAACCCTCTCATTTGAAACCTAATACCTAATGAAACGAAATCAAGATCTCAATTACACTCTAGCAAATTCAAGTGAGCAAGCAATTGGTCATTAATCAAGCATTGGAGAAAAAGTGAAGTCAAGTTTTTGCATTCAAGATGGCATCCATGATCAATCTTCTTTGAAGGAATTCTACATGAAATCCGAAAACACTTGCATGAAGATAAAACACAACTTCATCAAGAACATTTCAATCACAAATATTTTTTGTTTCAGATCTAGCCTCTCCCTCAAAAGGAAACAACTTTGCAACAGTTTCCATTTCAATTTAGATTTAAATTTGAAGGTTAATTCCTAAACTGGGGTTTGACCTAAGGCAAACCCTTATCCCCAACATATTTCCCTTTCTTTTGTGTGTGCAAGAAATAGGTGTAGGAGTTGTACTTAGGGATTTTGATAGAGTCAACAATGACGAATAGGTTCAACTTTTGACTAAGGAAAATTCAGAGGAATACTACTTGGTCTCAAAAAATCAAGCTGAACTTTTGGGAGCAGGTTCTAAACATACTCTTTTGCCCAGATCTTAGTTTGTGGCTCCGTGGAATATCTGTATCAATCTATTTTTGACAATTTACTTCAAATATCCATGGTTTTACCCTAATTTCACAATTACCTTCCAAATCCACCTAAGAAAGAGGATTACTACCCCCAACTAGTGAATCCAATCAAAATTTCAACCCTTCTCTTATTTGGATTGTGGCTAGATCTATTAGGTTCACTCCTCTTTCAATGTATTGGGCTAATTTGGTTAATTCAGTGGTTTAATTATCTTAAAACCTAATTCCTAATTTCCCACCCATTACATTTTGGTGAACTTGTCTTTTTGCATGCTTATTTCTGATTTATTGTCTCAGATCTAATTTATATGCACTTTAAAATTTATTTTTGTACTCATAGATCTTGTTTGCAATTGAATTACATAAATTTAGTGGTTAAATTCACATAAACCCTAATTTATTATTCTAAAATTGACTGGTGGGTTGAACAATTTTTTACTTGTATTTTAAAATTTGATTATTATGACATATTATGTTTAGATTTAAAGACATCTATTATTCAAAATCACAATTCAAATTGCTCACTTAATTAGTTAATCATTTTTACAAGGATTTGCATTGTTTAACCATAGTTTTCTTTAATTTTCCCTCCTTTGTGCATGAGTTTTGTTACCATTAGTCCTACATACAATATTCCCATGAGAAGAAATTGTTGACTTAAGGCTTCCCAAGGTTTAAACACTAAGGATATGGAGCTTCAGTTAGATAAATTTTTCCATGAGAGTGTTGGTGTTTCCTCTAATCCAACATTATTCCAACAAATGACATCATTTATCCCCATTCTCCTCATACTTATCACGATGTGGATGAATCACTAACTATTCTTACAATCAACCAATTGAAGAAGATTAAAAATGAATTTGAAAATATTCAACAATGGATGAGTCAACAATACATGGAAAGTGAGGCAATCCCCTTGATTGAAGGATTACAAAGAATGGTGCAAACTGATAAGATCGGTTTGGATTTGTTGCATGGCCTTTCTCATATTGTTGACACTAATATCATGTCAATTAAAAGTTGTGCCAAATCCCTTGGTTACTCTCAACCCACTATTCAAGTCAAGCATTCCATTCTTGTGCCTACATCTTTGCCTAGTGTGCCTACATTTACATCTTCTATCATGACTACTTCCATATAAACTGTTAATCCTACACATGTTAGTCATGGGGGAAATCATATTAATCATTATTCTTACATACCTCATTCTACGAGTCTTCCATTTTTTTCACAACCATCTACCATACTAACATATCATAATGTTCCACCTCCATATTCTCAACCTCCACCTATGTACAATGATATTACTCCTCCATCACAATCTAACCCATCCATCGAAGCAACCATCAATAACCTAGCCCAAATTGTTATAACCCTACAATATCAATTGGCTTCTGTAACTTAATACAAGTTTAATGTTCCCACATTTGATGTAGTGAGCCCACTACCCGATGATATTGTTCATGTGATTCCTCATAAGCATATGGAAGTCCCTCAATTGGACTTGTATAATGTAAAAGGTGACCCCTTGACTCATGTGAAGACATTTCAAACTTTGTGTAGTGATTTTTCTCATGGCCAAAGATGTGGCTGAATTGTTTATTAGAACCTTTAGGGAGATTTGAAATGGTATTGTTCTTGATGTCCTTATTCTATTACTTTATTTCAACAATTGGCTAATGCTTTCATTCAATAATTTCAAAATAACATTGGTCCTAAAATTTCTTTGACTAATTTTATTGGTAGATATAAACATTTGCATTCTCAAATTGCTTATCAAGTACCTGATCATGATATTCAAAGAATTTTTATTGCTAATTTAAAAAAATACATTAGCTTGATAAACTTCTATATTCTGAGTTTACTTCCTTTACGCAATTGTGTGTAGTGCTTCATAATTATTAGCTTTGAGTGAGTCAATTTGAATTGTCCTCTTCAATGGCTCCAGTTGATAAGAATGAGAGTGCTCAACAATAATTTGCAAAGTTCAAACCCAACAAAGGTTTCATCAAGCTCAATGAAAACGTCAACACTTAAGTGGTAGCCACGACATCAGATGTGGCCCCTTTACCCAAATACTTTAGAAAAGAATTAACTGCTCTTTTGAGTCTTTTCATACTATAATGTTGAGGTTAATGAATGCTAATGTGTTGCAAATTCCTCCCATAAAGACAATTGACACTTCCAAGCCATGACCACCTTACCATGATCCCAAAGCTTTTTGTCAATATCATCGTCAACCTAGCCATGATATTGACAAGTGTTACTAGTTGGAAAATAAACTCCAAAAATTCATTAATAAAAATACTATATTCGTAGCTAGTGTTAATGACAAAGGGAATAAATTTGTAGCTCCTCATAATCAAAACCTCACCGCAATTGGTGCATTGATCTTTGCAGCGTTAATGCTTTTTGCTGGTTGGTTCCATTATCACAAAGCTGCTCCAAAATTGACTTGGTTCCAAGATGTAGAATCCATGTTGAACCACCATTTAGCAGGGTTACTAGGACTTGGCTCTCTATCTTGGGCAGGACACCAAATACACGTTTCTTTACCTATTAATCAACTCTTAGATGCTGGAGTGGACCCTAAAGAGATACCACTTCCTCATGAGTTTATTTTAAATCGTGAGCTTTTAGCTCAACTTTATCCCAGTTTCGCTAAGGGATTGACCCCATTTTTCACCCTGAATTGGTCGGAATATTCAGATTTTTTGACTTTTCGCGGAGGACTCAACCCAGTAACGGGGGGTCTGTGGCTGACCGATACTGCACACCACCATTTGGCTATTGCAGTTCTTTTTCTAATCGCTGGTCATATGTATAGAACCAATTGGGTTATTGGTCATAACCTCAAGGATATTTTGGAAGCTCATAAAGGTCCATTTACAGGGGAAGGACATAAAGGTCTTTACGAGATCTTAACTACTTCATGGCATGCTCAATTAGCTCTTAACCTAGCTATGTTAGGGTCTTTAACTATTGTCGTAGCTCACCATATGTATTCTATGCCTCCCTATCCATATCTAGCTACTGACTATGGTACCCAACTGTCTCTGTTCACGCACCATATGTGGATTGGTGGATTTCTCATAGTTGGCGCTGCTGCACATGCAGCTATTTTTATGGTAAGAGACTATGATCCGACTACTCAATACAACAATATTTTAGACCGTGTTCTGAGACATCGTGATGCAATCATATCACACCTCAACTGGGCATGTATTTTCTTAGGTTTCCATAGTTTTGGTCTATATATTCATAATGATACTATGAGTGCTTTAGGACGTCCTAAAGATATGTTTTCAGATACTGCTATACAATTACAACCTATCTTTGCTCAATGGGTACAAAACACTCATGCTTTAGCACCCAGTTTGACAGCTCCTGATGCAACAGCAAGCACCAGCTTAACCTGGGGAGGCGGCGATTTGGTAGCAGTAGGTGCCAAAGTGGCTTTGTTACCTATTCCATTAGGAACTGCGGATTTTTTAGTACACCATATTCATGCATTTACTATCCATGTGACTGTATTAATATTACTGAAAGGTGTTTTATTTGCTCGCAGTTCTCGTTTAATACCCGATAAAGCGAATCTTGGTTTTCGTTTTCCTTGCGATGGGCCTGGTAGAGGAGGAACATGTCAAGTATCTGCCTGGGATCATGTCTTCCTAGGATTATTCTGGATGTACAATGCAATTTCGGTAGTAATATTTCATTTTAGTTGGAAAATGCAGTCTGACGTTTGGGGTAGTATAAGTGATCAGGGAGTGGTAACTCATATTACAGGAGGAAACTTTGCACAGAGTTCCATTACAATTAACGGGTGGCTTCGTGACTTTCTATGGGCACAAGCTTCTCAAGTAATCCAATCTTACGGTTCTTCATTATTTGCCTATGGCCTTTTATTCTTAGGTGCTCATTTCGTTTGGGCCTTTAGTTTAATGTTCCTATTTAGTGGCCGTGGATATTGGCAAGAACTTATTGAATCTATTGTTTGGGCTCATAATAAATTAAAAGTTGCTCCTGCTATCCAGCCAAGAGCCTTGAGTATTGTCCAAGGACGTGCTGTAGGAGTAGCTCATTACCTTCTGGGTGGAATCGTCACAACATGGGCGTTCTTCCTAGCAAGAATTATTGCAGTAGGATAATGACTAGGAGGATTTGAAAAGCATTATGGCATCAAGATTTCCAAAGTTCAGCCAAGGCTTGGCCCAGGACCCAACTACTCGTCGTATTTGGTTTGGTATTGCTACTGCACATGACTTTGAGAGTCATGATGATATTACCGAAGAGCGTCTTTATCAAAAGATTTTTGCTTCTCACTTTGGTCAGTTAGCTATAATCTTTCTGTGGACCTCTGGTAATTTGTTCCACGTAGCTTGGCAAGGCAATTTCGAAGCATGGGTCCGCGACCCCTTACATGTAAGACCTATTGCTCATGCGATTTGGGATCCTCATTTTGGTCAATCGGCCGTAGAAGCCTTTACCCGAGGAGGTGCCCCCGGTCCGGTCAATATTGCTTATTCCGGTGTTTATCAGTGGTGGTATACAATTGGCTTACGCACTAATGAAGATCTTTATACTGGAGCTCTTTTCTTGCTATTTCTTTCTGCTCTCTTTTTAACAGCGGGTTGGTTGCATCTACAACCTCAATGGAAACCAAGTGTTTCATGGTTTAAAAATGCCGAATCTCGTCTCAATCATCATTTGTCAGGGCTTTTCGGAGTCAGTTCTTTGGCTTGGACGGGGCATTTAGTTCATGTCGCTATTCCTGAATCAAGAGGAGAACACATAAGATGGGATAATTTTTTAGATGTATTACCGCATCCCGAAGGGTTGGAACCACTTTTTACAGGTCAGTGGAATCTTTATGCTCAAAATCCTGATTCCAGTAGTCATTTATTTGGTACTACTAAAGGGGCGGGAACTGCTATTCTAACTCTTCTCGGGGGATTTCACCCACAAACACAAAGTTTGTGGCTAACTGATATCGCGCATCATCATTTAGCTATTGCATTTGTGTTTTTCATTGCTGGCCATATGTATAGAACCAACTTTGGGATTGGACACAGTATAAAAGATATTTTAGAAGCACATGTTCCTCCGAAAGGCTTATTAGGACGCGGGCATAAGGGTCTTTACAACACAATCAATAATTCTCTTTACCAATCCATTGCCTTCTCATTCTACCAATGTTGTTTAGTATGAGTTTCTTGATTTTTATCCTAATGACTTTAGTTTAGTGTCTAATAGTGTTGTGAACCTTATTGACAAACCTACACCTCCAAAAGACATGTATTACTTTTGATCCTAGTGAGACTATAGTTGCACCTGATGGCCCACTATATATCACTGGGAAGATCAAAGACAAACTCTCCCAAGGGGTGCTCATTGATCTAGTGTGTATCATGAATATGATTACCGAAGAATATGTTTATATCCTACAATTGCATCAAGTTACACATAATAAATTTGATGTTCTGGTCAAGGTGTATGATGGTTTCTCTTTTCCTACTATTGGTTCTATCACTCTTCCCATTGAGGTTGGTACTAAGTTCTTAGATGTCACCATTGCTATTATTCCTACATTAGATTAATTTCATGTGAAGTTGGGACATCCTTGGCTCTCTTCCACAAAAGCTATCCCTTCTACAATCCATAAATGTTTGAAATTCCCTCATAATGGCACTATCATAACAATTAATCATAGCTAGAAAAATTTACCATTATGGCTTCCACAACTACCATCCTTGTGCGCTAAGAGGCAACTACTTTCACAGTGGGGTCTTTGAGCATAATTATCATTCCTCTGGTGCCTTATTCTCCACAGTCGGTAGTTCTTGTGCCTGTTGCAACCACTTTTTCTATCCTTGGCCCTAGTTCGCATAGGGCTACTGAGACTTTGCGCCTATCCTCAATGACTCCTTCAGCTATGGGTGGGTCAGATGTTGTTGTGGATGGTGGTAGGGGTTTTAATAGTGTTGGGGTCCCCCCTCCTGGACCTTTTTCTACTATTGGTAGGCAAATCTTTTCTTGTGTGGCTAGATTTGTTGCTGCTCATCCTCCCAAGGAAAAACCTCTTCCCCTTTCTTATGCCAAGGCTTCTCCTATGGTGGTTTATGCCCAAGATGTGGTAGAAAATTTTGGGTTCTACCAATGTTGTGGGTTGGTGTGAAGATTTGTTAGGTTTTGGCCTTCTCTCCCTGCCGCCCATCATTGGGTGAGTGATTCTTGAAAGCCTTTGGTTGTTGGTATAATTGAGATTTACCCTTATGCTAAAGGTTTTTTTATTTCTTCCTTTTCTTCTCTAGATGGCCATGACTTGGTACTAGGTAAGTTGTGGGCTTGGGGAGTTAATCTCTCTCAATCTAGCCCTAGACAGCTTATTTTACCCCTCTTTTTGAACCACTCAATGTGTTTCTAGTTTGGGTATGTCTTCCCAACCTTCTCCTTAAGTTCTGGGAGAATTCTTGTTACAAGGCCATTGGTAACAGTATTAGCCAATTCCTGAAGGTTGATGATTCGTCGTCCTCCATGGGTCATTATACCTTTGCTCACATTTTAATCCACATTGACATCTCCATGCCTTTCCTTAGGGATGTGGTTCTCATAGTTGGGGATTGGCCATCGAATCAATGGTTAGATTATGAGGGCCTCCATTTTTTTGTTGGAGATGCTTCTCAATTGGTCATTTAACTTCGAATTGTTCTCTCTCACCATAAAGGTGTTGCTACTTGGTGGAAAGATGCTGCTGCTAATCATTTGATTGTCATGCCTTCTAATTTTGATGATGATGTCTCCTCACATGTGGATGAGGACCCCTCTCAGGATGAGGTTGTGCTTATTAATGCCAATGTGGCCTTTTTTGGCCCCTTGGTTGCTTCAAGTGTGGACTCCTTTTGCCTTGAGGATTCTTCTCCTCTTACTCTTGTTCTACATGAACAATTTTCTCTTGGTGATTCTTCTCTAGATATTGTTTTGCAACAACAGTCTTCTCTAGTTGTGAACAAAAACACTAAAGGGACTCCCAACTTGATCCTTCTTATGATGTTTGTAATATTTGTATTTTCTAGACCATTGTTTGTCATAGGTGGAAAGGGAAGTCTCCCCCCGAAAAAAAAAATTCTTTAAATCATGTTTTGGGTGTTTCTCCTCACTCTTGAGTTGAGACCTTTTGGGTTGTTACTAGTTTAGTATGCCTTTAATACTAGTTCTTCCTTGCTATTAAAGGCCTATCTAACATGAGTTTGTTTAGGGGCAACACCCTTGTTTTGGTGCCTTTTTTTTTTTGGCTATGGGATATTTGTATAAAGGGGCAACACCCTTGTTTTTCAGCTTATTTAAAAAAACAATTAATCATAGCATCTACCAACCCATGATGAAGCATGAAAATTTCACTCTTGATTACTTTTGGCCTAAACAACTTGAACCTCTTAAGCCTCAAAATGACATTCTTTTATTATCCTATCAAAAATGGAAAAATGAGATGATCATGTTCTCGAGTAAACCTAGAGACCCTACACCCATGTATATTCCTCCTCCTCATAATGGACCTGATTTTATTCCTACTCTTATTCCTCCTATATATGCCTTAGTATTAGCTCCTTCCTACAAAGGAAAGTGCTTGAAAGTGCTTGACATAAAGTCTCCCTCAACCTATTGGTGTTTCTTCCATTCCTTCTCCTATAAGAGAAGAAAATAATCCTGTGTCCATTGGTCCTAAACTTTCGCAAGTCTCAACTAAAACTAAAAGGAATTGTTGTGTGAGAGAATATCGATGAAGAGGTCGTGGTAAGGTTCATGAGCTTGCTTCCCAAACCATTTCCTCACCGAAGATACCAAATCTTGACTTGGTCCCATTTGTCCAACCTTCACCTAACCCTAGGGAGGAAGTTCACATTAAATCACCTAAATTAAACAGTGCTTAAGATACATGATGGTTCAATTTATTTTTGCATTAGAAATCCTATTTTTATTAATCCAGATGATGATATGGATGATGATAATTTTGTTCATTCTAACAATGTTGATTCAAATGATTCTAATGACATGTATGAACTTTTTGAGATTAACCATGAGTTATCTTCACCATTTTTAAAAACATTAACCCTAGCTCCTAGTGACAAACAAAGTGACTCATCATTAGAGCATGGTCCTTATTTGGAACTTGCAGTAGCTCCATCTTCTATGCTTGAATTGGATCCTCTTGCATTTTCTCCATCATCCCTAAATGATGTTCAACAATATTGGGAGACAAATAATTTTCTTGACTAGCTTCATTCATGCCATCGATTCTCTTTTGTGTGTTTGCTTGTTTGTAATGTGCTTTCCCCATGATGTGCTGCTTGATATATTTTTGTGTTGTGTTACGTTCTCTTTGGATGACCCTTGTTACTCCATTGGTGAAATTTAATAAAGCTTGGTTGAATCTATTTTGATATTCCTCTATTTGTATCTCAATTCTTATATATGTTGTGCTCTTGTGCTGTCTACTTGGGGAGGATGCAAAGTGTTGAGATCTCTTTTTAGTCTCTTCCATGTTGACTTAAAAATACACTTGTGCTCTTATTCCATTGTGTTTTTAGTTCCACTACCTTTGGGGGATGAGGCCAATTCAATATAAATATTCTTAATATACATTATTTTTCATAAGAGTACATACCAACCCCAGAGTTAGTGGATCCCTTATGTGCTTTTTCCTATATGTTTTGTGACCATTATCCTTTGATTTTTCCTTTCCTCGGGCATATCATTGTGGTAATGTGATTTTATTTTGGATGCATGCTACCTTAAAAGAAATTTCTCCTAATAAGGTGTATGTAATCGCTTTAACATGGGGGCATACACTCCCCTCAATGTTACACTTTTTGCACACACCATGACATGTTTTTGATACTCAAGTTTCTTTACAAACAAAGTCTTTTTCTTTTTACTTTGGTATTTTATTTTCATGACTCATAATAAGAAAATATTACTAGGATAGTACAGTCATGCTCTCTTTATTTTCCTTTCATGCGTTGTCCCTTTTATCTTGATATTAGAGTAGTAAGATCCTAAAGTCCCTGGGGTATTGGTTCATCTTGTCTCTTTAATATCTTGTTGAAATTTTTCCACTACGACTTTGTACTTTACCATGAGTATGCTTAGTCTCATACTCCTAGTAAAGTGGGGGCTAAATGTAGCATCATAAGTTGTATCCACATATAATTTCATCCTCACCTATACCTCACTTTCGTGCTTCGATGTTCGATGCCTGATGTTTGTCCCGATTCTACTCACACCACCTATCAATCTCATATTTTTATCACCTTCACTGTCTCCCTCTCATGTTGGAGTCTTGGTTCTTAGGACCAAGGCGTTGGGCACCCTAGTCCTCCTAGACAACACCCATTTTGGGTCCCCACAATGCTCACTTCATGTGAGTAGGAAAATTGACCCCGTGTCAGCCTACTCCAAATATTCAATTAATTTTTGGGTAGTCAAGTATAAAAGGAGGTCTACCCCTTTCAATTTAAACCTAATCATAATGAATGAATCAAGATCTCAATTACACTCTAGCAAATTAAAGTGAGAAAGAAATCAATCATTCATCAGGCATTGGAGCATAAGTGAAGTCAAGTTTGTGCATTCAAGATAGCATCCATGATTAATCTTCTCTGAATGGATTCTACATGAAACCCTAAAACCATTGCATGAGGATCGAATACAACTTCATTAATGTATATTTCAATTACAAGAATTTTTTATTTTAGATTTGGCCTTTTCCTCAAAAGGAAAGCCCTTTGCAACAATTTCCATTTCAATTCATATTTCAATTTCAAGATTAATTCCTAAACTGAAGTTTGACCTAAGGAAAAACCCTATCCCCAACTTCTTTCCCTTTATTTCTGTGTGTAGGAAATAGGTGTAGGAGTTGTACTTGGGAATTCTTGTAGAGTCAATAATGACAAACAAGTTCAGCTTTTGATGGAAAAAAAATCAGAGGACCATGACGAATTTGTACTACCTGGTCTGAAAAAATCAGATCGAACTTCTAAGAACATGTTCTAAATATATTCTTTTGCCGAGATCTCAGTTTGTGGCTTTGTGGGATATTTGTAGCAGTATGTTTTTGACAATTTACTTCAATTATCCATGGTTTTACCCTAATTTCACAATTACCTTCCAAATTCAACTAAGAAAGAGGATTACTACCCCCAACTAGTGAATCCAATCAAAATTTCAACCCTTTCCTTATTTGGATTGTGGTAAGATCTATTAGGCTCACTCCTGTTTCAATTTATTGGGTTAATTTGGTGGTTTTATTATCTTAAACTCTAATTCCTAATTTTCCACCCATTACAAAAATGAAGGAATAAACCCCATTTTCAAGGAGTGATAGTACTAGCAAAAATCATGATAGTGTTGGAGATTGTTGGATGTTTACTACAAATATGTGTTTATGAGATATCTTTGATTGTTTGAGAAATGTGTTGTCATTGATGTCAACATATTTTCTCTGTCTAGTGTAATGATGCAGTAAAGTTCAACTAGTTGGTTTATGCTATATATTGATGATCAATGTTTGCATATTAAAGGGTTTGTTGAGTGATATATCTAGTTGATTCAATACAAGTGTTTGAGGGCTGCATGAAGATTTGAGTGAGTTATGAGTATCAGTGTTGTGGCTAGTTTTTCTATTGTTTAATATTGCTAGTTTTTTAGTATTTTGATCTGCATTGCTCTGCATTGTAATATCTTGATTTGCAGATTTGGAATTATGTTTGGGACATTAATGTGTGTTTTAAATTCAAGTGGTTCATGGTTTGGAGCTCCACAAGTAATTTTTATAGGTTGACAGTCAGTTTAGTTAATGCTTTTGAAGTTCAGTATGATGATAACGATGATTCTAATAATTTGAGTTGGTGCTGATGTTGTTGTGGTAATTCATGATGCTTGTGGATATTTCTAGATCATGTGTTATTCATTTTGGTGGTCCATATTGATCGGTGAGCGCATTAATGATGATTTTCTTTGGTTCGATGGTGTTCTTCATGTTCTTGGTCGACATGATGCTTGAAGCATGTTGTAGATGTCTGAGATAGAATTCTTGGAGGTGTTTCATATTTGAGGTGGTGATTTAGGTCCATGCTATATCTTAGTTGACAGTGTTTTGGTCTGCATGTGATATTGTAGCGTGTATGCTTACATTTTTTTAATGAGGTGATATGTGTTGAGCTGACCTTGATGATATTGATCCAAGGTTGATGTCATATAAAAATTAATGTAATTTCTTTGTAATTGAGTGTGATGTGGATGTGTGATGTGCGAATAATGTACTAATAATTCAAAAGAAGAGAAAAAGTGTGGAGAAGTGTGAAAGATGTTATGTGCTTAACCTGAATGGAAACCAAGAATTAGAAGATGCTAGTTTCTCAGTTCATGATCTTCCAGATGTAATCCAAATGTGTTTTTAAGATAGTGAGACTTCCTAGGGTTGTTGCCCTTTGTTGTTTTTGAGCAGTGAGCTTTAGGCATTGTGCCTGAATGCATGTGAATTCCCCATTGTAATATTTCATATACTTCTAACAAGGTATCATCATATTGTGGGTAGGTCCCCACTGTGGTTTTTCCCTTGATCGGGTTTTTCACGTCAAAAATCTTGGTGTTATGTGTGTTCATGCTATGTTGTTGTTTTATTCTTTCACTGTTAATTATTAGATCTGAGATTAAAGTAAGTTGCTGTAAAATTTGGTGACAACTGATTCACCCCCCTCTCAGTTGTTTGCCCTATTTTCATTAGATAGTTTTGAGAACTCTCTCAACAATTTCTTTGGGTTTTCTCAATTTTCATTTTAGATGATTTTTTGAGTAGAAATTAGATGTAATATAGTGCCTTTGTTGGTGCATATACAACAACAAGAAAAGGGTATGATGGGTATATTTACCAATTTGTAGTACCAAAAGGGGGTCTTAAGATGCCACTTTTTTAAAATTTGAAATCAACAAAAATTAAACTTTGATGATAAGTTGAATATATAGTTACATTCCAAATTTGAAGATGCAACAAGAACACGAGTTTTAGTGCTCCAAACCTACTTTCTAAACTACTGTTTGTTTTTGAAAATAGTGGAGATTAAGGGTTTTAAAAAGGGGGAGCATACAAGGTGGTTCTATTTTGATCCAAACAACATAACATTACATCTGTTGTGACCCGCTTTAAATGTTTTTTTTTTAAGAATTATGAAAAATGCTTTGGTGAAAAATTAGCTAACACAATTATAATGTGAGAAAATGGGGTTCACTAGTCTAACATGCAAACTAGGTATAAAACCTAACCCCACCAATTACATTAGAGAACAAACAATAGGCTCAAATACAAATCCTTGGGAGCGCTAGGTAGTTTTGATTGTTCTCTTTTGTGCTTTGATATGATTAGATAAGATGAATGCAAATAACTAGGCTAAACAGCGTATAGTCGATAATAAATAATATAAATAGGCAAATGCATATCTAAAAATGAACTAACATGTACAAATCTGAAAATGAAATGCACAGAGGAACCTGTCACATAAATATAAGCTAAAATCAAGTGGACATTGTGGCTAGGAACCCTAGTCTAGGAAGTGTCCAGTTGAGAATAGGGGTCAAACTGAACTTAGGAGCTTCACATCATCTATCTAGTCAAATTTTATGTCAAACCACTTGGACTATGGTACTAGGTGCCCTATGAATTCTATTTGGCATGTAACATGATGATTATAGGATTAAGTTGATTTGGTATATATATTGCTTGATTGGTAGCTCTCTCTCTCTCTCTCTCTCTCTCTCTCTCTCTCTCTCTCTCTCTTCTCTCTGTTTGGACATATTTTTAATAAAGATGCTACTTTGTGGTGTAGCTTGTATAAATTAGAGTCTTTGTGTGTTTACTTATGAATATGATCTGGTGTGTATAAAAGGAATGTTTTCTTTAAGCAAATCTTCGGTTGAGGAGCTAAGTTCCTTATTGCATTCATGACCATATATAACGAGTAAATTAGATGAATTTATTTTGCATGGATAATATTAGAAGATCTCATGAAAGATTAGATTAGTTTATCATGTTATAGTACAAGTATTGAATATAGGGTAAGGATAATGCACTGTGTGTTAAAATTTGTGCATAGGAAAGTGGAAACCATTCTTTTATGTCTCTGTTTGATTTGAAAAGATGAATACTTTTAACTTTGTAAGAGATATATATGGCTTTGATTAAATATGAATGTTGTGTTTATCAAGTAAATATGTTAAGAAATAATGTTATTACCTTCTCATAATTAGACCTTGGAAAGGTATGCTTATTCAATGAATTTTAGTAGAATGAATGATGGTATAACATGTTATTGAATGATGGACTTCCATACAAGTTGCTGAATTAATGATGTTGTTGAATGTTAATGTTATATGTTGAAAAAAGATGAGATGTGATATGAAGATGTTGTGAATTAGTGTGATGCCATGTGAAAATAAAAATAAAAATGAATAAGTATGGTTTAGGTATTTAGCTGCATAATATGATAATAAAAGTGAATTGTAAGTAATGTTAATGTGGAAAGAAAATTATTATGGATGTTGGGAGTATTTGTATTTGGGAAAAGTGATATTAATTGTTTATTTATGTAAAAAGTAATGAAATTTCTCTCTTAAAGCAATGGTATTGTTATTGGAAAAGTACCCTCTATAGATGTGAATATCTAGTACTAGTGCCTTTGTTGGGTATTGTGAATAGCCAATACTTTCTTTGTGTACCCCTAGGATGTTGAAGTATGTAATCATCCACCAAGGTTATGTTTTGCATATAGGTATGGGAATACCATACCATCTATGTGTTGTTTTCTTATTAGTCACCCTACTAAATGTCAACCCATAGGTTGTTGATAAGTATGTATGTGAATGGGTAGTAGCAGCAACAAATTTCCTTGGGCTGTATGTTACAACGTATGAATAATGATGGCATGAATGACCTTAGCTTTCACATCTCGAGGAATGTACTCACTACTTCCCCTTATGATGGACCCATTGAATGGTTCATATGTGCTTAGTTCTTGAATACGTTGTTAGGAGGTCTCTGATAATTAATGCATTCACACACACACACACACACACACACACACACACACACACACACACACACACACACACACACACACACACACACACACACACACACACACATATATATGTTGTATATTTCTACTCAATGGAGAGTGATTTGGTGATGCTTGTTCCCTCTTTCCTCGTTTGGTGGCAAATTTTAGTCACATAGTGATATAATGTCCAATTTATGATGATTTCTTTTATCTTGCTTGTGTGGACCAATGAATTTATTTACTGGTGTCTGTGATGGTTTAGCCATTGTTTGTGAATATTTTGCACATAGCTTCTTGTTAGTCCCCCCGCAATTTTTTTCCTTTGAATGTTCATACTCGCAAGTTTCCTTTTGTGCCTTTCTCTTTCATCGGGTCATTTGTTTTCCTTCGTACTTAAACCATTGAACTCTTTCTAAAAAGTTCAATAGGTTCAAGGTTCAAAGCGCATTCTGTAAAAGAGTCATTTGTGGTCTTTGTCGTCATGTGAACAAGTGCGCTTTTGTTTGTGGTCTTTGAAGTTTTTGAACCCATTGAACTTTTTGTTAAAAGGTTCAAGGTTCAAAATGCCTTTCGTGAGTCACCACAATGTATCATTATATAATAAGCATGGGTCTATATGTTTTAAGTTGATAAGCGGTCTTGAACCTTGAACCAAATCTCAAGCGGTTCAAAAGGTTCAAGGTTCATGCTTAATAATCCTTGTTGTCGCTCGTTATCGATGTTGTCGTGTGTGCCGCTCACTCAATGATATTTCTTAAATGAACTTGAACCGTTGAATTTTTTTGTCAAATGGTTCAAGGTTCATGGGTTCATTTCAAGACTAACTCTAAGGCCTTTTGGATGAAAATGAAAGCGGTGCGACAAGAAAGAATATTCCCTTTTCAGCAGTTTAAAATTCTAATATGGAAAGTAATCATGAGTGCATCGAACTACTTGTGCGGAAGTGATGGATAATTAAGAAGCTGCTAAATTTTGGTCATTTCACCGTTACTTCGCACGCTCGGGTAAATCATGATGAAGCGTGTGTGGATTTATAGACATTTTCCCGTCTTATTGAAGGAAATGTGTATGAATTTATTTCCATATTTGAGAAGGTTGCAGTTGCCATACTTGGGAAAATTGGAGGCAACGAAGGTAAAACCAACTCTGATTTCCTAAGGAATTTCCAGTTTTCATGGTGGTAATGGGTGTTTCCAGACCCATTGTTGAGAAAATTCAACCGAGGAGATCAAAGAGGTCACCATCCGGTCTCACAGTTTCTCGAGTAACTCGGTCTAGGAGTAAAAAGAAGAGTGGGGAGCCCATCCTAAAATAGGTTATTGTAGACTTGGACCCTAGTGAGGAGCTTGAGGAAACAATGGATCCAAAGATCAAGATGAGCCCGAGATGCTGGAAATGGACACGAGCAGAGAAGAAGAAAGCCAACAAGACCCCATGAATACCATGGTCATTGTCACTTCACTAGACATACAGGAAACCCCACCACCTAAGGGACCTACAAACGCACCAAGATGGCTGGAAGCTGCTATTGGAAGAAATAGAGTGTGGTGCTGGTTACAATCCCAATGGAGGACATGATTAGAAGATGTTTGGGAAAGGTGTCAAAGCCAAAGAAACTCAAAACACAAGCAATGCTCGATGTAGATGAAACAATAGGTCACTGGACGACCAAAGTAGCCAAATCAATCCAGGAAAGGATGCAGACAAAGTTACTGAGGAGGATTTTTCTATGGAAAAGATGGATTTGGGGTTGCTTCACGGGCTGTAGATGTTAGGAATTTGGAATCATCCATGAAGAGGATAATTTCAAGAACGTGGAAGGATGAAAAAGACAAAAGAGAATTGAAACAAGATGTTACTCTGATGGCCGAGTATATCAATGCCATTCATGATCCAAACCCCCATCCTTTGTCATAGATACCGGTATCGTTCGACCCTAAATATCTAGCCAACCAAAAAATGCTAGACCAGGTTCAAAGGAACAAGATAGTTACCGAAATGTTCAATAAATGGTTGGACCTGATAATACAATAGGGGTCAAATTATATTATTAATCTGGTTAAAGTTTATAAAGATGCTGAAACCGTGAGCAAGGATCTAGAACTGGAAATAGTGGCTTGGGAAAAGGAAAGGATCAAATGGGTAGTAGTCCTCGCACAAATGAATGATGTACAGAAATATGGAGTGATGAAATTCTTGGTTGAAAAACTGGTAGAGAACTTGGATGACAATGTATTGTACGTGTCAAAGAAAAATGTGAAGTGGCACAATTCGATCATCAAAAAAGGTCACGAAGAATCCATCAAATTGCTTAGAGAATTGACCGACTTGATCGACACGATGCAGAAAGACCTCAAGTGTATTGATATCCAACTCAAGAAGGAGAGCACCAAGACAATTGAAGAGGCTACAAACATGACCAAGATTTTTTAGGAGAGGATCTAGTTCATTCAGACAACAAAATCCTTGACCACAGATGACTTCTCAAAGGTGGCAAGGATCGAATCAATTCTCATAGTTTGTTCAGACCATTTAGAGGTTCACAAGGCAAAGGTTGCATAGGTAAACATGGATAAAGAGGTGTGGAAGTAGAGAATCCTACACATTGGTCTTCCTTATTTTCAAATCATCCCGAACTTCTCGACAACACACCTGGAATGGCATGGTTCTACGGCAAAACAAGATAGATCCGAAACCTTCTCTACCATGGTGGAAGCCTAGCTAATCCGAAGATGAAATGTCAGCCTCCTAGTGGCTGTTGATTTAGTTTTATTTCTTGTTGTTTAAACGTCTTCTTTCACTTTAATCAAAGTAAATGTAATTTGATTATGTAAAAACTATAAGCCTGGGGGTTATTTAAGCTGAAAAGCTTGTCTTTGTAAGGGTTCCGAAAACTGTGATTTTAGGAGCAACAGATAATATTTTGGTTTGCATATGAATTGTTTGGAAATACAATAGCTAATTATCAATGAAATACTATGCTATGTTATGCCATCTTTGAATCTGTGCGTTTGAAGACTCATAATCTTTCTTGAGAAAGTTGTTATGGGCATGATTTAATTTTGTGATCATTTATCTCTGTATTTTTCTTCAGTTCATGGTTATCATTAGCTGTTAGAAGACTCACATGTATTTATTTGCTTGATCCCCCTTGCTCTATGAAGTATGAGAGAGTATTGGTCAGCCATCAGTATTGCGGAGCCTCTGTTGTATTTTGAATTTATACAGTGAGCATGTTATAAATCAAAGTCTGTGAACTCTCTTTAAATATTCTTTCAGAAAATTTCCTATGTTTACAGTTTTGAAAGCGTTTATTTGTGTTGATGAATGAATGCTGAAGCCTTTCAATGCTTTCTGGTAAAAAGTATTAGCATATCATTTGTATAATAAATTCATTGCAAATCATATGAGGAGCTTCCCTCTAATGCAGAGGTTGAATTTTTATTAATTCATCCAGCTGTTGGTAGTTTGTTTCCTTTTAAAAGGGAGAAACAGAGTCATATCTTGCTTAAAGAAGATAATAGTTAAGTTTTCAAGAAAGGGACAAATCTGTTTACTAATAAATTTTTGGCAAGTTTGCTGGGGAGTCCAATTATAATACTGGTCGCCTAGTTGCAAGACTGGAGTCAAAGAGATATACTAGGTCCCTGAGAAGGGAGGGGGTAGTTGATTCTGTCTTTCAGGAGTTATAGAACCTAAATTTTCAACCCACTTTTTCACCTCAAAGAAGGGAAAGAAGTAGACCTCCTTCACTATCACCATCATCTTCTATGTCCTCAGTTTGCCAAGCTCTGACCTTGCATGCTATTGCTTTACCAAATATAATCAACCCAACTCCACTCAATATCATACTTCCAATGACAATAAATAATCCTTGGGGGGCTACTGTAGGTCCATTGAACTTAGGTTTGAATCTCAATCCCTAACCCAAAGGTGCTAGAGATCACTTGCCAAAATTTAGTGGAGATGGAAAAATCACCGTTGATGAACACTTGAATGCATTCAATGTGGCTTATGAGATAATAGCGATTCAACATGAAGATGTTGCTGTGAGATTGTTTGTCCAGACACTAACTGGAGTAGCAGCTGATTGGTTTTATCACTTACCAAATAGTGTGATAACAACTTGGCAAGATCTGAAAACAAGGTTTGAGGCAAGGTTCAAAGTGGCCGAGGATGAACATTCTCTCCTTGCTCAATTGGCCTAGTTAAAGAAAGAAATTCCAGAATCTATGAGGGACTTTGTGGCAAAATTTGATAAGATTGTGCATAAAATCCCAATAAATCAAAAGCCCTCAGATGACAATCTTAGGTGTTTCTTTATCAATTCTATGCCTTCAGAAATAGGTTTCCTAATTCACAGGCAAAGAGTTGCAGATTTAAATGCAGCCAAAACACTTGCAGTTGAGTTGGAAGATGATTTAATCACGACAAGTAAATAGAAAAGAGAAGTACAAACACCCATTGCTCAACCTTCAACTTCCTTTGACCCTGTAATCTAGTGACTAATGAATGATGTAATTACCCTTAAAAGACAATTTCTTAAAGCTATTACCTCATACCCTTCTCCATATCAAGATGTACCTAGGAGGAATGCAAACCAGTCTTTGGGCTATGGGAACAAGACTCTGTAATTACCCCTTGCTCAGCAAAGATTAGCAATTGAAGCACCTCCACCTAAAGGGAGTATGTGTGTTTTTCATCTCACCGATGAACATGATGGTAGTTCATGTCTTGAGATGGTGCGTTACACACAATTAATGAATTCTAAAGATACCTCAAATGAGTGGGGTGAAGAAGAATCTTTAAAGAAACCTGGAAACTTTGAGAGCCATTTTCTTAAGTACGAGTCAAATTCAGAAAGAGGAGGTGATATTTTGGTTACTTTAGAAGATCCTTCATGTGTTGTGCTCACAAGAAATCAACAAAATGTAAAACCTTAGGGTCCTTCTTCATCGTCTGCTGTGGATTTCAAAGGTAAGGGGTTTGACCCAAATTTTTGTAACAATGATCAAAAGTTGCAGAAACCTTCATTTTAAAGCCCGTTGAAAAAGAAAGTTCATTTGATATTATAGAATTTTGTAAATCTTCCCAAATTCAAACCACACCTGCTGAGTACCTTAACCTAAATCCTAAAGAACTAGACAGACTTTTACATTTTGTAAAAGGGAATAATGTACAACGAGCCAATGAGACACAACAATCACTAAATGCCATATTGCCCTCACATAGTAATGAACTGGTTCACCTTGTGGCTTATGCAAAAATGCTTGAAAAAACTGATCTTCAAACAGATGATTCTACACCTCCCCTTGAGTCAAAAGTAGAACCGTTTTACATATCATTATTCATAAATGGTCACAAGTTGAATAATTGTATTATAGATTCAGGTGCATCTGACAATATAATGCCCTCTGCCATAGCCAAAGCATTAGGGCTATCCCTGACCAAAACCTTTGGCAGATGCTATTCTATGGACTCAAAATAAATTCCTTTGTTAGGCCAAATTAAGGATGCTCAAGTAGTTCTTGCTTCTCACCCAGATAAAAGAATTAAGTTGACTATTCTGATAGTTGACATCCCAACTAGTTATGGCATGCTGCTAAGTCGTACTTTCTGTAGGGATTTAGGTGGTGAAATTAAAATGGATTGGTCCCAAGCCTCAATTCCTATTAGAAAACAACGAGTCATCCTGCATCCTGAATCGAATTCCAAATTCACTGCTTTTCCATCTGATGACCCTAGAGCCCAGATTCTGTGTCATGATTGTCAATTTAGAAACTACATAATTTTGTCTGATAATGAGATAGTGGAAGATTCATCCAAACTTGAAGGAAAATAAAGCCTATGGTTAATGGAGTTTGATGGTAGTTGTGCAGCGTTAGGTTCTGGTGCAGGGGTAGTGTTAATCCCACCTTCTGGAAATTATATTCCCTTTTCTTTCAAATTAGAATTCAAAAATAACAACAATACAGCTGAGTATGAGGCTTTGTTGTTAGGTTTAGCCGAAGCTATGAAATTGGGAGTGAAACTACTGCGGGTTAAAGGAGATGCTGAACTAATTGTAAAACAGGTCAGAGGGTTGTTTAGTGTTAAAAATGAAAGGTTGAAACACTATCGGAATAGAGTTTGGGATGAAATTGAAGGTTTTGATGCATTTTCCATTGAAACAATACCCAGGGAACTGAATTCAAAAGAAGATTCATTAGCAGTTTCAACTTCTTTTCTTGTCCCACATCCTAAATTTGTTGATGATATTTACCGGGTAGAGTTGATATATTGGCCTAGTGTCCCAGACAATTCTGATTCTTGGTAGGTATTTGAAAGTTATAAACAAATCAACAATTTTATGCAAAGTATAGATATGTTTTCTGCCATGTATTTTGAAGGTTCAGATGCAGAGTGCAAATAATTTTCACTAGAACGAGTCAAGGAGTTGCCTGATGGAATCATGCAGTTGAAAGGAAACAAGATCCCTAAAGGGCTGGTTTCTTTGGAGCGTCTGTTTGATCGTCATGATGCCTGCAAGAACAATAAAGGTGACAAGTCCCCGGAGGTGCAAGATATTGGAGGTTACAAAAAGGTCAACATTGGTACCGAGAATGAACCTAAATATATCAATTTGGGAAAGTGCTGTACGCCGATAGAAAAGGAGAGGTTCATTAGTCTCCTGGTGGAGTTCAAGGATGTGTTTGCTTGGTGCTATGATGATCTTAAAAATTTTAGAGGGAAAATTCCAACATCAAATTCCCTTGAAACCTGGAGTAAGCCCTTTCCGGCAAAAGCTTAGAAGCTTCAATCCAAAAGCAACTCAGGTTATATTCCAAGAAGTGGATAAGATGTTAAAAGCCAAAATTATATACCCCATCCATCATTCTACATGGATAGCTAATATCGTACTAGTTAGAAAGAAGAACAAAGAAATAAGGATCTATGTAGATTTCAAAAATCTAAATCAGGCCAGCTTAAAAGATAACTATCCATTACCAGCCATGGACCACATTCTACAAATAGTTTCAGGATTCAAAATGCTGCCTCATACTGTTCTATCCAAACAAACTTCTTCCCTTTCCTCTAAAGAAAAGTGATAGGATGGGCTATACTAGAGAGAAATCCTAAACATATCTATGATAATATCCTGCAAGACCGATGAAACTGTGCACCTTGCCCACATTAGTGAGTGCTGGCCAATCAACAATCACCTGAATCTTCGAGGGATCAACTGCGATACCCTCTCTTGAAATCACATGACCAAGATATCTCACGTTCTATCAGGAAGAACTCATACTTTGCCAAGCTGTCATATAGACGATTCTCCCTAAGAAACTGCAAAACCAATCTCACATGGTCCTTATGCTCCTTAAGTGATCTCGAATAAATCAAAATATCATCTAGAAATACCAATACAAATATGTCCAACTACAACCTGAATACACCATTCATCAAGCTCATAAAAACTGATGGTGCATTCGTGAGACCGAAAGGTACCACTGTGAACTCATAGTGTCCATATCTAGTACAAAAAGATGTACGATGAATGTCCACCTCATGAATCCTCAACTGATGATATTTGGACTTGAGGTCAATATTAGAAAAGACCTTTGCATCATTAATATGATCAAATGAGTCATCTATCCGAGGCAAAGGATAACGGTTCTTCATTGTCAGCTTATTAAGCTATCTGTAATCAATGCATAAGCGAAGAGATCCATCCTTCTTAACAAATAACACTGGTGCACCCCAAGGGGACACACTAGGACAAATAAACCCCTTCGCCAACAACTCCTCCAACTATACCCTCAACTCACTCAACTCCTACACGGTCATCCGACAAGGAGCCTTAGAGATAGGCTCATCTCCTGGCACCAAATCAATCCTAAAATCAATATCTCGTTGAGGGGGAATTCTTGGAATCTCACTAGGAAAAACATATGCAAACTCCTGAAGGATAGGATGCAGCTGCAATAAATCCTCTAAACTAACTCCCTCATCCACATCCTTCACTCTAACTGTAAACAACTCGCAACCCTTATGTGCACACCTCTTCATCTGCATAGAGGAAATCATGCGAAAAGAGATAGGTCTCTGAATACCTACAATCTCCACACTCTTTCCACCATCATCCACACACTGCACTCTCTTACCTCTACAATCTATCTGCGCTTGGTGAGACCCAAGCCAATCCATACCAAGAACCACATCATAAGATCCCAAAGACATAATACAAAGATCCATAGAAGTATGAAAATCTCCCAAAACTAAAGGATAATTGAGCACAAGGGAATCCACTGTCACCTTGGACCTTGTAGCTAACTCTACCTGCCGCCTATCATCTTGCTTTGCTGTAGCAAGCCCATATCATTCTACTAGAAAAAGGAGAAATAAAATAATTTGATGCTCCTGAATCAAATAACACTAAACAAAAGATACCACCTATCACACCTGATGTCTCCACAATGGTGGCCTGATGCGCAACCTGACCGTTATCAACTGTCGCAAATACACAATGTGCCCTGCCTACATCTCCTACGATAGGCTCAGAAGTAGCTGGCTTTTGCTACCTTGATATCTGAGAAGTATGTTGAGGAAAATGAACAACAATGTGTCCTGGCTGACCACATGAAAAACAATCTCTTCTGCCAAAAACTCTACTCTCTGGTGTAGTAATCAACTACTGAAGATTGCCTCTACTAGAAGATAGCTACGAACTCTGTGCTGGTTGAGAAGGAGTAGGTATCCTATCACTCCAATGAATGTGACTCCTGTCAACCTAAAATCTGGCACCTCACACAAAGTTCTGACCCTGAGAACGCCTCTTCTTAAACCGCTGACCACTGCGGAAAGAAGAAGGATGGATCCTAGGAAAACCTAAAGTCTGCGGCTAAGAAAATCTTGCAACAAATCCTATAACTGGTGCACTAACTATCTGTCCACCCATCACACCTCCTGAAGCTAAGGCAAGATTCTCCTCTGCTAGCCTCACCTTGTCCACAACTGCCTCCAAAGTCTTAGGTTCGTGCATCCAAACCTCACCACTAATACGATCACTGCGACCTCTCACAAAATGTTGAATCAACATCAACTCATCATCTGCAATCCCAACATATTGCCTAAGCTCAAAGAACTTGCACTCATACTACTCCACAGTCATCCTCTGCTGTCTCAAATCACATTACTCATCGACCTTCCTCTACCTCAAATGCTCTGAAAAAATCTAGCACGAAACCACTCTAAGAACATCTCCCAAGACATTGTTGCTATGTCCAGATGCAACTTCTGCTCCTCCATGTGCCATAATGTCATCACAAAACCACAAAGATGCATGATCACACATCTTGCCTCAACTTTCCTCCTAGGAGAACACAAACACTCTCTCTCCTGGTGCTCCGAATGATGAGATCCCTCTTGCTAGTTCTCCTCCTGTCTTGGTCCTAGGTGACCAAGAAGCTCCTGAAGCACGTTCACTAATTGCGGAATCACATCATCTCTAGGATGATCCTGTTGTTGCTCCTGATGGTGTGACTCCTCAGAAACCTCAGGATGAGGATTCCTATGAGTCGCCATGCCACCAATATGATAACAATCTCTACCCCTAACAAGCATCTTGTTTGAGGAAGACACAAAAGAAAACTATGAGCTAGTCATCTAGGGCAACTATAACAAGAAAATAAATAGCAGGGATATAACCATTGGGCTACCCCATGCTAAATTATAACATGCACAATGAGCTCATATGAAACAAGAGTACCCAGTGTATGGACATGGGCTCTAATATCAGATGTAATGCCTGGCAAAATACCCTAGAGAAACTAAGAAACCAACACACTAATGGAGGTAATTTTTTATATTATTTAACATCTATAAACAACTAATGCAACACATAATATTACTATCTAATTTACTTCATGAAAATTTGAACATAAGGAACATAAAACACATTCACATTTCATTAATTACACAAGAGGAAATAACTTAGCATCATTACTTCTCCCTAGGGTACTTTAACATTATTACTTATTCAACTACCATAATGACATCCTACTCACTTATCACGTTTAATCTTTAATATAATTCATCATAATCATTTTCTTCGATGAGTTATGCATCCTACTAATTATTTGGCCACTATGATATGCATACTATTCTAACATTCATCTAGCATGATACATTTATCATTTTAAATGCAAGATAACCCCCTTAAGTCTACATTCATTTTATACACCAAATCCAAACGTGTCTTAACCCAACATTTCCTATCTACATGCTCTTTATCCATTTTCCATGATAATGCAATACTAAAGCATAGGTATAATAAATCTTTACTTATCTATCTAATCATGCTACACATGCATCAAAATTCTAACATGATTATTTCCTCAATCCTAATTCCTAAATTCATTAATCCAAGTATCTTAATGCTTTCTTCCTTAATTAAAAATATAAATGCTATACATGCTTCTTATCTTTTAATGAATCTACATGAATACATTTCATCATTATCTAAATCTAATTTACATTACCCAACATATTCATCTCTTACATTTAAGTCATTCCATTCTTAAGATTCCTTCATACATATTTATTTACATTCTAACCATAACCATAGTATTCTCTTATTCCATCTAAGACAATTACGCCATAATGTTATTCCAATCCTATTTCAAATATAAACCATTACAATTCCAAGATCATAAAGTCATTTCCATCCATTATACTAATACAACATACTACACCATATAGCCATATTACAATTTATGATATAATCCCTAATTTTATCTACAACTACTCATAAACAAATTCATTTGCATAATAATACATCATAAGCATAACTCATTATAATACAAGATTCCAAATACTACATACAAGATATTACATTACATAAATCCATCATATCCATTACATGAATCTGCTGCAAGGGACAACCATAATCCATCACGAAGAGGAATCCACATCCATGCATCAAGAAATCCAAAAGATCATCCCAATGGCTAAAAAGAACCAACCAACCAACCATGTGGAACCAAATGAACCACCCCCTGTACTAGGAGATGACACAAGGTCCCAACACACAATTTAAATCTAAGTTGGCACCTATAGCCAAAGAGACTAACTAAACAAGAACTCTCATGCAAGAACCAATCATAACACAACAAAAATAAACTCCCAGAGGCGAACAAATCAAGAAGGTATAAATGCAACCAATAAGGCATAACCATAAGTCATCAAAGGAACACATATAGGGGTGGAGTGTCATCACATGCCATCCTAAAAACATACAAGTATAACAATATAAGGCACTAGCTTTATGGACATGTGGAGCCATCTCAACCTCCGAGAGAACAAGGGAGATTGACTTACCATAATAATGGTCTTCTCATGCTTATCCAAAAAAATCCTCCCTAGGATCAAATCATGAGGCGCACATCAATCATTATCTTTATTAATGAATCTAACTACCCAACCCATTAATTATTAGGTTATCACTTATTTAACTTCATGATAAACTCCCAATGTGCCCTGGCGGTCTAGATTTCATGCATCCTTACAAGGAACCTCATGCAAGCCTATCTCTCATGACCTCAGTCATCACAAGGAAGCCCACTCCCCCTAACATGGGCAAAAAATAAATCATAAGAGGCTCGAATCCAAAATGGAAATCATAGAACATACATTTAAAGGCAACCAAACACATCTATACATAACCTTACAAAATACACATGGCTAAAACAACAACAAATATAACCAAATGAGCCTCTTGGCCAACAAATGCAAGGGCATAATAAAAGCCATCAAATCTATCATCAAATATGAAAATGACATCAGAACAAAGCCAATCCACTTGCTGGTCCAAAACAACAATATAACCATTTCATCAACCATGGCTTATCAACATGGAGAGAGTGCAAATACATCCATAATAACGTAGGAAGACATATAGTGTAAAAACCATTGAAAAACATCGAATCAAACCAAATATCAATCTGGAAATCATCTAAAGCCCAAAATCAAGCCTCTGGTACAAAAACAAGTCCAGGAGAGTATGACAGAATGACCCAAAATGAACAGAATTGTAAAATAAGATAGAACAACGCTTATGTTAAGGAGTACAACGCTTATGACCTTTTCTACAACGCATTCACAAATCAAAACAACACATACATATATTGAAATAGCACATTCATTGAGAAATAGCTCATTCGTTGAATTTGACAGCTCAATTATTGTACAAAACAATGCATTTGTGACTTCAAATAACACATATACCAAATCAAACAACACATATACTAAATCAAATAGTGCATATACACTTTTAGCACAAATATCCAAATGCAAACACGAAAATATGAAAATTGGAACTAAGTTTAAAAATCGGAAACTAAACCAAATAACACGAATAAGGGCTCAATAAAGACGCCCAGACAAGACCAATTTACTGGCATAAACATTATGTGTGTTAGGTCCCAAAGACAACTGAGAGGGGGGGGGGGGTGAATCAGTTATCCAATAAACTCAACCAAAATTAACTTAACCATAACTTAATGCTTAATGCCGGTAAACCAAACTTTATGCTGGTAGACAATTTTATCAGTTAATTGCAGTATCGGTAAAGATTAATGCATGAAACAGAAAGACATTAACATCCACAACACATAACACAAATGTTTGTATGTGGAAACCCTGTAAGGGGAAAAAGCATTGTGGGAAGCCTTACCCACAATCAAATGATACTATTGCAGATAGTATGTGTGTACAATAAGGATTTTGCACATGCAAAAAGGCCAGCTGCCTAGAGGTCACTGCTCAATCACAAAATGAGAGTCACACTGACTACAATTGGATGGTTAGATCCAATGATAATGAACTTCTTGAAATAGCATCTTCATATGCTGGATTCAGTACCGGTTAAGTTCTGATTGCCTTCACAAAAACCTTCCTTCAACCTTCAAATGATGTCTGCGGGTATAGCTCTGCTTATTTTGCATATACCCTATTACAGTTCTTTTTCCAATCGCATATCAATCTCACAAATGAGATCTTACATTTATACCATAACCTAAGACCAATTGAATAGGTCGGCTCACTCAAAGATATTACAATAAAATCAATTACAAATAAATCGATGTCCGATGCATGATGTCATCTTAATGCATTTACAATAATAATAAATCATCTCCATAACGTGCCGTGCTAATCTAGAATAGATATGCCTGCCGGTGTATATCCTGGACCTATTTGCTGGTAACAATAAATATGCAAACCCAAATAAACAAATAACCAAATTGCCAAAACCAAGTGATCAAATAATGTCTTCGACATAACCAAGTAGTCCCCAAGTCATTCCAAGTGCCGATGAACAATATAATCTGCCAGTGAACCAAATACCGGTGACTGTGCATAAGTCTTTGACTTGCCAGTGAACATAACAAGAATCTCCAAGTGCTGATAAGTGTTGACAAGTGATGACAAGTGTTGACATCAATGACAAAACCATATCAACATATCCAAAATACCAATAATCTCCCCCTTTGGCATTGATGGCAACACAAGATGGAAAAACCATCAAAGTGTCAAAACAGAAATGCCAAAAACCAAAAACCAACAGTCTCCCAAAGAGATCATTAACCAAAAATTAAAATACATAATGTCTCTCCCCTAGGAATAATATCTCCCCAAAGATATCTCTCCCCAAAAATGTTTTTCCATAACATCTCTCCCCCTTTGACATCAAATGCCAAAGCATTACAAAAACCAGATTCAAATACAAAATACCAAATTATTATATCAACTACTCCCCCTGAGAAGTAGCTCTCCTCATTAGAGCCGAAATAAAATATTTCTCTGTTAATTCTACCGGTTGATGACAAACATCAACTGTCTAAATCTCTATCGGTGGGGGTAGGACTCCAAGTTTCTCTCCGAGATATTCAAAAGTATCCTTAGGCAAAGGCTTTGTAAAAATATCTACAATCGACTCTTTAGTATTCACATAAACCAATTTCACTTCTTTTGCTTCAACATTCTCTTTTAGAAAATTGAATTTGATAGAAACATGTTTAGTCTTAGAGTGAAATACCGGGTTCTTTGATATATCAATTTCTGCCATATTATCACAGTAAATAGTTATAGGGTCCTTGCATTTTTACCTTTATGTCCTTCAACATTTGATTAATATATAATACCTATGTACAATTAGTTGCTGCTGCAACATATTCCGATTTTATTGTTGATAGTGATGTACAAATCTATTTCTTGCTCAACCATGAAATTAGTCTGCTCCCAAGAAAAAATGCTCCCCCAGTGGTGCTTTTTCTGTCATCGACATCTCCTGCCCAATTAGCATCTATGTATGCACATTAGTCAAAATTTTCATCTCTAGGATACCATAAACCAAGATTTGTAGTGCCTTGTAGGTACCGGGAAATCCTTTTCATTGCTGATTCATGAGTTTCTTTAAGATTACTCTGAAATCTTGAAACAATACATACTGCATTCATAATATCAGGTCTTGTTTGTGTCAAATACAATAAACCTCCTATCATAGACTTGTATCTAGTCGGATTAACAGGTGTTGATTCATCCTTCAAAGATAATTTATCAGTTGTAGTCATATGTGTGCTTACCGGTTTACAAATTTTCATGCCAAATTTCTTTAGTAATTCCTTCAAGTACTTAGATTAACATATGAATATATCTTTATCAATCTGTGAAATCTACGATCCTAAAAAGAATTTTATCTCCCCAATCATAGACATTTCAAATTCTTGCTACATTTTGTTAGAAAAGTCTTTACACAATCTATCTTCTCCTCCAAAGATTATATCATCAACAAAAACTTCAATAACCAAGATGTCATCATTAGTCACTTTATAGTATAGATTGCTATCAGCATTACCTTTAGTGTATCCAAGCTTCAAAAGATATTTGTCCAATCTAGCATACCAAGCTTTAGGAGCTTGTTTTAGTCCATATAAAGCTTTCCTTAACCTGCAAACCATCTCTTTGTTATCTGTCAAAGAAAATCCTTCAGGTTGTTCAATATAAACTTCTTCTTCAAGATCTCCATTCAAAAATGTACATTTAACATCCATTTGATATACTTTATAGTTCTTGTGTGCTGCAAAAGCCAATAAAAGTCTGACTGCCTCAATTCTGGCTACCGGTGCAAAGGTTTCATTGTAATCAATTCCTTCTTTCTATGAATATCCCTTACACACTAGTCTTTCTTTGTTTTTGGTTACCTTACCATCTTCATTCAGTTTATTTATAAAAACCCATTTAGTTCCAATTACATTTTTGTCTTTAGGTTGGGGAACTAATGACCAAGTGTTATTCCTTTCAATTTGTTCCAATTCATCTTCCATAGCTTTAATCCAATATTTATCTTCACATGCCTCATTAATTGATGTAGGTTCAATTTGAGAAATAAGACATACCTCTTCATTTGCCAATCTTCCTCTAGTCATGACTCCTTGAAATTTGTTTCCAATTATCTGATCTTCAGAATGATTCAATCTTACATACCGAGGTGTTTTTACTTGCTGCTGTTCTTCAGTGACTGTTGAATCCTCAGATGATGCCAGTGTAACTGGATCACCATTCTGTACTGGTGTATTCATAGTAGGTTCATTTGTGATTATCTCTATTGCTGGTTGAGAGTCTGTGTATTTTGAATTTCTTCTAAACTGTTCATCAATCTTCACATTTGCATTCTCAACAATTTTCTGCAATCTCTTGTTAAAACATCTATATGCCTTGCTCTTAGATGAATAACCAGGAAATATTCCTTCATCACTTCTAGGATCAAATTTTCCAATATACTCATCTCTTCTAATAGAGCATTTACTTCCAAATATTCTGAAATATTTAAGAGTAGAGTATTACCAAACCATAATTCATGAGGGGTCTTACCGGTTTCACCTCTAATGTGAAATCTGTTAAATGTATAAATTGCTATATTGACCGCTTCTCTTCAGTATATATGAGGTATATTTTCTTTTGATATCATACTTCTGGCTGCATCCAAGATAGTTCTATTTTTCCTTTCAACAACTCCAGTCTGCTGGGGTGTCTAGGGTGTTGATAACTGTCTTCTGATCCCATTCACTTCACAAAATGCATTAAATTCCTTAGATGTGAATTCACCTCCTTGATCTGATCTCAAACATTTGATTTTCTTGCCGGTTTTATTCTCTACCATCACTTTGAATAGTTTGAATTTCTCAAATGCTTCAGATTTCTCCTTGAGAAAAGTAACCCAACACATTCTAGAATAGTCATCAATGATTATCATAAAATACCTATCTCCTTGTATACTTCTAGTTCTTGTTGGACCACATAAATCAATATGAATTAAATCAAGAACATTGTTAGACTTCTCTGGAATACTCTTGAAATTTTCTCTAGCTTGCTTTCCAAATTGACATTCCTTACATACCGGATTGTGAGGTTTAACAATCATAGGTAAATCTCTTACTGCCTTATTTGTACTGATTTTCACAATGCAATCAAAATTTACATGACAAAGTTTCTTATGCCATAACCAACTTTCATCAATATGTGCAATCAAACATGCTTTCTCATTGTTATTCAAATGAAAGATATTACCTCTAGTCTGATTACCGGTTGCAATTTCCAAACCAGTTCTGTTTAAGATTTTGCATTTACCATTCTTGAATTGTAACTGAAATCCTTTCTCAACTAATTGACCAACACTCAAAAGATTATGCTTCAAACCTTCAACATAATAAACATTATCAGTATTGTGCTTACCATCAAAAGATATAGTGCCTTTTCCTTTGATCAAACAATCTTTATCATCTCCAAATCTTACTAGACCTCCATTGTACTTTTGAAAGGTTAAGAATTTACTCTTATCACCAGTCATGTGATGTGAACATCTTGAATCAATAATCCATTAATCCTTATCTTCAACTTTAGCTGCCAGGGCCTGCTCTACCGGTTGAGCAGTAGGTGCCGGTTGATCTTTTGTTATAGCAAAAAAATCCCATCCATTGTCTGCCGGATCCTCATCAGAATCATCAGTAACTCCTTCATCAATATAATAACAAGATTTGTCTCTATTCTTCTTAAACTTGTATTTCTGATAATCAAGGTTAGGCTTATATGTTCTCTTAGCTTCTTCTCTTAATCTTGCATGTCTATCAAGACATCTAGAATCCATATGACCAATCTTATTATGACCAATCTTATTACAGTTAAAACTTTTAAAGGGTGCTTTACCTTAATACTTACTTCCAATTGGACCTTTAGGCATTTTTCTTGCAAATAGTGCTTCAAGTTCTTCAAGTTCTTCATTTTCTCTCCTACTTTCTTCAAGTTCTCTTGCATAAAAGGCTTTCCAATCAGATTTCTTAGATGATGATGATGCTGTAGATGATTATGATGCCTTGAAAGCTAGATATGTCTTAATAGTAGCAACATGACCAAATTACTCAAGTTCAAAAGCTGAAAGTTTTCCAACTAAGGTGTCTCTAGATACTGATGCATTAGGTATTGTTCTCAATTCATTTATAGCCGTAACTTTCATTTTATATGCCACTGGAAAAGATCTTAAGACTTTAAAAACAATCTCATCTTAACTTAAGGTTCCTCCACAACATTGTATACCCAAAACAATTTCATTTACTCTTTCCATAAAAGCAGAAATTCTTTCATCTTCTTCCATTTTCAGATTTTCATACCTGACCCAGAAGCATTCAAGTTTTGCAATTTTGACCGTGGAATCTCCTTCATTCAATGTTTCCAGTTTGTGCCAAATAGCTTTAGCAGTAGATCTATATGACAATCCTATGACTTTCTGATTTGATAATGCGCTCAAAAGTGCGTCTCTTGCTTTGAAATCATTTTCCTCATATTTAGCCAATTTAAGTGGATTAGGTTGACCTTGAGTAGGAGCAGTATAGCCATTCTTTGTAACATCCCATATGTCCTTTCCAATGCAATTCAAATGTGTCTCAGTGTCTCCATCCCGATCTTCCATATCCCATAGTTAGTTCCATCAATTTTCAGACTGTCCTTCCTGAAATAGTTAAAAGACATTTGATCTCCTCAAGCTGTTAAACTTCTGCCAAAAAGAGGACTAGGCTCTAATACAAATTTTTAGGTCCCAAAGACAATTGAGAGGTGGGGGGGGGGGTGAATCAGTTGTCCAATAAAATCAACTAAAACTTAATGCTTAATGCCGACAAACCAAACTTTATGTTGGTAGACAATTCTATCAGTTAATTGCAGTACCGGTAAATATTAATGCATGAAACAGAAAGACATTAACATCCACAACACATAACACAAATGTTTGTACATGAAAACCCTGTAAGGGGAAAAACCACGGTGGGAAGCCTTACCCACAATCAAATGATACTACTGCATATAGTATGTGTATACAATAAGGATTCTGCACATGCAGAAAGGCCAACTGCCTAGAGCTCATTGCTCAATCACAAAATGAGAGTCACACTGACTACAATTGGATGGTTAGATCCAATGATAATTTACTGCTTAAAATAACATCTTCATATGCTAGATTCAGTACCAGTTAAGTTCTGATTGCCTTCACAAAAACCTTCCTTCAACCTTCAAATGATGTTTGCGTGTATAGCTCTGCTTATTTTCACATATACCCTATTATAGTTCTTTTTCCAATCACATATCAATCTCACAAATGAGATCTTACATTTATACCATAACCTAAGACCAATTGAATATGTTGGCTCACTAAAAGATATTAAAATAAAATCAATTATAAATAAATCGATGTCTGATGCATGATGTCGGCTCAATGCATTTACAATAATAATAAATCGTCTCCATAACGTGTCGTGCTGATTTGGAATAGATATGCTTGCTGGTGTATATCTTGGACCTATTTGCCGGTAACAACAAATATGCAAACCCGAATAAACAAATAACCAAATTGCCAAAACCAAGTGATCAAATAATGTCTTCAACATAACCAAGTAGTCTCCAAGTCATTCCAAGTGCTGATGAACAATATAATCTTCTGGTGAACCAAATACCAGTGACTGTGCATAAGTCTTTGACTTGTCGGTGAATATAACAAGAACCTCCAAGTGCTGATAAGTGTTGACAAGTGATGACTAGTGTTGACATCAATGACAAAACCATATCAACATATCCAAAATACCAACAATGTGAAAATACAAATCATAATGGAAGATATCATAAAACATACATTCACTGGACCGACACAAAAGTAACTTCTGATTACTCAGAAAAATTGATACAAACAAAAACAACAAATGCTAGCTCCTCTAGACTCCAAAAAGACTCTCAAACATATTATTAATCCAAGCAAAAGACTCATCTGAAAAGGATTTACAAAGGGAAGATACTCACAGAGCCATGGATGACAAATACAGAAAACAAAATATTTCAACCCAAACCTATATTAAAATATACATACGACATAGTTCTCCAAAATATTTATTCCCCAAACTTTACAAACTATGAAATATAAATTTATTCAAACCCATCTCCTGGAAGGCAATGTGCAGACGCAAAGCATACACCTACAACAAAACTACAAAATGCAAAAAGGGGAAAAAAAGAAGCTCCAACCTACAACCCATGTTATGGAATGAAGCTGATGAGGAGCTCCCAATCCAATCCGAAGGCCAATCAACCAAGCTCCAACAAAATCCAAATGCAAAGCCAAATCCAAGATCCAAGAAAACTTGCAGAGAAAATCTTCCAGAAGAAGCAATCCGAAAAACATCTCGACAAACAAAATAAAAAGCCATTAAAAAATGCTAAAACCCTAGCCTCCATGAGAACCAATCAAAATATTCGATTTTAGAGTTTATTTTACCAACCCACCTTATGTTATATTTTTACCTCCCATTTCAAATTCAACCAATGAGAGTAAAGGGTAGGTAGAATAAATATAAAATCTATTTATACAACCAAGTGGGAATATATATATTATTATTTTATTTTAAAGTGTTTATACACCCCACTATAAATAGAAGTCAAACTATATAAATAAAATATAAGCCATGAATAAATAATCAAATGGGGAATTAATAATAAATAAACCAAAGGCTCATAAATAAATTAAAGAACCAAATAAAACATTAAACATTAAATACCAAATATATAATTAAACCATAGGCAATAAATAAATAATTAAAGATCAATCTCAATAAATATTAAACAACCATGAAATAAATAAACATTAATTATCAAATAATTAAGTACCCAAAGCAAATAAATTAAAATGTATTAAACTAAACATTATTAACTATAGGATTATGCATCAAAGACCAAATAATTACTCTAAACACAATTACTAACATACTCTCAACGTCAAGAAGACCAAGCTTACTAACTGACATGGAGAATTATGCCAATACGTTGATGACACATGATGAACAACTTAGAGCTATAGTATGTGTAGGGAACTCATGTCATCTTTGGACCACATAAACCATTGGAATTAAATACACGCTCAGACCTGTGGAGCCAGGTGGAGTCGATGTCTGGTACTTGCAAATCCTGCAACCACAAAGCAACGATACAACATGTGCATATATCTCATAACAAACAAGTGATAGGGAGTCATGATGACACATCCCTCTCGCAATGAGTGATGTGACATCATCTCTCTCACAAAGACAATCATACAATAATCGAATACATCTCATAAATGTCTCATCATATATAATCATGAAATAGGGTTAGTGAAATCATAATAATATCAAATCCATGATCAATATAAACCATCAATAGTCCATCAAACACATGTGCCCATCAAATCACATGATCAATAATGATAGTATCTCCATCCATATAAATCATCAGAATAGAATATGTCTAGTAATGTCTAGTATCATAATGAGTAAATGAAACACATATAAATAATCACAATCCAAAACACCATAAATAGTCTAGATATGCCTATCAAGCATGAAATAAAAGTCAAGTCTATTCAAATCAAGTCAAGTCAAGGGTGGACACTACAATATAGATGTTAGAAATGTATTATCATGCTTATAAGTGTGAATTTATTGTGTTTTTTTGTCTTATGGATGCCAATGTTGTTATGAAATTATGAAATTTGCAATTCTATCTTGCAGGAATGTCTATTGAAGGTGATGGTATATTGAATGAAATTGAGTGAATTGGTATGCTTACTATACTGGAATTGGTGAAGAATAATGTATCTTGTTGCTTGTTATAAGTAATGTATGGTTTTTGGATGATTAAATAATAGAAAAATTCTTTTTTTTACTACCATATTTGAAGTCGAAAGTCTAGGAATGATAGAAAATGAATGGATTTCGTTGTTTCTACCTTTGGCTAACCATTTTTATGGGAAATTTAGCTATTTTTCTTCATGTATCGAATAAAAAGACACATATTTGATATTAGTTAAAGAAGTTTCAAGACTAATGTGTGTTATGTTTCTATTTTAGGTTTTGTGACTTGCAGGAGTAAGTCGAGTCCAAGGGGGGAGAATGTAACACTTGTTTAACCCTAACATGATAAAACAATTATTATGATACTGAACTTACACTTAGATGAAAATGAAGTAAATATTGAGTTGATAATCAATGTAGATAGGATATAGACTATCATGAATATAGGAATTTTTCCCTTCAGATGAATGAAGTCTATTCGCTAGTGCTCGTCTAGTTATGAATTCTTTCTTGGCTAGGTCTACATACAAAAAAATGAAATATAGAGAACAACGAGATACTAATCAATAACAAAACCCACCAAGTTGAAGAGTGTTTGAATTTAGGCCTCCTTTTCTATAAACTCTTTGAGTTACTTCCTCCTTGCTGTGATGAACAACATTCCAACATTGCATCCTTTTAGTCATAGTAGCTAGTATGTAGTAAAATAGGATCTCCACCTAGTTTTTCTAGCAAAACTTATATGAAAATAATCAAGCATGGTCTGCATCAGAATACAGTTGTGCTACAGTTAAAGCTACTCCAAGTGAAATCTCCAGCTTCCCATTCTTGTCAATAGCATAGTGACCCTTAGAAGATATAGCTCTACTAGTCACCATCATTAAACCTTATTAGCTCTATGTGAAAACGTTTTTGGTATGGACAAGTAAACTCTGTTTGGTCCAAAAAAATTCCTAGGTAATAACCTTGTAATTCACATACCATTGCGTGAATACCAAATCAACACCATAAGTATTGAAATATGTAAGGGTATCTGATCTTCTTTGAGACATTCGATAGAAGATAACCTTTATTATCATTATTGAGTGGTGAGACTAATGTTCTGTGACTACTTCTCTATTCGAGATATGATACTTGGAAGGCACTCCCCAATCACATCATTGTGGTATGGTAGCTTCAAAGAGAATTTTCTCTTTCAATCTAACATCACTCCTTTCTTATCTGTACGCAATGTTAGTCATATGCCTGACACTTGCCCAGATATTGTCTTTTGTTAGATCCCAACAATGGATTTGAGCCGATACCATCCTAAGGATTAATGCCTATATATTAGACTGACTGGTAAAGGCAATAAATGAGTAAGGGGACTAAATCTGACTAGACAAGATTTATTTGAAAGACATTGTGAGAAAATAAAATAGAACATATAAATAAGTTTGATTTAGACTCTACACATCAATTTCTGAAAGATTCTCTAATCCTACAATAGTTAAATGTAAGAGCTTATGAATTATATATTAGGTTTTGGAGTACCTTCAACAATCATATCTAACACCCCTACCTAGATCATTCTGTCAAATCATCAAAATAGATAAAGTAGCGTTTACCTAGAAATAGTCTTATTGAGGAATATATTACTCTAGATAGGCACTTCCCATGGTTTGGGCTTTCTGAAAAGGTTTTAGAAGCTTTCAAGAAAACTTCATTTGGAACTGTGGTATTGAACCCTATAGCTTTTGCAAGTAGTTTTTTCATGTCCATGCCTTAATGGGATATTGCAAATGAAAATTAAAGAAAGTAAAAGGCAAATATAAAAACTTATATAAAAAATTTAAATAAAAGAAAGAAGCAAAGGGATAGTTTTAGAAACATTTGAGTATTTAGAAATATTATATAGTCATATGAAAATCTTTTAGTGTCAAAAGATTTAATTACACGAGTTTCTTTCTTTGAAAAAGAAAAATTATATTTATTTAAAAGTGTTATAATAATTAAAAACAATAAATGAGAGATATTTATAAATATATATTAATATTATCATATTTAAAAAATAATATATGTATGAAAGAAGAGAAAAAGTGTGAAAAAGAAAAAGAGAAAAAAAAAATTCTTTTTAAGAAAAAAACTTTCTCCAAAGATAAGTTTTTCGAATGTAATTTTTGGAAGTTTCTTTTGATTTAATCTAAAGTGATAATTTTCATAATAGAATGTAAATTTTATTCTATAGAGATATAAGAGGAAAGTTTCTTTAATTTATCCTAAGTGATAATTTTCTTAATAGAGTGATTTTATTTTATAAAAACAAAAAGATCACCTTATTTTAAGATCAAAATTGTTAAATAACATCATTTTTCCAATGGTTAGAAAAATATGTTTTTGATTAAGGTTAAAACAAGTTTTGAGCTTGAAACCCCTTATAGGTGGATTTAATGGGATCTAAAGCCTAGAAACATAACACTACATAGAGAAACATCAAAGACAAACAACAACAATCCAACAACCAACCATCAACAAATCACTACAAACTAAGCATCAAAGTACTAGCTGAACCACACAAAAGGCCAAAGCCAACAAGCGAGAGAGATTAGAAAAACATAGAAAAAGGGTTTTGCAAGGATCCCATAATCTAAAACATGAGTTTTTGCAAGGCTCCCATAACCTTAAGACCTAGAAAAATAAGAACATTACAGACATAAAACATCTGGGTAAATGAGCTTTTAAAAGCCTTCCACAAACTTCAGAATGAGAATAACTTCTCCTCCCAAGCATCCAGGACCAAGAAGAAGAGTAGCAACATAGGTGTTTGACAGGAGCCCCAAACCATCTCCAAGGGTTTTAAAATGGCTCCCATAACCATGAGGAAAATAGCTATAGAATCCCCCTTACAATAAGTCCCTTCCTCACCTGAAACGCCCATCTTAATCTCTATAGAAGATGACTTCACCTTAATAGAAGAAGCCCCCACCTCAATGGGGTCAGAAAAGGAAGAAACTATCAGAAGAAAAACAATGGTATCTCCAATGCAACCAACCACCAATAATAGGGCAACAAAAGACCTCTTAAAACAACTTCCAACAATACCCACAGTGCCTCCCTCCACCTCAATAGGAGACCCATCCACCTCAATAGGATAAGCAAGAGGGTAAGGAGGAAGCCAAGAAATCCTAATCTCAACCATCCCCACCAGAAGAATCCCCACCTCAATAGGAGTAAAATGGAGGATAGTTGAGAAAAAAACACTAGGAGCCCATATAAGGAAGCTGAAAATAAGAAACTGTAGAACTCCGACAAACCACACAGGGCCAACCATCATCTCAGAACAAGAAAAAATGCTTAACCAAAAATAGATAGCCACAATAAAAATGGCTCTATGAGAAGAGAAAGACAAAAAAGAAAGCATGGGGGAAATCACAACAACCCCATCATGAGCAACAAAAGAGGGCATGGGAAGATAAGTAGAAGGAAAACACATACTCCCCCAAAAAACAAGAGGCAAGCCCCAAGAGAGATAGAGAAAGCCTCAACCAAATAAAAAAGGGATCAAAGCCTAGTAGAGCCACCATAAAAAGAGCATAGAGGAGAACCCCTATTGAAAGCACCCTGCAACACCAAGATCCAAGGGAACAAAGAAAAGAAAACCCCCAAAAGGGATCTCAAGCATCCATAGGCCTCCACTAAAAGAGTAGCAACCACAAACCCCAAAATGGTAGAACAAAATCCTCTGTAACCCAGAAACACAACACCATAGGCATCTACCAACCCCCATCCAATTATGACCAAGGAGAGACCAAAAATAAGAAGAACACCACCTTCCTATGCTCTAATAAGGTCACCCCCTCCGCAAATGAGCCATCACCAGCTGTTACAACAAAAAAAGCAAGAACAAAACCATAATCTCTTTCCTTATCAACAAGAACCACTTGAGGAGAGCACAAATAAGTAGCTAAAGAGAAGTCCACCAAACAAGTTCCAACCAAAGTAGCCACCACTGCCAACCACACAATAGCCATGCCCCTTGCACACCCCAGCAACATATTACATGGAGGGGAAATCACAGAACCCACAAACCATGGGTGCAAACCACATTTGGAAGATGAACAATCCTTTCTGTAGACACCTATTTCTATCCACTTAATTAAATTAATTTTATTTGTTTAATTATCATTTATCCAATCATTAATTAAATTAAGATTTAATAAGTGTTTCCTTTCTTCTATTCAACTATTAATCAAATTTAATATTTGATTAATTAACCTTTCTTCTTTTAATTGAATAAATCCTATTTATTTGATTAAATCCCCTTTCCACATTTAATTGAATTTACATTTTATTAAATTCATCTTCTGATATAAATAAATCAATATTTATTTATAATTTAACCTCCCACTTGTGTTTTCCTACAAATGCAAGTTGCACCCATTAATTGAAATAAATCATTTTATTTTAATTAAAAATTCTAATTTCTCCCACTTGCATCCTCCTACAAGATCCACTTATATCCTAAACATTCTTCTAGAACCTCTTAAATCCCACTTAATTAATTCAAATCCTATCCTAAACATTGTCACATTCCTAAGAAAAAACAAGTCACTTCTCAAAACCCCCAAAGTCTTCAATAACCATTAAAGGCTCTTACATAAGCCATTAAGGGTTTTCTCCCTTAAAACAAGTTAACCTTGAAAGTCTTAAAAACATTTATTTCTCTTACAAGACTTCACTTATGAACACACTAACCTTTGCACAAGAGTTTGTCCATTTGACAAATTCTTTATCCTTGTATAATATCTTTATCCAATAACCTTGCCCACATGGGATTGACCACCATGTCTACTCAAGCATGCAATGCTTCTTCCCTCTCCTCTCAAGTAATCTCATGGTGGCACTTGTCAACATGGGATTGGATTGAAAATATCACATGGATTGAAAATCATTCAATCCTAGCCCTTCTTAATCCAATTCAATCTTGGCCATCCAATTGACCATTTCTTCTATAAATAGCTCCCATTTCTTCATAATCTAGATCCCAAGTTATTACATCCTAGTTTTATGCATCCAAGTTATCAAGAATTTGCATTTGCCCCTCTCATAAGATAAAGCATTTTAGATAGAAATAGGATTATCATAGCATTATAGTCTTAGAATAATCATGTTTAGCATATCATCAACATATCATGTTAGTAGTATATCATCTTAATATCATCTTCATGCTAGTATAAATATCATCCTAATCTCATCATCTTGCACCATTTCATAGCTAGTTTCATATCAATATCATGCTAAGATCTTAGTTGCACATTGCATTTATATCTTTGATCATTTATCCCTCATTCTTTGGGTAGTCATCCTAGAGATCAAGTGCTCATATAATCCGAGAGCTATCTTGGTTTGAAGGATCCTTGGAGATAGAGAATAATAGAACAATCTTAGGAGATGGATGATTAACTTGTTTTGTCATTTAGATCTTTGTTTTGTTATGTTTCATTGGTATACTTGCTTGTGTTTTCTCTTGATTGGCTAACCCCTCATTTTAGGTATACATTTTTGGCACCCACCATGGGGAAACTCAGTCATTCTAACAATTTTTTCTGCAAGTTCACGCCTTGAAAATACAAAGAAAAGTTTTAGCGCATATAAGATTTCCTGTGGAGCATGCATACCTTCTACTAGCGCATACAAACTTTCTTTTAACACATATAGTCTCTATTCTAGCGCATTTAGTAGTTATTTTGGCACATATAATCTATCTTTTGGTGCACATAATCTCTGTTTTGGTGCATATAATCTTTGTTCTATCTTATATAGTCTTTAATTTGGTGCATATAATCTCTGTTTTAGCGCACACATACTTTCTTTTGGTGCATACAGTCTCTGTTTTAGCACATTTAACACACAGAGTAGGAAAAATTTGTAACCGGTTAGAAAATTAGGCTTGTGAAGCCCACCATTATTTTGGATTTTTGGCTAACTAGTTTTGTGTAGGTTCTAACATTTTTTTTCAGGTTCAAAAGGAGTTAAATTAGTTCTTTCTTTCTTTCTTTCTTTCAAAGTAAATATAAAGAACTCAACTTTTTTTTTGCAAAAGGTAAAAATAACCTCATTTTCATTTAGTGCTTAAAAGGATTCAAAACTCTCTTTTGGTGCTTAAAAGGAACTACATTTTTGCTTTCTTGCAAGGATAAAAAGAATAAAAAATCAAACTTCTTTTTGCAAGGATAGTTCACATTTTGTTTGGTCTTTTAAAAAGAACAAGACAAACTTTCAATTTTGCAAAAAGGTAAAAAGAATTCACCTCTTTTTCTTGCAAAGGTAAAAGGAATTTCATAGTCATTTTGGTGCCTAAAAAGAATTACACTTCTCTCTCTTTTTGTGCTTAAAAAGAATCACATTTTATTTCTTGCAAAGAGGTAAAAAGAATAACAAATCAAACTTCCATTTTGCAAGTTAGGTTCACTCTTCCTTTTGGTGCTTTCTTAAAAAGAACAAAGAAAATCTTTCATTTTGCAAGGGATAAAAGGAACAATCAATATCTCTTTGTGCAAGTTAAAAAGAACAAACCACATTGTCATTAGGAAAGCGATTTTATTTTGTTGACCAGGTTTTCTTTCAAATTAAAAAACAATTGCTATGTGGGACTAAAATGAACACCATGTTGGTTGGAGCAACATCTCCAAATAGCAGTTAGATAATCATTGCAATGAAGGATTAAAAAGAAGAAATTGTAAGCCGTGTCTCGAAAGTGATAGACATATGCTCTCCCCTTAATTGGGTGATCAAAAAGCCAAACTCACTATGTGGATGCTTTATTTTAATTCTTGCAATAAGATAAAACCTTTAGTAGGCCTGCCCTCCCGAGAAGCCCATAAGGCCGGTGAGAGGGGAAAGAACTAAGTGGGGAATGACTTAAAGTGAAGTTTACCAACCCACTATAATCAAATGTGGATGGAGATGAAAATCACATCCATCGATAATATGCATTGATAGCCTCTCCCCAGTATACTTGAGATATAAAAATCCTTTGTTTTAAAGGTTGGGAAGCCTCTTAAGGGAGTTTATCTTTTGCCGTGCTGAACGAAACCCTTATTACAAGCCTTATAATTAGAAAGATTCGCCAAGTTAGTAACCATAAATTGTAATATCATAGTGCAAGGGTGGGGAAGAATCCACCCCCAAGAAAACGATCCAATTGAGAAGCAATCCTCTTTGGTTCAATTTCTAGAAAAAGGCAAAAAATTGGGTGCACCCTAGGGTGTGATAGGGTTGTTTGAGCTGAAGGAGTATCAAGCTGTGGGCTATGATATTATTTATGACCCTTGAATAAATAGTCTTCTTGGTGTGTTTTTCTTATATCAAGCCAGTGAAAACATTGGGGATTTGAAAAGATCCTCAAAATAACATACACTTCATGTTAGATAAGACCAAAACTACTATTGTTTTCATTAGTTTTTGTTGTGTTCTTTTCAGATATCAAACAAACATCTTGAAAAAATCATAACAAAGTCAAGAATCACTTTACAAATTGTAGAAATCAGATTTCTTCCAACAAAATCAGAGGAATATCAAATAGTGATTGAAGTTGCATAATTTCAACCAATATCAACATCAGAATACTTAGTCTAGATATCCAAGTTAGTCAAATCAATCTCATTCCCAAAATCAGGATACACTCTCCTTCATTAGGGAGCTTTATTATATCATTTGACACATTTAGTCACATCAATAGGGGTATATCAAACCCTCTATTCAACTTAGTGGGCTTGAGTATCCAAATAAGGTATTTGTCATCAATTCAACCTATCAACAATATCAACTTTGATCACTTGTATGACCACTCCTCAATATTTAAGAAGGAAGAATCTTAGTCAAAATACCAAGTTGAAAAGGAGACAACCTAGTCAAAAGGCACTCATAAAGAGAAGGAAGTTTCTCTACATAAACCGCAAACTCTTCCTAAAAAATCACACTTTCTTGCACCGCTTTCATATCTATCTACGCGATAAAGGAACTGAATTTGATGAGGAAACCTTCCTTCGAACAAAATTCAGCATTCTCTTAACACCTCAAAAAAGGAGGAAAGATCAACTTAGCTTATCTACCCAAAGATCCAATTACTTATTGAATCAAATCAATAACATGCTAGTTTTTACATGATCCCATAAAAATGACGAGTGGGACACATAACCTAAATCAAGCATGGGACATAGAGAAACTAACACCTGGAAAAAGTACCTAAATATAGATGAGGAGGATATAATAGATAACATTATCGAAGAGGCCTAACAAGACCCTGGCCTACAAAAAATCATGAAGAAACTCATCAAAATGGACAAACAAAAACAAATCCTCTTGCTATCTAGCAAAGGTGTTAAAATCCCCAAGGATTTTGACATGGATCAGCTAAAGAAAACTGAGCGTGTAAAAAGGACAAAATCAAGGACATACACCTACAACACCATCGAGCATGACAACACAAACGATTATGATAACACTAATAACCAAGACAAAACTAATGATCAAGATAACATCAACAATAATGGTACCAACAATGAAAACAATCCCCTTACTACACTTACACAACAACTACAAGCACTTCAACAACAAATGAAAGACATGCAACAAGGGACCACGACAAGATACTCTTTAGTTGATATTTGTCCCCATCCATTTGATAGAAGTTTAAATATGGTTCCATTCCCACCAAACTCTAAAATACCAAAGTATGACAAACACAATGGTAAAAGTGATCCCCGCGATCATGTCAGGGAATTTTGCACAATGAGTTTGGAGTTTTCTCATAATGACACCTACATGATGAGGTTATTTCCAAGAAGCCTCAGAGGACAAATGATAGAATGGATTTCAAAACTCACACCTCCCATTAGATCATTTGAAGAGTTAGTGAACAAGTTTGTATCACAATACTCTTATAACATTCAATATGAGGTCACCATTCTTGACCTTTGCAACACAAAACAAAAGCACCATGAACCATTCATGATATTCTTACAAAGATGGCAATGATTGGTCTCTAGATATCCCTAGATCGTACCTGAAAATGAGAAAATATAAATCTTTGTAAAACATCTAAATGATGAGATGAGTTATCAACTTAAACTACAATGTCTACCTAGTTTTCAAAAGTTGATAGACAATGGCATCCATATAGAAGAGGTCTTAATCAAAAAGGGAGTTTTGAAATTTTCTAAGGAAGGTGCTAGTTCATAAAACAACAACTATAACAACAACTACTACAACAACAACAACTTAGACAAATCCAAATTTTGGACAAGGAACAAAGACATCGTCAATGATGGTGTAGTTGATGCTAACAATGTTAAAAAAAAAAAACCAGTGTTAAACTTATCAAGTACTACACCACTGAATAACAATCAAGGAAACATCCATGAAGGGAACAACTATCAAGGGAACAACTATCAAGGGAACAATAATAACACAAAACCTGCACCATATCGATGAAAGTTCACACCTTTGGGACAATCTCTTGAATTAACATTTCAAGAATTATTGGCAAACAAGCTCATTACATTGCCAAACACAAGGTATTTTGAACCACAAGTCAAACCCTCATGGTGGAATGACACACACTACTGCGAGTATCATAGAAACAAGAAGCATCACACAAATGATTGCCTAAGGTTGAAAAACTTGGTCCAAGATCTACTAGACAAGGGTGACATAACAGTAGATGGCCATAAAACCAACAATGATCATGAAGCATTCAAGAATCCCCTCCCCAATTATGACAAGGGAGGTGCACCAAACAACAAAGGGGGGCCTTGCATAAACCATCTTCATGACAATATTGTCAATCATATATTAGTATGTGATAATCAAGTGAATTCCATCAAGATCAAAGACAAACAAGAACATGTCCAGGTAAATGTAACTACGAGAGCCCAATCCAAATATGTATTGAAAGGAAGCACCTCAATAACAACAACACCTCCTCCAAATCAATACAGTTTGGTAGATCAACTACATAAAACACCAACCCAAATATTGATACTAGAACTACTCAAAATTTCACCGATATACAAGGATATCTTAGAGAGAGCTCTTGTCGACACTACAGTTCCAAATGACCTAAACATTAATCCATTCCAAGCCATGGTGGGGTATTTGACCTGAAGCAGTCATCAGTGAGGAGGGACCTCAAAGAGATCAATCCAGACTAGTCAACAAGAGTAAAAATAACATAAACACAATGATATGATGGAGGCAATGCAAAACAGATTATTTTATTCTATGAAAATTTATTACATCCAATCGGTAGCAACTGGATTATAGCATACCGCCTCACATGCTTGGTAGGACATACAGAATAGGTCACAACCAATACCTTGAATCATAAGATCTATCTTCTATGCATAGTATAGATACTTGATTCTAAGATTGATTACATTATAATGCATAATTACAATTATATATATTGATCCAAAGGATCCAGTCGACCCAAAAGGGATCAAAATCCGAAGAACAAGACCTAACGTGTAAAATAAACAAGGTCGGCCTCCACCAAGAGATTCCTCCAGAAAATCCAAAGAATGAAACATAGATCGTGGGAAAAGGTCGGCCACATGTCAAGGATCATCGAAATCAATGCCCAAGTATCTGCAAGCTTTGGAAGGGGTTCGGCTAGATCACCACAATAGGTCCAGACAACTGGTAACAAGAACTGTCAACCGGTAACAAGAAGCTATCAAGGAAACCGATAGAGATCTTGAGGGAAAATGATCCAAATGCGATGCGGTCTGGAAATAGGAATGATGATCAAGTCTTCAAATAGAATCCAACTCCACAAGACCCAGTGAGCCAAAATCAGGACACACAGAAATGAAAATTGAAACTGCAAATAGAAAGCAAAACAAAATAAAATGTTTTTGGTTGATGCAAGATTGCTATGAACCGGGGATGCTCCTGCATCATGACCACACATCATAACCTATCATTCTTAGAACATGATGATGTCTCTTTTAATCATCTGCATAACACCCCACTCCATATCAAAGTTTTGGTCAATAAACGTCAAATAAAACGTGTACTAATAGATGGAGGAGCTGATCTAAATATATGTACTCTAAAACTTATCAGTGCATTGGGCTTCTCAAAAAAAGCTATTGATCCTAAAAAGAAGATAACTATAAAAGCATATGATGATGAAGAAAGAGAAACATAAGGATTGGTGGTGTTGCCCATTCAAGTGGGACCAATCCAGAAGGATACCATCTATAAAATCTTGGATATAGACTTGTCTTATAACATACTCTCGGGTCATGCTTGGATTCATGAGATGCAAGCGGTACCATCAACATATAACTAATGTCTCAAGTTTCCATACAATGGGCAAGAAATATCAGTGTCAGCAGACACAAATCCTTTTCAGTATTGCAATAATCTGAAAGTATCTCAGAATGTCCTAGTACCACATAACATGGAAGCTCTTGCTTCCACATCATCAAACAATCCAGATCAACTCAATTCTTTATCCATATATGTTGGAAAGAAGATACAACCAAAAGACAAAGGCATGGGGGAATACTCTTTTAAATCCCTATGTTTATTAAGTTACCCATATCACCAAGGTCTCATGGGCAACCATCGACATCAAGGAAAAAATATTCCCAACCCATCAAAATGTTTGATGGTGCATTTATCCAAGTAGGCACATTAGCGAATGAAACATAGGAGAAGGATATCCTAAATTGGTTATACAAATATGAAGAAGAAACCAGAGAAACAACCGTTGATATCACAATCCTGACATAACAATATGGCAATGGATTTAGGATCATGAAATGAATGGGATACTAGGGGAAGGGTCCTATCGATAAGCATTAGTAAGGTATCACAAAACTGATTCAACCTCATTCACAATAGACCAATGACAAATCAGGCCCAAGATATGGACCACACAATCAATGATAGGATCAAAAACAACATCATCAACCAAACAAGAAATCAACATGACAACACAAATCATCACAAGAATTGATACAACAAGAAATAAGAGTATGAACTCCAACAAGAAGAATTTGGTACAAAAGGGAGGAGGCCACTCAGAATCTATATGAACAGATCCACAAGATACAAGCTAGTTCTGAGACCGACTCACATGAGTGGGAATGGGATTTCTATGATAAAATATCTTGTGATGAGAAAGAGTTCATTATCATCCAAAGATATATGCTAATACCCTATGAGGGACAAAGCTCATGAGCTAGAACATTTGAATTTTAATCACAACATATCGATGACTCTAGTGAGGATGATCAGGTTCAGAGTGAGATAGATTCTAAGGAGGGTATCATCATAGACCTTGAATTCACTATTGTCAACTTTGATAATGTATCCATCATGACCCTCATTGCTATAGACCTTAACCCACAAGACAATCTCTTACCATTAATATATCCCAAACTCATTGATTGGGAACAAACAAAGCCACTCAATATCCTTATCTTTCAAGATGATGAAGCTATTGTTCATTACCTTTGTTTATTAAACCCATAAACATGTTCCACCAGTAAATCCCATAATGAAGTTCTCAATCAGAAGAGTTCCAACTCTCTTAGTCACAAAATGAATAAAATAAAAAATCGATCTAATGGTGAAAACCATTCAATGGTAGTATTAGATCTTAAAAAAGTAAAAAACAAAGGACATATCTAATGGTGAAAACCTCTTTGAGGAACCAAAGGATGAGAGACTTGACACTCTTCCTAAAAATTATTAAGAGACATCCTCAAGTTTGATTGAACCAACTCAATCAATCGACATCGACACTGAAGAAACAACAAAGACCATACACCTGGCAGAGTCATTGACAAAACAAGAATGACCTAACTTCACCAATTTCTTTAAAGAGAAGCAAATCAATTTTGCTTGGTCCTATGAAGATATGATAGGGGTAGATCCAGATTTGATCATGCACCATTTACCTATAGCTCCAGAAGCTAAGATAGTCAAGCAGAAACTGAGAAAAATGATCCCACATGTCACATTCTTGGTTAAAGAAGAACTGAAGAAGCTACTTGATGTAGGATTCATCTGACCCATAGATTATGCAGAATGGATCTCTAACATTGTACCTATATCCAAACTAGATAAAAACATCAGAATTTGTATAGATTCCAGGGACCTCAAAAAGGCTTGTTTGAAGGTTGACTTTCCTTTACCTAGCATAGACACAATTGTGTACTTAGCAACTAGATATGTCGTGTTATCACTAATAGATGGATTTTCAGGGTATAATCAGATCAATATAGCACCTGAAGACCAAGACAAAACAAATTTCACATGCCCATGGGGTACTTATTGTTGGACCGTCATGCCTTTTGGCTTGAAGAATGCGAGGGTGACCTATCAAAGGGCCATGGCCATAATATTTCATGATATGATGCACACATTCATGGAAGACTATGTTAATGACTTATTAGCAAAATCATTTACCAGAGAATGACATTTGGAGATCTTAGACAAAATCTTTCGTTAGTTAGAACAATTTAATGTGTGACTGAATCCAAAGAAGTATGCATTTGGAGTCACTTTAGGAAAACTCTTAGGATACATAGTATCTGAAAAGGGAATCGAGGTAGATCTGACAAAGGTTCAAGAAATCATGGAGATGACACCTCCTAGAAATATCAGTTAGCTAAGATCTCTACAAGGATGACTACAATCCATAAGAAGATTCATTTCTCAAATAGCTGACAAGTGCCTTCCGTTCACTCATTTAATCCACAAGAATGCTCCTTTTAGATGGGAAGATCTATGTGCATAATCATTCCACCAACTCAAGCAATATTTGATGAACCCACCTATATTGGTGCCACCAATAGTAGGAAAACCTATCATTCTCCACATATGAGCTACAAAGGTATCACTTGGAGCATTATTAGCACAAGAGGATTCAATGGGAAAGGAAAGGGAAATATACTACATCAAGACATTGAATGGATACGAGCTCAACTACACATTCATTGAAAAATATTGTTTAGTTGTGGTGTTTGCTTCCCAAAAGTTGCGACACTATATGTTAGCTCACAATCAAGCTAGTAGCAAAAATTGACCCATTAAAATATCTCCTCAGCAAAGTCACTCTCACAGGAAGGCTAGTTAAATGGGTAATGATTCTAAGCAAGTTTGATATCTAGTACACATATATAAAGGTTATCAAAGGTCAAGCTATAGCAAATCAACTGGAAGAAGCACCATTACAAGATAATTATCCATTTCATGTTGAATTTCTAGAAACATATATTCTTATAGTAATGACAAAACCATGGGTCTTATACTTTGATGGATCATAGACACAACATAGATTAGGTGCAGTATTTTATTCATCACTATTCCAAGATCTTACAGACTGATGTTTTCTTGTATAAATAACGTAGTTGAGTATAAAACTCTAGTGATAGGCATCAAAGTGGCCGTAGAGTGGAAGATCACAGAGTTGAAAGTCTATGGAGACTCCCAATTGGTCATTAATCAGGTTAATGATGATTATCAAACAAAGGACGACAAGTTGATGCCATACAAAAGAATGGTGAAAGACTTAAAGAAGTACTTTGTGGACATCAAATTTGAACATATCCCAAGGCTGGATAATAAAGCTATAGACACCATGGCAACCATTGCTTCACTCCTTCAAATACCAAAGAAACAAAATCATTATGAATTCCCAGTGGAGCAATTGTTTTCCCTTGCCTACGATAACTTCGAATCCCAAATCATTTGTCACCTGGTTGGTTCTGACTCACCCCTCTATAGAAAAATCTATGCATATCTAAAAGATAATATGGTCCTTCCACCAAATCTCTCCCGAAACCAAAAAAATAGCTTTACTCGTCAAGTATCCTGTTACACCCTAACTATTGACACACTTTATCAATTAGGTCTTGATGGTACTCTATCATCTTTTATCCTGAATTATCTCATTTGTCGGGATGACATTCCTAGTTCCATTATCACTGATAATGGAAGACCATTCAAAAATCAAGATGTGAAAGAATTATGTGAATGATTCCATATCCAACATCATTTCTCTACACCTTATTATCCACAAGGGAATGGCCAAGAAGAGGCCTCAAATAAAACCATCCTAAAAATCCTAAAGAAATTAGTGAATGATGCTGGGCATAATTGACATGTCCAACTCAACCCAACATTATGGGCCTACAGAAATAACATCTACACACCTACATGAGCCACACCATACTCAATTGTGTATGGATTAGAGGCTATTCTACCCATTGAGGTCGAGATTCCATCACATAGAGTATCACTGAAGGGACTCATTCCGGATGAGGAATATCGGGTAAACATACTGCAAGAGTTAGAGCTGCTAGATGAGCGCTGACAACATGCTTTTGACCACCTCAAAGCATATCAGTAACGCATGTGCAAAATTTACAACCACAAATTAAAGCTAGGTTAAATTCAAATCGGTGACTTGGTACTAAAGGAAAATCCTCACAATCAACAAGATCGGGGAAAGAAGGGCAAGTTTGAACCAAACTGGCTAGGTCCTTTTGTTATCATATCAACTTATGAATAGGGGGCATATCAACTATCTACATTAGAAGGGGACATGATGGATGAATCTACCAACAACATCCATCTCAAGAAGTTCTACACCTAAGTCATCTAATGTACGGATAAGGGAAAAATCCCCCAAAAGAACAAAAAAAAAACAAAAACAAAAAAAATCATAAAAATAAAAAAAGTGCAATAAAAATAGGTAGTGAAAACCTGGAAATAGGTGCTATTTGTGATAGAGAGAATATTATATCTATTGGTACATGTGTCATATCTTTTTCATCCATCTAATCTAAGCTATCGACAAAGATTCACCAAAATTTGTAAATGTAGCACAATCTTGGACACACTTAGCGTTAGTCACTGTCCTTGATTATCCCAAAAGCTATCCGCATCATATCTCACCATGGCTTGGTGATGAATGTACATATCCATTATCGAAAGTAGTGTCTAAGGCTAGGGAAAATAATACTGACTTTGCTGAGAGCAACTCACCTTTTGGGCTAGGAAAACAGACAATCAAACATACAAACATAGATCTAGTTAATGCAAATGCAGATCACAACTATCAATGGCAAACATCAAACAAGAACTGAATGCACAAACTGATTTTTGCAATGAAAACAAGGATACATTTGCAAGATGTTTTATCTGACAATTACATGGGGTAGCATGCATGTTTAGCTATGGTAGTTTTTGATTATTTTTTTGTGATCATGTCTCCTAAGAAACTCAAGGATGTCTTAAAGACTAGAGAAGAAAGGAATGAGTTTGATATTTTCTTAGTCTGCCATTTGTGAGTAAAACCTTATTACTATGCAAATTTGTCTTAAGACATGATCAAGAAGCATATCACTGAGGATATTTCAAATTTGTATGGGATGAAGGTTAACTCTTGTTTGTTTTACACAAGCAACACTTAGGTCATCTTGGTTCAATTATATCTCAACGCTTGTGTCATCTTGCAATATCAAAAATCATGTAAGTTGTACTCAGGTCATCATGGTTCAAATATACCATGCTGCTTGTATTAAATTTCAACATTTCAAAAGTTCAATGATGATAAAAAGGAAGCATTACAAATTTTATCGAAAGGATGACTATATCAGAGGGAACATTTCATATCATTATCCTATCATTTAAACTGCATTTAGTTGCATTATCATATCATTTAAAGTACATTTAGTTGCAGTTTTTATATCATATAATGGCATTATTATATCGTATCATTCAATTTTCATTTATTATCATTTCATTTAGAATCAATGTCCTTCCATATCATTACATTTAGTATCATTAATAATTTAATTTAGTATCATTAATCATTTAATTTAATATCCTTTCATTTAGTATCATTAATCATTTAGTATCATTCCATTTAACATCATTAACATTTAACTACATATCATTTATCTTTTAATATCATTTCATTGATCACATGATATCATTTAGTTACATATCATTACCATTAGTACATTTAGCACAATGTCAAAGCATTTATTATATCATATCATCATCCAAAGCATTCAAAAACATGTTAAAGAGCATCATCATATCACCATCACATCTACATTTCACCATACATATCATCTACAGATGCATACATCACAAGAGCATAATGCATGTATGCAAATGCCTATTTGTGCAAATGTATGCATACATATCCCCTCATTTGCATACATTTGCACAAATAGGCATATATCACCTTGAAAACATATAGATCACATTATCATAGAATCATATCATCACACACATCATAGATATCATCTGCATCATAAAAACAAAATCATATGCATAAATCTCTAGATCATCAAAGTAAATGAATCCATAACACATGTAAGCATATCATCATACATAAATTAACCAATGTGGATCCAAAGGAAGGTCGCTGAGTCATGTCATAATAAATCAATAGAAAGAATAAATGTCCAAAGTTCCTGGATATCATTTCACAAACAAAATGTACAAGGAGATCTTAACCATCACTATACATCAATGTGTACATTAAGTCATATCAAGATGCTCGAAAGAAGTATATCAATATATACATCTCATCAAGGACTGCATCAAAATGATCAAAATACATCAAATGAGGGGCAATATAGGAGTGGCTGTCACCCGAATTTTTTGGACTAACACCCAAACCACCACCTGTACCTGTAGGACCTGCACCTGTGTCATCACCACCGAGGTCTCTCCTAGCTCCCAGGACTCCTCGTTTACCTACTATCTCTAAGATCCTCCACGCTGAGAACTCATGATGTAGGATGGTGCTCGCCTCTCTCGAGGCACAACCTGATGGTAGAGACTCAGATAGTGCTCTTCTCTCTCTGACTGTCACACGAGATCTCTCATGGTATCCCTAGTCAATCCCTGAGCGTCTGTTTGCTGTATGCTCTGCATGAGTTGCTCAACATTGCCCCGTTGCTCTATCTTTGTATCTAGCTTAGTGGTGAGTTGAGTGATCTGAGCCTGTGTAGCCTGTAACCCCTGCTATGCTGTATCGCTCTCCACTCTGGCTATATCTCGCTCTAGTGTAAGGGAGGTAACCTGTCTCTACAATTGGGCTATCTGTTCCTATGCCTACATCATCTGACCCTGTAACCCCTATACCACTGACTGCAGGGTAGCTATTAGTGCTTACTGTTGATGAGGAGGCATTGAAATCTATACCATCGATAATTGTGATGGCTGTGGATCCTGTGAAACCTATGCTAAAGTAACCTATACTGGGGCAACAGGTGGTGGCATATCTATTCTCCTTTTCCTAATCAATGGCTGTGAATCCTCCCCCTCCTCTTCCTCCCCAATATCCTCCATCCAACCCATCACCTCCTTTCTCGACTCCTATGACTCTATCTCCTCAGATTACCCCTCCTCATACTTAGTCTCCTCTAAGCCTAACCCCACGACCAAACTACCGGTACACACGAGTCAAGAGAAATCACTTTACTACATAGGGGGCCTCCCTATCTGGTACCTAATTTGAAATAATACAGTGATCTCTGTAGCATCCTTAGCCCAAGCCTCACAATCTATATAAGGTCTCCATATCACAGAATCCATATCATCTAGGACCCGTCTCCAATACTCCAACTTCCTAAGCATGGGCTGGGAAGCTGCCTACCGATACATGAACAAATACAGAAGCTTGGATGACAATGATCTCTCCACCACTAGTCGGGTCACTGCTATATGCTCCCATGCCCAGATTTGAAGAAGTGTCATCCCTGCTGATAAAGTCGCTGCCTCATCGTATCATATCTTGTTTACATCCAAGCTAGTCAAGAGTCTTCTTGGCTAGGTTTATAGTTGCATCACCCTTCTCCTATTTTCGTGCCTGTTTACCAGAAATTTCCTCAGCTAACCTTACGGAAGAGTACACATGCTTTTTCCAGCATCAATGATACATTCTCAATGAGCAAAGTCAAAAAGTTGGAAAGAAACCCTGTCCTACAGTTCTCCCATATCTCAGCTGACTTTGTGATGAAGTTTGGAAGCTTTTACACCCAATTTGACTGGTTCTCATACCTTAGAATCGGGGGTTTTGAGAAAGAGCCACAAAAATTGCCCCATTTTCCCTCTGATTATGTTGTGTTTTTTAGAAGTTTTCCGCTAGATGTCTATAGTAAATGTGAAACATCTGAATATGGGAAAGACGGGATATTATTTTCCATTGTCCACCAGTGTCTTTTGCTGTAAATATAATGGTGCTACCAAGGCAGTTGGAACACTTCTAGAGAAATTTCATTTTTGATCCCTACCAGCCAAAAGCAACTTTGATAGTAAAGGGTATGTGAGGCACCATTTGTATGGAGCTAAAGGTTATATACATCATCTCGAGCTTGAAGATTTTTGGGAAGAGTATTTAGATAATGTGTAAGTATTCAAAATAATTTATATGAGGCTTGCCTTGCAACAAATTCATACCCTTGGTGTTTATTTTAATGTCCTAGATGATGTTACCAAAGATGAGGTCATAATTGACCCAAAATATCATACTGTTGCTAATGCAGTCTCTTTGGAGGTTGATTGGTCTAGAGAATAGATTTAAGACTTGATGATTTGTACTGCTCTGGTGTTAAGGAGAACATCTAACTGGCTAAATGAAAAATGGAGACATCATTTCAGTTCTTCTCAAGGTCAGTAGTCTTCATCTTGCAGAGAGAATGGAGCAGTCTCTTCTTCACCTGTTCAAACACCAATAGTCAAGTCTACAAATAGGCCATCGAGAAGAAGCTCTCAGTTAGGTGGTGATGGAGAAAAGTTGAAAGAGACCACTGCTCGACTGAAAACCACTTGTAAACATGATGACCGAACTACACCACTCAAAGGAAAAATGCCTCTCTGTGATTCTGAAGGTATTTATCAACAAATAATTGATGATCAGTCATTCTCTACTTTTCTTGAAATCTTCTCCTCTCCTATACAAAGTACCCCTGGTGTTATCAATAGAGGATCAAAATCTGAGATAACCTCTCTAGCTTGGTTGAAGACAGAGGTTGAAAAGAAAAGAAAGGTTTCCATTCCCAACTCTACTAAAATTGACATAGTCGCATTGTGATTGCAAAGTTCTCGTAAGCCTAAGAAGGCTAAACGGATGTCTCAAATTATCTTTGATCCGACTTCTGGCCACCAAATCCTATAAATTTCTAATCCTGTTGGTAATGTATGATGCAAGTAATGTAACCGAGAAGGAATTAAGATCAACCATGATGATATGGGACCCTCTACATTAGAAGGGGATGTCTATCATGTTGACTTATTTGTTCATGCATTAGTCGGGAGAGCACATGAATAGAAGAAAAATAATCTTGAGCTCCAATCTCAGGTGCAATCATTGAAGGATTTCATTTCATCTTTCATAATTCCTACTGCTGGGGAATCTTCAATTTCACAGGTGTAGGGGATTGACCTAGTCAGGTGAGGAAAGTCAAAGGTAACTTGGGGTATGCCAAAGTTGTCACCAACTGGATCGATGAAATGTATGGTGTTGGCATGGTTTATGTAACTAAGTTTAGGATGCTGTATGTAAATATTTGGACCAAAAGAAAGGAGTTGTTAATAGAATTGCAGTAGGTCAGAAAAGAACATGGGAGTATTTTTGTGCTCTCAAAGGAAGTCACGAAACTCATGTCATTGAGCCATGCCATATTAACCACTGAGAAAATAGTTGAACATCCTAGTGAGGTTAATCCCTTTTGGCGCGACGCATTAGATTGGAAGGAGAAAATCTATCATGACTATATTGATGATATTGATAATGCCTTGAGATATTAATTGAGTGACTTGCTGAAAATAAAAGAGAATCTTTGCGCTCTGGATGTTGATTTCATAGATAGTTTCAAGGAGAATGTGTTGGAACTTAGTGAAATGATACACCAATTCAAAGATAATTATCAGAAGAATGTTAAGGACCCTCAAAGAACATCCTTGGAATCCTTTAAAGTGTTAGGTTGCCTACAAATACATGCCTCTACCTTTGAATCTAAGATGGATGAAATACACAAGAATATATAACTACTACTGATGGGTTAGTTGCAAAGTGGAGGATAATGATGTAGGTCACCACTGTACCAGGGGAATCGAATATGGAGCCAACTGTGAACATGTACTATAATTACAAACAAAGGATCAAAGCTTAGGAGGCGACACGTGTTAAGAAAGAGGTGGAGATTGTTGAGGATGGTGAACCAAAAGCTGAATAGGTGGTGACGGTTTCTTGTTTAATGTTTTAATTATTTTTCTTGATCATTGGCCGAGAGGCCTAAAGACTATATTTGATAATGGTTTTCTTCAAGAAACTGTTATCTTTCATATTTTAAATATCTGGACTTTGTTTTTGATTAGGATCTTTTGAGCAAACTTTGTTTTTCTCACAAGAGAAAAACTTTATGCATGTGGTTATCTGCTATTTTAATATAGAAGAACTACTGGTGGCTTTCATATATTCATAATATTTGAATTATGGTGCGTGAATATTTTTTTGTTCTTTGAAATGGATATCAACTGGTGAATTTATAGTGAAGTGGTGGATGATTTGAAATTTTCAGTTGCCGTGAAATATTATCTATTTTCATAGTGACTTTGTATTTGAAAATTTGAAAAATACTAAACAATAGTAGTTAGTATTGCCTTTACAAAGCTTTCTGGTTAAAATCACTTTCTTTAGTTTCTTTCTGGTTAAAAGTATATGAGTTGTTTGTTCATTCATTGAAAATAATTAGAAGGTAGCTGTCACCTTGTAAAATAAGTAGAGAATCAATCAGTTAATAGTTTGTTAGACTGGTTCAACCATGGTTGCATTTGCCATCTCTGTGGGCATGAGAATATAGAGTTAGGTGACAAATGTGTTAACCAACAAAACTGACACACAAAAAAGGGTGTTCATGTAGATCCTGCAAAAATTCAAGTTATTAAGGATTGACCTTCTCCTATGGATATCATAGAGCTACGTAGCTTCTTGGGATTGGCAAATTTCTACTACAGATTTGTGCTTGGGTTCTCTCATTTGATATGGCCTATGACTCAAGTACTTAGAGGTGGGTCTAAGGCAAAATTTGTTTGGACAGAGGCACAAGAGCGAGCTTTTGAGGGATTGAAGAGTAGATTATGTTTGACATCAGTCTTGGCACTTCTAGATCTACAACAACCCTTTGAAATTGAGACAAATGCATTTGGTTATGTTCTATGGGTAGTCCTCATGCAATATGGTCATCCGGTGGCCTATCATAATGAGACATTTTCTAATACAGTCCGTTGTTATTCAACATATGACAAGATGTATGCGATTGTGCAGGCTTGCAAATAGTAGAAGCACTACATTCTAGGGAAAGAGACTTTCATTCACACAAACCATAAAACCTTGCAATTCTTGTAGACACAAGGGAATTTGCAGAATGATAGACATCCGAGATGTTCAGCATACTTGCAAAAATTTCACATTAATATTCATTACAAAAGGGTAGCAACAACAAGGTTGCAAATTGTTTGAGTAGACCCCCAATTGCATCATTGCTCATATTATTGGACTCTTCTAGACATGAGACAATAACTTGGCCTAGTATGTATGTTATTGATGATGATTTTTTTGAAGTCTATACTCAACTGACATAGGGTAAGCACATTTCTAACTTTTACCTAGAAAATGGCATCCTTTGCTACATGGGCCATATATGTGTCCCTGCAAAAGAGAGGGAGAAGATGATATGAGATGCACATTATAGTCACACTGCAGGACATTTTGACATTAGCAAAACCCATGTTGTGCTTCAAAGGTATTTCTTTTGACCCAAGATGAAATATGACATTTCTTCTTATATTTAGTTATTTGTAGCATGTGCAATTGCAAGCCTGCAAATCGTAAGATTGGATTATATATGGCCCTTCCCACTCCTGATAGACCTTGGTAGTTTGTTTCCATGGATTTCATGTCTGGTTTACCCACTACTAAGTATGGTCATGACTGTGTGTATGTAGTGGTGGATATATTTTCAAAGATGGCCATTATGGTAGCCTACAAGAGAGGAATTTCTGCAGAAGACACTGCCAAGCTATTCTTCACCCATGTTTGGGTTACCACAAAGCATCATCTCAGATAGATATAATAGGTTTTTTGGAAAATTTTGGTCCACACTTTGGCCAATGATTGATACAAAACTCACAAAGTCCTCAACCTTTCACCCACAGACAAATGGGCAAACAGAAGTAGTCAATCCCATGATTATCTACATCCTCCGTATGTATCAATCTCATCATCCTCACACTTGGGATAAGAGTCTTCCATATGTGCAACATAGTTACAATTGTTCCATTCATGGTACGACCAGACATATTCCCTTTGAGGTATGTTTGGGATATCAACCTCTAGCTCCACTAAATGTATCTCTTCTAGCTAAGGAACATGAGACAACATCATATGTAGAGAAGGAGGTAGACAAGGCTTCCAAATTTATTGACAAAATTCATCATTTGCAGTAACAGGTCCATGAGATAGTGCAACAACCAAACAAAAAATACAAACAATGCCATGATGAGCATCACACACCACATCATTTTCAGGTGGGTGACAAGGTTTGGCTTTATTTTCAAAAAGAAAGACTTCAAGGGCCACATAAGAAACTCCGCCCTCTATGATATGACCCACACACTATCCTCAAGTAGGTTGGAGAGAATACTTTTGAATTGAATATTCCATCATTTTTAGGGATTCACCCTGTTTTTAATGTGGAATTACTTTGTCCATATTTTCCACCTTTGCTAGACACTTAAAATGTTGCTGATATAATTCATGCTAGAAAATTGAACCCAGAGACCACCGCTCCATTAGATAGTGATCAGATTATTGATGTTCTCATGAAAAATCTTCATGGCACACAAGTTCCTTTGTATCGTGTTGTTTGAGTATGAAAGCATCCACACCAAGGTAAGTGGTTTATTGGTGAACAAACTGCTACACACTTCCCTCATCTGTTGCAACATGTTAGTGCAATGGGGCCCATTTCCTTTCAAGGGGGGAGGCATGATCTAGAGGCTTCTAAGAATGATCTAGAACAAGCTGAAGGTGGTAAAATTGAAAAATAACGAAAATCTAATTTTTTCGGTATTTTCTACATTTTAGTAAATCACATTTTTGGAGGTCTTTAAAGCATAATTTGGGGTTGAAAGTGTCATCAGTCCTTTAATTTGATAATTTGAAGGTCATGGTGTTACTTGGGACTAAAATTAGTTCTCTTCGATACCTTTCTAATGGTGTAAGCCATTTCAAATTTTGAGTTGTGAGCTGAAAGTTATGGCTCCGCAAGTTGGGGTATCTAAATTCCTAGATTTTTGAAAATTTGTGATTCGTTTGTTGTTTTATTTTGCATAGACTCATCATTTTCAAATTTGTTGGATTCCAGAGACTATTGGAATTCTATGTTGATGTTTAAAACTCAATTTTGGATAATATTATGTGACTTTTGATGCATACAACTCTGGCTTTTCAAGTTCTTGCTATTGTCCATTTTATTGAGCAATACTTTGCAGGTTTCTATTTACCTTGTATTGTTATGAATTCATTACTGAATTTAGATCATCCATATACATACACATGACAAATATCATTAGTAATCATGATAAATCCTCAAATATAATCATCAATACATATGTTAGCATGCCATAAACATGATACATCTGTTAGCATTTGGCATTATAACAGACAATGGAAGATTGTTGGCATATCAACAAGGATATTGAGAAGGTTGTTGATGATTATGGATATAACTGATTAAGGATGTTTACTACCTTGATATTATTATTTTGTCATTGATGTCAAGAAATTGATTTTCTAATTCAGTATGATGTTGCCATATCTTGAGAAGTATGATTTGAAGAGTATAAAGATGTCGGTAAAAGACACAGAAAGATTATGATGAATAAGGGGATGAATAAGGTATTCAATGGGCAACTATTACCGAGTCAGACAATGATGAGATCATGATGTTTTAGAATGTTTTGACATCATACATATGTTGTAAATTGTAAGGTTAATACTATACTATGTTATCAAGCAAAGAACCTAGTCGGTAAACCCTAAGGAACCTAGTCAGTAAACCCTAAGGTTATCGCTATCAGTTAATGAAGGCGGAATGTCTACCGAGTGAAGTTTAGTATTCACTAAGTTGTAATCGAGCTATAACAGTATACATTAAATGGTTACATGCGTTATTTAATGAAGGAAGCTGATGAGTTGGAACTGATTAGATGATTGGTATGCCATGCATAAAGTTTGTTAATGAATCTATGGCAAAGGAAAATCAGCATGAAGATCTACAGCTTAGATTGAACCGCAATACCCTAGCACAAATTCCAAGAAATATATGCAAGTTCCTAGGTGGGGTAAAACATTTTTCAGATCGAAGGATACATTGAACCTGGACAAGATTGAAGATCTTATGGCTATGATTGATCATGGGAAATGTGATCAAGGAGATTAAGTGGTTAGCCAATTGTTTATAAATAGGGAACTATTGATAAACAATGCATGTGGGCAAATGTATGCACAGGGATGCTACATAGTGATTACCGAGCACATAAGCTTGAAGACCTGTTTGAATAACAGAGTATAGAAGCCTAGCAGATGGACAAGATTAGTTCTATGTCTAGATTATATTGAGCAAATAAGAATTTGCTTTAGCATTTTAGATGTGAAGTTGCAAATAGATTTTTATTACTGTTATTTTGTGAAAGTGACAAAAAATCTCTTAACCGAGTGGACTTAATAGTCTTATTTGTAAAACCCTCTAGCAAGGTGACATTCTGATTGAGTGTTTGAAATCCTTTAACAAGGTCACTTCTAACAAGGTGAAGATCCTAACAGATCTGAGGGAAATCCCTTAACCGGGTCACATCTAGCAATGTGTTTGTAACCTTTAACAGGATTTGCTTTTAATCGAGCATACTCTAGAAGAGTATATTTCTTAGTGGGTCTGAAATCCCATAGTGGTTTTTCCCTATTTGGATTTCCACGTTAAATCTGGTGTTATGAGGTTTATGATGTTTATATGCTTTTGAGTTTGCATGTTTAGCAATTTTGGTTATATTATTGAAGTATATGTTACCAAGGTTGAATCTGATGTTTTTATGGAAGATTAAGTTTGTATAATTCACCCCCCCTCTCATCTTGTTGGCTATTGGATATGTACTTACATTAAGTATCAAAACTATCAACATCATCTAACATACAACCCCCAAGAGAACACGAATATAGAACCCTAACATCATCATAAGTCCTCATGAATCATATAACATCATAAACATCAAACCTTAATAATTATCACCCTCATCATATCAACACCACTAGGCCATCATAGATGTACTCATAAACCTTAATATCATCAAAAGGTCTATAAAATATAAACCATCATAACATAGTCAAGTCTTAAAACATAAATCCATTATACATGAGTGACCTATAATAAATCAACTAAGTATGCCTACCTCTAACAGGCAACATGCCATATAAGCCAACATAAATCCATAAGAACATAATCAAGAAAATAGACAGAGAAGGCATTGTAGACACCTAAAAATATCTCATTAATCATGTACTAATTATTCCTCTAATTGATTAAATAATTCTTTAATTCTTTAATTAAGTTAATTAATCTTATTCTTCTAATTTCACATTTCCTCATCATCTTACTAATTATTCTATGTTCTATTCTTTCATCATTTAATCATTTTAATCATTTTCTAATGTTAATTAAATATTTATTATTTAATTAATTCTGATTAATTCCCCAATTTAATAATCTTTATTATTTAAATAAATTCTATTTTCGATTTCTATCTCTAATCAACTAAATCATTAACCCTTTTCTAAATATTAATTAAATATTTATTATTTAATTAATTGAGATTTAATTATTTAAATTAAATAGTCTTTATTATTTAATTAATGTCCATTTCTAAAATAATTAAATAGTTTCTTTAAATTATTTAATTAACTAATAATTCTTCTAATTCTAATTTCTTCTAATTTCTTCTAATTTCAATTACATTTCAAAGTCAAGTTCTAAATATATTCAAATACTAAATTGAATTTAAAATAAATTCAATTATTTGAATTAAATCTCATGCAAAGATTAAATTGAAAATCTAAGTCAAAGTGCAAGTACATGCTAAATTAATTAGTTCAATCAATCAATTAATTAAATCATTTATCTCTCCAATCTCCATTTCCATCTTTTAGTTAGCTTTTTTCTAAATGAAGTTTTCTTTGTCATCCTCTTTATTTCCTCCAATCATTCTTTTTCTTCTTTCAGTTAGCTTTTTCTCAATCAGTTAACTCAGTTAATCAATTCAATCTATTCTGTTCCACCTCCAAATCAGTAGTTCAACTATCAATTTTCATGTGAGCTCACCTGAGTTCCACCTCTTGATCAATCTGTTCCACCTTTCAATCAATCCTCTCCAATTATCTATAAATTGAGCATTCAATTTCCATTTTTCAACAATCACGAACTTTGAATCTTTGTGTCAATTGTAGGTTGCCAGCGCAATATCTGAGAGCCATCATACCACGAAGAGGAGAAGGGAAATGAAAGTTATACGCACTCACAAAATAGGGAGTTTTGATTGAATTGCTTTATAATTCCTATTTTGATTTGATTGTGTTATTTCATTGTCTGTTTGTTGGAATTCTTTGATTATATAGGGATTCTTGATTTCCCTTTGAATTCTAATTGATACTTTTAATAGATGAATTTTACATGTGACAGGCATTACCCTAGATCATAGCCCATTTTTCATAGCAACATGGTTAGTCAACTTTACACATTATAAAATTACCATAGTATCATTAAATGACCATCTTCAAATAAGCACAATCAAGATATTTGCATGTGATACCTAAGCACCCTCAGATACATTTAAGCAACCAAAATTTAAATTCATTAGAAGGGAATTCTAACACCACATGCATTCTCATCTTTTTCAAATGATGTGATGTCATCTTTTTCCTTCCATCATCCATAAAATATAAGCGTGCTGTCTTCATGAGTTAATTATATTAGTAGGAACTTAATCATCATAGTGACTACTAGAACTAACAAACATCTCTATCTACACTGATTATTACTTTATTACTTACATCATCTGCATTAGTGTGAAGGTTCAATATCACAATACCTATTCTATTATGTGAGGGTTAGAGGGGGTCTTACAAAAATCATCACCAAAGTAAACCTTACCTCCATTAAATTCTTTATTTCAAAAAATCATTCTCTATTGGAATTCATATGAAAATATGCACTCAAGTCACTTAAGCCTATATTGTTATTTGCAAGAGTGGCCAATGCTGCAATGAACACATCACCATATTCCTTCTCCTACTTAGAATCATAATCAAATTTCTTCTTTTTCTTTTTCTTTTCTTCTTTTCAATCTTTATGAAAGTGTCTAGATTTATGGAAATTCTAGCAAATGACTCTGGACTTTACAAGAGATTTGGATCTCCCTCTAAACTTGGACTTATAATGCTTCTCATTCTTCTTACCTTTTTCCTTAAGTCTTCCATGAATAGTTAGGGTTTCCTTCAAACTCATGGATACCTTCCTTCACATATCTTCACCAAGCAAGACACCCACCACATATTCAAACTTCAAAACAATAGAAGTACTACCAATAGTCATAACAACAGAATACCACAAATTAGGCAAAGAACAAAGTAAGATTTGATATTTCTCCTCCGCATCCATATTGACATCAATAGATTCCAATTAATCTACCAATATCTTGAATAGTTCCAAGTGGTTTGTAATCCATCCACCCTCTTCCATTCTCAAGGAATACATTTTATTCCTCATGAAGGTTTGATTCAATAAATATTTGGCTTGATGCATTTCAGAAAACTTATTCAATAGCTTCTTTGTAGAGGACTTTTCATTAACATCGATTAGAACATAGTCTTCTAAGCACAATCTATTTACACCCTTGGATTTATAATTCATAACATCACATTGAGAAGCCATGATAGGATTTGTAGGTATTGATACATTGGCATCAATGACATCTCATAGTCTTGATCTATTAGTAGACCCCCCATCTTCAAGTTCCACATCTCAAAATTATTTTCAAAAAATTTCTCCACATCTATTCTCCTTGACGTACTTTCCATCTAAAAATTTATATAACAAGATTAAAAAGTATCTTTTGGAAAAGGTTCCACGCAAATCCAGATTAGTTCAAAAATCCAAAAATTGACAACTAAACCAAAGGTGAATGGACTTTGATACCACTTGTAAGGAAGTTAAGTAAGGAAACAAATTTTTACACAAATCTTGAGTGGAGGGTAATGCAAAAGTTTTACAAATATTTACAACAAAATTACAATTTCGTAACAAAAATAAACATAAATAGCATTCATACGACAACACAATGAATTATGTTGAGAAAACTATTTAGGAAGAAAAAGCTCCACACTCCAAAAGCTGCCCAATATATTATTAAAGAATCAATAACATATTATAATACACTTGCAGAGCAAGCTTCTCAAAGGAGTATCACCAATAAATATCTATAGGTAACTCAACAGCTCCCAGACTTTGATAATACGTTACACTACAAGAACTATAATACAACACCCTTATAATATCAGGTGGCCTTCTAGGGAAAACAAAGCACACAAAATATCTGCCATTAGATCTATGACCTAATGATAAACAATCAAGATTTACATTAATAAGTTATACATAAAATATGGCTTTATCAAATATCAAACATTCTAGAAGCATTTCCACAACACATATAATGCACTAGTAGGAAAAATTGAGCATTTGTTTTTCAACATACAAAATGCACTTAAATACTTGTGTTTTTAAAAAACTCTAAACACACCAGTACAAATTTTATTATTGCAAGGTTGAGACACCATTTTTCTAATAAATCCCCCACTTGTCGAATACCTTGCAAAATTGATTGGAGTATTTTTAATATCATTGTTTAATCACTAGGGGCCAAGAGGCCCATGGACTTTGAACACCATTTGAACTTCTCTATGCTCACAACCTTAGTTAAAGAATTTGTAATATCATCAAAGTCTCTACCCCAACCAACTTCACCTTGCCATACTCGATCATATCTCTGATGAAATGATACTGGACATCAATGTGATTGGTGTTGACATGAAAAGTTGGGTTCTTAGCTTGGAAAACCACATTTTGACTGTCACAATAAACTGTCATTGCAACTTGATTTATTTTAATATTTGAACACAGTCTCTTAAGCCAAATGAATTCTTTACAAGCATGAGTAGCTACCATATACACAAATTCAGTGGTGGAAAATACAACCATGTATCCTTTTGGTTACTTCTCTACCTAAATGCACCATGACCAAATAAAGTGAACACATAAGCATTGGTGGATCTTCTTCTATCAACATCAACTACCTAGTCTGAATCGACATAACCATGAATATCAAGAGAAATTTTGTCTCCTATAAAATTACCATGATAACATAAAGAATATTTTGAGGTACTCTTCAAGTATCTGAAGACTCTTTTAACTGGATCTCAATCAACTCTACTATGATTAGACATATATTTGGAAAGAACTCTCACTGCTTGGGCAATTCCTGGTCTATTGTAGACCATAGCATACATTAAACATACAACCACACTCTCGTAAGGTAATTTTCTCATGTCTTCCATCTTTGATCAGGATGTTGGACAATTTGAAATTCATAATTTCATTTCAATTGTAAAGGGAACACATAATGATCTACAATCTTGCATGTTAAACCTCTATAAAAATGAATTCATATACTTTCTCTGACCTAGCCATAGATTTTTGTTCACTCTATCTCTTCTAATTTCCATCCCAAGAATGTGTTTAGTTGAACCAAGATCTTTCATTTCAAATTTAGTATCAAGTCAAGATTTTAGTTCTAAAATCATACCTTTCCACTCACCAATGAATAACATATCATCAACATATAATGCAATTTATAGGAAATTATCACCATCATATTTATAATAAATACAATGATATGATTTAGAATGGTCAAGTAACAAACACAATACATATGTATCAAATTTATGGTACCACATCCTAAGATTCTGTTTGAGGTTGTCCAAAGATTTCTTCAATTTATAAACCAAATTACTTTTACCTCTTACAACTCAGTGCTTTGGTTGTGTCATATAAATACCACCCTCAAAATCATCATGAAGGAAATAAATTTTCACATCTATTTTCTCAAACTCTAAATCATAAGCAGAGGTAATAGAAAAAAAATCCAATAGATGTCATTTTTGCAAGAAAAGAAAATATCTCACCATAATAAAAACCCTCAACTTGAGAGTAGCCTTTTGGAACCAAACTTACTTTATACTTCTCAATACCTCCATCTGAACTAATCTTTTTCTTGAACACCCATTTGCAATGAACAAGTTTTCGTCCTTCAGGCAATGGTACAAGATCCCATGTATCATTATTTTTCAAAGTTGCAATTTCTTCATCTTGTAGACATCTAAATTTGATTCATTTAATTAATTGAATCTAGCTATCCCGAATGTTTTTAAATTGAATAATTACATATTATTTAATTAATTAGTGTTCCCTTCTTCTAGCTAATTAATTTTATTAATTATGGTACAATCCCCTTTTAATTAATTATTAGATAACCATAAATCATTTAATTGATTAAATGAGCTACCTTCTTCTATTAAATGAATCAAATACATGATTTGATTATTTAATTCTTTTGTCCTTTTCCTAAAATTATATAATTAATTAATTAAATTAATTAATCCCATTTCTCCACATGTCTCCTAATCTAAACCCTCATCTAACCCTTCTTCTAGCCTAACCCTATCCCCTCAAACCAACCTTATCCTTTCTACCCCTCCCCCATCCCCCCTCTCCGCCCCCCATCACCCCCACATGTGTGTGCACATTCCTAATAATTCCAATATTTGGAAAATAATCTACTATTTGGGTGCTTATCTCCCAAATAGACATGTGTCCTCAGGGACACATGCCATTCCTCTCTAAGATATTTGTCCTCCTTGGAGACACTTGACTTCCTTGGTTGATCCACTTGTTTCTTTGAGGACAAGTGTCCAGTTTTCAGGGCCCCCTCATCCCCATCATTACATATTTAATCCCTCCCATTTCTTCACAAATCACCCACTTTCATACATCCATATCGTCATAATGCCAAATTTTTTTTTGCATAATCAAACCATGTGCAACCTCATATCACTCTCATTTGGATCCAATTTAGTTTATTTTGCATATTCAAAATCATGGTTCATATTCAAGCACTTTTGGAATCGTAGCAATCAAGCACATATAGAATAAAATCAAAGGACGAATCCTCAACAAAAGGAGCTATTAAGTGTGCATTTTCTCACTCATTAATTGTCTTATTAACTTTCTTTTTATCATCCAATCTTTAGTGTTTTTCTTGATAATTGTGTAGTTATATTGTTAAATAATTTTTGATCATTTTAGTACTCACATTTTCATGCACACACAACCATAGCAATTTTTCAAGATTTTGTATCATTCATATGTAATGCCTCTTCTACAGATCTAGGTTCATCCATATTAGTATTCAAAGAAAAGTACATCTCAATTAATCACTTGAGGGAGTACCTAAGTCAAGGTAGTCTATGTCTTTTAGACTTTCAGACAAGCCAAGTTAGAGATTCTTTCTTCTCTTTTGAATATTTAGAGCTAAATGAGATCCGCTCAACTTCTTTCCTATTTAGGGGTCTCCATTAAACTTTTCCAAACATAGAAGGACATTGAATCACATCTTCCTATTTAATCTATTCTGACTATAATGTAACAAAAGGAGGCTTAGTTTCTCTAAAAATAACACTTCTACTATGTATTACCTTTTGAGAAATAGGGTTCCAAAGTTTTTATCCTTTCACACCACAACTATATCCGATGAAGGTACCTTTTACAATGGTCTTGTTCTCCAACTTTGATCACTTCTCCTTTGGAACATGTGCATATGCCTCGAAACCAAAAAATCTAAGGTGTGTCAATGAAGGTTTATGGCCAACCACGCCTCCATTGGTTTTTTATCAACAAGAGCTAATGTAGGAAATATACTAACCAAGTAAGAAGCAGTGGCAACAACTTCAATCCAGAACTTTTATTCTACACCAACACCACTTAGTGTACTCATAGTGTTTTCCATCAGTGTCCTATTCATTCTTTGTGCAACTCCATTATGTTATGGAGAATACAGAGTTGTGTTATATCTATTAGTGCCATACTCTTTATAGAATCTATCAAAATCATTAGAGAAAAATCAACCACCTTTATCAGTCCTCAAATATTTTTTTCTTTCTAGTTTGCAACTCAACCATCACTTTAAATTATTTAAATCAAACAAAAAACTTTAGATTTACTATTTAGAAAATATAACCATGTCCTTTATCGAAAATTATCAATAAATAAAACATATTATATGTATTTTCCAATCAAAGGAACATTTATAGGGTCAAACACACCATGAGATTTATGAGAACTCTCATAAAACTGAATGTGGTTTTATTTTCCATAAATGCAATGCTCACAAAAATTAAAATAAGATTATAATAATTCAAACCTTCAACAAGGTTTTTATTTTTCAAGGTCCTTAGACCTATTCTGGTGCCAAAACAGAGTCTTCTTTGCAAGTAACTTTTCTTCAAAATAAAGAGCACCCTTAGGTACCCAAAATCCATGTCCATGTACTGAAGGTGAAACCCTCACATCTTCCAACGAAGTATCCATAGATTTTATTTTTATAGAATTTCTATTACATCTAATACTGTATGCTTCTAGCTTATACAATGTGCCAAATCTGACATGTCTAGCAATCATCATAGCACCTCTAACTAGTTTACATCCCTCATTAGAAAAGACTACCCGCATACCCACATTTACCAATTTTCTCATAGATAAATTTTTTTATTTTAGTTTAGGGATATGGAACACACCACTAATCATTTTTATTCTACCAATAGGGAATTTGATTCTAACTTTACCATGATGAATAATATCTAAATGAGAATTATCACCCAAGTACACCTTACCCCCCTTAAATTATTTATATTTAAAAAACCAATCTCTATTGTAAGTCATATGAAAAGATGCACCTGAGTCAATTCACTATGCATCATTTCCTACATGACTGGCCAAAGCTATAATGAATGCATCACCATCTTTCTTCTTAGCCTTAGAATCAGAATCAAATTTCTTCTTTTTCTTCTTTGCAATTCTTACGGAAGTGTCCAGATTTATGAAAATTATAACAAATGAATTTGTTCTTTCTAGGAGATTTGGATCTCCCTTTGGACTTGTATTTATCACACTTTTGATTCTTCTTGCCTTTTTCCTTAGATATTCCACAAATAGTTAGGGTTTCCTTCAAACTGATGGATACCTTCTTTTACATCTCTTCACCAAGAAAGGCAACCACCACATCTTTAGACTTCAAAATAATAGAAGTACTACTAATAGCCATAACAAGAGAATCCCATGAACTAGGCAAAGAACTAAGAACAAAGCAAGATATGACATTTCTCCTCCTCATCCATCTTGATATCAACATATGCCAATTGAGTCACCAACATATTGAATTCTTATAGGTGGTTTTTAATCCATCCACCCTCTTTCATTCATAATGAATGCAATTTATTCATCAAGAAAATCTATTTCAACAAAGATTTGGCTTGATACATCTTACCAAGTTTATTCCATAATTATAGAACACACCACATAAATGAGAGTGGAGGTGGGTGGTGCATCAATTTGGTCCTCAAAATACTCTACATCTAATTTATTAAACTTCAAACTATAATTAACTTATTACTACAATTATGAAACATGAAAGAACAAAGCATAATGAGCACATGAATGCCAAATTTACATGGAAAACCCTAAATAGGGGAAACCATAGTGAGAATCAAACTCACAATATGAATAACTGATTAAAATTTTTTAGGCTTATGTCCAAGGAGCTCACAACACCTAATTGGAATTGCAAGACTAAGGCACACAACCTTAGGGCAAGATACTAGGGATTTACATTATTGAGACCCACTATCTTAGAGAAAGATACAAAAGACCACACAAACTACCAAAATTAACACACTATATTTTGACATGTATAGAGAGTAGATGAATTGTAATGGACAAGATCTCCTAATCATGAAATTATCATTGAACAACTATGTCAACTGACCAATATTACAAGAAACACAATTGACATCGACCATAGTCTCAAAACACTATCACACTAAAGATATCATCATCAAAGCTCTTAACAAACTAGCTTTCACACTTTTACTACACCAAATATGCTTGTGCATTATTCACATCCACTTCAAATTAATTCACACGCATTCCATACATCAACTCATACAACCACACATCCATATATACAAGATCATTCATTAAAACTCTCAACTAGGTTGGCTAGAGACAAAATATACAATATTACATAAATTAGGCCACTTCAACCAATAATACGTAATGTGGTCCACTCTAGGAGATAAAGGGGACCTAAACACATCATAAAACATCATTCTAAATCAATTTCAATGAACCACACACACTAACACATCCTCCATTTGAAGTCAACAAAAAAAATGTGTAAATGATTGCTAAAGCATGCCAACCAGTCGACCCAAAAATATTCTCTAATGCAAGATACATAATGTGAATCTGCACACACCATGGTGAGACCCATATAAACATCCAAACTCAACACCCAATGCATGATATAAATTAGATAAAGCAAATGAGTTATCCAAAAGCCAACACAATGAAACACGTTGAACATAGAACAACATAATTTCACTTTCTAATCAAACTAGCGCTACAAAATTGAACTGGAACATTACATGAACCAAATGGACATGTCCTCCAAGACACAACACTTGAATCCACATATACAAGAACCACCAAGCATTATCTAGACCAGTTTTGATAGATAGCCTCACTGCAAAAAACAACAATAATCAACTCTACCATCTAAGAAACAAAGGACCTGATAACTTGATAGTGCAATATACATAGATCATAAACATTATATCTAGAATCAAAATCCTTAATCTTCACAAATAAAAGGAATGCACAATATTATTTCACTAGGATAAATTAAATACTCTTTCTTGCATATAAATACTATTTTCCCACATATTGAAACTTTCACTACACTAGCCTTTCAGAAACACCTCATGCTTACTCAATATCATCACCAAATAGCATAACAACAACTGAACACCCATTTTTGAACCATCTACAACATCCACACAATTGAAAAATAATTGAGCATCTGCTACAACCTCTACATATATGCACACAACTAACTATAACATTGATGACAAGCACCAGACAAGTTTGATATTTATGACAACACAACACGTTTTCAATAATAGATTCTTTAAAGAGGTCTCTTCATGGACATTGGTTAGAACAAAGTCTGCCAAGCACAATCTAATTAGACCCTTGGCTTTATGGTCCATAACATCATAACGAGCATCCATAGTAAGATCTATAGGTCTTTAGACATTCGCATCAACAACATCCCACATATCTCAATCTATCAACAAATCCTCCATCTTTATATTCCACATCACAAAATTACTTTTGGAAATTTTTTCCACATCTATTCTCCTTGACAAATTTACTATCTAATAATTCCCGCAACAAGTTCAAAAAGTATCTTCTACAAAAGCTCCCACTCAAATTTGGATTAGTTAAAAAAACCCAACAACCCATAGTTGAAACCAATGGTGATAAGGATTTGATACCACCTATAAGGAAGTTAAGTAGAAAAACATCTTCCGACACTAATCTTGAGAGGAGGGCAATGCAAAACTTTTAGTTGAATTTTTACAATAGTTACAAAAACTTAACAAAAATAAACATAAGCACTGTGCATACCACAACACACTAATTTACATGGAGAAAACCCTTTTAGGAGAAAAAACCCATACTCCCAAAGATGCCCAATATATTATTTATAAATAAATAAAATTTTACAATACACTTGTAGAGAAAGCTTCTCATAGGAGTATCACCAATCGAGATCTAGAGGTAACTCAACAACTATCAGACTTTGATAATATATCACACTACAATATCCATAATATAATGCTCTTATAATATAGGGTTGCCTTCTAGGAAAAACAAAGCACACAAAACATCCACCATTATATCCATGACCAAGATTTACTATGATAAGTTATACATAAAATGTGGCTTTATCAACTATCAAGCATTCAAGAAGCACTTTCACAACACATAAAATGCACTAGTAGGAAAAATTGAGCATTCTTTATCCAACATACAAAATGCAGTTAAACACTTATTTTTTTAGCACTCTAAATACACCATTATAATTTTTATTATTACAGGGTTGAGACACCATTTTCCTAATAATTTCCCAATGACATACTTGGTCTTTTCTAGCTTTTCTATAAGCCTTGATCACAATCAATCATCATCATCATCAAGATGTATCTTTCCTAATGCTTGTGTTGTTTTAGGATATATCATTTCTGACATGAACAAAAAGCAATCTTGACTAGGTAAAAATCATGTTTTTTATTTGATTCATCAATCAACTAGGATATAGTACCATCATCATTCATAGTCCCCAACCCTTGTAAATCTTGTACATCTTGTAAATATCATCAATATTGTATCATCGCCTAGGTTCATTTGTACATATGTGTCCTTGGGTCCCACTTTATGTCAATTGTTGTTGTATCATCAAGACTCCATGTTCTTATCTATCTAGCACTCCAAAAAAATCTAATTGTCCCTTTGGGTATTAGGTATCTTGATTGTCTCTTGCTAGGGGAATCCTAGGTTATATCTATCAATCTCAAGCTTTTGTATAATATACCCTTTGTCACATCAACCAACATCAACCCCATCCATCATCCTTATAGTAAAAGGTGCTTGAGATACTTTGTTATTTCTTTGGTGCTTTTGGATCCTTTTTTCATCTTTATATTGAGCTTCCTATTCTTAACTACTCGTGGTCACCACAATCCATCATATCATGGTGTGATTTGAATAGTGAAACTAGAGGCATAGTCTTGATTTTTATGTGCTTTGTCTTCTTGGTTTGTCCTACATTGTTTCCACCTAGGTCCTTGTGATCTCTTGTTATGTTGGGGCATTCCATTTATTTTTGGTTTTCTACCATCGTGCCCACAAAAGTTCCTTATGATTTTGTGAGATTTTGGAGTAAGCTTTTTGTTTTATTAGTCAATCTTATGCATGCAATTTGAAGTTATCTTTGTTCGTCATACCCTAGTGTGTATTAACTCATGCTATATCAAATTAAGTTCTCACTACATAATAATTGTCATATCTCTCAAATCCTCCTATCCATCTATCCTACATGTTTCAATCTCATTTCACTTCTTCTACCCCTCATTTTTTATTGATCCCAATCCACTTTTCTTCCATTGTTTTTTGTTCTTGCATCTCATTCATCCTTATGATTGCATTATCTTCTCATTTTGTCTTACATAATCTAGACTTGTTAGCCTATTCATTATCATTTTCATCTAGCCTAATATAGTCTTATTAGTCTATCTATTATCATTTTCATCCATTTCATTATCATCTATTTTCATTTCACATAATATAGATTTGTTATTCTAGCCATTATCATTTTCATCCATTCCATTATCATCTAATTTCATCTTGCATAATACAGTCTTGTTATTATATCTATTAATCATTTTCATCTTTTCATCATCATCATCATCATCATCATCATCATCTTCATCATCATCATCGTAGGCCACTACATCCATAAAACCTCTACCATAATCATCCATACATTGTGCATGCATCATACCATCCATTTAAGAGAACACTCATGTTCTCTTGAATTTTCCCGTCCTCATCCTCGTCCTTGGGCTCATAATCTTTCCTCCTAGTTAGTCCTTTGAATGATTGAGACATATTCTCTAATCTAACCATCTTCTTATAAGAGTTGTGTCTTTATCTTTTTTGAAATGATCCTACTTTGTAATATCATTTCAAAGAAGGGCAAAATGTAGACACCCAAAATTGACCACTTGTGTTTGGTCAATTTATATCTATTTCATTAATTCTCCATGATTTATATTAATTAAACAATATCCTATTATTTAATTAATATTTCTTATTTTGTTCTATTTTTCCTATCTCCTAAAGTAAATAATTAATTTAGTTATTTACCTTTATTTCTATCCCCTTTTCTTCAAAAATAATTAAATAACTTCTATTTATTTAATTTGCTATCACGTGTCAAATCCTTCATTACTTTTCATTATCCCTAATTTAATCTTAATTTTCTTTTTAATCATTTACAAACACTTAATCATTAATTAAGTATGATCAACCCCCTCCCCATCACATCAAGTATATAGGCCCTTGTCATGTGACATGGTTTACCATGTCACATGGGTCTTGTTTCATCAAGTATCCAAAATGAATTTTTAATTCTTTTGTTTCAATCCAACACTCCTCATTTTATAAATGAAAATTTCCAATTCTCATGTGTCCCTCTAAAATACTTAACTCTTTCTCTTCACATCTTATGGTGCCACTTGGCACCATCCAATGAGGTGAGAGGATGATTTCATCTTCCACCCTTGATCTTTATCTTGCAATCTAAAACCTCTATCCTTTTTAATCCAAAATCTATATATCCAACCCTTAGGCATTTTATCACTCGCTCTCTCTCATTTTGCATTGAAGCATCGTTATGATGCAACAATCATTAGTGAGCACACATCCAATCAATTGTCATGCAAAAATCTACACTACAAAAGGTTTAATATGCTTGTTTGACCTTCTTTTGTCTAATTTCAATATTTGTTTGTTATTGATTTTGTTTGATTTTTATAGTTAAAATCATTTACTTGAAACAAATTTCACATGCACACTAATATAAGAAAATAGATTTCATATATATACTAAACTAAGCCATATATACACACAAGAAACTAAGCTCCAAAAATGAAAGGTATGGACTCATGTGAAAGGGAAGTGTCCCTTTGATGCCAAAATGCATATTCTCCCTACCTATGCAATTAATAAACCAGAATCAAAACAATTAGGTATACGGTGAGTTAACCTGATGTGAATAAAATTTGAATTATAAGTCATCTTTAAAAATTCAATTTCTTAAGAATAGTTGCTTCTAGAGTAGGTTGTGCGAAATTGTTTTCACATCAACGTTTCAGATCACACTCTCTGATCCATCATAAAATAAAAACATGACAAATAACATACCCGAAACCATTTCTTATGAGGAATTCAAACCTTTAAAAATCCAATTTCTTGTCATTACAGGTGTCATTGCAGTCTTCGCTTCTAGTTTCGAGTAACATAAATGGGAGTCATTGTGTGGACCCATCAGATGCATCTAAACTAGCTTCGGAATATATTCATTGTAAAATTCGAGATATTTTGAAATGGCCGAATGTCAACCACCAATACCTAATTCACGACAAAATGGATGCCGTAAATGGTCGGTGATTTGACTCTGTTTTCTTATTAATTTATGGCTTTCAGCGCTGGCAAAATTTGCAACTCTATCAACGTTTACTATTCATTATTGGGCGGGCAAATGCATATATTTCTGTTTGTTTAGCTTAAATCTAGGTTTGTCTGGAGCAGGACAATTTCAAGTGTCCTGCCTAGAATCTTTGGTCAGAGTGCAAGGTTTAAAACAAAATTTTGGAATATCTAATCTGGGTAAGTGCAACACACACAGAATACATAGCCCTTGTTGTTTCATAATACCATACCTATATTATCTTCTGTCCGTTTTTCTTAGGATGAAGGGCGGAGGAGATTACCCTGATCTGCAGAAGACTACTTTCGACGTGTTAGGTTTATGTTGCCCTGCTGAGGTGTCTCTCATCGAAAAACTTCTGAATCCTCTGGAGGGAATAGAACGGGTGTCTTTAAATCTTTCTTTGAAAACAGTAACAGTTCTGCACAACCCATGTTTGATATCTTCAGCACAGATAGGTGGGTAGGAAGTAAAATTTTAATCTTCATATGACCAGTTTGATCAGATAGATATCTTGTGAAACCCCTCATAATTAATAGTTTCCATGGTGCTTTGAACAGCTAAGGCTCTGAACAAGGAAAGGCTAGATGCAAGCATTCAAGTATCTGGGCAAATAAAAAGCGGTGAAAAATGGCCCAGTCCCTACACTCTGGCTTCTGGTGTTTTGCTTGGAATATCTTTCTTCAAGTATTTCTACAGCCCTTTAAAATGGGCGGCTTTAGGAGCCGTAGCTGTGGGCCTTCCACCAATAGTACTGAAGAGCGTTGCGGCTCTCCGGAGTTTTGTATTGGATATCAATGTGCTTATGTTTATTGCAGGTCAGTATATTTCCATTTTTAGGGTATTTGGGTAATCTCATTAATTTGAAACATGGGTGGAAGTTTATCCTCCATTTGTTTGTAACAGTGGCCGGTTCCATCGGTTTGGGAGAATTATCAGAAGCCGGCTCTATTGTTTTTACGTTCACCCTGGCGGAGTGGCTAGAGTCTAGATCTAGTGATAAGGTGAGAAAGGCTTTTGAACAATAATCGAGATTATGTGAAATTGAATTGGTTTTACATATGATTCATTTGTCAATGGTAGGCGCGAGCAGCCAGAGGATCTGTTATGAACTTAGTTCCCCAAACAGCCGTTATAGAAGAAAGTGGCCAGAAAGTCTCTGTTCAGGATGTGGAAATAAACACTGTGATCGCTGTGAGGGAAGGAGAGATTATACCCATAGATGGGACTGTCATGTCAGGGAGGAGCTCGGTAGATGAAAGCAGTTTAACAGGGGAATCCCTGCCTGTGGAGAAAGAATCCGGGGCAAATGTCTGGGCCGGTACCACGAATCTTACAGGTAATTCATTCTTCATTCTACCAGTTCAATGAATAGTTTGTCGACAACGAATTTGTGTGAGTTAATCTCTGCATGCCACCCAAAATAAGAGTATAGGGTAAATACACCAAAACCTGCAATTTTCACATTTAATGTCTTTGTCATTTTGATAAGAAATTAAAGAGTGCCACCCAGTTTTCTCCAAAAGCTTCAATAGAACAAACTTAGGACATTAAAGCTGATTTCCATCCTGTGGTAGTTGTTGGAAGGAATAATTTCCCCTGCCACCGTTTACTGCAGTTTGCTATACTCAACCTTCAGATCCATCGTGAGCCCTCAGTCGGCCACCGTTAAACTCCTCATGCACATTTTTCCCTTTCATGCAGCCGAGACTTCTTTATTTCAACGCATGCAGAGCTATCTGTTTAATCTTTTAATCGGTGGAACTACTACTTCCACCGCTCATGAATTTGCTATGTAATAGCTCGAAGGATCGATGAATCCTCTATAAACAAAATAGGAGTTGTAATGCATTTAAGTATGAATCAATAAAGATTTAGTTTTGTATGCTGTAGCATACGTTCAGCTATTAGTTTCTGTTATTTTGTTGTTTTTCATTCCTTCAGTAGTGACAGATTTTGAGTAATGTTTGACCTGAGTTTTCACAATTCATGTAGTATTCAAAAGATTGTTTTTGAATTAATTGTATATTTTCACATTGATATTTCGAAACATATTCAATGATCTATTATTAAGAAAACTTGTATGTTTATGAAATTTAAATTTGTTGAAAATAGAAGGGGCAACCTCTCACTGTCTTTCATCTAATTCTGAATTTCTTAGGCTACCTGAGCGTAAAAACTGTGGCATTAGCATCAGAGTCTGCAGTGTCGAGAATGATAAAACTTGTGGAAGATGCGCAGAACCAACGGTCTCGTACAGATCAATTCGTACAACATTTTGCAAAGTACTATACACCAGGTAGGCCAATCTGGTGTTATAATCAGTACTGCCTATTCTTTGCTTTTCAAAAATCATAAAACAGAGTCTAATTGCAATAATGGTGGTTCAAAATGCATGGGCCGCAGCTGTGGTGTTGATGGCTGCAGGAATATCAGCGGCAGCACTCATTCATGGCCAAAATGAACACCATTGGCTGTACTTATCTTTGGTGCTCCTGGTGACTGCTTGTCCCTGCTCATTGGTCATATCAACTCCAGTTGCTACAGCTTGTGGTTTGGCAAAAGCTGCCAGAATGGGCCTCCTAATCAAAGGTGGAAACTATCTGGAAGCCTTGGGAAGGCTAGAAGCAATAGCTTTTGATAAAACTGGAACATTAACACAAGGAGAATTCAGTGTGGTAGACATGCATGTCCTAGATGACAGCATAGACAGACATAAGATACTTCACTGGTAAGTTTCAATTCTTCTACTTAAACATCAAAGAGTTCATCAAAGAGTTAATAGATAGCTATCCTATCACTATACCGTTTGATGTTTAATGTTACCCAGTTATGAGGTTTCATCAAATCCTTCAAATTTATGTGCTATGAATAACAACAGAAAAAAAGTCAAGTTCTCTATTAGTTTTGATTTGAAATGGAGTTTCTGTTCAGGATGTCAAGTCTTGAATCCAAATCAAGCCATCCAATGTCAGCTGCTGTTGTAGCCTATTGTCGTGAACAAAATATTGAACCATCAGCAGCTGTCACAGAATTTCAGTCGCTCGAAGGAGAAGGAATCTTCGGTATTATTGATGAGCATAGAATTCATATCGGCAATGCTCGATTATCCACTCGGCTAAAATGGGTTCAAGGTATTTTTTGCCGACTTGTATCTCATTTATTGGGCTGTATTTCAGCAAAGCTGAATGCACAATTACAATTTATAATTCTGGGTCACTGCAGATGTATCAAATTCATGGCATACCCGAGGACCAACTGTGGGATATATGGGTGTAAATGAGAGACTTGTAATAATCTTTAGTGTTGCTGATAAAGTCCGCGTTGAAGCAGCTGAAGCTGTAAAAGATCTCAAGGTATTTTTTCCTCTAATTTAATATTAATATTAATAGATCGATTGCTTTTGGTTTTGGCTGGTATGTTTTAATCGATGATTCAGTTTCAGGTCATATACAGTGATCTACCATCAGACAGAGGAGAGTGATCTTACACTTTCTTTTTGATGAAGATCAATAATTTTTCTTCTCTTCTTAACGATAGATTATTGAATTACTGATCAGAAATTATGATAAAAAAATACTCAATCAAAACTAAAAGTAATAATATATTGTTTCATACTGTAAAAAACTCATACCTAATATTAAACTCGTATGAAATATTAACAGATACTGATAAATAGAAATGGAAGTAAAATCATACTAGTTGTACCATTTAACTTATATATATATACTTTTAAAAAGAAAACTGACCTTTGCCATTGGACCTGCTGAATTTAAAAAAAAAAAAATCTCACCCAAGTAGAGATCAATTCAAAAGATATAAGAACACTAATTTATAGAATTAGTAAATCCAGCAGAATTCCCTGTCCCAAGTCGCTTGTGATCGCCAGCTAGTTGTCTAAAATTAAACAAAAAAAAGTCAAACATAATATAATATTTCTTATTGATCATTTCACCATTAAACTAAATGAATAATAGTATTTATATAGATACTAATTTTAAATGATTTACATCCTCTATATATATATATATATATATATATTTTGATCAGTAAAGGCATAGCCAAGATTTATATTAATTTTGCATTAATTACAGTATTGACAAGGCTGAGTAGTGTTGCCCCAAAAACCATTCTCAGCATATTCCAAAAACGGGTTTCCAAGCAAATAGAAACCATAAGCACCAGAGTAACCAAAGTATCTAATTTCAAAACCTAGCAAGATTATGCAGTCTAGGCAAATAAAACTATAAAGAGTTTAGATGGCAGATTCTCAACTGCCAATACAAAGATTTTAAACATAAATATGTAGCTAAAATTAACTATAACCAAAGTCTTAGATTAAGTAGTCAAAAAAGTAATTATTTTTAACAGGGCCAAATTGGGGAACCTAGCTTGCAGTTTCACTTGGGGGTTCGGATTGAGGCGATCCAATTCTCGCGCTCCCACGGCCTCTACCTATTGGGCAATCGCATCCATGACCCGACCCCCGACGGCCTCTTCTAGCACCACCCCGGTATCTTCTTGTTCGGCTTGGAGCTCCTCATCATTAGCTTTTAGGGGCAGGATTCCATTGAGTCTTGCAAATTGGATGAGGTCCTCCTCTCTACCCGAATCCTCCGGATCTTCCCCTAAGAACCGCCACTTGAGATACCTTAGGCCAACTCCAGCAAAAACTCTGTGTCTATCTAGGTCCTTCCCATTCGAGTCCAATAGAAATGGGTAATATTTGATGAGTTCTCCATGAGCATTGAACAAAATTCTCTCACTTGGTTGAGGGGCCCCTGAGTCATGGAGTGCCTTGTTCAAAATTTCTTGGAATTCTTGAAGGATTTCCTCTGAAAAAAGCTCTTTGGTGAAGCTCCATACGGCTTGCTTCGCTAATTTTTGGTCTAGCAGAGAGGCAATGAATTTGGAAGAGATGCTGGTGTTGTCTTGCAGATACTCCTCCCTGTTCAAGTGGCCACTTCCCAGAATCAAAGCCGAGAAGCAGATGGGAGGCTTTGAGTGAAGGAGGAGGTGCTTAAGCCTCAAATCTGTAATTCTTCTAAATGAAACTTGGCACGTCAAAGTCGAAAAGGAGATGGGAGTGTCTTCACCAATATATATTATAAAATCTAATATTTGAATAATTAAAATCTAAACCAAAACAAGTCAAACATAATATAATATTGCTTATTGATCATTTCACCATTACACTAAATAAATAATAATATTTATATAGATACTACTTATTTTAAATGATTTACATCCAATATATATTATAAAATCTAATATTTGAGTTGAGTGTTTCAAAATGCTTACAACTATACCTCAATTTTGATGGACAAAGCTTTTTAACTTTTCACCTCAATTTTGATGGACAAAGTTTTTAACTTTTCACTTTGACTACAGTAAAAAATTATTATTCACTATTTCACCATTAAACCAAATCATATTTAAATAAAATAAAGAAAGATAACCTCAGTTTCATATTCATTTAAATTTTTGATTCCCTAAGAAGTAATGAATTCTTTTAATCTTGGCAGAACTTAGGAATCCAATTGTCTATGCTCACCGGGGATACCGCTGCTGCAGCTGAAATCATTCAAAGACAGGTAACAACATTCCAAAACATGAAAATTAAACTAGACCTCAAGATTACAATAGGGTTAACCTTAATTTATCTGACCATTGCATTTCTTTCTATTCAGGTGGGTGAGATTACAGTCTATTCACAGCTACTCCCAGAAGACAAGGTAAAGATAATCGAAGAGCTAAAAGAGAAGGGCATTACTGCAATGGTGGGAGATGGAATTAACGACGCACCAGCTTTGGCTGCAGCAGATGTGGGAATAGCTATGGGTGTGGCAGGTTCTGCTGTCGCCATGGAAACATCTGACATAGCTCTCATGTCCAATGACATTAGGAAAATTGCCCAAGCAGTCAAACTGGGGAGAAAGTCTCTAGAAAAAATATACTTGAATGTTGCTATCTCCATAATTGCAAAGGCTGCTATATTTGGTCTTGCTTTCACAGGACATGCCCCGTTGTGGGTGGCAGTGGTTGCAGACATGGGAACTTGCTTGGTTGTAACATTCAATAGCATGCTTCTCTTGGGTACCCAGAAATTTGATAGTGAAAATAGCACAGACCAAATTTCTGATGATAGAAATAGCAGAAACCAAATTTCTAAGAATGATTTACCTGCAGCAAACACGTCGAGTGGATGTCGTTGTTGCAAGAATCAAATTCGTAGTGGAGAAAGTGATGAGATTGTTGTTGAAGTTAGAACACCATTGCTGGAACAAAATCAATGCAACAAGGAATGCTAATTGATTTTGATGATAAATAGTATTGAAAGATTTATCTTTGCTTTATTTAGAGGATAAATATATTATGTCTTACATCTTGTGTGCTTCCAATACATAATGGGCATGTATTAATGTTTCGTTTGAGTTCAAATCCCCAACTTTCTATCACTTCAAAAATAATAAAATTGAAATGAGTGCATTCAATATCCTTTATCCAATATTCCCTGTTCGTTTAGATCTTGTATTGTGAGTCTATTTAGTTCTTAGAACATGCGAGTAGGCTTAGAAAAAGCATAACATAACAATATGATAAAAAAAATTGGATAGAATTTTTTTTTTATGCATATTGTCATCTTTATATTTTAGAAATATAAAATATGTATCACAGATTATTATATTATTCTTTTTTTAAAAATGTATTAATTTTTTCTTTTTCTTTTTTAAAGATAAATATATTAATTAAGGATTGAGAGAAAATGTTTATTATTATTTTTCTTTTTTGGAAAGTATTCATTAGATTTAGGATGACGATCAACCCTTCAATCAAGTCTAGCTTCATGCATAACTTTGATGAGGAAATTAAGAGTATTTTATAGCTTAAGGTCCTACCATAACTAAGTTCCTAGGCCCACACACCACTTAAAACCAACACCAAGAAAACAATAGAAACAAAGAAAATTTATAGAAAAAATAAAACTTAGATAGAAACACATTAAATATAAACAAAAAGCACAACCTAAACATTCATGTACAAGCATGCAAGCAAGAGCTTGTAGCTCCTACCTACACTAAAAATCATGAAACCCTTAAGAAAAATTCATCACAATTTCTCTTTTGATTGCATGCACAATTTCCTTATTTTGAAATAGTATTTCACCTAGATTCTATCTAAAAAAATAAATGTTGATGTCAATGTTGTTTTGAATTATAATTCTTTTACTTAAATTATTATTTATATGGTCAATCTCAATATCTGATTTAGGTTTTTTAAACTTATAAAACACAGTAAAATATTAGAAGAAAGACTAAAGATGCTTTATATCACATTAAAAGAAAATAGTTTGGTGAGATTGTATTATTTATACATTGTTTCAATAAAATAGGTAATTTTCAAATATAAATAACATGTCGTACTTCTATGGTCTTAACATTGGACATATAAATTATACGTGACATGATACATTTATAAGTGTTACGGATGCATGCTTTGTTGTCATTTTTGTTAAATAATGTGTTCTAGATATGTTCTGGTCTAGACATCACTGAGTTGGATATTGTGTTGAAGTATTTGTAGTTATACTTTTGACCAGAGGTCGCTATGATTGGATTGATGTAGATAGGTTGTGTCAATAATTATCCAATTGATATTAGCTTGTTTTTTATGGTGAGGATGATTGAAAAGCTTCTGTTGTGTGGTCTTGCATCTTGTGTTCTTACAATACACTAATGGGCATGTATTAATGTTGCGTTTGAGTTTAAATCCCCAACTTTCTATCACTTCAAAAATAATAAAATTGAAATGAGTGCATTCAATATCCTTTATCCAATATTCCCTGTTCGTTTAGATTTGTTGTATTGTGAGTCTATTTAGTTCTTAGAACATGCGAGTGGGCTTAGAAAAAGCATAACATAACAATATGGTAAAAGAAATTGCATAGATTTTTTTTTATGCATATTGTCATCTTTTTATTTTAGAAATATAAAATATGTATCACAGACTATTATATTATTCTTTTTTTCAAAAATGTATTATTTTTTTCTTTTTCTTTTTCAAAGATAAATATATTAATTAAGGATTGAGAAAAAATGTTTATTATTATTTTTTTCTTTTGGAAAGTATTCATTAGATTTAGGATGATAATCAACCCTTCAATCAAGTCTAGCTTCATGCATAACTTTCATGAGGAAATTGAGAGTATTTTATAGCTTAAGGTCCTACCATAATTAAGTTCCTACGCCCACACACCACTTAAAACCAACACCAAGAAAACACTAGAAACAAAGGAAATTTATAGCAAATATAAAATATAGATAGAAACACATTAACAAAAAGCACAACCTAAACATTCATGTACAAGCATGCAAGCTACACTAAAAATCATGAAACCCTTAGGAAAAATTCATCACAATTTCTCTTTTGATTGCATGCATAATTTCCTTATTCTGAAATAGTATTCCACCTAGATTCTATCTCAAAAAAAAAAAAGTTCTATCAATGTTGTTTTGAATTATAATTCTTTTACTTAAATTATTATATTTATATATGGTCAATCTCAATATTTGATTTAGGTTTTCTAAACTTATTAAATAAAGTAAAATATTAGAAGAAAGACTAAAGGAGCTTTATATCACATTAAAAAAAAATAGTTTGGTGAGATTGTATTATTTATACATTATTTCAATAAAATAGGCAATTCTCAAATATAAATAACATGTATTACTCCTATGGTCTTAACATTGGACATATAAATTATACGTGACTTGATACATTTACAAGTGATACCGATGTGTGCTTTGTTGTCATTGATGTCAGAAAGTGTGTTCCAGATATGTTTTGGCCTGGACATCACTGAGTTGGATATAGTGTTGAAGTATTTGCAGTTATGCTTTTGATTAGAGGTCACTATGATTGGATTGATGTAGATAGGTTGCACTGACAATTATCCAATTGATATTAGCTTGTTTTTTATGGTGAGGACAATTGAAATATTTTGTTGTGTGGTCTGGGTGTTGCGTGTCTTGGTTCAGACTCTTTTATTTGTGATATAGCTGGTTCATGCATTATATTGGAGTAAGATGTATCTTATACTTGTTGGTCTGGTGATTGCATGTGAAGTATTCTTTTAGTCCTTTGTTGCATGTTGGTTGTTAGTTTAGGTTCAGTTTATGTTCTATGTGTTTAATATTTTTAGTGCAGTAGTATATCTTGGGTTGGAAATGTGCATACACGTCACAATATTTATTTTGGCCGAATTGGTGAGGATGTTTTGTTGTGAGTTGGTATATATATGTTATGATTTGTTGAAAGATATATAGAGATGAAGGTGCAAATATCTAGAGTTTGGTGATAAATGTAGCAAATCGTATGATATTCGGTGATACAGTATGTGTGCATGAAAAGTTCAATGATAAGTGTGTAAGCGACTTGATGTAAGGATGTCGATGTGATTTGATGTGTTAGATGGTACTGCAATGTAGAAGTGAGAGTTGATGTAGTTGTAATAATCTAGAAGATTTGGTAAGGTTAAAGATTGTGCTATAATAGTGGTTGTAATCAGGATACTGAGATGCTCTTATTCATACAATTCTTTTCTTGAAAGTCACGAATCTGTATCGTTCCCTATTGCAATTAGCTTTAGGTTCGCAAGTCATCTTTTGCATCTTGGCCCAAGAGGAATTAGCTTTGGTTTGCAAGTCCGCAAAGTGAGCTCCCTTTTCTATAAATCACTTTATATAGTGGATCATTTCTATGAGAAAGTGCTCACCGTGGTTTTTCCCAGTTCGGGGTTTTCACATATAAAATATTGGTGTTCTTGTGTTTGTTTATGATGGATTTTCTTAATTCTTCATAATGTGCATGTTTCAAATAAATTTGTTAATGGTTAGATTGAGGTCCAAAATTTAGTTTAATGCTAATTCACCTCGCCCTCTCATCATCCAACGTGTGTTCTACAATTGGTATTAGAGAAAGTTTCCTCTTGTGTAAGCTTAACCACTTAAGGTAGATCCGAAGTCTTGAACACTATGTTTGAACAAGAGTTGAATGATATGGATGCTTTAGATCAAGCTGATTGGGATAATGTTGAAGGAGTTGTTGATATGGAAGGAGAACTAAGATCTGCTTTGGTTGATCTGGATGAGTGCAAAGACAAATAGAAGAAGACCATTGAGAAGATTATTTTCTTAAGGGGATTGTTGGACAAAAGAAAGAAGGCCATTGATGAATACAAAACAAAGCTTGATGAGAAGACACAAGAATGTTCAAAATTAGAAGAGGAAGTGACAAATCTAAAAAAGGAACTCAAAGATGCTAAAGATCAGATTAGTAATGGATTTTAAGTTTGAAAGGTGGAAAAGAGATACAAGAATCTATCTTTTAGTTTAAGAATAATGGAGAGTTTGATGTGTGCTCAAAGATTAATGAAGAAAAGGGCAAAGGAATGAACCATGCTACTAAGGATATGATGATTTTCATATCTAATCATAATTTCTAGAAGCTTGTGATGGACTAGAGACCTCCTTTTGTTTCTTCCAGGTATTTATCTTTCAAATAAAATTGTGATTCATGTAATCAAGTAGGACAAAAAGTGGGTGGATGTATAAATCGGATGAGTAATTAATATTTCAATGGAAGTTGTCAAATTATTGCAATAAGTTTGGACACAAGGCTAGTGAATGTAGAAGCATAATGAATATGAATAGAAGTGCCAAATATTTCAATGGATGTTGCTATGTTTGCAATGGATATGGACTCAAAGCTATTGAATGTAGGATGAGTAGGAATTTCAAAATAAATGTGAATGGTCTGGTATACTATAATTGTAATATTGTTGGGCATATTGCAAAATTTTGTAAAAGTAGTAAATGAAAGAATGCTAGCTTGGATAATGCGGTGGAATCTGATGGAAAAGGAAAGTATTTGTGAGTAAAGAAATCAGAAGAGAAGAATAATGGAATTGTTGAAGGTGGTTCGACATTCGTTGTGGGTACAATTCCATATTTTTGTAATTGACTCAGACAGTAGGGTCTGGGGGGAGCTTCACTGAAAACATCTTTTGACCCCTCCTGGTTTGATGTTGAGTTTCCTCTCAGCATGGTAGATGTGTGTGGTGATTTTGTAGAGGTTTTGAGCATATCTTGTGGTCCAAATGTAATTCTTGAAGGTTTGAAAAACTATGTATCAACTTTTCAAAAAATCTAATTTGTGAGTATTTATTTTAGTGATTATGATTATTTATGCACTTGTGATTTGGAAAGGAAAGGAGAGAAAAGGAGTGAATTTAGGTGAAAGTGTGAGAGAAAGGATTGCAGAGTAGCGATTTGGTGAAATGGCAAAAAAATCTAAGTATCAATGATGAACCGAGACTTGAGTATGAGTTGAAACCTTTCATTCCATCAGATATAGATTCAATTGGAGCTTTTCCTAGAGTTAAGGATTGTGTTATTCACAAGGAATATGTTTTTCAGTATATTTATGTTGTTCTAGAAGAATATGGTCATGAGAAGATTATGGATTTTAGGCATAATTATTTCACTGATAGTTTTGTTGGTGCCCCAAAAAGGGTTTACACTGACTCAAACATAGAGACCAAGTTGTTTTTTCTTGATAATATCTATGGAAAGCCACTTCCAATTGTTTAATATTCTTTGGTCTTGGACCAACAATGACAAGGATTCTTGACCCTTTTACGCTTTAGGCTTTGTAAAACCAAGGAGGGTAATCCCCATGCTTATTTGTGTTTTTACGCCACACTCACAAATCATACATGAAATAAAGCAGATAATCTCATACGATGACTCAACAATAAGGGAGAATGCTTAGGAATGGCAAATTCCTCAGTGATCCTCAACTCGTTTGGAGCATGAGATGACTAATACATATGATAACGTTCATACAAAATAAAAGTATTCTAATTTTCAACAAGTTATAGCAAGCCAATGATGATTTCAAATAGTAAATAGGTACATATGCATTCACTTAACTATGATTAGTGCCTTAGTCCATTGGGTAGATGAATTCATATTGTATTTGACTGTACTTCTGACATAATTTATCTAACAACATAAGATCAAAGATGATATTTCCTTACAATATATCATATTTGTAATCCCCACCCAAAACTACTTATCAAAATCCTTGTAAAGATCTCTATCATTCTACAATTTTATTCAAGCATTTAATTGACCTATTAGACCAAAGCGAGAACAAAAGATTACATACACCACAACAGTGCAATGAATGATAAAATCCTTGATATTACACATTCAAAACATGATAGAACAATATATTGGAGAGAAATGGGTTTGAATCATATATTCATTCATTAACTCCGCTGTCTCTATAAGAATACAATCCATACATAACTCCTTCAAGAACCTGCAAAAATCATAGACACAAGACTCTTTTCTATTTTTCTTGCTCTGTAAAACAATCTTTTACAATCCTTTTGTTTCACCTAGACTTCCTATTTGGAAACAGAAATTTGGAACACGTATGGGACCAAAAATTTCAATCCCCGTCTCATAGTCCTGAATTCCCTTTTATAAAAAATAAGGGAGAAAACAAGCTTTAGGCTAGAGGAGACACCTGCCATCTAAGAATGACTATGCGTAACCGCATTCTGTTATACAAAACAATCATCCTCGAATCTTGTTTGAAATGGTTCAAAGTTGTAGCCACCTTCTTCAAAACTCATGATGAAAATTATCCTACCCTATCTTACAAGTTGCACAATATCTATCACTAGAAAACAAAAACAATTTTGCAAAGGGTTTACAACTTTCTATTCATCACTTAAATACATGCCACTCCACTCGCTATATTCTTCATTAGATGGCCAATGAAAATCCATTACTTCATTGCCCTATATGGAATATACATAATGGCTACTTCTTTTGCCTCTCTTTCAAAAGTTTCAAACAATAACCTTGTAGCACTTATTTTATCCATACTATCTTCTAGCATATCCATATTCAACCCATCACAAATCATTTCCACCTGGGTGTTGATGATTGTCTCTACCTCTTCCTTCCAAGACTGCAAAGGCTTAAGTGCTCCCTCTCTATCTTCAATATCTGGCAGAAGAGCTTGCTCTAATTCACTAAAATCCTTCATTAACTCCCTTATCTTCCTTTCTATATTTTCTAGAAGAATTTGGGATTCCTGCATTGATTTTACCAACAAATATGTTGGCTGTGTTGGAATTATACACTCTTATGAGAATAGTTGATGTTGTCATTGATGGCAACCAACTGGAAACTCACCGGCAATTGGTTTCTACATGCCCGACATCACAAACTTCATACACCGGTAGACACCGACACCGACATGCACTTACACCGACATTCATATTACATCGACAACAAGCATACCAACAGTCAAGCCGACGTGGGATACAGTTTTGTTTGTATGAATTGTTTTGTAATGAAATTATGTTTTGTAAGCCGACATGGTATATTGTAAAAGACTCATATGTGTATGAGATCTTATAAGTCTTTTTGACATAGGTGTGTATTGTATAAGGTGATATAGTTGAAAGTGAAGGTTTTGGTGATTGATGAGCTTAAACTGGTACTGAACCTGGCATGAGAGATGCTGTTTTGAGCAGTACATTGTATTGGATTAGATAATCCACTTTTGTAGTCAGTGTGACTCTTTATTGAGCAATGAGCTCTAGGCTGTTGGCCTCCCGGCATGTGTAGGCCCCTCATTGTAAGTAGTATTTATTCATTGGTTAGTGAGTAAATATTGTGGGTCACAAATCCCACCGAGGTTTTTCCCACACCGGGTTTCCTTGTTAAACATCTTGCGTTATGGTGTGTTTCTATGTTGTCTCTACTATTTCTATTTATTGCATTAATTCTTATTTTCTGGTACACCGTTTTGGGATGCAAAGTTATAAATAAGTTTAAATATTCTGTCAATCGGTTAGACACTGATTAACCCCCCCCTCTCAGTGTCTTTGGGACTGTCATTGAATCTAGCAATTGGTATCAAAGCCTGGTCCTCTATTTTCAAAATTCTAACAACTTGAGGAAGATTCTGACACCAGTACAGATGGAGAACTTAAGAAAACAGTTGGAAGGAGCTCTTGAAGATTTTGATGCAGAAAATTGAAGAATATCAAACTTGAAGATGATAAGAGGATTGTACAAGAATTCATTAAAGGACTTCAGGATAACTTTGTTATAGCACAAAATAAAAGAAAATAACTTCATGAGAAGATGCAGAATGATGATGATGAAACGGAAACTCTTAGAGACATTGCAAATAAGTTGAGACAAGAAAACAGTAATATGAAGAATGAAATGCAAGATATGACTATGAGGTTATGTAAGGATATTGAAGATAGAAAGAAGAATGAAGAAGACTTGGCTAGGAGACTTAATGATGCTAGAAATGAAAATATGAGACTTGGTCATGAAAATGATATGTTAAAGATAGATCTGATTCACATGCATCATGATAAAGCTAAGCTTGTGAGACAAGTTGGATTTTTGGAAAATGATTTGGTTACTGCAAATAAACACAAAGACAAATTCAAGAAAAGTTTAGAAGAACTTGATGACATGCTTAAAAGACAGAAACCTAATGGAGATACAAATGGACTTGGATTTGAACATGGAGAAAGTTCTGGTACTGCAAACAATCAAGATCAATACAAATCGGTAAGACAACCCAATGCTTATAAATTTAATGGGAAATGTTTTAATTGCAACAAATATGGTCACAGAGCAAATCAATGTAGATTCATAAATAATTAGAATACAAACTCACCCACCAATCAATGTTCCAAATGCAACAAAGTTGGTCATAATTCAGAAAATTGCAGAATGAATGTGAAATGCTATGTTTGTGGAAGATTTGGGCATTTATCTAATCAATGCAGATCACAAACCAGTCAAGGATATGGAAAGGCTATTTAGAGGAATAATGTAACTTGTTATGCATGTAACAAGATTGGACATATTGCAAAATTCTGTAGAAGCAAGAATGCACCGACGAACAACAAAGGTTCTAGTTTGAAGGGCAAAGAAAAGCTAGATGAAGTAAAGCAAGAATTTTCAAAACAATGGATTAAGAAGAGTGATCAGAAAACTGATGAAACTATCTCTGCACCGGTAGAACAGAGTAATCCTCCACTGACAGAAGATTCTTCATCTAACTGAGGAATAATCCTTAGAGGGTATTGAAGCAAGTTCAAGATCATGCATTCTACCCTCGGTTGATGGTGAGAAGATACATTTCTTCTTTACCGGTGGATATGTTAAGTTTTCACATAACTGGCAAGCATTTAATGCAGTTTAAGAAACTTTTTTGGCTATAAAGCACCGGGAAACCCTTATTTTGAACTCATCGAGCATTCAAACGATCAAAAAGCGCGAAATTGAGCAAAGGCATTCTAAGTGAAGTTGCGAAGTGATTTTCAAGCATTTAAAAATCTTGGTTTGAGGTATTTTTCTTTGAAATGGCTTCCTCATCTTCTGTTCTTGAGTTTATTTTGAACCCTACCATTGTGGAAAATGTCAAACGCCCTAGACCCGTATTCAAGATTATCCCCAAGATTGCAAAACAAGATGATTCTGTTGGAGCTTTTTCAAAAATACCAAAAGGTGTAGCATTTGCAGAAGACCCTAGAATATACATACATTGCAACATAGAAAACCTAGGGACTGAAGATCTAAAGAAAATATTCAATGAGGTTATTACCAATGGAAATGGTGTGATCAAACCCGAACATAATATTGTGCAAGATTTAGGTTTTGTAGAGATTCTGAATATTCTCAAATTTCCAAAGGAAGTTGTCAGACTTGTATTGAGCATAGTCCATGGTGAATTCATGTGGTTAGAGTCAGTTTGCAAGATAACCAAGGATGCAATTAAGGAAGTTACTGGTTTACCTTCAACGGGTAGTAGGCCTAATAAAACCAAGAAGATACCTAACAGGGGAGTTATCGATTTAACCAGAGCCACATCTGATAATAGGTCACTTAGAGTGAATGATGTTAAGGATATCAATGTAAGATATGTGAGTATGGTACTAGGTTACAAAGGAACTCATGCAAATAGACTAAATTCTGTTTCTAGTCTATGTATTCACAGTGCATATGAAATGGTGAACAATAATGTTAAGATTGATGTGTGTGAATGGCTTAAGGATGAATTAATTGACAATTTGATTAAGGAAGACAAGAAAGATACTTTCTATTTTGGAAACCTTCTAGTATGCCTAATGATGTACTTTACCAAGGAGATACCCAACATAGGTCACAAGGATTATAGTTATGAAATCTCGATAGGAAGACAAATACAAGATGCTTTCACTGGTATGGGCACTAACAATATTAAGAACACCACAGACTATTTCAAGACATTCCAATCTAAGATGAGAGCAAGAGGGAGACTACCACATAGCATAATTGACAAATATGACAAGGAAATCTATTTTGTGATTAAGAGAGATGAAAATTGGATGGAAGCAGTAAGCCCTAGAACTATTTGGGTTACTAAGATGGGTTATGAGGTTGACCTATCTATTCTGGAAACTTATGCTAAAGCTCTACTTGATGCACCAAGAGAGCCTTCTGAGAAATTCTTTGGAAATGCAGAAACTATAGAGAGCAATATATCTACGTAGAAAAGGACAAAGAGAAGAGAAAAATTTATCAGAGATGCCTCCAAGAAGGTAAAGAAAATCAAAGAAAATGTCATGAACATCAGTGGTATATCAGCCAGTGAGCTTGAAGGACTACAACTTGAAGCACATGTTTCGCCGGTTGTAACATCCTCCGATATTGACAGTGGTAAGGCTGCTGAGTTTAAAAGAGTATAAAGGAAGAGAAAACCCTCACCGGTACCCTCTCCTTCACCTAAGAAAACCAGGACACTAAGGAAGAAACAACATACAGTTAGGGAACCGAAGAAGAAACTTACTCCTAAGAAGAAACAAACACCGATTACCCCCACACTGAATGATTTATTGAATAAGATAACAGAGGAAGGTAATTTATCTAATGTAAATAACTGGTATATTTCCTCCAATGATTCTAACAAAAGCACAATTGAAGAAAGTATTATTTTGCACTTAGACATTAATAAGAAAGTTTCGATAGAAGTGATTGATGAGCTACCAAATGACTTATACATGAGATTAGAAGCCAAAAGGCTATTTGTAATGGAATTGGATAAGAAATTGAAAGTTGAAGCACTCTTGGCTGTTCATCCGGTAAACTCCAAAGAAGAGATAGATGAACTTATTTATGAAGCTAACCAATGAGTATTTGTTAGTGGACACCAGCAAGTGAGCTTGATGGCTGGAAGAGTTAAGGAGATTGCTAATGAGACTGGAGATAAATGGGATATATTCTTTATTGAAAGGGAAAATCAAGAGGAAAGGAGTAGACCTAAAAAGACATTCAAAGTATATCAGAAAGACAAGGACAAGGGTAAAGGAAAAGTTGGTGGTATTCCAAACATAAAGGTTATAGATAATCTTCCACCGCCACCTTTGGATACACCACCGGTACATGTAGAAGATCCACCGGTTATTGATATTGAAGGTATAACTCTTGACAATACTAATCCAGAGTCTGAGATACTCTTTACAATGAATGTGGATACTCAGGAGGTAAACATTGTTGTGGACAAGGAAACTACAGAGGTTAAGACATACAATGTTGATAATAGCAAGATTTCAGAGAAACTGACACAAACAATTGACTCTTAGGAAACTGAGATACCAACTCAAATAGAGAAACCGATAGAGACTAAAAAACTAATAGAGGACAAAGGTACTAGCATAGGGCCACCAAAATTTGAGAAACCGACAGTAAAACTTTCAGAGAAACAAACTGAGGTAGAGGTTCATGTTGAGACTGAGAAACCGACAGTTATAGAGACACTGAAACAATCTAAGAAACCAGTAAAGGTAGAGGTGAAAACACAGACAGATCCACTAGAAGAAAATGTAAGTAAAATGGATACATCTGATGGAAATAAAGAGGGTATAGTGAAGGTGATTGGTTAGACATCTGTTGAGATGAAATCTATAGCTGAACCGAGTATATCTACAGGTGAATTCAGACCCACTAACATAATAGAGGTACTTTTAGATTCTATTAAGAGGATAACTGATTGCAATACATTGGCTTTTAAGGAAATTGATAACACTTTACCTCTTCTAAAGATGATTGCACCTAATTGTAAGATAGATCACATTAAGGATTCTTTAGGAAAATTGGACACATTGTCCAAATTCATTTTTGATAATGTTATAACTATAGACAAGGTGAATGAGGATACCATAAAGGAGAGATTTGAAAAAGAGAAAAATACATTCTTTGTAAACACCATAAAGAAATGTACTGATCATGTGGATACACTTTTACCGGTACTCAATTCTACAATTTTGGAGTATAAGGAGCTATATAGGGAAGCATGTAAACCTCACTGTTTGACTGAGGACATTGATGAGGAGATCAAGAAGACACAGAAAGAAATTAATGACATTGTGGATAATATTATAGGTTCATTCAGACTTATATTATTTTTTAAGCAGGAAATGTCAGTTTTTGAGGAAAAGTTAGAAAAACTTGAGAAAGAGAAGGCAAGAATAAGGTCTAATGCTTGGGAATTAAAGGAAAAAATTAGTCCAAGGCTAGATAATCTGATTACTTAGAGAATTGAATTATCTAAGGCAACAGTACACGGAGAGTGATCACTAGAGCAACAAATGCACTATCTCACCGGTATGATCTAGCAGATAGAGGCAACTTTAGATGACAGTAACAAATTTATGTAGAGTCTGAATATGATTTTGGCAGACATCTTTCAGATTGTAACCAACTGGTTACAAACCTTGAGGTAGAATTTTTGTACTCTTTTGATTATTTATGACATCCTTTGTCATTGATGTCAAAGGGGGAGTAGAGGAGAGAAAAATGCATGTTCAAAGGAGATCACTTGCTCAAGGGGAGCACATCTTTTTGGACTTCAGTTTTTGGATAATGGTTTTGATTTTTCTCATGAGTGTTGCCATTAATGCCAAAGGGGCAGATTGTTGGCATTCTACACTCTTATGAGAATAGTTGATATTGTCATTGATGGCAACCAACTGGCAACTCACTGGCAATTGGTTTCTACATGATCGACATCACAAACTTCATAAACCGGCAGACACCGACACTGACAGACACTTACACCGACATTCAGATTACATCAGCAATAAGCATATCGACACTCCAGCTAACATGGGATAAAGTTTTGTTTATATGAATTATTTTGTAATGTAATTATCTTTTGTAAGTCGACATGGTATATTGTAAAACACTCATATATATATGAGATCTTATAAGCCTTTTTGACCTAGGTGTGTATTGTATAAGGTGATATAGTTGACAATGAAGGTTTTGGTTGTTGAGTGATCTTAAACCAGTACTGAACTTGGCATGAGAGATACTATTTTGAGCTGTACATTGTATTGGATTAGATAATACACTTTTGTAGTCAGTGTGACTCTTTATTGAGCAGTGAGTAAATATTGTGGGTCACAAATCCCATCGAGGTTTTTCCCACACCGGGTTTCCTCGTTAAACATCTTGTGTTATGTTGTGTTTCTATGTTGTCTCTACTATTTCTGTTTACCGCATTAATTCTTATTTTCTAGTACACCATTTTGGGATGCAAAGTTATAAATAAGTTTAAATAGTCTATCAACTGGTTAGACACTGATTCACCCCCCCCTCTCAGTGTCTTTGGGACTGTCATTGAATCTAACAAGATGGAGTGCATATGGCTTCTCAGTATGAAATTTAGATTCCATAGACATTATTCTAAGCTCATTTCTCCTTTGCAACCACTTTGTGAATAGGGGAATTGCCACTTCTTTATTAGCATTAAACTTTTGAATAGCATCGAAAAGTAAAGAATATAAGGCATGAATATTGTTCAACCTGCATTCAATTTTCTCATTTAAATGAGTTAGAACAGAACTAACTATATTCTTCTTCTCCTCAGCCGATTGTTTCTCTGATTCTTTTAATTTATTCTCTAATTCAACAATATTCTCCAGGAGCTGAGACTCATTTGGTTCAGTTGATCTTATAGTATCCAGCTCATCATCATCATCATATGGGACTAACATCATGCCAAGGATATTAGTACTTATGTGTAATTGAGCCGCTTCTTGTTTTTGGATCATAGGTGGCGACCTAGATGTTGATGACCTAGACAGCCCTTCAAGTGCAGGATATGAAACCTTTATTTGTCCTTGCTCTAGGAGTTGCACTCTCATTTGCAACTCTACACATCTTTTCTGAGATGCATTATAATCATTAAAAAGTTTGTCAAATTTCTTCATTAGCTCAGCCCTCTCTGAGGCTTCCTTTTTTGTACTCTCATGTGCTAGCTTAGCAACATCAACATTCAACTTTGTAGCCTCTACACTTGATGTGTCGGCTAGACCCTTTATAATCAAACTTCCCTCAGGTTGGGGTTTAAATCATTGATGTCAGGCTTCCTAGGCCCTTCCTCTAATGCCTAATATCCAAGGTTGCATAATCATCTGCAAAGTCTGATCCTCTTAATGCTAACCCCGCTTCTTCCTCCTTTGATTTCTTAATGGCGTCAAATGCCACTGCATCTGCTATATCCCACTCTGGTAGAACCAGGACTCTAGCCTGACTTATAATTTTCTTGCCCTCATCAGCAGTGATTTCCTTGAACTCTTCCTTCATTTCAATTTTTAATTCCTCTTGGATTTCTTTGTCTAACCTTTCTGGCCTTTGGGCTTTCCTCTCAGCAATTCTTCCTTTGTATTCCTCAAGCTTTGTTTTCCATACTAATTACAAAAATGCTAGGCTTTTAACAAATGTATCATCCTCAAGGAAGCTATCACATGCCTCTTTTATTGCATCTTTGAAGGCTTTACCAAGAATATCTGAGGGAGTAAGATCAAACTCCAAATTAGGAGGCAATACAGGAATACCCATTTGCATTTCTACACTTGTTGCAACAAACCTGTCTCCCTCTACCTAAGCTTCATCTTGCCTTACTGGTGAAAAGGATACAGCTGACGGCGAGGGGCTTCTATCAAAATATTCAAGATCAATGATCCTGATTCCTTGAAAAGGCTTAGTTGTTATCTTGGGTAAAGGCTTTGAGCTCATAATTTTCTTACCCTTTCTCCTTATCAATATCCCACTATCACTTCTACTATCCTCTTCCTTAGTTATTTTTTCTCTAACTATTTTGTGAGGAGACTCCTGAACAGGCCTTTGTGCTATCACACCACTTGCTCTTTGGGATACATGAGGTTGCGAGCTTAATTGTTTCCGTCCATGAACTTCTTCAAGTCTGGCTAGCTTCTCCCTCAAAACTTTAGTCAACTCATCAAATTTTTTCATAACAAATTCAATCTTGGTATAGAATGGAGAAAAGTCCTTTAATGGATCATAATTTGGATCCATCTTCTGAATAGCAGCCTATAATTTTCTAAAAATTATCCGCTTCTCCTTTCTCCATTCTTGCATTGTGTGGTCAAATTCATTCCTGATTAAGTCCTCGAGAAAATTATGCACATGGGGCAACAAAGTTCCTTTTATTCTCTTTCTAAAAATGCCGAAGAAACCTTCAGGATCACTATTTCTAGCTATACTTACCCCCAAATGGTATGGTGAAATGAATTGTTCAAAATGCTCATAACCTCCCTTTATAATCACAAAGTAAGGGATAATGTTGTAATCCAAGAAAAGTGACCCTTTCCCTTTATTTTTCAATTCTTTATCCTGGATACATCCAATTTGCCACATTACCTCAGCAAAACCCATTCGCAGAGGAACATTGAAAGGTAGTACATGGGGTTGTCCGAAAAAGCCATAAATTCTGATCATAGTACTTACAGAGTATGACATAAAGTCTCCCCAATTATGTTCAATTCTGGGTAGAGGCACCCTTTCCTTGGTTCTTACAAAATCGTGCAACTCTCTAGGAATCCTTGGTGGATTCACTATCAATCTTTGTCTTAATCTAGAGGCAAAATTGTTATCAAATGTTATATAACTATCCTCTCGTCTATCCCATGACATGTCTGTGCTCCAGAGCTGTACTGGAATCTCTTGATTATCTATTGTCTTTCTAAGGTTCATGGTACCCTCAAAATAATCTGCATTCCTTGAAAGAAACATATGCATGAGTAAAGAATACCAGGAGAAAACCCCAGCCACCTGATTCTTAATGTCTAATAACCCCTCATGCATCTTTTCCTCAAGATAAGGAGCAAAGTAAAAAACTATTGTAAAATCCAGATGTTGTATCTGCATAGCCATGTACATGAAATCAAGTGGCATTACTGTAATGGGACTAAAACCCAATACTTGGCAAAAAGAGAAGAAAGTAGCCTAGAAATAGGGAGAGAAAGCACCAATTGGGAATGGCTCCTCTGAACTTGGGCCGATATGATATATTGTACTTCCCGCTCTGGCTAAGTGCATTGGAAGGAAACAATTTCTAATGAATTCCTTCATTTTGTAATACTCGTCCTTCTGTTCATTTAAATTTATTAGTACTAGGCTAGGGGATGGCTCATATAAGTTAGACATCTCTTGAAATTATTCCCTTTTGATGGTTAACAAAATCTCACCATCATTTTCCTTGATAACTCTTGAAACTGGGTTGTATCTATCTGCAACAACCTTAAACAAATCGACAACCATAAAAACACCCGGTACCACCAACTTGCCCAAATCATATTGCCAAGGACTAGATAATGGGGAATTTAATTTCCTTTGTCCATACCGTAATTTGAACATTTCTAACCCAGTTGTTGGTATACTAGCATCCGCCAATCAGAATGCTTTGTCACTCAACCCTTCCCCTAGGGTTTTTCCATCCACATAACTCTGCCCTTGTTGTTTCTCATTTGTGGAAGGTTTTAACTAGTCCAACAAATCATCATAAAGATTTCTTTTCATATAATTCACTTCCCCTAAATGCTTCCGTGCGGGAGGCATTTTCTACAACTAGCGCTTTCTTACTAAAACTCCGAGTCTAGGGCTTATCACAAAATTTTTAAATTTCCAGAGAAATTCAAACAGATTTCACTATTCCCTATCTAATATCTTAACCCTAGAACAAATTGAATCTAAAATTGCAATCTTTCACAATTTACAACATCAATTCATTTCAAGAACACATGGAGAGCTCAGATAGACTTACAACTTTTGATTTTCACTAAAATAACAATTGTGTGTCGCAGAGGTTTACTTCAGTCTCCTTCAGTAGTACGCAATTCTTTAGAATTTCTATGAAAGCTTATGTGAATGAAAAACCTTTAAGAGTCTTTTAATTATTTGTTCAGGAAAGGATGCCAATGTATCGTCCATCATTAATATTTGCATGAGGGAAACAACGACTCCTAGCTTTGTAATTAAGAAATTTGAAAACTAGTTGTCGATCACCTTCCTAGTTGGCCAATCCAACGATCATCTCCTTGTTGACTCATCACCTATTCTTTCATCTGTATCAGTGGCCCCACAGAATCGTGACACATCAGAAACACCTCCTTTTTCTATCGAATTCCGTCAGCGGCCCCACTATAAGTCTTCCTAGCCATTTTGAGACACGTGGCATCATCCCACGATGCCACGGTCTGTAACCACCTCACAACTTTCATTGCGGGAATACAAGGGCTGTTCGATCTGTTCAATGTTTATCGCTTTGTATACTTCCCGTCAATTCCTCTAGGATTTAAAAATCGAGCACCTTTTACCTCAAGATAAAATATCCTCGTTCATTTTGAACATGTGCAAATTGATGAAACTATTAGTTGACTAACCTTTATCGCCTACGAACTGATATTACAAAGGTTTTTACTGGTTGCATTACTAACACTACTGGTTTCACTGATAACACGCAGCATCATCTCGTGATACCGCGGTCATTAAAATCCTCACATCTCTAATTGTGGGGAAACACTAGCCATTGGATCTATCCTTTCTTTAACATATGGTCGGGGTATTTAGCACTTGTTAGACATAGGAAAAATAAGCACGAGCTTAAATAAAAGGGGACCGGTTATAGGGAATCTCATGTGGATGATTTAGGAAAAGCATTCTTAATGAACTGGTTAACCAATGTTTTGTCTAGAGAATGAAAATGGCGTCATGAAAGAAAGTAGAACCCTCAACCTTAAGTGAGAAAAAGGTAACAACAAGATATAACAGGGGCTGAAAACATACTTTCAAATCATTTTTTAATCATAAAAGACACAACCCCCCATAGTCCTAAACCCTGATACCTTGACCAGGGGTAAAATAAAACCAGGATGAGCAAATTTTGCAAGACACAATTTTAAGTCCTATTAGTGGCTCTAGTTGGGGACATTCATTTCTTAGGAATAAAGTGAGAAACCAAAATCTATGGGTGAAGTAGACCAATTACAAAGCAGACCAAAAAGAAATTACCTGGACAGGGTAACTTCAACTGAAAAGAAACTAAACTAATAAAGCAAACCTAACTAACGCTCATGGAAAATAACCACTTTCAAGAAAAGTAGTGCTTCAAGAACTGTCCATGAATGGGCAATTCAAGAGTATCACCGTGCATATCCTAGAGAATATAAGAATCTTCTCCCCATTTGTTTTGAATCAAATATGGGCCATGCCAAATGACATCAAACTTGACATGCTTTCCTTTATCTTCTATTCTAGCATTCCACATCAGAACCAAATCATTAACCTGAAAAATCCTTGCAGTTGTTCTTTTATCATACAGGTTTTTAATTTGCATCTGTAACCTTGTATTTCTTGTACTTGCTTCTCTTCTTGCTTCATCAAATTCCATCAGAGCTTCGATTCTCAACTGCATATCATCATCTATATCATTTCTATAAGTTTGGATAAATTTATAGATTTCCATCAAATTATCTTGGGGTAACCTTGCTCGTATACCATACACCAAATCAAAAGGTGCACATCCAATTGCTTTCTTGATTGTTACCCTGTCTGCCCAAACAACTAATCTTAGCTTTGAATCCCAAGCCTTTTTATTCTTCTCTATGATTCGTTTAATAATCTTCATCAGACATTTGTTACTAGATTCATCTTGTCCATTTCCTTGTGGGTGGCAAGGTGATGAATAAGAAATATGGATACCATATTTATTGAAAAAGTTTTCATATTCTTCTGATCTAAAACTCATTGCATTATCAGAGACTATCCGCTTTGGACATCCAAATTTGGTTAATATATTGTTTGTAAGGAAATAAATTACCACCTTACTTGTTGCCTTTTTAGTGGGTATAGCTTCAACCCACTTAGTGAAATAATCAGTGGCTACAAAAATCCAAGAATGTCCACTAGTTGATTTGTATGCTATTTCTCCAATGAAATCTATACCCCACTGCTGAAATGGAGCTTGCACATTTACAGGTCTTAATGGCAAATTTCCTGAAAATTTTAATTTTCCTGAAAATCTCTAGCATTGGTCACACCTTTTGACAAGTTGATGTGCATCTTTGAAAATTTTTGGCCACCAGAAACCAGCTCTCAATACCTTGTGTGCATTTCTTTTAGCCATATAATATCCTCCACAAACTCCACTATGTAATTCAGACAACAACTTATGAGCCTGGTCCTGGTCCACACATTTTAACATGACACCATCACTATTCCTCCACCAAAGCTTCCCATTTACAATGGAATATTTAATAGCATGTAACTTTAATGTCCTTTTTTTGTTATCAATCATATCTTCAGGACATTTCATCCTCTGCAAATAATATATGATATCATCATACCATTTGCAACCATTCATATCACAGTTATAAGGCCTGTGCTCTTCTTCTACAATATTTATCTGATTTGCATCCAAATTACTCTAGGCCATTAACTTTTCCAATCCCAATCCTCTCACTAATTTAGTGATTTGGATATCAATATTAAATTCCTGGATCCTGTTTCTCCACCGACATCTTCTTCCGGATACTTCCTGCTGTGTGAAAATGTCTTTAATTGTAGCACTAGGGACATATGCAACCACTGTTGCCCCCATCAGATAACTCCTAAAAGCTTTAAAAACCTTCACTAATGCATAAGATTGCTTCTCATTTAAATCATACTTTAATTTTGTGGCTTGCAAAGATTTACTAAAAATGCTATAGGCTGTTCGAAAGCCTCTGAATTCTTTTGCAATAATAAAACAACAGTATGAAAAGATGCAAATGAAAATATCTGCATAGGTTTATCATAATCAGGTGTTTTAAGAACATGTGTATTTTTAATAGCCTATTTAATCTCTTGGAACGCCTTGACTGGCTCCTCATTCCATTCTATTTTTGCACCTTTCTTTAATATTATGGATATAGGTCTACTAATTTTAGCAAAATTAGTGACAAACCTTCTTAAAAAATTTATCTATCCAAAAAAGGATTGAATAACTTTCACTTTTTTGGGCTGAGGAACTTTATCTATCGCTATTACCCTTTCTGGATCAATTCTCCCACCATCTTTTGAAACAATGTGACCCAACAACTTACCTTCAGTTACCCCAAAAGCACATTTTCTTGGGTTTAAAGGTATCCCATATTCAATAGCTCTGTTAAATATTTTTTCAAGGTGACCACAATGATCACTTTCCCTTTTGGAATAAGTTGTTAGATCATCTTGATATACTACTAAGAATATATTTATAATATCAGAAAATGCAACATCCATAGCTCTTTGAAACGTTGCTCCTGCATTTGTTAAACCAAAAGGCATTCTTAGATAAATATAGGTTCCCCAAGGTGTAGTAAATGCTGTTTTGTATTGTTCTGACTCTCTAACCATCACTTGGTTATAACCTAAAAATCTATCAATCATAAACAAAAGCTCACAACCTGTTACCCTTTGTAACATTGCTTCCATATTTGCTAATGGATAATTATCTTTTAATGAAGATATATTCAGGTTTTTGAAATCAACACATAATCTGATATCTCCATTCTTCTTTCTGACAGGCACCAAGCTAGACACCCATGATGAATGTCTGATGGGTCTTATAATCCCAACATCTCTTAGCTTGACTAATTCTTCTTGCATTTTAGGTGCTAATGTTGGATTAATGGACCTTTGTTTTTGCCTAAAAGGCTTGGCATTTTCTTTCAAAGGAATCTCATGTTGAAATAGATCTTCCCTGTAAGCCTTCAAATCGTCATACGACCAAGCAAAAACATGCTTATATTTTCTCAATAAATCAATTAACATCTTTCTGACCTTGGGTGACATTTTCTTTCCAACATATACCTTCCTTGGAGCTTCTTCCATCCTCAGGTTAAATTCTTCTAAATCCTCAGAGTGTGGGGCAGTAGTAGAAATATTAGCTTTATCTTGACTGTCAAACACCCTCTCTAAAACAACCAAACCTCTGGGAATTTTATTTGTCTTTAATTGAATCACTTCTTTCCCAAAGACTATTTTTTTTATCATCCTCTGTTTGCATAAAAGCACTGAAATCAATGTCAAAATTTTCATATTCATCTATACAATGTAGAAATCTTAAAATATTATCATCATCATTAAAAACCTGCCAGTTTCAATGTCATCAGGGACTGAAGGCCTTGTCTGAATCTCAATCCATGAAATTCCAGCAAAAGTGATGTCCTCTGGCCTTAAAGCTATATTGGTCAGGAGATCAACCATTCTATTATGATTTCTCTCTTTCCATTCAATACCAAATGCATCAAAGTTCTCAATTTGGTCCCATACAACATTTATATATTGCTTCAACCTTTTGTTTTTTGACGCATATATAGATCTGATCTAGGATATGATTAACTCAGAGTCTCCAATCACTTTAAGATTCTTTATCCCATTTTTTCAGATAATTTCAGACCAAGCAACAATGCTTCATATTCTGCTACATTATTTGTACATGAAAAGGACAAGGTAAAAGAAAACTTAAAAGTTTCTCCTTGGGGTGAAATGAACAATACACCTGATCCTGAACCTTCTTTAGAACTAGCTCCATCGAAATACATGGTCCATAAAACATCATGCCATGATGACTTCTCTACTTCTTCATCCAATAGTGCAGGTTGTTCCTTTTTCTTTAGTGGTGAGTCTTCAATCCTGAATGCATTTATCTCTATATCTACAAAAAAGGTCGTATTCTCATCAGATTGTACTGTATGTACCATCATATATGGTACCCTAGATTCTCTTTAGACCCTTATATTTTTTACCACCAATGCAAAAAGTAGCATAAGATAGGCCACATTGCAAACTTCCACCCATAGAGGCACTCCACTTTCTTGATAGTAGCATCCCATAGTGGGGTGGAATATCCACAACTAGGACACTCATAATTAATTCCTTCTCAGGGAAAGCAAAAAGTTTATAAGGCAGTGCCTTTATAGTTCCTATCATAGGCACCTCTTTTGAATCCATAGCACAACATCTTCCGTGAGAAGTATCTACATTTAAACCCATAGATTGCATTATCCTTACTGGCATAACATTATTAGAGGCCCCAGAGTCGATCATGCAATTTTTCAAAACTCCTCCATTGATAATAACACTTAAAAAGAAAGGATCTACATTGTCGGGACTCTCCCCTACTGCATCTTCAAGGTAAATTTGGGGAATTTGGGAAATCATTCCCTCTAACTCTTTATCCTTTGTTTCATTTCTAATTATTCGTTCCTTCATATTATGAGATATATTCTTATTTTCAACTTCAACAGGATGATACGAACCTTTGACCCAAGCCATGGCTTTCTCCCTATGTTCTTCAATTATTAGCATCTCTTGCAAAGGAACCTTAACTGTAATCTGAGAAAGCAACTGAAGCATATCAACAGGTGTTTAATTTGGTAATTCAAGTGACATACCTGGTTGTTCTTCATATTTCTTGGATATGTTGTGTTCAATGCTCTATATCCTCTGTGAATCTCCTCCAACAGGTGAAATAATTTCTTCAACTATATTTGCTTTCATCTTAATTGGAGAAATCTTTTCAGTAGGTTTTGCAACCTCTTCGTTTTTGGCCCATTCCTTTATCTCGACCTCCTTAATTTTGATTGCTTCTTTCACTGATTTATCCTCCCCGATCTCTTTTCCTTTATTTTTCAATTCTTTGATAGATAGACTTGAAGGCTTTCCCTAGTCTTCACCTACAACCCTATTTCTTAATTGATAATTGCTTTTTACCTGAGCCACCATAGCAGCAATATCCTCATTTGAGGGTCTTCTTAAAGACACATAACACTCACCTTGTTCAGCATTACACATTCGGTCATCAACAGATAATTCTTCAGTAAAAAAAACCTGTTGATGATATGTTTCATTTATTTTCCTTTGATTATCTATATCAAAGTCTTGAGTCTAAATATCAGAAGAATATTCTTCTTCTCCAAGACAAGAAGAAATCATAAGACAATCAACATTGTCACCTTCAAAGGTTTCTTCCTCTTCTTTATGTGTCTCATATTTAGCAGAAATGAATTGTGCTATGACACAATATTCAGGTGAATGAGGTGATTGACAAGCAACACACTAGGGAGTATCATCCACCATGTTCACTGTGTGTTTCTGTAATGGATCAGGGGTTTGCTGTTCTTGCTTACCCTTTTGCTGCTGGAAAGGATTTCCATCTTTCTAGTTGGTATTGTAAGGGTAATCTTGCAACCTTAGTGGTCTATTGAATTTATTGAATGGTGGCTTCTCTGGCACAAAACTCTTGTCATTTTTTTCCATAGTCAATTTTAAATCCTTCAAGGTATTAAGTACCTTGTCCCATATTTCTTCTTCTTTAGGTTTTGTACCTAAAGACTTCTCAATTTTATCTTTGGTATTCCTAGAAAATCTAGGATCCTCTCTTCTTCCTAGCTTACCTAAAGCTCTTTTATTTCCTTCCACATTTATAGCCATTCTAAATGCATCTCTTGAAGTTTAAGGATCCTTGTCTCTAAGTATATATGCCATTTTTGCATCAATGCATTCATATATGTAGTTAGACAAACATTGTCATTCAACCTTAACACTTGAAACAACTTATGCATAGCCTTTTGAAATCTGATATTAAAATCAGACACATCTTCGTTCAATGACTTATATATTATTGAACTCATTTAACATGAATCTGGGGTTCGTCTTGTCACCATACTTTTCTTTAAAAAATATTTCAAATTCCTCCCAGGAACTGATACTTGCAGTTGGTAATCCCCTATACCAATCCCTGGCATCCTCTGTCAAAGATTGTACAAATAAATTCATAACATCTTCATGCTCCAACTCGTAATCATTCAATTTATCAGTGAATGCTCTTAGGTGTTCTTCACCAGTTATAGCATTATTACCTGCAAATTTACTAAATTTATCCCTTAAATCATTTGGGATAACATTGGGATATCCTGGGATCCCATCAAAATGTAATTGCCTATACCTCTCTAGATGGATAGGTCTTCTTTGAAATTGCTTTGCTACAACTCGTCCTGCAACATTTGTTGTAGTATTAGCTATCGTAGCATCTGTTCTAGTATTAACCCCTACCGCTGTGTTGAGATCTTTAGGACATTGAGGGAGTACTATTTTGAGTAGTTCCCTGACCCTTTTGTTCAATAGGTGGAATCCTAGTATTCTGAATATTTTGGTCATTTTGAGATGGAACACTTGTAATAACATTTGGCACTACACCAGAAACAACCTGAGTTTTGGATGGACCGACGATAAATGAAGCACTATTCAAAGTTGACAATTTAAGGAAATCAATTTTTCTTTTCATTTCTGCATTTGAGGCTTCCATCTCATCTCTCTTTAACTGTTTTGCAAGAGTTTCATTTTCTATCCTAGCTGTTTCCAACTCAATATCAATTTGGGACAACTTTAGGCTTAAATCTGGGATAGTCAAAGACTTCTTATCATCTATCTTAATGACAGACACCTTCTGTTTTCCCTTATCCAAGTCCAATGTAGGAACCTAAATATTTGGCTGGTTAAGATTAGCTAACTTCTGATTTTCTATACTACTCTTAACCTTTTCCCTTATGAGATTTTCAAATTTCTTATTAAAAATCTCCCTTAGAATAGGGCCCTCAATAGTAGGCCTATCATTTTGTTGTGCTAAGGCTTTAAGTGTTGCTAACTGTCTTATCAGACCATCTCTCTCTATCACAGCTCTAATAACCTTAGACTCCCTTTCCTTTTCTCTCTTACTTATGAGATCTATCTATTCCTGGAGTTCTATTTTCAATGTATCGATATCTCCAAAAACTTCTACTGGATCTGGTAAGGTTATTTCAGATCTAGAAGTATCATCTCAGTCAATCAAGTTTATATTATTCCGTTTTCATACTGATTCATAATTATGAGAAAAAATTCTTATGAGACCCGGAGGAGGAGGTACATCAATAGCATTCTCTCTTTGACAATATCTACATCTACTCCTACCCCTTACCTTCTCTGAATATTGGACTTGAGTGCACTCTTTCCTTTGTGGTTGCATCTCTTCCTGTATAGGTGTATCAAATAAAGAATTAAAAAATCCTAAACTATTTGATTCAAAACTTTTGGAAGATGATGCATGAACCATAGCAACTGCGTTTAGCTGTGACTTACTTGCATTCTTATGCTTGGGCTTCTATGATGAGGGAGTAATGCTTATTTCTGCATTTCTTCTCATTCCTTGTCTTTGCAGAGGTCCCTGAAGCTCTTTCAATTTTTCTTCAGGGTGCAACTTCATATAACCTTTGGTATTCTTTTCTTTACTCATAGTAACAGAGTGCTTCAAAAATTTGTTAGAATTTTTCAAAAATATATGCATTGGTGTAAAAACCTCAGAGTCGCCACTCAAATTACTTTGGGATATCAAATAATATATTGCTTGATACTTCTTGAGAGAAATCTGCGAACCTTGTTCGTAAAATGGAATATCCTTTTCACAAAAATGTAGAAAACCCTTTTCATAGGAAAACATGAACCAAAATACAGAAACATAGGGTATACCATCAAACCACATAAATATTATGAAAACTTCTACTGTATTTTTAAACAAGGACTCTTTAACAAGAAACTCCTTGTCATTTAGGTCCCCAACAGAATCACCATTTTTGTTGGTGACTCAGATCTCAACTATATATTAAGCAAATCTTTTCTAACCAGAGATTCTTTACAGTTCATTTCCCCAGCAGAGTCGCCAATTTCGTTGGTGCCCAAAAAAGGGTTTACACTAACTCAAAGGTAGAGGCCAAGTTCTTTTCTCCTGATAATATCTATGGAAAGCCACTTCCAACAGTTTAATATTCTTCAGACTTGGACCAACAGTGAAAAGGATGCTTGACCCTACTACGCTTTAGGCTCTGCAAAAGCAGGGAGGGTGATCCCCATGCTTATTTGTGATTTTATGCCACACTCACAATTCATACATGAAATAAAGTAGATAATCTCATATGATGACTCAACAATAAGGGATAATGCTCAGGAATGGCAAATTCCTTAGTGGTCCTCAACCCGTTTGGAGCATGAGATGACTAACAAATATGATAATGTTCATATAAAATGAAAGTATTCTGATTTTCAACAAGTTATAGCAAGCCAATGATGATTTCGAAAAGTAAATAGGTACCCAGACATTCACTTAACTATGATCAGTGCCTTAGTCCATTGGGTACATGAATTCATATTGTATTTGACTGTACTTTTGACAGAATTTATCTAACAACATAAGATCAAAGATGATATTGCCTTACAATATATCATATTTGTAATCCCCACCCAAAACTACTTATGAAAATCCCTGTAAAGACCTCTATAATTTTGTAATTTTATTCAAGCATTTAATTGATCTATTAGACCAAAGCGTGAACAAAAGATTACACACACCACAACCGTGCAATGAATGATAAAATCTTGGATAATACACATTCAAAACATGATAGAACAATACATTGGAGAGAAATGGGTTTGAATCATATATTCATTCATTAATTCCACTGTCTCTATAAGAATACAATCCATACATAACTCCTTCAAGAACCTGCAAAAATCATAGACACAATACTCCTTTCTATTTTTCTTGCTCTGTAAAATGACCTTTTACAATTCTTTTGTTTCACCTAGACTTTTCTATTTGGAAACAAAAATTCAGAACACGTAAGGGACAAAACATTCCAAACCCCTTCTCATAGCCCTGAATTCCCTTTTATAAAAAATAAAGGAGCAAACAAGCTTTAGGCCAAAGGACACACCTGTCATCTAAGAATGACTATGCATAACTGCATTCTGTTATACAAAACAATCATCCTCGAATCTTGCTTGAAATGGATCAAATTTGTAATCCCCTTCTTCAAAACTCATGATGAAAATTATCCCACCCTATCTTACAAGTTGCAAAATATCTGTCACTAGAAAACAAAAATAGTTATGCAAATGGTTTACAACTTTCTATTCATCACTTAAATACATGCCACTCCATGTGCTATATTCTTCATCAGATGGCCAATTGAAATTTATTACTTCATCTTCTTTTGCCCTATATGGAATATACTTAACAACTACTTGGTTTTCCTTTCTTTCAAAAGTTTCAAAAAATAACCTCGTGGCAATTATTTTATCCATACTATCTTCTAGCATATCCATATTCAGCCCATCACAAATCATTTCCACCTAGGTGTTGATGACTCTCTCTGCCTCTTCCTTTCAAGACTGCAAAGGATTAACTGCTCCCTCTCTGTCTTCAATATCCGACAGAAGCATTTGCTCTAATTCACTAAAACTCTTGATTAACTCCCTTATCTTCCTTACTATATTTTCTCGCAGAATTTGGGATTCATGCATTGATGTTACCAACAAATATGTTGGTTGGAGTGCATATGGCTTCTCAGTATGAAATTTAGAGGCCATAGATATCATTCTAAGCACATTTCCCCTTTGCAACCACTTTGTGAACATGGGAATTGCCACTTCTTTATCAACATTAAAATTTTGAATAACATCAAAAAGTAAAGAATATAAGGCATGAATATTGTTCAACCTGCATTCAATTTTCTCATTTAAATGAGTTAGCACATAACTAACTATATTCTTTAGCTCCTCAGATGATTTTTTCTCTGATTCTTTTAATTTATTCTCTAATTCAACAATTTTCTCTAGGAGTTGAGACTCATTTGGTTCAGTTGATCTTGTAGTATCAGGCTCATCATCATCATAATATGGGACTAACATCATGCCAGGGATATTAGTACTTATATTTAATTGAGCCACTTCTTCTTTTTGGATCATAGGTGGCGACCTGGATGTTGATGGCTTAGACGGCCCTTCAAGTGTAGGATATGAAACCTTTATTTGTCCTTGCTCTAGGAGTTGCACTCTCGTTTGCAACTCTACACATATTTTTTGAGATGCATTATAATCATTAAAAAGTTTGTCAAATTTCTTCATTAGCTCATCCCTCTCTGAGGCTTCCTTTTTTGCACTCTCATGTGCCATCTTAGCAACATCAACATTCAACTTTGTAGCTTCTACACTTGATGTGTCGGCTGCCCTCTTTATAATCAAACTTCCCCTTGGGTTGGGGTTTAAATCACCGATGTTAGGCTTCCTAGGTCCTTCCTCTAATGCCCATATAGCCAAGGTTACATAATCATTTGCAAAGTCTAATCCTCTTAATGCTAACCCCATTTCTTCCTCTGATTTCTCGATGGCATCAAATGCCACTGCATCTCCTATATCCCACTCTGGTTGTACCAAGACTTGAGCCTAACTTATAATTTTACTGCCCTCATCAGTAGTGATTTCCTTGAACTCTTCCTTCATTTCACTTTTTACTTCCTCTTGGATTTATTGGTCTATCCTTTCTAGCCTTTGGGCTTTCCTCTCAGCAATTCTTCCTTTATATTCCTCAACCTTTGTTTTCCATACTATTTGCAAAAATGCTGGGCTTTTTACAAATGCATCATCCTCAAGGAAGCTATCACATGGCTCTTTTCTTGCATCTTTGAAGGGTTTACCCTAAATATCCAAGGGAGTAAGATCCAACTCCAAATTAGGAGGCAATATAGGAATACCCATTTACATTTCTGCACTTGTTGCAACAAACCTGTCTCCCTCTACCTAAGCTTCATCTTGCCTTACCGGTGAAACAGATACAGCTAATGGCGAGGGGCTTCTATCAAAATCTTCAAGATCAATGATCTTGATTCCTTGAAAAGGCTTAGTTGTTATCTTGGGGAAAGGCTTTGAGCTCATAATTTTCTTACCCTTTCTCCTTATCAATCTCCCACTATCACTTCTACTATCCTCTTCATCAGTTATTTCTTCTCTAACTCTTTTGTGAGGAGACTCCTGAATAGGCCTTTGTGCTATCACCCCACTTTCTCTTTGGGATGCAGGAGGTTGTGAGCTTAATTGTTTCTGTCCATGAACTTCTTCAAGGCTGGCTACCTTCTCCCTCAAAACTTTAGTCAACTCATAAAAAAATTTCATAACAAGTTCAATCTTGGTATAGAATGGAGAAAATTCCTTTAATGGATCATAATTTGGATCCATCTTCTGAATAGCAGCCCATAATTTTCTAAAAATTATCTGCTTCTCCTTTCTCCATTCTTGCATTGTGTGGTCAAATTCATTCCTGATTAAGTCCTCAGGAAAATTATGCACATGTGGCAACAAAGTTCCTTTTATTCTCTTTTTAAAAATGCTGAAGAAACCTTCAGGATCACTATTTCTAGCTATACTTACCCCCAAATGGTATGAATAATTTTTTTTGTGAAAATGCTCATAACCTCCCTTTATAATCACAAAGTAAGGGATAATGGTGTAATTTGGGAAAAGCGACCCTTTCCCTTTATTTTTCAATTCTTTATCCTGGATACATCCAATTTGCCACATTACCTCAGCAAAACCCATTCCCAGAGGAACATTGAATGGCAGTACATGGGGTTGTCCGAAAAAGCCATAAATTTTGATCACAGTACTTACAGAGTATGGCATAAAGTCTCCCTATTTATGTTCAATTCTGGGTAGAGGCACACTTTCCTTGGTTCTCACAAAATCATGCAACTCGCTAGGAATCCTTAGTGGATTCACTATCAATATTTGTCTTAATCTAGAGGCAAAATTGTTATCAAATCTTATATAACTAGCCTCTTGTCTATCCCATGACATGTCTGTGCTCCAAAGCTGTATTGGAATCTCTTGATTATCTATTGTCTTTCTGAGGTTCATGGTACCTTCAAAATAATCTGCATTCCTTGAAAGAAACATATGCATGAGTAAAGAATACTAGGAGAATTTAACCCCAACCACCTGTTTCTTAATGTCTAATAACCCCTCATGAATCTTTTCCTCAGGATAAGGAGAAAAGTAATAAACTATTGTAAAATCCGGATGTTGTATCTGCATAGACATGTACATGAAATCAGGCGACATTACTGTAATGGGACTAAAACCCAATACTTGGCAAAAAGAGAAGAAAGTATCCTAGAAATAGGGAGCGAAAGCACCAATCGGGTATGGCTCCTCTAAACTACGACCGATATGATATGTTGTACTTCCCTCTCTGGCTAAGTGCATTGGAAGGAAACTATTTCTAATGAATTCCTTCATTTTGTAATACTCTTCCTTTTGTTCATTTAAATTTATTGGTACCAAGCTAGGGGATGGCTCATATAAGTAAAAAATCTCTTAAAATTCTTCCGTTTTGATGGTTAACAAAATATCACCGTAATTTCCTTTGATAAGTCTTGAAATAGAGTTGTATCTGTTTGCAATAGCCTTAAGCAAATCGACATCCATAAAAACACCCGGTACCACCAACTTGCCCAAATCATATTGCCAAGGACTAGATAATGGGGAATTTAATTTCCTTTGTCCAACCGTAATTTGAACTTTTCTAACCCAGTTGTCGGTATACTAGCATCCGCCAATTGGGAAATGCAATGCAAAATGCAAAATGCGCTAAGGCGGGAGCTAAACCAAGTGTGAAATTGTACCACCTAGCAAGTGCATACAATTTATGACGCTACATTTAGCCCCCACTTTAGCGGTCATATGAACACTACGTGCATATGCAAGCTAAAGTACATAAAAGTAAACATTATTTGAAAAAGGATATATCCATAAGTCTGTCGAACGAAGCCCCCGACGGTATCTGCAATACATAGTTAGGAACCGCACCCTACAAAACACACGTTAGATCACAAAATCACCTAATGCTTACTAAGGAAGGTGATGAAAATTCGAGGGTAGCTATATGCCCCCCCCCTGTTTCGGCTTGCTAATTTTAGTGAGTTGAAACAGGGTATCATGTTTACCACTTCGAATTGTTAAAGAATATTGATGACAAATGCTCACAAGAAGATTTGATATGAGATCAGAAACTAATGGAGAATCATTTGGTAAGAAAGATGACTAAATCTCAATTCCAACACAACAAAGAGTGTGAGGATTTGAGAGTTCTCTAACACAAGATGAAGGATGTAAATGGAAACAAAATGCAAAGAGAAGAAAAGATAAGATAGTTGAAAAAGGGATATCTTGTAGTATGTGTAAAGGAGATCCTTAGAGGAGAAGAGATCTTTGTACAAAAGACACCTATCCCCGAGAGGAATTATCTTAGACAAATATAACATCTTCTAGAATAAGACAAAGAAGAGAATAAGAATGCAATACTTCCTTCTTTTGCGAGGTGAAAGTGATTCTTAATGAAGGATGACACTCTTTTTAACCCAATTGGGAGAGTGAATTCATTATGGATGTATTTTACCAAGTGCAAAAGAGGTTGTAGTCAAGGACTTACACCTCTTGTAAGAGAGAATCCTTGAACAAACAACAACAAATGCATACAAGGAATAACATCAAGTAATAAAGTTCACACCATCCACGAAATAGGAAAAAGTGGATCCTTAGATAAAAATAAGGAAAGATCATTGCCTCCCAAGGATAAGGACAATGAGAAGGACTTACACAATCTTCTAGGGAGAGATTTAGACATAAGAAAAATGTACTACATACTCACATGAGTTCATGCAAGCAAGACATTAGTGTATGTAAAATGCTCCTCACAAGAAGTGGGTAGGATAAGAAAGAGAATACACATCTTCTCCCATATCTAGGAAAAGAGAATACTAAAGCAAAGATGATCAATATTTCCACACTATTACCCCATAGGAACAAGAGATAACATAGAAAAATTAGGCTATTATGTTGCTTCAAAAATATGATTGCACTTGAAATTGTACCATCATGAATGACAATGAGCCCCCAGTAAATGAGCTACCAATGTCACATAATGATGAGCAACATAATAGCCATTAATGTTATTTAAAGACATGATAGATTGAATGAGGTATTTGAATATGACATGCTAAATGCTCAACTATAAGTGAGATCAAAAACATGTATAAAATGATAAAAATTGAAGAAAAAAAGTCACAAGAAATCTTAGAAGAAGGATGAGTGTAATTTATTAGAGCCTTATCCCTGGAGGAAAGGACTTTATGATGAATAGGAGATAAAGATTCATAAGTGGATTTAGAAATTTGAAGGGAGTCATAAAGAGATTTGTTCATTGCCAAGATTTCCTTATGAGGGGAATGAGAGTTGATAGAAGTAGAAGATGATTTAGTTGAAGTGAGATCATCATCACTACTAAATATAGCATTCACACTGAGAGATGGTCTTTTAGATGCTTTGGTGGGCTTAGAAAGATTATATCCAAGTCCGAATGAATATTCATGCATGTTATGCTCTAAAGGAACTTTAATTCCTTGTTCATTTGTGCCACAACCATTTCCACTATAGCCACTCTTAGCCAAAATATGAAAACCATGACCATAACGATTAGCCATTTCAGAAAGAAAAGGTGTTTTTTAATAAGACAAAGAATCAAATTCTTCAGAATTAGAGGTGTGAGGAGAAGAAGTTTGAGAAGCGGCCACAAAATTATTGCTCATAGGTTCTGGTAAGACTGATTGATCTCTAGTTTCTTCCTTCTTTTTAACTTTAAGCTCTCTAGGAGGAACCCTATACTCACCTACAAAGGTGGGATTGAAATCAAGAGATCCCCAATCGTCTTCTGTGAGAACCTTCTTAGGATCAAAAGACTTTTCATGTGTAGATTCAAGTTGAGAAGAATCTTCTTCAGGAACTTCAGACTCATCTAAAAAATTTTGATTATCAGAGGGTGATGATTCATCCATAGGTATCTTGTTTAACGAGTCATCACCAGAAGAGGAAGGCTTAAAAGAACTCCCTTTGGAAGTATATGTTTGCAAACAAGCTTGAAAATTAGTATCACCTATCAAGGTATATGCCTTATTATTATAAATAAATTTAACTTGTCTATGCAATGTAGAGGGGACAACTTGCATACTGTGAGTCCAAGGTCTCCCTAATAACAAGTTGTATGTTAGATTTCCCGACATAACATGAATACGAGTAGGCAAAGTAACAGGTCCCACTGTGATGGGTAAGGTGATAATACCTAATGAAGACTTAGCCACATTATCAAATCCTCGAATGGGACGAGAGTCAGGCTCAATAAGGGATGTATCCACATTTATCTTATGCAATAGATTAATGCTACACACATTAAGGCCAGAACCATTATCTACCAGTGTTCGTCTTATAGCAGTGTCATTTATGATAACCACAATCATCAAGGGATCATATTGATGTTGAATTTCGCTAGTAGGCAACTCATCTTGAGTAAACACAATTTGAGCTTTAGGATTCATCACGGAGTTAACCAAAGACACTATATTACTAGATGTATTAGGTGGAGGAACATTCAAATCTTTCAAGGCATCTTGTAACATTCCATGATGAGCGGAAGAAGTTTGGATCAAATCCCAAAGGGATATCTTAGCAGGGGTACCTTTAAGTTGTTCTATGAGATCATATTCCTTACCAAGAACTTGTGAAATACATGGAGCTTGCGGAAGAATTGGTTGAGGATTAGGAAGAGAAACTGGAGTAACAGGAGGAGGATTAGGCTGCCTATTATTTCTAGTATTATAGGTATGAGAAACCGCATTATAACTCTCTCTAGTCAGTTGCTTAGCATACTCATAAGGGCTCTTAGTAGAATAACCTCCTTGCACAGTAATAATAGGTTTGTTAGGAGTGCAAAAAGAATCATTAGCATAACCACCTTGAACCACTAAGATAGGCTTATTTAAAGGTTGAGAATTTTGAGAAGGACAAGCACCTTGGACAGTGAAGAGAGGTTTGTTAGGTGTTTCATTCACACATATCAAATTGATTGAGGATGGTTTAGAGGAATGAACAAAAGTGTTGGAAGAATTATTGATAGTCTTCTCTTGCACTAAAATCTTATCACGGATTAAATCAATTTTAGGTGAGAGACAGGGGGTAGGCATTGATGTTCCAGTAGGAAGAGTAATACTAGGAAAGGTCATATCATCCTCTATCATCAAAGGATCTACATGGGGAATAAACTCTCTAGGAGAAGGATCAAAATTACTCTCTAAAGTCTCACTTTTGAGATGGAGATCTTTGAAAGAGATGTTAACCATCTTGTTTTGAACTAGGGTATCCTTATGAGTAGAACCAAGTTGAGGAGAGGGAGATGCTTTATTTTTAGAGGGAGAATAATTGAGATTCAAGGAAGGTGAGAAACTATCAAGGGAGTTTTCAATCTTGATTTCATCCCCTTTGGCTAGGGTTCTCTCATGGGGTATAGAATAGTCTACACCTTCTTCTAATGGTTCATCCCAAATAGTGAGGTTGTTGAAAGGAATGTTTGAAGTATTGTAAATTTCGGGAGAGGAGATAACATTGTTTATTAATTACTCATCCTTAGGAGGGAGAACATCAATAGATGTGTTAAACTCATCCTCTTTCCTCAAAATATGTTCAATATGATCTTTAGGGGAGAGAGAATTAAGGAAATTGCTTATTATTTCATCTTATTTCTCTAAGGGATGCTTATGGGTAAGACAAACTTTAGGAGAAGGGTAAGCATTTATCATTAATTCATCATCTCTAGTGGGAATTTTGTTGGAAAAGGAAATGCCATCACTAGGAAATGTAGGGATAATGTCATCTTCTTGCACAAAAGGATCCTCATGAAGGGAGTGTTTTTTAGGAGGAACATGAACATATTTCTCCAAAGATTCATGCTTAGGAAGGAGATCTTTGAAAGAAGTGTTCATAACCTCTTGTTGCACTAACATGCCCCCATTGGAAGGACCAACTTTAGGAGAAAATAAGTCAATGTCCATCAATACCTTTTCACTTAGAGAGGCATCATGTATGGAAGGTGAAGTAACAATAAGAAAGGTGTTTATGATATCATTCTCTTCCTCTAGGATAGCTAAATAGGAAGGGCACATTTTAGGAGAATTGCCAAGATCACTCTTAAAGTCTTCATCCTTAGAGCATGGGAGAGTCTCAAAGGGATTGGTAGCAACTCTTTTAGGCACTAAAATGTTGTTATAGATGGGGGGAGGTTCTTTAGGAGAAGGAAAAATTGAAACAAGGGAAGCTAACCCATTATCACATATATGAAATGAATGCATCATGACAACAATTTTCCTCTTTCAAATGATAACACATGCAAAATAGAAAGAAATGTTTAATTTTAATGCAAGCACTTAGAATGTAGATTTAGAAAATGAAATTTATGATTCAAATGAGTTCCTAAATCAGATTTGAAATTATTGATCCCAATTAAGCTATCCACAAGTTCAACTTTGAATTTGAAAAATTTAGGGTTTTAGCAAAAATTTCCTCTAAATTTTTGAATCTTGCAAGAAATTAAAACTTTTAAATACAAATTTGAATTTGAAATAGCATGAACACTCAAATTTGAAAACATAAATCAGAATTAGAGAAGATTGGAATTCACGTCGGATTCACCAAAATGTGTGGGGGAAAAAGCAAGACTAGGCTAACATGCCCTAATCTCACTTTCAATCACACACTTGTGGAATATGAAAGAGCCTAGAGGTATCACACAATTGGCTACTTCTTTTTGTGGAAGAGAGAGCCACGGGCTACCTATTAGGATTTCTATTCCTTTGTTGCAAATGATAGATAAAATGATACAAGTTCAACTACTAACCCTAAAGTGTAAGTATGAACTGGTAACAAGATTGCAAGATTGAGATTAAGTGATGAAAAGCTGTAAACACAAGGATAAAAGGAGAATGCAGATGTGTACCTGGGGTTAAAATCTGAGTGGAAATGTTCGGGATGGGGGCGCATGCGCCACTGACTTGATTCTACACCTGAAACTGCTCCTTTTGGCAACCTGAAAGCTGTCGAAAAGTGCTGAAAACTGCTGTTGTCTGAGGGACCAGGGCGCCCAGCGCCCCTGTTCTGTCAGGACCAGGGCACCCCACGCCCCTGTCCTAGGTTTCTGCTCTGCAATTTGGTGTGTAGTTCTGTCTTGGTCCGCTTTCGTCAGATCTGCAACTTGCAGCGTCCTTCGAATTCGGAAATCTACACTTATATCTGAAAAGGGTTGTAGGTGGCTATATAGGGTTTTGCCTTAGTCAAACCCCTGCTTTGGTTATTTCCACCTCCACGAATAGCCAAGTTGTATAGTAAAAGTTGTGTGTGTAGACCTTGTGTGTGTGCAAGATCCTAAAATGAAAGTAAGCAAACTAGAGCAACCTAGAAAGTAAACCCTAATTGCCTGTAATTGACAAAGTAAATGCTCTATATCAAGATGCAAAGTGATCTAAAGCATGAATACAAATGATATAATGAGGCTTATGCAAAGACATGAAAACAACATGAAATCATACCCAACCCCAAGGGAGGGGTACAAGCCAATCTTCAGTCGGTGATCCCTTATTGCTCTTCAATGTCTTCAAAGCCCTAAATGGATGAATGAAATTGATGAATGCTTGATGGATGGATATTGAATGTTGTTGAAGTCTTCAAAGATCTGCTCTTTCGCTGCATAGAAGGCCCTTAAAACCAAAATTTCAGATCCTTTCAAATGAAGAAAGAGAGCTCTTATATATGAAACCCTAGGTCTTAATTTCAACTTTTGGCCGACCTAGAGATTGAATCTCCCGCCAATTTCTTGGGGTTAAGCTTTATTTTATGATTGGATCGCGCTCCTAAAATTTTGGGAAAAATGTCCGGGACCGTGTGCACTCCAGGCGCCATGGTCCCGACAACTTTTCACCAAATTTTCAGGGCCGTCAGATATGATGATTTTAGAGAGAATCCCGAAGTTACAGGTGATTTCGAGATGTTTTTACCCCCGAAATCAAGCCCCCAAGTTCAAAATAGGACCTAATTAGGGTTTTTGATTAAATGATGTATTGGAGGAATAAAATGAAAGGGGCACACTTTAATGAAAGGGCCCAACTGGAAGATGATGAAATAGGACCTTAGACCTAATTAATTTGATTAACTAAGTGCTAAAGGGGAAATGCAATGCAAAATGCAAAATGTGCTAAGGCGAGAGTTAAACCAAGTGTGAAATTGTACCACCCTAGCAAGTGCGTACAATTTATGACGCTACAACTATGAGAGTTTTAGATGTCAAATATACAACAATGGGAATATGAAATAAACTCTATTATAGGAATAGAGAAGGTTCTTGTGCATCTACTAGTGTATATGTGGCTTATAAGATTGTTAAGGAAATTGTAGAATATGATCTGTGTGAGATTCTGCGGTGACAGTTGTTCGACAATATCAAGATGACAAAGTGTGATATGTATCCATTCTGGTATGGTTCTCTAATTGTTTGTTTAGTTTTGTATTTTCTAAATTCTTTTCCTGATGTTGAGAATAATTTGCATGGAGAGGTGATATGATTGTTGGATGCTAGATTAAGGGTTACTTAGATGGATTGGATGATAGCTTGAAATTGTGTAGAAATTAATTTGAGAAGCTCAAAAGTGCTTTTATTTTAAGGAATTGGATTTCTCCTAAGGTTTTGGATTAGTATGAGAATGATATTGTATTTTGGGTAGATAAAGATAATTGCTTTTTAGAAGCTATTGTCCCGAGAGTTTCTTAGATAACTCCATTATCTAATAAAGTTTTAGAAGATGAATGTATGAGGTTAGAAAAAAAACTTTTTAAGATGCTTAAGGATAAAAATGTAGCTCGAGGTTTGGAACAAAGGAAGAGATTCTTGGAAGGTCTCGAATGATGAAGTTGGAGAAGAAAGTAAAGAAATCTAGAAGGCTATCTGCAAAGGCATTTGCCTCCTATTTTGAAGTTTAGAAGAAAGGAAAAAGAGTTCCGGAGAAGAAGGATATTGAACCGGTAACTATAGTTAGTGATGAAGAAGAAGAAGAGATGAAAGTGGAACAAAATGTTGCTGAGAGTAAGGAAGTGGAAAAGGAGTAGAAGGATTTTGAAGAAGCATCTGATGATGATGATGAGCTTACAAAAAAAAGGTGCTTGAAATGATTAAGAAGCCTGGTGGAGTTCGTTGCTGATTCATATCATAACCATGTTTCTTATGAGCAAGATATCATTGAAAAAATCTTTGTGAAATATTTGGTTCAGAATGATCTAGTTTCTATTGATGTTGCTGATCATCTTCCAGAGGAGCTTATGGAAATTCTAGCTGAGAAAAATTCTAGACCAAATTCTCAGCATAACTCTCCATGGAATACCTCTCCTGGGTCTCCTCCTATTGATCATGATTTTTATCTTTTGATTTTGTTTGATTAGATTCAATCTCTGAAGGAGAATCTAAGGGATTTTGAAGGATTTCTTAATTAAGAGAATTTCACTCCCCACATTGGTTCCATTGTCACTAAATTTAACAAAATCCTTATCTCAAATCACAAGGGTCTTGAGTTTCTTTAGGCACTAACATAATTTGTAGAGACACGTGTGCCTTGCATTGTGCCTAAACCTCAAGGTACACATTCAAACACCAAATTGGTCCTCAACTGTGTGCTGAAATACCTTGAGTATTAGTCCACATGGTTGACACAACACCTAATATTGATCCTTTATTTGGTAATTTAAGCAATGCATTCACTATTCCTAGTATCAATGTTCATTATACTCCCTTGGGGTACAATTTGTCTCCACCTCCTAGCTCTACTACTTGGAAATGTTTTCATTTTTTAAGTTCTTGCTAGCCTAGGTAATCCACCTCCACCTCCTCTTCTTGTTAATGTAGTCTTAAATACCATATTGAAAAATATGGGGAAATTGCAATCACAACTTGCTAATCTCACTATTAATTAATCTTCTCTTTCTCTATACTATCATCACAAATTTCTTTCTATTCATATCCTAAGTGTTGTCCTACCCCAAGGGGTTGAGATTCCAAAGTTCTATAAGTTCAATGGTGATGGTGATCCACAACTACATATCAATTCTTTCACTATACTTTGCTTCAATTTTCATCATCAAGATCATATATTGGCCAATATATTCTCTCAATCTCTTATGGAGACCAAAATAGAATGGTATTATTGTTTATCTAATAACTCAATATGATCTTTCAATTAATTGATGAATGATTTTTTTTCAAGGTTTCAAGAAAAAAACAGTAACATGGTCACTATCATTGACCTTGTTCATTATAATTAACAAACTATCGAGAAACTTACTAATTTCATTTTTTTTTATTTGTCCATCTCTTCTAAGATTCCTTATCCACTACCTAACAGTGATCTCTAGAGGATGTTCATCGTTAGTTTGCAATAGACACTTAAGGAGAAATTTCCTCTACCTAGGTATCCTTCCTTCTCTAATTAGCACATGTTGGATTTGTTTGGAGATTCTTCTTTAAATTTTCATGTTGATAATATTGGAGTTGCATCCTCTTCTAGAGGGTCCAAAAAAAATAAGGTAGTTTCTAATGTCGTAACAATTCCTAAGGATATAGAGAAGAACAAATTGGAGGATCAATGTAATAAGGCATTCAAAAAAAAATTTGATTCTTATCTAAGTATATTACAAAAGTTTCTCAAAGGTAACCTTTTAACCCTTCTAGAGATCCAACCACTCTCTAACAACAAACCATACGCTTTTTGGTATGATGCATCACAATTATGCCAATATTATTGTGTGATCAATGTAGGATACCAAACATTGTGTGTGTCTGACACACATCATCTAGGACAAAATAGATCTAATGGTACTATTTGGGCTAGTGATAGAAAATAGAGTTCTAATAATTCTATTTCTAAGGCCAATATTGATTAATAGATCTACACTAATCCTTTTGCTCCACATTCTTCTAATTTTATCTCTGCATCATCTTCTTCTCCACTGACTGATTTTATATATGTTAACATGGTGACTATAACCCTGATCTCTCCCCTAATTTGTATTGTGGAGAGATTTCTCCTCTTTACATTCTTGCTAAGATCAATGGTAGTATAATCATGTGCATTATATTTGATCTATCTTGCAGATTCAATGTGATTACGAAGGAGGCCCTCTTTATTATTGGGCTACACAAGGTGAGGTATGTCAAGTCATCATAATTTGTTCCATGATGGTATTTTCTCCCTCAAATCAGATCTACTACCTTGTTGGTCATTGAAGGTTGAAAGGCAATTTCTACTACATTTGTGGTAATTATGAAGTCTAACCTATTTAGAGTGAAGCTAGACATTCCTTGGCTAGTTCATATGGATGAAGCTCCCTCAATTATCCATAAATGTCTCAAGTTTCTTCATGAGGGCACTGTGCATATTATCCTAGACACTAGATATAAGCCATTGGTTCCATGTGGAGGATTTTCTCTAGATAATTTATGGATTGCTTCAGTTGTAACCATGTTACTCAATGATGATCTTATTTACAAGTCATATTATAAGTACAAAATTGGGGAGTTAGCATTGAAGTTAGTTCAACTTGCTTGTTCCTTGGCTTCTCCATCTTTTGAAACTCCATCTTAGTTTTCTTTTGTACAACAACATGATTCATATTCTTCTCCCTCCTCATCAAAACTTAAGGACAAGCCTACTCTGTACAAGAAACCTCCTTATCCTTCTAATATGTCATAGCCTTTTCTGATGGCTCATGTTCCTTTGAATGTACCTAGCATAGAGAAAGGAAAGGAACCTACATTATCAAAGTATAAATCCCCTCTTTGAGATTCCCATCCTTGTAGATATCCCTTCCCCTACTTTGTATGATAAGTGTAAGATTTATTTGGATCCTTGCCCTTAACATCTGGCACTTGTGTCTCAACTTCCAAGGGCTCTTCCTATTCCTCTAGCTACTTATAAATAAAAAAGAGGAAAGATGTTTGTGGTTGATCCTATGGTTCCTATTTCTAAAGAACCTCCTACTTCATTAATTGAGTCTCCTCCTCTACTGACAATAGCACAAATGGCTCCATCTATGATGCAAGTGTTACTACTTACTAAGTTCCCATTAGTTTTATGTCCAAAGTCATTCTATATACTCTAGTCGGTTACTACTACTGAAATATTCAGTCTGTAAGCACAGAGCAGTCGGTTATAGAAGAAAGTAGTCATAGAGCCTAGTATACACTGAGCTATCTACTGAGTATCACTAATGTGTCTACCGAGCAGTAAAAATGATATACCGAGTTAACACACACTGAGTGAAACGTGTTACCAGATTCATTGAACCTAGACACACATGGGAAACGTGTTACAAGATCGAGGAACAAGGAATCATTATCACATTGGAAATTGCACTTAAAGATTTTGTATGATCTTGAGGTCATCTATCCAATGAAATATTTTGTATGGTTATTCATTCGATAAATCATGTTTGTAAGATTGAAGCAATGAACCAGATCACTGACATAAGAGATCTATTTATACAACATGAATTAAGGACCGAATAAGAAAATATGAAGCAAGACATGTGTGATCGATAAGGAAGCAATGAGTATTGTGACTGTCAGAGACACAAAGGTCACTGAGAAGGATTTTAGAGAATAGTCAAGGAGTAGAGTAAACAGAAGGGTTTACCGAGTTACTTTATGGATTACCGAGGTATGCTATAAGCAAGGTAATCTCATTTTGAGCACATAGAATCTGCTATAACATTTCAGATGTAAAGTTGTAGATATTTGTAAAGATTTTATTGTAATATTTTGAGTTGTAAGAGAAACCTTTGACAGGGTAAAAGACTCTAACAAAGTCTATAAATTGTAAAGCCTTGAACCAGGTGCATCCTTTAGAATAAGTGTTGTAAAATCCTTTAGCAAGGTAGATCTAACGATCTTGATACTCCTAATAGGGTAAGTTATCAGAAATAGCTAAACATGTAGCTCTAATCGAGCAACCTTTATTATTGCAGTAGTGAAGTTGTGGGTGCCATCCCCACCGCAGTTTTTCTCTCTAACCAAGAGTTTATGCGTAACCAAAATATATGTGTTATGGAGTGAATCATGTATGATTGTTATTTATTTGTTTTAGCTTTATGTTATGTTACAGTAGTTTTTGGTTTATGCATAACAGTAAAGTTAATCTTGAAAAAAGGATTTGAAGGACTGATTCACCCCTCCCCTGTCAGTACATTAGCTTTCCATATTGGGCCTAACAATTGGTATCAGAGCTTCAATCTTGGAAAAGAGATTAACAGCCTAAAGAAAAAGATCTTATCAATGGAAGGCTATAAACAATCTCAGAGAATTGTGTATCTGCAAGAAGAGTTGGATCATGCTAATCAAGTGATTGCAAACATGCAAAGACAAATGCAAAAATCTCTGAAAGTTAGAAGAAGATTATCTAATGATTTACAGGACTCTCAAGAGTTAGTGGAACAAATTGAGACATCATCTGAGAACAGTATATCTGAAGAGACTGAAGAGATGATTGGAGAACTGCAAGAAAAGAACAAAGCACTGACTGATCAACTAAAAGCAATGAAAAGAGGACATGAACATTTCAGCACACAGATGACGGAAAATTTGGATTCATTGAGGACAACTGAGGATAAAGTAAGAGATCTAGAAAGAGAAAAATAACAACTTGAAGCATTAGTATCTGAAAAGAATGATGAAATCACAAGGTTGACTAGGATTCAACAAAATCTATCAGATCAAGTGGGTTATGCATATCATGAAGCATATCTGAAAGATGATGAGTATCAAGCATTAAAAATTGAAGTATCAAGGTTGACCAATGAACTTGAAACAGAGAAGAAATCCAAAGAAACATTGAAGATGAGTTATGAAGCATCAAAGATGTTGGATGAGCAACTGAATACAAAAAGACCCAACAAAGTTGCAGGACTCGGTTACAAAGGAAAAGACTCTACCGAGAAGGGAATCCACACTACCGAGAGAGGAGAATCATCAAAGCAAGCTAGAAACAAGAAGAACATCAGAGGAAAGAAGCCTATTTGCAACTACTATGAAAAACAAGGACATACTGCTAATATGTGCCAAATCAGAAAAGGTAAGCAACCGAATGTCACAAGGTCTAATGGTTATTGTCACAATTGCAATAAATATGGTCACACATCTAACCAATGTAGGACAAAGTCTACTAGCAATTATCAGAAGGCAAAATTCAAAGGGTTTTGTAAAAACTACAATAGATATGGACATAGTACCGAGAAGTGTTGGTTTAAGAAAAAGAATTATATGTGGTCTGCACACTGAGCAAATACTAGAGGCTACCAAACACACATAGATCCTAATTGATAGTATTCTGTAGTACCATGGGATTACAATACAAGGATATGGTGTGAATGCTATGGAAGATATGGACATATAAGTGCCAACTGCTTTATAAAGTTTGGAATGAACAACCAAAGATCATGGAGAAATCCTAGTATGGCATGTTTTCATTGTCACAAAGTTGGACACTTGGCTAGAGATTGTAGAGATCAACCTAGAGGAGACACTGAGAAAATAAAAGGCAAATTACAGATGATTTGGAAAAAGAAGGAAATTATGGCAAATGAAGAAAGCACCTTATCTACTGAGCTAGGTGCACCTATTCCAAATTAATCGGTAAAGGTATGAAGGGATTGCATTCCCTCAAGGTTAAATCTTAACAGTTCATATTTTATCATGTACTTAATTCAAAATCTGCATAACTAAAGATGCATTAGGAAATTTGAAAATGTTTATCAAGTCTTTTGGAAGCCTGTCTAGTCGGTAAATACATGAAGTCTCTCTACTCGGTAAAAGCATAAAAAGGAAGTGGTACCGAGTGCATTTAATGCATTCTGACCTAACTGCATGGAGCCCGATAAGGTATATTGTGTACTTAAAGCTTTTGCACGGTCATTTTACACTTACAACGTTTTCAAAAAGTAGAGCAAAGCGATTCAAAGGTGATCAAACCTCCTCTGAAGCGAAATTCAAGGTATTTACATCAATCACAATGCATTGTCAAGCTAGTTTACCGATCATATCAGTTGTGAATATCTGTTTTACATTTGTTAAGTGGAAAGGATCTGCCGTTTAAAAGTTTTCAAACCCTAAGGATCTTTTGTTAAGTGATTATCCAAAATCTGCAATGGCACCTAAGATTTAGAAGCCCATTGTTGTTGAGAACATTGAAAAGCCCTCACTAAAATACTCTCTAACTCCCAAAGTAGCCTCTGAACCGGATGATAAAACTACATTTTCACTCATTCTGGATAGGGATTTACTAGTTGAGGATGTTAGATTCTTCACTAAATTTTGTGTTGAGGAACTAGGTCATGTTGAGATGAAGGACACATATGATGAATTGTGTACCAATGGGAAATTGGATAGCAAGTATGAACACATTAAAATCAAGGGATTGACCGAAGCCCTAACCTACTCGCAATTCTTCAAACCCCAGTGGGTTAAATTTGTTCTGAGCAGAGTTCATGATGATTTCATGTGGTTAGAGGAGCAACCATTCAAAATCACCTAGGAAATCATTTATTTGATCATTGGTTACCCTATTTTTGATCATGCTTGAGCTCAGAAAATGATATCACAAAAGGAATTGATCACTTTAACCAGAGTTGAATCTAATTGCAGAGAACTCAAATTGAACAATGTGATAGATGCAGAGCTGAAGTTTGCCATTAGAGTAATAGGTTATTGTTTCTTTCAATCGGCAAGGGAAAACAGTGTACCCTATGCAACAGTCGATTTAGCATATAAAATTGTGAAGAAAGGAATAAAAATTGATCTATGCGAAGTATTGTTGAAAAACCTGTTTGAGAATCTAAACACCATAAGGAAGCCAAAGAAGAACAACTCGGCTAACACACTGAAGTTTGGATCACTTTTGGTATGCATGTTTTTCTATTTTGACAAATTCTTTCCATCAGTCGGTAATGTAGTTTGGGAGCTACATCGACTAATCACCCATCAAATCAATGACTTCATCAAACGGCTAGGTGATAACTTTAATGCTATTATGGATGATTACTTTAGCAAGTTTCAAGAAAAGATGCATAACAGGTATAGAATTCCACCCTAGTTAGTAGAGAAATACAAGGATGACATATGCTTTGAAGTGGACACCGACTACTGCTATGATAATGCTGTGGAACTGAGAACTCAATCTTTGCCACCTATGGGTTATGAGATTGATTTTGACATCACACAACAATAGATAGATGCTTTTCTTACATTACCAAGGCATGCTACCGAGCTGAGATACGATACATATGAAGAAGTTAAAGAGAAAGTTAAGATGAGTATTGTAGTACCCAAGGCTACAAGGAAAGCAACAAAAATGATCAAGGCATTAACAGAGAAATTTGGAGAAGGTTCTTCCTCCACACTTGTCAAGGGCACTCTAGTCATCATCGAGGAGGAATCTGAAGCCTAAGAGGCAACTATTACATTGAGCACCGAGTTGCCTAAAGGGAAAGTTTTGAAAAGGAAGAAACATGATACATCAAAGGTATCACCGACTCCTTCAGTAAAGCGTCCAAACATAAGATCATCTGCAACATCACCGAGTAAGAAGCCAAAGAATGTTGCTGCACCAAAGGTAACAAAAACTTATAAGAAATCTACTCGGAGACTCATTTTGACTAAAGAGTCCAGTGACACCGAATCTGAAGACAAAAGTAAATTTCAAATTGTCAAGAGTAAAAAGGAAGATGTACATAGTGTTGATAATTTTTGTGCTAATTTGAAGCATTCAGATATGTAAAATATGACTCTAGATCTAATGCAAAAAAGAGACAAATTGAAGAAGCCGTAATCTGTACACTTCTAAAATTCTGATTAGTCCCATTGGAAGTATCTAATTCTCTTCCAAAAGAGTTGTATTTGCATATTGATAATAGGTGGAAGTATGCTATGGACTTAGAGAAATAGATGAGAGAAAGAAGTCTGGTACATCTCTTTCCAGAAATGTTGGTAGATGAGATCAATGAACATCTGAAAAACTACCACACAAACTTCTTAGTCAAGCAAAGAGCCTTGAAATTGATGAATGACCTTTATTCGGATGTAGAGAATGCGACCAAGGAAAAGTGGCAGGAAATATTTTGAATCAAGAATGCTGGTGAGCAAGTTGAAGTTGAAATAGTTGATGTCGCCGAGAAAGATCCTGTTATCACTGAGCAAGACCCTACTAACACTATACAAATTGATGAGGATATCATGGACACCGAGGCACAAGAACAGGAAATGATAGAAGGGAATGCATATGCCAAACTGGTATCCAGTGAGTCAGTTTTGGAACAAGTTCAACCCTATCCTCTGGTCACTCAACCTGTTTCAACTGAGGCCCCTTAGGATACTAAACAAGGAACAAAGGGTCACAAGTCTACAAAAGGAGAAGCTACTTCTCAGGCCACCATGGAACAGACTTCTCAAGCACCTGCAAGCACATAAACTATTGCCACTGAGACCCTAAGCACAGAAGCACCAAAATACACAACAGAGGCGATAGGAATTGACAAAAGTGTTGCCTCTACCGAGCAACCTACCGAGGGTCAACAAGCCTCCCAAGCCATTGTGTTAGTTCAACCGGTGAAAACTAAAGAAAAGAAAATGAAAAAGCATAGTTTCAAATTAGATTTGTCAAAACTAATAGTGTTGCCAAATGTAGACATATCCAAATTAAAAGGGCAAGCACTCATTGAATTCGGTGAACTATGCAAAGCCAAAGTTGAACAGGAAAAACAAATGGCTATTCAAAAGAAAAACAAAGTACTTCAGAAGGTGAAAGCACTATTAATAGATATGCTACCTGAAGCTACAGTGACAAAAGATGCAGCCATCCATATTCAACTGGATGAACTCCTAACTAAAATAGAGACATCTAGAGTAGACGCATCTGAATATTTGAGCAAATTGAAGGACAAAGAGCTCACTGCAAAAATGATTGAAGAGGTACAGAAAGGTATTGCTATTGGCAAAGTAAAACTTGTCAAATTTATTGCTGAGTTGTCCCCTCAACTCAAGCACATTCTTTATTTATTTCAGAAACTCTGTACTTTCTCTTTATTCATTAAAGATATCAAAAATAAAACAGAAGTGATTGAGAAAGAGATCACTGATCTCTCAAACAAGTTGACTACTGAGTCAAATTCTATTAAGCATTTCTATACAAAGTTACAAAAGCTCATGGCTCAACAATTGGAACTTAGGAATGAAGAGCACAAAATAAGGATGGACATAATGACTCTTCAAACCTTATTCATTCCACACTTGTCCTCTGTCCAAGAACAGATCAACAAGGCTACCTCCCTATCCACTCAACTAGAGGGAAGCACCTTAGATGGACTAATTTCACTGTTAGCTGACATTACAGCTTAGAATTAACTCATGGATAGTGTCAATGATGCCCTCTCTGCCACTCTTACCGATGCAAGGACAAAGTACAAATCCATTTTTGACCAGTGCCTCCATCGAATGGTAACTAATTTTTGATGTTTGTCAAAAAGGGGGAGTATAGTATCAAAGTATCAAAGGGGGAGTGTAGTATACAGGGGGGGTATACCAAGCAGTAACAACCAAGCGGTTAATACATAATATTGATCACCGAGCATGCATAATTAGAGTTTTGTATAGTATATTGATAAGGGGAGTATATCTGAATATACTATTTTATTGACAAATGTATATATTGTCTGATTAGTCAAATTTTGTAAGTATATAGATATTTGAGTTATGACTTTGAAAGAAGTTTTGTCAAACATCTCAACTAATGTCAAAAGGGGGGATTGTTACTACTTGCTAAGTTGCCATTAGCTTTATGTCCAAAGTCATTCTATATACTCTAGTCGGCTACTACTACCAAAATATTCAGTCGGTAAGCACAGAGCAGTCAGTTATAGAAGAAAGTAGTCATAGAGCCTAGTATACACCAAGCTGTCTACCGAGTATCACTAATGTGTCTACTGAGCAGTAAAAATGATATACCGAGTTAACACACACCGAGTGAAACGTGTTACCAGATTCATTGAACCTAGACACACATGGGAAACGTGTTACAAGATCGAGGAACAAGGAATCATTATCACATTGGAAATTGCACTTAAAGATTTTGTATGATCTTGAGGTCATCTATCTAATGAAATATTTTATATGGTTATTCATTCGATAAATCATGTTTGTAAGATCGACGCAATGAACCAGATCACCGACATAAGAGATCTATTTATACAACATGAATTAAGGATCCAATAAGAAAATATGAAGCAAGACATGTGTGATAGATAAGGAAGCACTGAGTATTGTGACTGTCAGAGACATAGAGGTCACCGAGAAGGATTTCAGAGAACAGTCAAGGAACAAAGTAAACAAAAGGGTTTACCTAGTTACTTTATGGATTACCGAGGTATGCTATAAGCAAGGTAATCTCATTTTGAGCACATAGAATCTGCTATAACATTTCAGATGTAAAGTTGCAGATATTTTTTAAGATTTTATTGTAATAATTTGAGTTGTAAGAGAAACCTTTAATAGGGTAAAAGACTCTAACAAAGTCTATAAATTGTAAAGCCTTTAACCAGGCGCAACATTTAGAATAAGTGTTGTAAAATCCTTTAGTAAGGTAGATCTAATGATCTTGATACTCCTGACAGGGTAAGCTATCATAAATAGCTAAACATGTAGCTCTAACCGGGCAACCTTTATTATTGCAGTAGTAAAGTTGTGGGTGCCATCCTCACCACATTTTTTCTCTCTAACCAAGAGTTTTTGTGTAACCAAAATATATGTGTTATGGAGTGAATCATGTATGATTGTTATTTATTTGTTTTAGCTTTATGTTATGTTACAACAATTTTTGATGCATAACAGTAAAGTTAATATTGAAAAAGGGATTTGAAGTACTGATTCACCCCTCCCTTGTCAGTACATTAGCTTTCCATATTGGGCCTAACAGCAAGATGCTATGTAGTCTTCTTAGGTTTCTTCTCCTAGAGCCCATCTATGTCATAACTAGCTTATTTGAAAGCATAAGAATCATTTACATGCAATGGCCATAGAATTCGAGATTGGATTGAAGACTAAGGATAAGTCTTTGGTTTCCACTCCTACTCCATCAATTCATGTTCTACTTTCTATTACTCATGCCATCTATGCTCTTGTCTCCATCCCTTTCTTTGTTTTTTTCGGTTTATTTGAGGGTTATCAATGATCCTTTGTCTAAGAGGATGAAAGTGTTCATTTCTCTCTCCTTAGAGACACCTCTTATCACCTCTCTTATTGATATTCCCTCATTCTTGCAACCAATATAAATACTTCATATATAGGTTTTGTCTAGTGTAGTTTTGTCCATGCCTCCCATTTCTTCTTTGTATCATCATGATATTTTTCCTAGGATCCTAAAATTTACCATGATTTATGTGAAGGTTTCATCTCAACCACCTAAGAATAATTCTGAATAGATCCCCATTCCTAAGTTTCATTGCAATAATTTAGATTCTATGACTTCTTTTCTGACTTCTATTCTAGTTACTTAGAAGGTTCCACCTTCTTTAGAGTTGGTCACTAACCCTTTTCAGGAGGTTGATAATGCAACTTTTATTTCATAGCCTTTAGTTGATTCACCTACTTCTTCTTTGAAGAAGTGTATGTTTGACTCTCTAGAGGAGAATATGATCTTGTCAACCATCTTCACAAAATCGTTGATTCTTGGGTCACAAGAATTTCTAGATGATAATGTTGAGACAACCTCATCATTAGGTCTTGTTGTAGTCAAAATGTGTGGTACTACATTGGTTGTCATGCCTGTTAAAGCTCATATTCCCTCCCCTTATGATCAGGTTTGGGAGGATGATGATTTTAGGATGGATGATTACTATAGTAGTACATTTCCCTATCTTTAGATTAGAGCATGTTTGTTTTTTTGTGCTCCTCCATATTTGTTTTTATACATTTGTGCTCTCCTGAAGGACCTATGATACATCATAGGTACTTGTATACATGGCATAGTATTTTTCATATACTTCTTCTATTTTTTTCATCATTCCTCTTTTGGTTGTACACTAATTTTCAACATTCAGGTATGATGCAAAGCGTTGGGGGCATTTAAGATTTGTTCCATGTTGACTTGAATTTTTATTTCTCTTTGTTTTTATGTGCTCTTCTTCTCGATCTAAAAAAAGTGGAAACATAATGAGTATTCACAAACAAATGTATATGTCTTAAAGCGAGGAAAAAGTGTAATTTTGGAAATTGCATCCTATGCAATTTACATTATATAAGCCTTCCCTTTAGTCATAAAATAAAGATAATTGCAAATCTTAGACTTTTATGTTAACCTACTTACCATCTTTGCCACCTTCCCTGGCTAACTTCTTGACCATTAAGTTTGGTTAGTTCCTAGATGCATGCACACCCTAGAGGCATCTATGTGTTGTACTAATGTCCCATAAATATCCATGAATTAGTTGGTACTTGGAATGTATTAAATTATTGTATTTGGTAGTCTAACTCTCCTATTAAACTACACCAACACCAAGAATGATTTATTGTATCACAAACTTGACTATTTCACTTTATTTAAGCATTTGAGAAGATATTTGTTGCTCACTCTTGTATTATTCTTGATTTATTTAACATTCTCATCACATACCAATGTTCTATTATAGCATATTTTCACTCACAATACTCTACCACCTTGCCATCCATCATTGTTAAAGCTTCATAACCTTAAAGACCATTGCTACTCTTCACTCCAAAAAAGATAAAATGTCTTCTAGGTTTGAAGGAGGGTGATACTTTGTGTTTTGTATTTGTATTTTCTTGATTCTAGGCATAATAATCCCATTTAATTTATATGCATTTTACCTATATATTTGTCTAAAACCGTGTCTATAAGTTGTTCATGGAGGTGGAAGCACGAAAGTGGGGGTTTGACTGAGGCAAACCTCTAAAAACAACCACCCCCAATATTATGTCATTAGTCTTCTATGTACATGTTCTAACAAAGGAGGACATTGCTTAAGCTTGAGATTCATTTAATGAGTTATTATATGTATTCCTTTGCTTCCTCCTAGAATTTCCATTATTTCTTTTTTATTTTGTACTTTACATTTTAGTATTTGTATTGTGCTTCATCCATTGAACACCATGCATGTTATTGTGTATTTTTTGTTACAACCCCTTGTACTTTGTCCTTATGATGTAGGAGAATCCCTGGTCGATGAGAAATCTTGCATCAACTGAGAAAAATAATATTTGTTTTAGTTTTATTTCTATTCAGTTCTATGTCAAAGCTTTTGTGTTTCTTTTGATATTCTCTAGTTAGCTATTTATTTTTTTATTGCGGATTAGATTCATGGCTTCTAGACTTGTTCTCATTCCTTATTCCAGAATTTTTAGTTTAGTTGGATCTTTACCCAACAAGTTGCCACTTCCAGATTGTCTATTTCTTGACCTTCTCAGAGCAGTTTTGAGCTTAACGACTAGTTTGAGATTTCTTCTCTTGCGGAGCAATTTAATGGCTTGTGGATCTAATTGGCACCACATACGATGTTCCTAGGCCCTGTGTCGACCTTCCTTGGTGGTCCACACTTCGTTGTTATCTTCCATAGAGGAGATCTTCACATTTTGGGGCTGACTTATTTTACACATTTCATTTTCCTGTCATTGGAGAATGTAATATTTTGTGACCTACCCGAATGTGATTTAGATGCTATATATATGGTTATATTTGATATTTAGGTAGATAAGAAAAGATAGATGATAATTGAGATTCATGATTTGTAATTTAAATTCCTCTGGAGGTCTGGATGGATTGTATTTAGCAATATAAGTTGTTCTAGGCTTGTAAGCCTATATGTATACTAGATGATGGAGTCTATTTTATGATGAATCTATGATGTTGCAGATGTCTAATCTTGCATTTTCTACATTCAGTGTTGTTTCTTTCGTTGTGTTACTCTTGCAACATGATCTGGATTTTTCTCCTTGAGGACCCTTTGTATAATGGCTACATCAGATGGTATTAGAGATGGTTGCAAACTTTGAGGCATTACTTTGGGTGAATAGATCGATGATTTGAGGTAGGCTGTAAGTGTGTTCAATAGATCACCGATGGAGAGGCAATTGGAACTTTGTAGCTAGATCATCGAGTTGAGGTAGTTGCATCAGATCATAGGAGGAGATTCCGCCAAGAAGGATGAACCCTAAAAGGGTAGAGAAGATGATGGAGGATTTTAGGAATGAGATGAGTAATGAGATGCAAAATGCGCTAGCTGGTTTGGGAGGAATCCAGAATTAGAGGATGTGTATGAAGAAGTAGGAGAAGAGCTAGAGGTAGGGGAGGTTGAAGGACCTGTAGATGAGGGAGAATAAATATTTCTTAGAGCGGTGGCGCAAGTAAGTAAAATTCATAAATTTGAGGTTTCTAACTTTTCAGGTACATTGAATCTGGAAGACTTGATAGATTGGATTGGAGAGTTGGAGGACTACTTCAAGTTTGAAGATGTTAAAGACCCACAGAGAGTTCAGTTAGCACAAAATAAGTTGAAAGGGCATGCTTCTTTATGGTGGAGAAAATTGCAGAGAGATAGAGTGGAGAATGGTGAGATGAAAATAACTTGGTGGAGGTAGATGGTTGCAAGGTTGAAGTCTAAATTCTTGAAGTCTAAATTCATTCAAGGAGACTATGAGTTGGAGTTGTTCAAAAAGTTGCAAAACCTGAAGCAGAAGGACATGAGTGTCAAAGAGTATACTGAGGATTTCTACAAAGCGATGATCAAATCTAGACATCGAGAGATGGACAGAGAGAAGGTGGCTAGATAAATAAATGGACTCCAATTTAATATTCAGGATGAGATGAGTATGCTGAGAATTTTTATAGTTGAGGAGGCTTACCAATATACTTTAAAGGCTGAAGATAAAGTGAAAAGAAGACAACATAATAACCCTAGAGGAAAATAGAGATATACAGTAGATAGAGGGTAGATGAGTGGTAGTGTGGAGAATTAGACTACTAAAGAATAAAAATCTAAATGGAGTAAAGAACCAGAGAAGAATATTCAAAGAAAAGGAAATGACAGTAGTAGGAGGGATTTCTTGGGTAAATGTTTCAAGTGTGGAAAAACCAGACATAGATCTTATGAGTGTTCTCAGGGAACTGGTAATAAAGGAATGACAAGGAATTTCATGGCATGTGCGGAACCGGATGCTAGAGCTGTAAATGAGAGCATGATAGCATTAGAGTAGGGAGAATCCCTTATGTTTAGAAGAGTCTTGATGGAATAGAGAAAAGAAGAAACCAGACCTACTCAAAGGAAGAATCTATTTTGAACTATTTTCAAATCAGGTGGCAAGTGTTGTAAAGTTATTGTGGATAGTGGTAATACTAAAAATTTGGTATCAGGGGTGATGATAGAAAATCTTGGTTTGAGGAGGCTTGAGAACGCTTATCCTTACAAGGTGAGTTGGTTGCAAGATGATCATGTGGTAGAGGTGAGAGAGTAGTGATTGGTGAATTTTAATATTGGACCTTATGAAGATTAAGTCTGGTGTTCGATGTTTTTGCCTTTGAGTGCTTATCTTGTTTTGCTGGGTAGACCTCGACAGTATGATAGAGGAGCTATCTATGATTGTAGAAGAAACCTGATCATTATTGAGAAGGGTGGACAAAAGTTTACTTTGGATTATTTGAAGGAGAAGGAGAAGGAAGTAAATAATTTAAGTCTCGGGAAGAGCTGCAGTGCTAATAAGTAGGATGCAGAGGTTATCGGATGACAGTATGGATATGAAGAAGGATCTTGTGGATGGATCTATTAGCAAGATGGTAGTAAGGTTAGAGTTGTGGTGGGCAGTTAAGAAGAGTTTGGGTGGAAGAAATAGATCAGATTCGTAGAAGAGGTGGAGTGGTGGTAAGAGACAGTGTGCAAATATGAAGCAAAGAAAATGAGAAGAAATGGAAAAAAAAGATGGAGAATTCAGTTGAGTTACCGGAAGGGAAAAGGAGGAAGAAATTTATAGACAAAGAGGACATTTGGATTAGCATTGTGCATGGGGTCTATATCTCGAATCCTTTCTAATTTTTGTGAGTTGCCTCTCTTGGAACATATTTTTCTACCTGGGGTGTCTGATGCAGAAGCATCCCCGTTTGATGAGCAATCTTGTATCAACCAAAAAAACAATATTTGTTTTAGTTTTGTTTTTGTTTAATTATGTGTCACAACTTCTATGTTTCTTCTGACATTCTCTGATAGCTGTTTATTTTTTGTTGCAGATTAGATTCATGGCTTCCAGACTTGTTCTCATTCCTTATTCCAGATTTTCAATTTATTTGGATCTTTTCTAGGCTAGTTGTTGCTTCAAGATTGTCTATTTCTTGGTTCTTGGAGCAGTTTTGAGCTTAACAGCTAGTTGGAGATTTCTTCTCTTACAAATCTAATTGGCACCACATATGATGTTCCTAGGCCCTTGGTTGACCTTCCTTGGTGGTTCACACTTCATTGTTGTCTTTGGCGGGTGAGATCTTTAGATTTTGGGGCTGACCTATTTTACATGTTTCATTTTCCTGTCATTGGAGAATGTAATCTTTTGTGGCTGACCTGGATGTGTTCCAGATGATATATATATGGTTGTATTTGATCTTTAGGTAGATAAGAAAGATAGATGATAATTGATATTCGTGATTTGTAATTTAAACTCCTCTGGAGGTCCGGATGGATTGTATTCTACAATATAAGCTATTCTAGGCTTGTAAGAATGTATGTATACCAAATGTTGCTAGCTATTTTATGATGAATCTAAGATGTTGTAGATATCTAATCTTGTATTTTATACATTCGGTGTTGTTGCTTCCGTTGTGTTACTCTTGTTGCATGATCTAGATTGTTCTCCTTGAGGACCCTCCAGATCATGGCTGCATCACCTTAGAGGAGGCTTGTGAGCCACACTATCATCCTCAACCTATGCATGTGTCCTAGGCCGTGAGCTCATGGAGTTGTCCAAAATGTCTATGTGACATGCACTTTTTGCTTCTATGAACTAAACATTTTGATCAATTAGTTTTTATTTTCTAAACACACTTTCCCTTTCACATTGAGCAAACTTAAAGATCATAAAGCCCTAAAAGTTTATTTTAAGTGGAGAGTTGGAGTTTAAGTCCTTGAGGGGTTTGAGCACCCTTCATAGTTGTTTGTTTTTCCTCCTTTATAATTTTGAATAGGATTGTTCCACCAATCAAAAACCAACTTCCTAAAATCAAGATGAGATGTCCACATAATTTTGTATCTAAAAGGGTAAAGCCCTTTTCAAATTTGATTATCTGCTACTAAATAAGAGGATTATGATAAGATCTAATCCTAGGGAGATTAATGAGTGCAATATTACCTAGTATATACCAAGTATTATATACGAGAAAAATATCTATTTTAACTTGAATAAGATTGTTCCCCATTCTATTATTGAGCCAAGTGAAAGAGGTATCATGCAACTTAACATCAATGAGACTAGTAGATGATAGGAATTTAGTATATGGTACATCATAATTTATTTGAATAGTCACCAATACCTTCCAAATTTTAAGAAAGAAATGGTTCAAGAGAATAAAAATCACCCCCAATCATCCAATTATAATCTTGCTATCTACAGATAAAATTCAGTTTAATTATCTCACAACTATTTTCTAGATTTTTTTTTATTAGGAGCATAGACATTAATAAACTTCTTATTTTTATTAGATATTAAATTAGTAAAAGAAATAATCAATATATATCTAAAAAAAAATTCTCCTCTTAGAGTGGAAGACAAGATTTTGCATAGTCACTATCCTTCCTAAAGCACTTGTCATGAGGCTAATATAGTATTTAGTGATAGATCATATTTTATAAGCTATTTAAGAAAAGGTAGAATGTATCATCTTGACCTCATAAATAAGAAGAATACCAATATTATTGTGAAATATGATACAACACTTCAAAAGGTGTTATTTATGGGGATTATTGAGCCCTCCAATTTTCCAAGATAAAATATTCATAAAGATATAAAAACACACTACTAACATAAAATAATGTATCTATACCAATCTAATTATACTTAACTGGGCCAACCATCTCTATAATGAAAAAAAGACAAAACCATTTGTTATATTTCCTAGACCCTAAAATATTTTTCAAACCATTTGTTATATTTCCTAGACCCTAAAATATTTTTCATTATTTTTTTCCTTCCCAATTCTACCTCTTTGTTTTTCTTGAGAACAAAATTATCTCTAAGTAGGAGGTCCTTGTTTAGACTCTATACCCACATCTTGGTTTTTTCCTATGGTGTTATTTCTCCCTTTCCAAACAAGAGTCTATTTCAAGGAAAAAAAGAATCATTGGTAATTGAATCTAAATGATTTCCATTTGAGGAAATCAAAGACATAGTACCAAAGCCAAATTTTTAATCATTTTTATTTGTAGACAATAGATGTTGTCATTCTAAGATGTTTGTTTTAGAGATGATTATATTAACTTTATCTAAATACTAACTTTTCCCTTTGTTGAATCCCCTTTGTAAACCTCATGAGTGTTAACTTCCATATTTTTTTATTCCTCAATAGTTTCTCCTTCTTCTAAGACTTATATTTCTTCCAAAAGTTTCCCCCCTTCGGGAGACATATCATGTAGTGTACTACCATCCCTCTCTCCATAATTTGAACCTTTTCAATTGAAACCCTAACATACTCTTAGGCAATAGACTTCTTATTTTCTTCTTTCATTATTAATGAAGTGACCATACTTATTTTATTTTTGATAAGACTAATAGCATTGTCATTAAATAATTGACTAACTTAACCAATTGCTAAGATTTAACTAGAGGGTTATTTGTATAGGGAAGACTCTGTTCATTTTTAAACTAACATAAAACTTGGAAATAACATGCCTATATTTCTTCAAGGTAACTTTATTAGTAGATAATTTTTTTTCTAAAAGAGCTATAAATAGTCTAAAATATTTTAGGGTTCTATAATTTCAACAAATACTTAGGAAACCAAACCAATGTTACAGGACCTACCACAAGCAAATCAACTGTAGGGTCAAATCTAAGTTTTCAATTACAAATTGAAGTTTATTTTTGTGGCATTTATGTAAATGACCTTGACCCTCATGTTAGAACTTTAATAAAGTCCTCTTCATTAGCAAATCTTAAAAACAAAATCTATCTACCATAGCACTAAATGAAACACTTCCTTTTATTTTCCAGACCACTATCAACCTATTTTTGACCTAAATCAATAATTATCGTAAAGGGAGAAAATTTTCCAACCATATTATTATCTATGATAGATATCTAGCTTCATCCATAAAAAAACCAAGTTTACAACAATACCTTCATTAGTCATCTAAAGTATCAAAACTTTTCTTCCTTCATTCCTAAAAAAACTAGATCTAAAATCTTTTTGAATCCATGATGGATATCTCAACCCAACAAAGAAAAAAATGTAATATTTACTTCAAAAATAGAACTTGAAATGTGGGCATCAAAAATAGAATTAAATTATTACATGTCAAAAATAACTCTAGAGGCATGTACATCAACAATAATACTTATGACTTGGGGAGCATCCAGGGGCCCTTGAACAACCTTCCATTATGTAGAATCCTACAAAGAGTTATGAAAAATAAAACCCCATTAGATTGTGGAATTATTATTTGTTGTTAATTTGGATACAATACTTAAATGCTTAATAGGATGTAGATGGTGTATTTGTATCCTCTATGAATATGTGAGGTGAGAATACCATAATTTTAGTTTTTCCTCTCAATATAGATCAAAATCCAACAAAAAACTTTAGCATATTTTGTTGATATCCCACTTAATATTAGGTGACATGCATTTTCCTTTTATTTTACTTTTAATATAGATTTTGATTAGGCTAGGGAAACTTGTATATATATTCTAGAATCCAAACATGTGGCAATAGTGAAAGAATTTAGTTGTCCATTTTTCATTCAACCTATTTTTGTAGGGCATGAATCCATCTTCCAAAATATTTAAACTTTAAATTTAAACACAATGTGAAGAAATTTGTTTCCCCTTGAAATAAAATGTAAAATAGTTGGAGAATACTTATGGAAACTAACTAATTGCTGGACTGACTATGTGTGTGTGTGTGTGTGTATGTATGTATATGTATATGTATATGTATATATGATTAAGCTCTTAACAATTTGTGATTTGAAAACATGAATAGACTATTACCATGCAACTCAAATTATTTAGGCTCAAGGTGTATATGGTATGTTCGGCCCCTCCATGAGAATGCAAGGTAAGAATGGTGTAAGAATATACTTTCATGTTTTTATAACAACATATTGATATTTTGGAATCATATATGAAACTAAAGAAAGACCAACTCAAAATATAAACTAAGATATATTGTAATAAAAAGAAAAAATATAAAATAAGAATAATTTTTTTGGTACATACAAGATTTCCAATTGACTTAGGATTCTCTTTCATGAACATTTCTTCTATCACATAATCTTAGTAATTCCTTTGTCCTAATGGTCTAGAATTCATGTTAGGTCTACATAGTACTAGTAAACAAATTTTGTAATTGTATTTTTATATTTAATAAATGTTGCTCATAAAATGAAGGTAACTCCATGTCAAATATTTGAACTACTTTAATGCATAGTATGTCAGAATGCTTTATCATGATTAGTTTGATGTCGTTTGATAACCAAATAACAATCCTCTTAACTTAGTGTAAGCTGAAATGTTGTGTTCTTATGAAGAACATAATTGTTATATGATTTGAAAGAAATGTTTCATAATAAATTTACTTAAAGGTTTGATATTGTAATGAACTATGTAGTAATAAATAAATCTTTGGATTCATATTATTTGCAAAATTATTTATTGACATGTGTAGGTAAGTGATTGCGATAAATAATTAGTTAAGTACATTATATCTTGTAGATAAGAGGATAATTTGAGATACATGAATTTTTTTTTTCATATATATATATATGAAATTTATTTTTCTATAGATAAATACATTTGATCGGTACATATATACACATGAAACTAAACCCTTAAAAAATAAAAGGTATTGAAGTAAAATTATGTGAACTCGTCAATGGACCATTGATCTACTAGTGAAGTTGAATGACTCCAAATGAGCTGTAATTAAAAAATAAAAAAAAATATGTAAACCCTTGAAAAATATGCTACTCACATCATGTGAACCATGACAGGGATCTAATCCTGTCATTTCATATTGCACCCTAATGGGCATAAAACTAGAAACAGATTATAGTGTTTTTTTTTGTCATATTCAAACATTACAATTGTGACCTTCGGAGTTAGTTTAGGTAAACGACAAAAATAAATAAATAGAGGTCGCTTCTGAATATATTCGTGCACTTGACTCTAGTTATAATATTTAATCGTATAGAAGGGCATATCAACTACCAATAATTCGCATCAAAATGGATGACGTAAACGGCCGGTAATGGATTCAGCGATGGTAAAATTTGCAATTCTATCGGCCTAACAACTGTATATATTTCTCTTTGTGTAGTTTAAAATTAGATCTTCATCTGCCTGGAACAAGATAATCTCAAGTGGTCTGCCCAGAATCTTTGCATCAAGTGCGAGATTTGAAAAGAATTTCAGAATATCTAATCTGGGTATGTGCAAACACAGAAAATATATAATAGCCCTTGTTTATAATACCATATATTCTCTTCTCCGTCCGTTCTCTTAAGGATGAAGGATGGAGGAGATTACCCTAATCTGCAGAAGACTACTTTCGACGTATTAGGCTTATGTTGCCCTGCTGAGGTGTCTCTGATCGAAAAACTTCTGAATCCTCTGGAGGGAATAGAACGGGTGTCCGTAAATCTTTCTTTAAAAACAGTAACAGTTCTACACGACCCATTTTTTATATCTTCAGCACAGATAGGTGGGTAGGAAGGAAAACATAAATCTGTGGTCATATTAGATATGTTGTGAAACCCATCATGATTAATAGTTTCCATGGTGCTGTGAACAGCTAAGTCTTTGAACCAGGAAAGGCTAGATGCAAGCATTCAAGTATCTGGGCAAATAAAAAGCAGTAGAAAATGGCCCAGCCCCTACACAGTGGCTTCTGGTGTTTTGCTTGGAATATCTTTCTTCAAGTATTTCTACAGTCCTTTAAATTTGGCGGCTTTAGGAGCCGTGGCTGTCGGCCTTCCACCCATAGCACTGAAAAGCGTTGCAGCTCTCCGGAGTTTTGTATTGGATATCAATGTGCTTGTGATTATTTCAGGTCAGTATATTTCCATTTTAGGGTATTTGGGTAGTCTCATTAATTTGAAACATGGCTGGAAGTTTATCCTCAAATTCTTTGTAACAGTGGCCGGCTCCATCGGTTTGGGAGAATTCTCAGAAGCGGGATCTATTGTTTTCATGTTCAGCCTGGCGGAGTGGCTAGAATCTAGATCTAGTGATAAGGTGAGAAAGGATTTTGAAGCATTATCAAGATTATGTGAAATTGAATTGGTTTTACATATGATTCAATTGTCAATGGTAGGCGCGAGCAGCCATAGGAGCTGTTATGAACCTGGTTCCCCAAACAGCCGTTATTGAAGAAAGTGGTCAGAAAGTCTCTGTTAAGGATGTGGAGATAAACACTTTGATCGCTGTGAAGGAAGGAGAGATTATACCCATAGATGGGACTGTCATCTCAGGGAAGAGCTCGGTAGATGAAAGCAGTTTAACAGGGGAATCCCTGCCTGTGGAGAAAGAATCTGGGGCAATTGTCTGGGCCGGTACCACGAATCTTACAGGTATTTCATTCTTCATTTTACCAGTTCAATGAATAGTTTTTGGACAACGAATTATGTGTGACTCAAGCTTTGTGGGTCACCCCAAATAAGGGTACAGGCTAAATAAACCAAAACCTGCAATTTTCACATTTATTTGTGTTTTGTCATTTTGATAAGTAATTAAAGAGTGCCATCCAGTTTTCTCCAAAAGCTTCAAATACAGCATACCCATCCTGTGGTCCGGCTGAAAATGGCCCTAAAATGGAGTAGAGTAATAGTTGGCATGGGTTTTCATAGTTCTTGAAGTATTCAAAGATTGTTTCATAAATTAATTGTCATTTTCGAATCATCATCTTAAATCACATTCAATAATCCATAGTTGTTTTTGAATTATCATCTTAAATCACATTCAAATAATCTATTGTCGAATCATCATCTTAAATCACATTCAATAATCTTCATCAAAAGAAGAGAGTCGAAACAAGATATTAGATAATGTACTCAATTCATTAATGACGCCTCTCCCTGACTTTCATCCAATGCTGCAATTATTAGGTTATCTGAGCGTAAAAACTGTGGCATTAGCATCAGAATCTGCAGTGTCAAGAATGATAAAACTTGTGGAAGAGGCGCAGAACCAAAGGTCTCGTACAGATCAATTCGTACAACATTTTGCAAAGTACTATACACCAGGTATACCATTCTGGTGTTATAATCAGTACTGCTTATGCTTTCATTTCCAAAAAAAATCATAAAAGAGAGTCTAATTGCAATTAGGGTGGTTCAAAATCCAAATGGGCCGCAGCTGTGGTGTTGATGGCTGCAGGAATATCACTGGCAGCACTCGTTCATGGCCAAAATGAACACCACTGGCTGTACTTATCTTTGGTGCTCCTGGTGACTGCTTGTCCCTGTGCATTGGTCATATCAACTCCAGTTGCCACAGCTTGTGGTTTGGCACAAGCTGCCCGAATGGGCCTCCTAATTAAAGGTGGAAACTATCTAGAATCCTTGGGAAGGCTAGAAGCAATAGCTTTTGATAAAACTGGAACTTTAACACAAGGAGAATTCAGAGTGGTAGACATGCACGTCCTAGATGACAGCATAGACAGGCATAAGATACTTCACTGGTAAGTTATCGGTCTTCTACTCAAACACCAAAGAGCTAATAAATACTCATCCTATTTGATCTTTAAGAATAAGCAGTTATAAGGATTCATCAAAATCCTTCAAATTTCTTGGCTATGACAACAATAGAAAAAAGTTAAATTCTTTGTTAGTTTTGATTTGACATGGAGTTTCTGTTCAGGATGTCAAGTCTTGAATCCAAATCAAGCCATCCAATGTCAGCTGCTGTTGTAGCCTATTGTCGTGAACAAAAAATTGAACCATCAGCAGCTGTCACAGAATTTCAGTCTCTCGAAGGAGAAGGAATCTTCGGTATTATTGATGAACATAGGATTCATATTGGTAATGCTCGATTATCCAACCGACTAAAATGGGTCCAAGGTATTGTTTACCAACTTATATCTCATTTACTGTGCTGCATTTTACCAAATCTGAAGGGATAAGTACCATTTACAATTCTGGGTCACTGCAGATATATCAAATTCATGGGATACCCAAGGACCAACTGTGGGATATATGGGTGTAAATGAGAGACTTGTAATAATCTTTAGTGTTGCTGACAAAGTCCGCGTTGAGGCAGCTGAAGCTGTAAACGATCTCAAGGTATTTATTTTCTTCATAGGGCATTCCATTGATTTCAATTAACCTTGTTCAATAGATGCTGTGCATAATTGCTTTGGCTTTTGATTGTGTAAGTTCTTTTTATAAATATTTCCAATCAGTTTTTGCCAAGAGGACCTTTTCGATGAGATCATTGAGTATGATTTGAAATTGTGATAACAAAAGATATACAGTCAAATAACAATAGAAAATTGTACATTATTTAATAGACTCATATCAACTATTAACTCAGGTTACTGAAAAATTCAAAGTAAATTCACTATTACTTGTTTTAAGAAGAAAAGTTTACCATTTAACACCACACCTCCATCACTCTTTCCTCCTCTTAATAATGGATCACACTATGTGTGGCTGAAACATTCAGAAGACATACCAAGTCAAAATCAAAAGTAATTACACAGTACTTCCTAGACTTTGAAAAAATTATACCAACTATTAAAGATACTATTAAAAAGAATTCAAAAATAAAATCATTACTGCTTATTTAAAAAAAATAAATTATCATTTAACTTCATCACCTCAGGATAATAATCTTTTTATTTTAATATAAGGAAAAATTACCTTTGCCATTGAAACAGCTGAATTTTAAGAAAAAGCTCACCCAAGTAGAGATCAATTTAAAAGATATAAAACATTAATTTATATGATTAGTAAATCCAGCAGAATTCCCTGCCCCAAGTTGCTGAGAATCTCCAACAACTTTTGTCTGAACTTGAACTTTGATGCATAAATTGAATCGATAAACATTTTAAAATAACTAAGTCAAGTATCAGGAGCCAATAAGCATCTCTATTTCTCCAAGTAGGGTCATCAAAATTTATACTAACATAAAATTTATCAATATTTTAATTAAAACTCAGACAGAAAAGTCAAACACAACATCAAAACTTCATTCATCGCAAATCCTCGTGATGTCATATACCATGTTCTATTCCTTTTTATAATGATTAGGTTTAATTATCAATCATATTCCAGAGTCAATTTGTAATAACATATTACAATGTTACCTACCCAGTGTAATTTACATAAATTTTGAAAAAGTATGTGGAAATTATAATTTAATATATTATTGCTATTTTTTATAAATTTGATAAATAATTTTAATCTTCAAGTAAAAAAAATAAAATCATTAAATAAATATTCTAATATTAAATAGATATTATCTGTTTTGAATTTATTTACATTTATCACATATTATAAAATCTAATATTTAAGTTGAGGGTTCAAGATTACTTCAAATACTCTTTTGAATTGGTTTGCAATCAACATAATATAAGGCATTCATCCATATCACCATTAAACTAAATAATTATTTTGAATTTTTTTACATGAATGTGATATAAAATTATTATTGACCATTTCACCATTAAACTAAATAATTTTTAAATAAATACTATCTATTTTAAATTGATTTACATTTAGCACATATTTTAAGACCTAATATTTAAGTTGAATACTTCAAGATACTTTCAACCACCTTTTTTTAATTGGTTTGCAGGCAACATATTATAAGACATTCATGGAGTGCAATGGTCAATTTTGATCAATAAAAATAAGACAAATTCTCTCTACTTTTTATATGAACATGATATAAAACTATTATTGACTATTTCACCATTAAACCAAATCATATTTAAATAAAATAAAGAAAGATAACCTCAATTTCATATTGATTTAATTTTGTGCTTCACTAAGAACTAAAAACTTCCTTCAATACTGGCAGAACCTAGGAATCCAATTGTCTATGCTCACTGGGGATACTGCTGCTGCAGCTGAAATCATTCAGAAAGAGGTACCAGCATTTCAAAACATGAAAATTAAATTAGATTTTAAGATTACAACAGATTCATTTTGTTTATTCTATGTTTCTGGATTTGATTGTTTATCGAATTCTAGCATTCATGTATGGTCATATTACATGAGTCATCATCAGAATTAGGGAGAGCTCAAGAAATTGCTTCTTGATTTTTACATCTTTTCGAGCTCTTTCTTATTGTGATAATGATTCATGTAATGAGACCTTAAAAATTAATATTCAAATTTTTACACAATCAAATTCAAAAATATAAAATATATAATTATATAGATTGCAAAAATCTGTTTCCACATATTTAACCTGAATTTATCTCACCATTCCATTTTTTTCTGTTCAGGTGGGCGAGATTACAGTTTATTCACACCTATACCCAGAAGACAAGGTAAAGATAATTGAAGAACTGAAAGAGAAGGGCATTACTGCTATGGTGGGAGATGGGATTAACGATGCACCAGCTTTGGCTGCAGCAGATGTGGGCATAGCTATGGGCGTGGTAGGTTCTGCTGTAGCCATGGAAACATCTGACATAGCTCTCATGTCTAATGACATCAGAAAAATTGGTCAAGCAGTGAAACTAGGGCGAAAGTCACTAGAAAAAATATACATGAACATTGCGATCTCCATAATTACAAAGGCTGCAATATTTGGTCTTGCTTTCATAGGACATGCTTCATTGTGGGTGGCAGTGGTTGCAGATGTAGGAACTTGCCTTGTTGTAACATTCAATAGCATGCTTCTCTTGGGTACCAAGAAATTGGATAATAAAAATAACAGAGACAAAATTTCTGATAATGGTTTGCATGCAACAAACACATCGAGTGCATGTTGTTGTTGTAAGACGCAAATTCATAGTGAAGATGATGAAGATTTGAATTCGGGAGAAAGAGATGAGATTATTGTTGAAGTTAGATCACCATTGCTGCAACAAAATCTATGCAACGAGGAATGCTCAATTGATTTTGATGATAAATAGTATTCAAAGATTTCACTTTGCTTTATTTTGAGAATAAATATATTGTGTCTTGCATCTTGTGTGCTAATAATACAGTAATGTTTGCATGTGTTAATGTTGCGTTTCAGTTCAAATCTGCAACTTTTTATCACTTGAAAAATAAGAAGTAATAAAATTGAAATGAGTGTACTCAATATACACGTAGATCTATTGTATTATGAGTCTATTTAGTTCTTAAAAAATGCGAGTAGGCTTAGAAAAAGCATAATATAGCAATACGATACAATTTGTTGTATCAATAAATTTATGCACATTGTCAAGAAATATTAAAAATATAAAATATGCATCATTTATAATTAGATGATTCTTTCTTTTATCTTTTTAAGATAAATATATTTGTTACCTATTTTTGATGTCCAGGTCAAAAATAACTTCTCAATGAGCTTAAGGTTTTATTTAAAAGATTTGAGGAGCCTTTAAAAAATAAAAGAAAAAAAATGGTTACTGCAAATACTTTTTAGCTTTGTTTTCAATATTACAACAATAAAAAAGAGGGCAACTAATATCTCCTTGATTTTGTTGAAATTCTAAAAAGGCTTCAAAAGATAACTCCATGTTATATATCGACAAATGAAGGTCAAAAGAGAGTCAAAACCATTTTTAGAATCAAAGCTTTTATGTTGCATGGAAAAATAAAATGGTAAGGTTGTGTTTTGTATGTGTCATAGCATCAACATGAAGCAACTCTCCATCTAACACGAGTTCAACAAGGGTCTTGCTGAGAGAGCTCGAGTTCCTTTTGCAAATCTAAAACCCTATTCTTTCTACAAGCCTTCTTGTTGTAACATGTCCATCATGGTGGCCACAATTATTCCAAGTTTTCATGGAGGATTCTGATGGAGAAAATCATGTAGTTCTTTCTTTGCTTGCATTCATAGAAGAAAGAGATCGTGACTCATTTTATTTTCAGATTCAAGCATTGTAACAACAATAGATTTTATGTGTTTTTAAATTAAAAAACAAATTCTTTTTGAACAAATTCTGGTTTCAACATTGTCATATGAATGATTTGATCAAAATACTATGATTTACTATCAAGTCCTTTGTTTTTGTCTCATTGATGCTTTCGGAAACAAGAAAATTTCATAGAAAATTCAGGTTATGTGTTGTTTATCTGATTTTCAACAAGTTGCATGTTGTGAAAACCTCAATTTCCTTCAAACAACATTAAAAACTTCGAATCTTCACATGAAACATTGTTGAATTTCACGATCTTAGTTAAATTGTGAGTCAAATTTTAAGTTTTGAAGTTGATAAAAGGTTTAGGACAACAAGTAGTATCATCCATTTTGGTGTATCACCTCCTTTAGATTTAGAATTTCATTTTCAGTTATCTTCCTATCTCTTTTCCCAATCAAGTCAATAATTTTAGGAGGTTTTCAAAGTGAACCAACCCTTCATCTAGAGGTTGATTTCCATTATAGGTAACTCACAGACCTGCAAATCATCCCATGTTTCAAAGGATTACTGAGTTTTATACTTAGCATTCATGGTGCAATCCTTGTGACAATATTTTTGGGCACACCTGGTGGGAACATTTGATCTATCTCATCTCATACAAGTTTTATTTTGTTGTTGTTTTGGTGTGAGCAACAATGATTCTAGCCTTTTGAGGCAACAAATATGATACTTGGTGACTCATTTTCTAGTGACTAACAACTTATGAGAAGAGTATGAACCAGATCTAATTCAACTCAAATAGTGCAAACTAGATCAAGCTCAACTCCATTTGAGTATTTGCAGTTATCACCACCCAAAAGAAAAGGTAGAAGAATGAGAAGAGTTTCTAATTTTGGTGTATCTAGGAGAGCACAATCTACTCCTCCCAACTATAGACCTGTGAACTTTGTTCCTAGAAAACAAATACCACCAGTAAATCTAGTTAATCATATGGCTCTCAATCCTCCAAGAGTCTAGCCTCTTGTTCCTTTTGGTCAAGGAATCCCCCTAAACCTTGCCTAGCATGATGACATACCTATAGCGCTATTGAAGACTTTACCTTTCTTTACTGGAGAAGATCAAACCATGACCATTGAACATATAAGGGATATAGCTTCATTGTGTGGAGTCCACCTATAATGGTGGAAAAATGGTGAATGATAGATCAAGAAGGAAACTACCCTTTCCCTCAAAGAGAGATGAGAGTTTCCCTATTGATTACCTTAAAACACTTTTCACCATGTTACATTAGGAAGTGGAGAGGATAATTCACTGGATTCAATCTCTCCACATGAAGATGGTAGATTAAATTCTGAAGAAATTAGGAATGTTAAGTTGATCCCCTCTTCCTTGTGTGAAATGAAAAGGAAATTGATTGAATTATGTAGTGAAAAAGTGACAAAGAATTGATTATAACTTGAGATTGGAATATGGGATGAAGTTGTGCACCTAGACCTAACAGTAATATGTCGAGATGAAGTCACCCTACAAATTTGACGAAAAGTTGCCCGGACCATGGCGGGAATGTACACGGTCCTCAGAAAAATCCGCGAAATGAAAAGGGTTTTTCGACCTCTGCAAATGAAGCCCGAATCTGAAAGTACAGCTGTGCACCTACAACCTACACACATAAAAGAGAGGAAAATGGGTTGGGATTGGGGGTTTGCCTTTAGGTCAAACCCCAGTTTTGGAATTAACCAAGTAATGAAAGAAAGTACTTGCACGTAGCTGTAAATGAAAGATTGAATTGTAAATCACCTCAAGGGAGGTTCTAGTAGCAATGTTGATATAAATGCTTCTATGGAATTGAATGTTGGAATCAATCTCCTCTTCAATGGTTGAATCTTTGACTTGAATGCAACACCTAGCCTTGAAGGGAGACTTGAGAATGCTCAATGCTGGAAAAGAATGCTTGAATGCTTGATCTCTTATGCAGCATGACCTTATTGAAATTCCACTTATTGAACTTATGAAAATGAGAGAGTGAATACCCCCTTAAATACATGTTAGTGGATTTGAATTTTGTCATGGTCTGACATAGGGGAGGTTTCCTGCCCGAGGCACAACCCACAAGACATGCTCTAGGAAAGGTCCTACCCTAAAATAGGGCAGGGACAGGAGCTCCATGCCTCTATCCTAGGAGGAAAAGGGTGCCATGGCCCTTTCCAAGGGGGGACAGTGGTGCCATGCCCCTTTCCTACCCCTTTCTCCAGGGAAGAATGTAGTCGGGGTGATGTAGAGGCCAAGGAAGAAGCTATTTTCGCAAGCCGAGCACTCTTCAATCTCCAATCGGGCCAGAGGATTCGAGTTCGCATGTGTGAGGACCCTAATGTAGTCATAAATTGCTAGGGTCACAATTTTATGACACTACATTTTGCCCCCACTTTATTCCCTTTATCATTCACACCTACCACATATATAGTATTATTATCAATCAAGTCTTGGACCTTATTTTTCAATACAAAACATTTCTCAGTATCATGACCAAGTTGACAATGAAATTGGCAAAAGGAATTATTATCAAAGTGAGGAGATGCAAGTTTGGAAGGATAAACTTATTTTATAGGAGGAAGTTTGATAACATTTCCTTGCAATAACTAAGACATAAGACTATGCAAAGATTCATTCAAAGGAGTAAACTGTCTTTCTCTTTGAAAACATTTAGAAATAGAAGGCACACCTATTGTAGCATTCACATGGTTGTTGTTGATTGGATCATTGAACTTGATGAAGCTTTTTGTTGGTTTGAACTTCACAAACGGTTGTTGAACACTCTCCCCGTTATCACTCGGAGCCATAGGAGTGGATTGCTCCATTTGACTCACAACCAGTTGATAATTATGCAGTGTTGCGCACAACTGTGGAAAGGAAGTAAACTCAGACAAAAGAAGCTTTTCCCTGATATCTTTTCACAAATTAGAATTGAATTTATTTGAATATCATTATTAGGTACATGAAAAGAAATTTGAGCACACAAATGCTTATATCTACCAATGAAATCAATCACTTTTTCTTTAACACCTTATTTACAATGCATTAAATCAGTCAAAGTGATTTTAGAACCAATGTTGTTTTGAAATTGTTGAATGAAATCATTTTCTAGTTGTTGAAAGGAAGTGATAGAATAAGAAGGTAGAGAGCAATACCATTGTATAGCCTTATCTCTTAGTGTTCTTGTAAACAGTTTTGCAAGCAATCTTTGATCATAAGCAAAAACAATACACAAGGTTTGAAATGTTTTGACATGCTTAAGAGGATCAATATTTCCATTATAGAGTTCCAATTGAGAGATCTTCACATGTTTAGGTGGCATGAGTTTAAAAATATCAAGAGAAAGTGGGCTCCCAACATCAAAGGTGGGCACACTAAACTTGGATTGACTCATGGAAGCAATTTGTTATTGTAAGGAAGACATGGTTTGAGCAAGATTGTTAATTGTCATTTCGGTAGAAGAATTGATGTTAGACATAGGTGATTGAGAAGGTGGTGTGATGATATTGAAAGAAGGCATGGACTAAGAATAAGGTGGTGGGACATTATGATAAGTAGGCATGGGTGATGATTGGGTAGGAAAATGGACACTTAAAGGAGGAATAAAGTTGTTGAAGGAATTTCCCCCTTGTGCCACACTGATTGGTTGAGGAATAAGAGGAATATTCATGGAAGACATAGGTAATGATGGAGGATTAAATGAAGAAGAGGGATTTCCCCCATGACCAATTGTTGTAGGGATGAAATTTTGAGTTGAAGTAGCCATGATGTTAGATGTGAAAGTGGGAATACTAGTTAGACTATAATTAATCTCTTAATTTTAAAAATTTTCTTGAAATTTGAAATGTTGAATTTACAAGGTATTTCCGATGCTAGAGGGATCAAAAATCAATAAAATTAGCCAATCTTTTGGATTTAGGCTATTAAATACAATCATAACAATCTCCTGAAATTTTGGGGAAAAAGTTGAGGACTGTGGCGGGAACACACATGGTCCGACCAACTTTTTTAAAATTTTAAGGGATGGATATTACGATGATTTTAAAGCTAACCCCAAAAAATTGATGAATTTTACGATCTCTAGATGGGAAAAATGAAGGTGCAAATGTGAAAATAGGACCCTATTAGGGTTTTGAAGAAAAACAGGAATTGAATTGTAATTTTGAAAAGGGTCAAACCTAATGGATAGGGACACCTTGAAAAATGTTCAGAAATCTGAATGTAAATGAAATTGATTTGAAATTCACACAAAATCCAATTAATTTTAAAAATTAGGGTTTGATGACCTAACCACTTAATTTTGAAATTTGAATTTTGGGAAAAAGGGGAATTAAAAATTTGAATTGTAGGATTACAGAGAAATCTGAGAACAATCAGAAATCGGAATATTAAATGGAAATCCAATTTTTGCACAAGTTTATGACGATTTTTGAAAATTAGAGTTTTGACAAGTAACCTCTTAATTTTGGAAATTTTAATTGCAAATTGAACAAGACAATGAGGAAATTGAATTTGACAATCAAAACAATTTTCAGATCTAAGATAATCACACACAATTTTTACAAATCACAAGTTCAATTTTAATTAAAAACTAGTGTTTTCAATGATTTAACCACTAAGTTTGCAGAAATTTGAAACTTGTAAATGAAAAATATGCAATGTTGTTCCAAGGAAGCATGCAAGACATCGGGTTCACCAAAATGTAATAGTGGAAAAATTGTGAATGATAGATCAAGAAGGAAACTACCCTTTCCCTCAAAGAGAGATGAGAGTTTCGCTATTGATTACCCTTCAAACACTTTTCACCATGTTACATTAGGAAGAGGAGAGGATAATTCACTAGATTCAATCTCTCCACATGAAGATGATAGATTAAATTTTGAATGAATTAGGAATGTTAAGTTGATCCCCTCTTCCTTGTTTGAAATGGAAAGGAAATTGATTGAATTGTGTAGTTCAAAAGTGACAAAGAATTGATTATAACTTGAGATTGGAATATGGTATGAAGCTGTGCACCTGGATTTGGCAGAAATATGTCAAGACGAAGTCGTCCTGTGAATTTGAGGAAAAGTTTCTCGGACTGTGGCGGGAATGTACATGGTCCTTCGAAAAATCCGTCAAACGAAAAGGGTTTTTCCGCCTCTGCAAATGAAGCTCATCCAAATGTACAACAGTGCACCTGCAACGCACACACATAAAAGAGAGTAAAATGGGTTGGGATTGGGGTTTTACCTTTAGGTCAAACCCCAGTTTTGGAATTAACCAAGTAATGAAAGAAAGTACTAGCAAGTAGCTATAAATGAGAGACTGAATTGTAAATCACCTCAAGGGAAGTTGTAGTAGAAATGCTGATAGAAATGCTTGTGTGGAATTGAATGTTGGAATCAATCTCCTCTTCAATGGTTGAATCCTTGACTTGAATACAACACCTAGCCTTGAAGGGAAACTTGAGAATGCTCAATGCTGGAAAAGAATGCTTGAATACTTGATTGCTTATGCAACATGACCTTATCAAAATTCCACTTATCTAACTTATGCAAATGAGAGAAAGAATTCCCCCTTAAATACATGTTAGTGAATTTGAATTTCATCACGGGCCGACATAGGGGAGGTTTCCTGCCCGAGGCACAACCCACAAGACATGCTCTAGGAAGGGTCCTGCGCTAAAATAGGGCATGGATAGGGGCACCATTCCTCTATCCTAGGAGGAAAAGGGTTCCATGACCCTGTTCAATGGGGGACTGTGGTGCCACACCCCTGTCCTACCCCTTTTTCCTAGGCAGAATGTAGTCGGGGTGATGTAGAGGCCAAGGAAGAAGTTGTTTTTGCAAGTCAAGCACTCTCTGATCTCCAATCAGGTTAGAGGATTCGAGTTCACATGTGTGAGGACCCTAATGTAGTCGTAAATTGCTAGGATCACAATTTTATGACTCTACACCACCATATCACAAAAAAAAATGTTGCAATCAGACTTCTGGTGGCATCATTTAAAGGTAAATCTCTTCAATGGTTTAGAGAGTTACCTATCAATTCAATTTCTACTTGACATGAGCTAGGTGATCAGTTAAACAAGCATTTTGAAGATAAATCTAACCATTTATCATTGTTAGAGCAGATAAGTACAATAAAGAGAGATCCTCAAGAGAAAATGTTCGATTTCAATTTTTATTTTCAGAAGACATGGAAAAGAATCCATGTCATGATAAGGCCTACTCCTGCACATGCTTTTCTATCTTCTCTCAAGGCCCTTAATAGTGACATCTCTATTATGATTTAGTCTATGGGTGGAAATACCCTCCCAAATGCTTTTGATATAACTATTAGAGCAGAAAATTATTTTATTCAAGCTAGCAAGGTAGATCTTAGGCCTCCAATGCTCATTTTTTCAAACATGCAACCCTTTTTGTCTCTGATAGAACCTCCTATAGTTTCTATCCCACCTTTACCAACATTAAATTATCAAGTTTGAGCCCAAACAAATAATTCTACACTCCCAAATTAGGACTTTCAAGATTTAAAAAATGAGATGAAAACCATGTTCAAGTAACCCAATATTGAGAAGCAGGTAACCCAAAACACCAAGCCTTACCAAGCCCCTTATCAACATAATCAACAGAATAGGCCTTCTTATCAAGTTAATCCCAAAGGACAAATAAAGAACTACAATGCAAGGCCAAATATGTCTTATAATCCAAACACTACTATCTCATCCAAGGATATTGTTCCAGTGCAAAACAACATAGCATCAAATTATGAGTGGTTTTACCCTTGCAATGAACCTCATAATCAGACTACTTATTCAAATGACATGCTACATCAAACTCTCATGGCTCAAAATAACATTGCTATCCTAGAAGATATCATTCAAGGAACTTATGAACATCAAGGTTCTCATTGTGAACTAGGTCTAGATGTCACATTGGTTAACTGGCAAGGTGAAGAACTTTATGGAGTGAATCACCCACAAGCTCAGAATCAGTCCTATACCCTTATTGTAGTGAATACAAGGTCCAAAAATAGGGCTATTGGTATAGGACAACAAGATGATAAAGGCACAAATCAGGTTTCTACAAGACAACAAACACCATCAGGACCTCCACCTACTTCGAACATGCAGATCCTACCAAGAGGACAACCAATAGTTAACAAAGATTAGACTAGAATCCAAGAACAACTAGCACAAGTGCAAGGAGATACTACTGCTCAAAAGAGATAGAAAAAGATTTGCACAAGTCCATTCAAAATTTTGGATCAATTAAAGTAGAAACATGTTAGTATCTTAATGTGGGATTCCTTAGATCTTCCAAGGAAAAAGGATTTTCTGTAGAGTGCCTTGTCTAAGCTTTCTCTATTACAAGAGCCTCCTAGAGAGCAGACCAAAGTTGTCCTCTATAATAACCCTCAATAAAAGAAAAATGAATAGAAAGTTCAATAAGTTTAACCTCCTCCTTTCTATCTAATTTTGATTATAGACCAACACCTAGTGCATACTTGTATGATTGATTTAGATGCAAGTAGTTTTTTCATGCCAAAGAAGATAGTTGATAGGTTGGGTTTGACATATGATCCTCTTTCAAAAGGGGTAGTCCAATTAGATGGGACAATAGTAAGCATGATAGCTGTGATTAGGAATTTGGGTCTTACCTTACACACATGTCCAAATTTGTCAATTCCACAAGATATCTACATCATAGATCTTCTTGTAGAGGAAGGAATTTGTTACCTCTAAGATAAAAAAATATTAGAGAACAAACTATCCACCACTACCTCACTTAAACTGGTGCTAAAGGTGAGCCAAGGGATACAAGTATTACAATAAATGAACACAAAACTATACTAATGAAGTTGTAGAATGTAAAAGTATAAACAAACGAATAATGAAATTCTAATTGTTAAGAAAATATAGAAGCAAATATGAATTATACCAGAGAACTTATTCAGTCTCAGGTTTTGGATGACAGCACACCACGCAGATGTCTATGTGCCACACTATTGTTTGTATGAACAAAGACTTGAGGACATGTCTAGAATGCCCTAAAATTCACCCTTAGCCACACATAACTTGTTCACCACCTGCACACATAGAGACAAGGGAAAATATTGGGGTTGTATAGGGGATTGCCTTAGTCAAACCCTCATTTTGGTGTTTCCACTACAACAGACAGCTAGATAGATAGATTGGATAAAATATAAATTTAATAGAAACTCACCTCGCTTAATGGAGGAAAACCCCTACTACATGAGATGGAATATGAATGATAAATGCAATAGAAACAAAACCTACTTAATGGAGGAAAACCCCTATTGCAATAGATATGAGATGAAATGATAAATGATAAACTAAATGTACCTAGACAATAGATACATTAAAAAATAAAATAATGCAAAATATAAAATGTTGCAAGATAAGAGATAAGAGAGAAGATAGAGTGTTCCAACCAAATCCCTCTCTTGAGATAAGAGCATGATGAAGCTTGAGATGGTTTTGCTGTTGCAAGATATTTGCTAAGTATTCACAATGATTACTAACATCTTTAGAACCAAGAGAATGAGAGAATGATCTTTTGAGAGCCTTCTTTCTAGGAGTGTCTATAGAGACAAATGAGCAAGAGAATCAGATTTTAATACAACATTGAATAGGCACAAGAAGGCATTACAGATGAATTTTAGTGAAGGGGCATGCATCCAAAAACATTTGATGTAGGATATATGATTTTTATTTAGGAATTTGATGGGACACAAGTGCAATGTGAAGATGTCTGCGTGATGTGCTACCATCCTCACCAAAATGGACCTTAATGAGGCTTTGGGGAAATTAGAGGCATTTTTTTTAACTCATGATGTCAAAGTAATGAGATCTTGAACATGAGGCTCACAATAAATGTACCACGCGTAATGCGTGTGTGCCATAAATGCACTGGGAATAATTTAAGACACTACACTTCCACCTTATTTTGTCATGTTCTTTTCTAGATATTTCATAGCTAAGTTGGATGGATATTTGTCTTTAGATTGGTTACACATGCTATTTAGAATGAGATATGGTACCAAAGTGACCATAAAATCAGAAGTGTTGGCCAAAGACCATATAGAATCATATGTCCCAAGTGCTATTAATGCCAATTTATTCATACAAGAACCTGATAAAAATACTAGTATCCAAGATCCAAACACCCCTATATAAGGCATACCTAACATAGTTTTGGATGAATGGGCAACTAAGAATCATGAAGATAATCTGTTCAAGCACATGGAAGAAGTAGGACTTGGTATCTACATGATTCATGAAGAAGGTATGAATGTCCCTAACCTTGAAAAAGATGACAAATAGTAGTGCAATCAATAGTACAATCATTAAAACAATGAAGTTTGGCAACTTTATTTTAATGGGTCAAGAAGCAAAATTGGTTCCGGGGGTGGTGCTATGTTGATTTCTCTTGACAGTAACAAATACTATTCAGTCTTTTGATTTTCTTTCATCCATACTAATTATACAGTTGAATATGAATCACTTGCACATGGTTTACAATGGGCTCGAAAGAAAAATATCTGTTGTTTGTAAGTATTTGGTGATAGTGAATTAGTGGTAAATTAGGTAAGAAACATCAACATGATAAAAAATGATGTTCTCAAGTTGTATAAGCATAGGATTTGGGATCTTATGGAAGAGTTTGATGCTTTTAACCTGTTGTCCATACTTAGAAATCAAAATAAGGAAGGTGATAGGTTGGCTACCTTAGGTGCTCAATTTAACATCCCAAATGAGGTAAAGAATGTTGAGGTGCAACAATATGCCAAAATTGTTGTTAGGCCTTCAATTCCAGATAATAGTGTTAATTGGCAAGTGTTTGAGTTAGAGGAACAAATTGTTAATTTTCTTATTGAAGAGGCTAAGTTTGCAGCTGGTAATCAACATAAGTTTGTGCAACAATATGAAAATCAGATCCTTCAATTGAAAACCAACAAGTTACCAACAGGGTTAGTAACCCCTGAGTCAATTTTTAACACCGATGATCAAGTTAGAAAAGAAAAAAGTAGCATGTTTGTTAAAGAAGAGCACTATGAACCTATTGAAATCTTCAAATATAAGCTCCCGAATATTGGCAAGGTATGTATAGTTGAAGAGAAGCATTCATTTGTTTTTCTTTATTAGGAATTTAATGACGTGTTTGCATGGAAATATAAAGATTTGAAGAGATTTAATACTGAGTTAGCCTAATAGACCATAGTGTTGGAAGCCAATCTAAAACCCATGAGGCAAAATCAAAGGCCTATCAACCCAAAGCTTGAGCATCTCATGAAAATAGAACTGAATAAGCTAATCCAAGCTAATATCATCTTCCCAATAAAGCATATATCTTGGGTTTCTAATTTAGTTCATGTGAGAAAGAAAACTGGTGAAATTAGTCTTTGTGGTGACTTTAGAGATATTAATAGGCATTATCTAAAAGATCATTACCCGTTTCCCTCAATGGAGCAAATCCTTCAAGTGATTTCAGGTTCAGATAGATTTTCATTTATTGATGGTTTTTTTGGTTATAACTAGATTTTAGTAAAGGAGAATGACCAATTTAAGACAACCCTTACTACAAAATAGGGTACAATGGCATACATAAAAATTTCATTTGGTTTGTCTAATGTAGGAGCAACCTTTTAGAGGGAAATGGATATGACTTTCCAGGGTTTCATGAATAAACTGGTATTGGTTATCTATGCAGAAGAGGGATGTCTTTTCCTAACCGATGCTTTCTTTGTAAGGAAGCAGTTGAAGATGTTGATCACTTGTTACTTCATTGCTCCTTTGTCCAAGATATTTGGGCTCACTTCTTTAAACTCTGGAGTATTAGTTCGTGTTTCCCTTTCACCTTGATGGATTGTTGGTCTTAATGGTCCTTCCCCTTGGATAACCAATCTCTTATGGTTTTATGGAATTTTATGCTTCCTCATATTGCCTGGGGCATTTGGAAGGAAAGGAATAACCACATCCCCAGAGAGAGATTCTCTAGCTATAGTGGTTGCTCGACATATTCAAACATCTATTAAGGAGAATTTCATCACTTCTTGCCCTTCCCGTAAGATTGATCCCACCATTCATTTCTCCCAATTGGATAGGGACGTTATCGATAGATGGCACATTGATTGGGATGTTTCAAGACCTACTGTTAAAACAAAGCACATCAGACCCAACATTGCTTGGATTGCTCCTCCCAGAGGATGGATCAAAATTAATATTGATGGGGCACGCAAAGGAAATCCTGGGCTAGTAGGTTATGGGGGAGTTGCTCATGATTACAATGGTAGGCTTGTCTCGGCAGTGGCACTCCCATTGGGTACTTAGACAACCATTATGCTGAGGCAAATGCGGCCTACATTGGGCTTAAAATGGCTATCCATGGTGGATTCAAGAAAGTCTCATTGGAAAGTAATTCACTAAATATAATCAAATATTTGATTAAAAAGACTGCCCCCAGTTAGAAAATTAATCATTTAATGTAGGAGTGTTTCGATATGATTGCCAAGTTTGAGGCAATTCAAATTTCGCACATTTTGAGAGAGGGTAACAGGCCTACAAACCACATGGCTAATCTCGGTGTAGCTATCTAGATGATGAGAAAGGTGGTGGGAAGGGGAATCCTTTCCATTGGAGAATGCCGAAAATCTCTCTCTAATTGAGCACTAATTATGACAACTTTTCACATGTGTAAAGCTATTCATAGAAAATTGTGGCGATGACCTTCCAGATTTTTCCTGTGGGTCTGGTTTGTTTTCATATGTCTGAAGCTTGGTTTAGTGTTACTGGTAAAACTTACAAAGGCATTAATCTTATGGGGGGAGACAAGAATGAATTGGAGTCGTCTTCATGCTAGATTTAAGAGAAAAATGAAGAGGTCTAGAGGGAAGTCATGGACGAAGACCTATGGAACCATTTGTCTGAAAAATCCATGGTCAGAACCACCAGTTCACGAATTTGTTTGTTAGAAATTGAAATAATGGGGTTATAAGCATGTATGGGGCAGAGTTCAAGATTGATGAACCCTTCATCACTAAGATTACTTATCTTAGCAAGGAGGGTAAAAAATTATATAGGGAGAGGAAAAATTTGAAGGAAGCTCTCTCAATTTTCTATGACAAAAAGAGTGAAAGAAGCAAAGTCAAGAAGAACTCGGATGGAGGCTACAATCGAAAGGACCTTTTGAAGCTCTGGACAGACATGGCCGAGTTTATTATGAGGTACATAACCCTCGATGGATGCTATGCTAGTATCTTCTCCTATCATTTTACTATTCTGAACTACCTTAGGCATGATAAAAGAATTTCAATCTCGTTTTATTTGGTTTCTTCTCTTGAGAATTACATTCATAATCATTTTGAGAATGAGGAAAACCTAGTTTTGTGTGATGAGTTAATCCTCCTAGTTATGGAGTTTGCTAATGCTCATGAGGTTAAACCCTCCCCTTCTGTGAGAAACCCTAAATCCTTAGCTAGGTAGGAGGTGATGATGTTTCAGATAAGAGTTTGGTGAGGCGGAGGGCATAATTGCTATGGACTGGAATGACATCCATGTTTCAAATGATTCTAAATATAAGCCCTTGGAGGATGAGGGTTCCCCGCCGAAGCCCACACTTGACACAAATAGTATCAGAAAAAATCTACCTAGACGAGCAATGAAAAAGTTGAAATCCCCTGTGTCTCATCCCCAAAATTTGGGCCTGCAAAATCCTAAAAAGCAGAAGACTGGAAAAAAGGTACAAAATCAAGGAAAAGGGGAAAATGAAATTAAACTCGATATTCCCCTTAATGTGGACCCCGATGAAATTAAATATAACAAAATGGATGTTGACAAGCTCCTAGGCAATTTGTTTGTTAATCGGAAGAAATGCTTCTGATGGTTTTTTCGTGAAATAAATTTCCTGGAATAGGGGATCAAGGTTATTGTGGAATCTTTCACTGAGAATCCGACACCTGATAAAACTGATAAACCCTTGAAGTTGTCCCAAAAAATCATGGAAGATATTAAGGTCATGAAGACAATGTTGGCATTTTTTATGATGATGTTGTGATTGTCATTGATGGACAGACACTTGCTTTGAGATCGCTTTTTGTATGTATGAGTTATGCTCAACCGGTATTTGTTCCAACCAGTATTATGTATTATATTCTTTAGACTATCGGTGTTTTGCAGAAAGTTTTTTCCGATCTCAAGCGGTATGAAGACCCAAGCGGTATGAAGACCTCAAGTGATTCGAGGATCACAAAGTGGTACGAAGGAACAAAGCGGTTGTTATCATTTTTCCCAGTCTTCATTTTGACAAACCGGTAATTGGTAAAATGTGTGAACCGATAATCGGTTAAATGTATGAACCGGTATTACTCTGTGATGAGTTACCAACCGGTATTTTTTTTTGTGATGAGTTATCATCCACTGACACTTTGGTGGTGATTCTGTGTCATGTTACCAAATGTGTCCAGATGTACTGAACCTAGTAACTTGCAATGTAATCCTCTTAGACCGACATGAAATTAGATTCCTTTATAAGGACATCATGTCTAAGGTTTTAGATGTTAGGGTTTTAGGTGGTTGATAAGGTTTTTGTATGTGCGATCACAAAAGTAGATTAGGTCTATGTGAAGAAACAGTGTGGAAATATTGAAGACTGAAGTTATGCTGAAATGCATTAACAATGAGCTATCGAGGATCTAACCAAGCATACTGTGCTAGTATTTAGATCACTCACTTGTTGATTACTCACATCTTCGACAAGTTTGAAACCCTTAACTGGGTAGGCCTGACAAAGCCTTTGTAAATCCTCTAACAAGGTGGTTCACAATTGTGGATCTGAAATCCTCTCACAAGGTAGTCTTTAATCAGACTTATCTCCTAATAGAGATTGAGAATCCTAACAGGACCTGTTTTGGTGAAGAACATTGTATGACCTTAACCGGTCTGGTTACTATTCTGCAGATAGTTACTTGTGAGTTTCATCTCACCATGGTTTTTCCCATTTGGGTTTCCACATCAAAATCTCTTGTGTTATGGTGATTGTGCTCTTGTGGGTGAATGCCTTATTTGTTGTTTGGTTTGCATTTGTCTTAACCGGTTTGTTAGTAAAACTGTTATACCAGTTTACTGCTAAACTGTTTAAGTGTTTGTGTTTAGTATTTTTTGGTATACTAATTCACCCCCCCATCTTAGTATTCATCAATTGGTATCAGAGCCAACCTTTCTATAAGTTTAACCACTTGGAAGGAGATATGGGGGAATACACTGTGAGGGACCTTACTCATCATCTCACTCAGACTGAGAAAGTCTTTGATGAACTCAAAGTCAAATATAAAGCCTCTCTAGCAAAGAGAAGAGAGCATGTTGAGAAACTGATGGAGCTTACTGAAAATAGTTCTTCTGATGAAGTAGACATGGAAGCCCTAGTTGAAGAAGTTGAAAAACTGAATGAATCTAATCCTAACCTAAGAAGGGAACTGGAAGGAATGACTATTAGAATGTGTCAAGAGCTTGAGAACTAGAGGAAAGCTGAAGGTCTAGTAAAAGACAAAGATCATGAGATTTCCAAGATGAAGCAAGAAATCAGTGCACTTACCGCTCATCTCCAAGAGAGTAAAGTGGAAAAAGAAGAAATGCAAGGTGAACTAAACATGGCTATTTCTGAGAATGCAACCTTGAAGGAATCCAATGCTGCTATTTCCAAAGAACTCATTGAGTCAAAGGAAATACTTTCCAAATTCAATAAGAGTACTGTTAAGCTAGAACAAAAGCTCAAATCAACAAAACCGGTAAAGAATACCACTGGACTTGATTTTTCTGGTTATGAGGAAGGTGAGACCTCTGGAACAAAAGATGGAGCATCAAAGAAGCAACCGACACCAAAGGATAAAGGTAAGCAAAAGTTCAAACCTATTTTCTTTAATTGTCTCAAGGGAGGACACTCTACCAATGTATGTAGAAGTAAGGCTTACAATAATTTTCTCTACTTTCTAAACAATAAGCCTAGATCCAATAGATTCAATGGAAACTGTTATGCATGCAAGAAGTTTGGGCATAGAGAATTTGAATGCAGGTCAGTTACACACAACATTGGAAGATATCCTCAAAGGAGTCAAGGAGTTTTTCCTGAATCCTCTGTAAATCGGAATCCAAACCGCTATAATTCCTATGACCATCAATCAGGTGATGGTGGCTATCAAGTAGCAACCGGTTGGAGAGAAACCTATTTGATTTGCCATGGTAGCAGTCACATTGATGCAACATGCAGGAGGAAGAATGGTAAGATGAACAATGGACCATGGAGAACACTTGGAATGGTATGCTATCATTGCAACAAACCGGGACACCCTGCTAGAACCTGCAGAATGAGAAAGAACATATCAGATGATATACTGATCACTCCGGAAGGAAAGATTGATGTTGAAACTGTTCAAGAAGATATGAAGACAACATGGAAGAAGAAACCTGAAGAAGTGTTACAAGAAGACCCGATTTCTGCACCTAGTGTGGAAGTTGCTGAACTGGCAAACTAAGCTTCATAAAAGCTTAGGGGGAACAAATCGGTGAAATGTTTCGAACCCTCGGTTTACACTGGTAAAAGACCTTATTCAATATGTGTTACCTGTCAAGTGACAGAAGACCGGAAATGGTAAAAGGCAAAATTAGGGTTTATAACCTAATAATGGAGCATTTATTATGGTAGGTGAAGAATTTATTTAAAAGGGATTTTCAAGTCATTTTCACTTATCAATTTATGAGTGAAGAAATTCTCATGTGTAGAGCGACCAAAGGTGATTTGTTTTGCGATTCTGAGAGATTTCAAAACTTTGAAGTAGAATCCAAAGATAGTATCAATCAGTCAAGTGAAGAACACTAAGCGGTGTTCCAAGCGATCGAAGTGGTGTGTTGCAAGCTACAATGTCAAAGCCCTAAATCTTGATTTGCGAAGGTATTTTATGAGCTTCTTTGTTTATCATGGCTTCTGCATCACACTCCAGTTCAAGTGCACCTAGTGATTCAACAAATTTCATACAAAGGAAGATGAAATACAATGCCCTATTCTAGATACCCGCTGGTGTTATAGTTGAGGAAGGTATTTCAGATTATATTGATTACAAAATAGAAGACCTAGGATCCCTAGTGATCCATTCTCAGTTAGGTTTATTCTACGGGAATGACAAAAAGATCAAACTGGAATACAACATCCTGGAAAGAAAGAAACTTCACAATGCGGTCTATTTTCTTGAAGAATTTATAGAGGATCACATCTGCATCATCTTAAGAAGAGTGCACGGTGACAAAATGTATCTTGAGCAAACACATGACATCACACTAGAAGTGATTCATGTCTTCACCAATTTCTATAAGATTGGAGAATTGCCAGCCCTAAGGAAAGTCATTAAGATGGAAATGACCAAGATCGTCAGTTCTATGAGCAACCATCAGGGAATGACCGTTAACACCATCAAGGATGATTTGGTCAAATATGCCTGGATGGTGATCAGATACCAGACATTCTATGCTAGTAGAATAAACTCTGTCTCTGCAGCAGCAGTGAATGCCGCCTACAGAATGATCATGGAAGATGCATCATTTGATCTATGCACCTGTTTGTAGAGGCAACTTCTGGTAAACTTGAAATCTATCAAACAAGACAATGCCTTGAGATTTAAATTTGGACAACTGTTAGAAGGTTTATTTTTCTATTTTCAAGGCTATTTTCTGGGAGTTGGTGATATACAATGGTTTACTGACCAACTAGTTACCAAGAAAATCAGAGAAAGTCTTCAAGTGGTAGGAACTGGTTACCCTGAAGTCCTGAACAAATACTTTGGTGAATTCAGATGCAAGATGAGCCAGAGGATGAGAATATCTGGCGATATTGTCAAGAAGTATGAAGAGGACATCTTCTTTATCATCAGAGTAGATGAGTGCATAATGGAGGTGGTTGAGCCCAAAAAGGAAGAAGTGGAGCCCATGGGATATGAGGTGATGTATGACATGCTTGATGGCTATGCCTCTACCCTACTTGCCTCGCCTCTTGATTCAAAGAAGAAGAGAAACGACACCTACTTGGAGAGGGTAACATCGGTTGAATAATCTTCAATGAAGAAAGGAAAGGCAGTTCCATCAGTATCGGCACCGGTTACTTCAGCAAGTCCTAAAGTGACCAAGTAGTCACTGGCCAAGAAGAAACCAAAAATTGCACCTACCAAGGTCTTAGAAAGAAAGCAGAAAACTAAGAACACCTCACCAGATTCTGAGGATACAGAACCTAAGGTACAACCTAAAAAGACTAGGCAAACAAGGAAGAAGACAAAGACAACCAGCAATAAACCGACATCATCAACACTGGTAAATATAGACATTTCCTCTTACAAACTAGTGACACATTATCAAAGAACTATCAAGAATATTAGGAGAAAAGTTCTAAGTGATTTAATAAATCATTTTGATGATTTTAATGACAATGAAAAGGAGGAAGTTGAATAGGAAGTTATTCAATATTTATGTATTAACAACCGGTTGCCATCAGAGATTAGATCTGTGACACCAGATTATTTGTATAATTCTTTAGATAACAAATGGTGCATTGCCATAGAAAAGGAACAAGAAATAAGAGAGGAAATTTTTGCACATATTTTCCTGACGTGTCAAATTCAGAGCTATATGAAGTTATGGATAAATGCAAAGGCTTCTTCTTCATGAGAGACTCCTGTTACTGGAAGGGAAAGTTCCTAAAGTGGTAAAAGATACACATTCACATGCCAAAGATGCTCTGAGGTTGCACCAAGTCTCTGAAGCCAATAAGAAGGCTGAACAAGAACCAAAAAATGGATGAGGTATATGACAGTGAAGGAGAACCGGTCACTGAACAGATGGACACAATTGACGTTGATGCTTTGGATGGTGAAAATATCACTCTGGATGTAGCAAAGGAAAAGGCTGATAAAGAGAGAGTGGACAAAGAAAAATAGGACAAAGAAAAGGCTAATAAAGTGCAAGTGGAGAAAGAGAAAAAAAATCAAGAGGAAGAGAAGAGGAAACAAGCAGAAGAGGAGAAAAAGAAAAAGGAAGAGGAGAAGAAGAAAAAGGAAGAGGAGAAGAGGAAAAAGGAAGAGGAGAAGAAGAAAAAGGAAGAGGAGAAAAAGAAACAGGAAGGGGAGGAGAAGAGAAAAGAAGAAGAGAAAAGGAAACAGCAAGAGGAGAAGAGGAAACAGGAAGTGGAGAAGAAGAAAGAAGAAGAGAAGTAGAAGGAAGAAGAAAGGAAGAAGGATGAAGAGAAGAAAAAAAAAGAAGTAGAGGAACAAAAGAAGGCAAAAGAGGAAAAGAAAAAAGCCGAAGTGAAGAAGGAAGCAACAAAGAGCACACATGTGGATACACTAAAGGAAACCATTAGTCAAGCCAAACCGGCTGACATTACCAATCCCATTGACTTCCAATTTGCAAATGAATCGAAGATGCTCCAAAGCATTAAGCTTGCTCAAGAGCGACTGGAAGCTTTAAGGAGGAAAAAGTAGCAAGACATTATTCAAACTGTGGTGGACAAACTTACCAGTTTGATTCCTGATACCAACCTCCCTAGTACCAATTCCTCTTTGGCCCAGCTAAAACTTCTATGCACAGTCGTGGAGGATTAGGTACAAAGCCTCGAAGAGGTTGCTAAAGCTAACGCATAGAAGAAGCATCAAAAGGAACTAAACACTTCCTTAGTGAAGAAATTGCACAAGCTCCGGTGTGAACTTTAGAAAGAGCAGAAAGACATAAGAGATGCTATGGATGAGGGCAAATTAATGGTCAGTAAGATAAGCCAACCCCATCTATTTTGTGATGATGTACTTGCACAGAAAGAAAAAATGCAATATGATTTGTAGGCATTTATAAGCACCTTCAAGATGCCCTATGATTCCTTTACTACATATGGGCAAACTGTTCACCAGTTTCAGCTCCAGTCTGCTAGAATAGAGTTGGAGATCAGCAACCGGACCAGAGATTTGTAGGAACTTCAACTGGTTCTACTATCCAGATTGCAAATACTTCAAAAATGCTATCTCAATCTGGATGCCTTAACGGTCACTCAAGAAATGAGCACCATTGATGCCATGGAAGAACATGTATCCCAGATGTAAATAGAAAGTGAGGTGGCTACCTCATTACGTGAATCATGGTCCTTATCCATGAAGACCTTCATGCAGGATTTTACATTGGTTTCTGATAAGTTTCACTCATTATTGTCATAAACATTTATTATATTAATGATAATGAGAAACAGGGGTTATTCTGCAATACCTTGTCATTGTTGGCAAAGGGGGAGTAGTATTTTGTATTTAAAATTTTGGTGAATGCTATGTATGCTTTCATGTTATCTTTTTAAGGGAGTAGTATACACTGTATTTTCTGCAAAAGGGATAGTGCATATGCTTAGGGGGAGTAATTTTGATTATGGCATAATTTTTTTGTTGCAAAACACTTAGATGTCAAAATTTTCCTAAGTGTTGCCATCAATGCCAAAGGGGCAGATTGTTGGCATTTTTGATGATGATGTTGTGATTGTCATTGATGGACACACACTTGCTTTGAGATCACTTTTTGTATGTATGAGTTATGCTCAACCGGTATTTGTTCCAACCGGTATTATTCATTATAGTCTTTAGACTATTGGTGTTTTTCAGAAAGTGTTTTGCGATCTCAAGCGGTATGAAGACCCAAGCAGTATGAATACCTCAAGCGGTTTGAGGATCCCAAAGTGGTATGAAGGAACAAAGTGGTTGTTATCATTTTTCCTAGTCTTCATTTTGACAAACCAGTAATTGGTAAAATGTGTGAACCGGTAATTGGTTAAATGTATGAACCGGTATTACTCTGTGATGAGTTACCAATTGATATTATTTTTTTTGTGATGAGTTATCATCCACCGACACTTTAGCGGTGATTCTATGTCATTTTACCAAATGTTTTCAGATGCACTGACCTAGGAACTTGCAATGTAATCCTATTGGACCAACATGAAATTAGATTCCTTTATAAGGACATCATGTCTAGGGTTTTAGATGTTAGGGTTTTAGGTGGTTCATGAGGTTTTTGTATGTGCGATCGCAAAAGTAGATTAGGTCTGTGTGAAGAAATAGGGTGTGGAAATATTGAAGACTGAAGTAATGCTAAAATGCATTAACAATGAGCTATCGAGGATCTAACCAAGCATACTGTGCTAGTATTTAGATCACTCGTTGATTACTCACATCTTTGACAAGTTTGAAACCCTTAACCATGTAGGCCTGGAAAAGCCTTTGTAAATCATCTAATAAGGTGGTTCACAACTGTGGATCTGAAATCCTCTCACAAGGTAGTCTTTAATCGGACTTATCTCCTAACAGAGATTGAGATTCCTAACAGGATCTATTCTGGTGAAGACATTATATGACCTTAATCGGTCTGGTTACTATTCTGCAGATAGTTACTTGTGAGTTTCATCTCACCGTGGTTTTTCCCATTTGGGTTTCCACTTCAAAATCTCTTGTGTTATGGTGATTGTGCTCCTATGGGTGAATGCCTTATTTGCTATTTGGTTTGCATTGTCTTAGCCGGTTTGTTAGTAAAACTGTTATACCAGTTTACTGCTAAACTGTTTATGTGTTTGTGTTTAGTATTTTTTGGTATACTAATTCACCCCCCCTCTTAGTATTCATTAGATAAAACATGAGGCTAGGATTGATAGGTTGGAGAATGAAATTGAAAATTTAAAGGACAAACTTAAGGGCTTGGTGGAGGTTAGTAAGGGGGCAATATATAACAATGTTGAAGGCCTCAAAAGAGTCAATGAGGAAATTGCCTTGTAAAAAGATCATATGACCAGATTTGAACTATCCTTAGACATTAACCTGGATAAGAAAATCTAGGATATGTAGGCATCTGCGGTGTCCTCTACCTGGACCAGGAGCAAAACACAGGAAAGAGACAGTTCGAGGTTCATCATGAAAGAACTCCAGGAGATCAATAATAGAGTGATCTAGAAGAATGCTGAGATTTTGAAAGCTCTTAGTTGTTTTTGACTGGTGTTTCTTATTTTCGTTGTGTTTTCTATGGTTTGACTTGCTGGGGTGACTCCCCTGTTTTTGTTGTTGTTTAGCAACTAGTTAGTTTCTGGTGAACTCTTTTTATTTTTTGGATGGATTTGGGTTTCAGGTCGTAAAACCCATTTATCTTAATCAAAAACTATTTTTTCAAAGAATGCAGAAGAACGTTTTGATCACTTAAGGCAAATCTTTGAAAAGTGTAGGGAATATGGAGTATCTCTAAATCCTAAGAAATGCATCTTTGTTGTCCATGAGGGTAAGTTGCTTGGCCATATTGTTTCCAAGCATGGAATAACCATAGATAAGGAAAGAGTAAGTGTTATTTTAGCTTTACCTTTACCTTCTCATAAGAGAGGTCTTCAAAGCTTTCTAGATAAAATCAATTTTGTAAGAAGATCCATTCCTAACTGTAGACACATAAATCTGTCCACTTAATTAAATGAATATTTACTATTTATTTGATTGTTTAACCATCAATAATCAGTTAATTAAATTAATATTTAATTAATTTCATCCCCAACCTCTTCTTCTATTAACTAAATAAATTATTCATTTTATTTAAATTAATTCATTAAACCACACTCTAACAATCAATTAAATGAATAAAACATATTTATTTAATTTAATCCCCTTTTCTCATTTAAATAAATAAATAAAATATTTATTTAAATCCCTAAACTACTCCCCCCACTTGCATTCTCCTACAAATGCAAGTTGCACTTATTTGGTTGAAATAAAGTAATTTATTTTCATTAAAATCCTATTTTCTCTCACCCACAAAACCCACTTGCTCTTTTAATCCTCTTCTAGATTCTTCTAATCCATTCTAAATTATCCTAATCCCATCCCCTAATTATTGTCACATTCCTAAGCAACTTGAAGTCACTTCTCAAAGCCTCAAAGTCTTTGAAAAGTATTAAAGGCTTTATGTCTTCAACAAGTTAACCCCTAAAGTCCTCCAAACCATTAATGTCTCTTACATAACCATTCATGGCTCTTACATAACCATTAATGGTTAAAATCAACTCACCCACATGGTTAGAGACTTTCCCTCTAACTCAACCCTCATTTGACTCATGGCTCTCTTCAAGCATTTATTGGTTTGACCATGGTTATGCACACTAACTCTTGCACAAGAGTTTGTCCATTGGATAAAGGCATTATTCATTGGATACAAGCTTTATTCACTAAATCAAGCCTAAACCTTACCTCCAAGGTAACCTTCAAGTCATCTCAAGCATTTAATGCTTCTTCCCTCTCCTCTCAAGCCATCTCATGTTGACATTTGTCATCTTGGGATTGGGTTGAAATCCCTCACATGGATCATAAACCCATCAATCCTAACCCTTGTTGAGATTACTCAATCTCAACCATCCATTTCTCCATTTTTCCTATAAATAGAGCCCATTCCTTCTTCAAAAGGATCCAGATCCAGAAATCTTGTATGCATCAAACTTATAGTAATTTTGAGAGAGCATTTAGAAGCATTTTTCTTTGTTATTTTGGCTAAAATTAACATAGAACAATTAAGATACTTTCTCATATTAGCTTGTTTACATTTGCATAAATAGTTATCTTCATTTTTCATAATCTTGAATCTCCATAAGACATCCATAATAGTGCAAAAAGTTGAGGGCTACACTCATGTGGAACTTGGAGAGGAGAGGAACAAGAGAGGGGCAACTATGAGCATGTTGGAGAGCATCTGGGAGGGTTTTATCTCATTCCTTCGTTTTTGTATGTTTTTTGTTATCTGTTTTATATCTCTTGATATGCATGTTTAGGATCATAGTTTCATTTGTGTTTCATCTTTGATTGTCACTAACAATACTAACGACTTGTCTTATGTTCTTGTGTCCTTTTTAGCATGCATCAACTTCAACATTGCACTCATGTTTTCTTTTAGCTTTAGGTTTAGTAGGAGTGGCAAGGATATTATAACCATTCTTAACAAACATCTAGACATCATAACCTAAGGAAGAGAAATAAGTTTCCATTCTTAAGCTCCAAGAGAAATAATTTGAGCCATCAAACATTTGTGCAATGGTGACACACATATAGCCATTGTGTTCACTAACAAGAATCTACCCAAGCTGGAGAAAGATTATCTAATAAAGGAACCTAAGGCTCTAATACCAATTGAAGGAACACAATGGAACACTGAGAGGGGGATGAATCAATGGTAACAAGAAGTTTAACTTTCTAAAAAAATAAAAATTTAATAACAATAATCTAAAACTATGAGCATAGATATTGAACACATTTGCACACATACACACAAGAAAAACACATAACACTAGATATACGCGGAAAACCCACGGTGGGAAAAACCTTAGTGAGAAATGCTACTGGATTCTACTACTCCAATCCAACCTCACAATGAAAAATTGATTACAATGTTTATGGGCACCAACCCCTAGCTTTATGGGAACCAACCCAAAGGAGCACCAACCTCTGGTCTGAGCACCCACTTAGATGAATACAAAAGGTAAATAATAAGATTAAATTGGTGTTAGATTCATGTATGATGGTTGTGTTTGCATTATCAAAAAGTGGTGTATGTGCGAATAAGCAAATTCATCCTTTGGTGTGGTGTATTGAGCAGAGATTGTTGCAGGGAAGACAAATTTTCTTAACCAGAACTGTCATCAAGCATTAGGAGATTCTATTCTTTTAGTTCATCTTTGTCGGATTGTAGTTCAAATATTATTGTAAGGTAGTGAACCTTCCCTGAGGGTTGGAGCCCTTTGGGTCATCATATTTTGAGTGGTGAGCTCTAGGTAGTGTGCCTGAATGCATGTGCATTTCCCATTGTAATATTTACATATACTATTGTAGACTATCATTTTATTGTGGGTAGGTTCCCACCGTGGTTTTTCCCTTGACCAAGTTTTCCACGTCAAATATTGGTGTTATGTGTGTTGTTATTGTTGTTATCTTTCTTTCTGCTATAGTTAATCAGATCTAAGATAATGCTTAATTTTTTGAATCTGGTGAAAACTAATTCACCCCATATCTTAGTTTTCCTTCCTTGTTGTTGCCAACAAGTGGTATCAGAGCTAGATCCTTTGAAAGAAGCTTGACCACTTGAGGAGATTTGGGATGAAAACCTATGTGTTGAACAAGGAGAGTCCTAGATTTGATGGAAATAATTATACTATATGGAAGGACCAGATGGAAGTTCACTTGAAGTGTCTTGGAGAAGATTACTGGAAGATTACAAAAAATTTTTACAATGTTCCTTTGAATGGACCAGTTACTACTGATGAAATCAAGGAAGATTAAGATAACATAAGAGATACGAAAGCATTGCTAAGTGCCTTGACCGATTCAGAGAGGACTAATGTGATGGGACTTCAGATTGCACATGAGATATGGAAAAATTTAGAGATCTTGTATGAAGGAGATGCACAAGTTAAAGTTCCTAAGTTGTAGAGTTTGAAAGGAAAGCATCAGACATTGAAGATGGGAGAAAATGAGAACATAACATCCTTTATGGCTAGAGTGAATGAACTTGTTATCAACATCAGATGTATTGATGGAACTCTTGAGGAAGATGAGATTGTTTTAAGGAGTTGAGATCCTTTCCTTCTACTTACAAAGCTAAAGTTTATGCTATTGATGAGATCTGGAGTGTGACTACTGTGACAAGAGATATGTTGGCTGATAAGCTAGCTGAATTTGTGAATTTGGAGAATCACATGGAAAATATGAGATTGCATTTAAAGCCTCTATATCCGGAAAGCAAAAGTATGATTAGGGAGAAAGTTCATGTTGGGTTTCTAGATATGAAAGAGAAAAGAGAGAGAGGGAAGAACACGAGAAAGAATTGGATGAGATTGAAGCACTTATTTCTCAAAGATTACCTAAGGGAGCTGATTAGTATAATAGAAAGTTACCTTTGAAATGTTTCTCTTGTAATAAGATAGGAACTTTTTCTTCTAGGTGTCCTGGAAGAATGTCTATTTATGATAAGCATGAAAGACATGATAGATCTGACAAGAATGATAGATATGAGAAGCATAATAAGTATGACAAGTCCTATAAGTCTAATCAGAAGTACATACATCAAAAGAGATGTTATTATTCTGTTGATGAAGGTGTGATAGATGAGGAATCAGAGAATAGGAATTCAAGAGATGAATTTGTATTTATTGCTATCAAGTAAGATGATCTAAAACCAGTGAATCCTACAAGTTGAATTGTTGAGGAGAAAGCTTTGGTTGCAAAGATTTAAGAGAAAGATAAAAGGGTAATTGACATCAGTTGTTTACATGATATGACAAGTGATAAGAGTAAATTTGTGAATATGGAAAGGTATGATGGTGGTATAGTGAGATTTGGAGATGATAAAGCTTGTGTGATCCATGGTAGAAGTTCAATATATTTTGATGGTAAGCATAATACTAATGATGTCTTGTATTTTGAAGGTTTAAAGCATAATCTTTTGAGTGTTGGACAGATGGTTGAGAAGGGATATGATTTTCAATTCAAGAATGGTAAATAGAAGATCCTAAATGCCTCTGGTATAGAGATTGCATCAGGGACTAAGACTAAAGGTAATATCTTTCACTTGAATGTTGGTGAGAAAAGTTGTTTGATTGCTTAGATTGATGAAATTTAGCTGTGGCATAGTAACATGACATGTTAATTTTGACTACATGATAAGGATAAGTTCCACTCAAGCTATTAGAGATTTGCCTAAGATTTTAAAGCCTTCTAATCCAGTATGTAAAGAATGTCAGTTGGGAAAGAAAACAAGAATTTCATTTAAAAGCAAGCTATATACATCAAATGGACTATTAGATCTTGTGCATACTGACTTGTGTGGTACTACAAGAGTGATAATCATGCAAGGTGATAGGTATTTCATGTTGTTGATTGATGACTACTCCAGAATGATGTGGGTTACCTTTCTAAGGGAGAAATCAAAAGCATTGGAGAAATTAAAGATATTCAAAGCCAAGGTAGAGACTGAGACATGACTGAAGCTAAAGTGTCTGAGATCTGACAGAGGAGGAGAATTCACATCCAGTGAGTTTGATTCATTTTGTGAGAGGAATGAAATTAGAAGACAATTATCTTCTCCTAGAACCCCTCAATAGAATGGAGTTGTTGAAAGGAAGAACATAACCATTTTGGATGCTTCTAGGATGATGTTGATTAAAGGAAATGTTGTATAAACCTTTTGGAAAGAAGTTGTTAGCACTGTTGTTTACACATTCAACTGGGTGCATATAAAAGGTAATTCCGGTAAGACTTCTTATGAGTTATGGTTTGGTTATGTTCCTATAGTTAGATATTTCAGAGTTTTTGGAAGTAAATGTTATATCGAAAGAGATGAGGATATAAGAAATTTCGATGCAAGATGTGATGAAGGAATCTTCTTGGGTTATTATACTAAGAGCAAGGCCTACCAATGCTATAATAATAGGTTGAAGAAGATAGTGGAATATGCAAATGTGAAGGTTGATGAATGTCATGGGAAGTAGATAAGAGTATGCACATATGAGATTGATGATCAGGATATTGTTTCTAAGCCTGCACAAACTGAGATTCTGAAGTAGAATGCTCTAGTAGAGATAGGTAATTTGGATATTATTGCTATCAATGAAGAAGTTCAAGAGCCTGAGAAGAAGAACAATCAGAAGACTCCAAGGTATGTAAGACTGAATCATTCAGAAAATCAAATTATTGGTGATAAGAATAAAGGTGTAATGACTAGGAGAAGGATTGCAGCTGAAAAGATATGTTTGATTTCCAAGATTTAACCTAAAGATGTTGTAGAAGCATGTAAAGATGAAAATTGGATAAAAGCTATGGAGGAAGAGTTGAATCAAATTGAGAAGAATAACACATGGGAGCTTGTCCTGAGACCTAAAGACAAGAATGTGATTGACACTAAATGGGTGTTCCGAAATAAACTAAATGAAGCCAGTGAAGTGGTTAGAAATAAAGAAAGATTGGTATGTAAGGGATGTTCATAGAGGGAAGGAATTGATTATGAGGATACTTTTGCTCCAGTAGTTAGAATTGAAGTTGTTAGACTATTGCTTGCATATGTTGCCTATAAGAATATCAAGGTATTTCAAATAGATGTTAAGTCAGCCTTTTTGAATGGTGATTTGGAAGAGGAAGTCTACATTGAGCAACTAGATGGATTTTCATTATCAAATGAAGGGGATATGTTATGCCAATTGAAGAAAGAACTCTATGGACTTAAGCAAGCACCTAGATCCTCATATGCTAGACTAGAAAAGTACTTGATGAAGTTGGAATTTTCTAAAGGTATTGCTGATAGTAATTTATACTTTAATGTTTATAATGATAACATTTTGATTGTTGAAGTCTTTATTGATGACATTATTTTTGGAGGAGACGATGACTTGAGTATGAAGTTTGCTGATGATATGCAAAAGGAATTTGAGATGTGTATGATAGGTGAAATGAAATTCTTCTTAGGGTTGTATATTACACAAATTGACAAAGGCATTTTCATTTCTCAATCTAAGTATGTAAAGGAATTGTTGAAAAAGTTTGGGTTAGCTGATTCCAAAACTGTTGGAACTCCTATGGTGACTGGGTGTAAGTTGTATAAGAATGATAAATCTTAAAAATTTAATCAAAAGTTGTATAGATCTATGGTTGGTGGATTGTTGTACCTGACTCAGACTAGAATGGATATTATGCATGTTATTTGTCTCTGTGCCAAATTTCAAGTTGTTCCTAAAGAGAGTCACGTTACTGCTGTGAAGAGGATATTTAGATAATTGAAAGGGATAGTTAACTATGGGTTGTGGTATCCAAAGAATAATGATTTCATGCTATGTGCTTATACAGATGTTGATTGGGTAGCTGATGTAGATGACCACAAGAGCACTACCAGTAGAGATTTCTTCTTGGGAAAGAAGTTGGTTTCATGTTCCATTAAGAAACATGATGCTATATCTCTATCTACTGCTGAAGTTGAATACATTGTTGCTACTAGCAACTGTACTCAAGTAGTTTGGATAAAGAAGATGTTGATGTTGGTGATGATATAATTATGATATTTACTGATGATTTTTCTAGAATGATGTGGGTTACTTTTCTAAAGGAAAAGTCAGATTCTTTCAACAAGTTCAAGGCATTCAAGGCCTTAGTAGAAAAGGAAACCGGTAAGATTGGAGATGACAAGGATCTTTTATAGCAATCTATGAAGTGTTGAGTCCAGATCATTTATCTGTTGTTTCCTAACAGTTGCAACAACATTAAAATCCCTTAACCGGGTAGGTCTTAACAGGCCTGATCTTGTAAATCCCTTCACCGGGTGGCTCATTAATTTGGGTTTAAATCCTCTAGCGAGGTTACTCCTAATAGGGTAAAAGTCCTAACAGAGCTAAGTTGTAAAATCCCTTGATCGGGTGACTCCTAATAGGGCCTGCTCTTAACCAGGCATTTTTGTAAAGCTCCTAACCGGGCTAGGCTCCTAACAGAGCACATTCTCAAAGAGTGCATATTTTGTGGGTACCAATTCCCACCGTGGTTTTTCCCATTTGGGTTTCCACGTGAAAAAACCTTGTGTTCATGTTCTGGATGGATTGTTAAATTGTTCATTTGATGTCTTTAATATATTTTCCTAATGATGAACACTTAAGTTGCTACCGGTAATATTGTGGTGAATCTGCATTAAGTGATTGTTTGATCAGCTACCGGTACTGGTTATGAACTATTTTGTGAAGTATTTTGTAGATTGGCGAAAATTTTCAGATTATCCTTAACACTGATTCACCCCCCCCTCTCATTGTTACCTGGATCCTCACATTAACAGTTGAAGGATATCAGAATTGAGTATGATGAGTCTACTATTATATACTGTGACAATTCAAGTGCTATTAATATTTCCAAGAATCTGGTACTGCACTCTAAAATAAAGAATATATCAATTAAGTATCACTTCTTGAGGGAGAAAGTTAGTGATGAGGAAGTAAAACTAGAGTGTGTATCTACAAAGGATCAGATAGCAAATATTTTTACCAAGTCTTTTCCTATACATACATTTGTCTTTTTGAGAGACAAGTTAGGGGTCTCTACCCCTCTTTATGAGAACTTTGTGCATGGAGATGCATCAATCCGTTGGACTTCATAGTCTTATCTTCTTATCCAAGTTGATGAGTTGGTGTTGCTACTCAGTCAAGGTAGTCAGTGTGTTGTTTATATTTGTGAGTTTATCCTAAGAGGGAGGGAAGCATGATTTGTATTGTATCTTTAGCATTGCTATCAAAGGGGGAGAGAAGCATGTGAAAAACTACCTTATCTTTGAAGCTTTGTGTGTATGATCGTAGGGGGAATTTGTTGGTGATTGTTGATGTTGATTTATTCCTTTGCATTGATTTTTTTTCACATTCATATGTTGCCATCAATGCCAAAGGGGGAGATTGTTGGATATTGCTACTGCTAGGATATGTTGTTGTCATTGATGTCAATATATTCATGCATTTGGTGTTTTGGTGATCCGGTGTTTGCAGAGATTTGATCTAGTTGGTTTATATGTTTGGGATGATGAATCAACTAGAGATATTTCATTATTTATTGATTCCATGATGCTATGTGATGATTTGATTGAGTTGAGGATGTAGGCATCTAAAAATGGTCAACTCTTGTGACAACATACTTTAACATGTCTGTGTGACCTTCTTTTAGGGTTTTCACACCCTATTAACATTTCTTCTATGTCTCACACTTGCTCTTTATCATTTTTCAACATCTTGTCATTATTTTGGATTCCTTCCCTCTTCGATTGTGTTTCTTGCAATTTTCAACTAGATCTTGTTGACATCATCTTCAACTTGTAATATTTGGTCATGATCAATCTATCACATGTCAATCGGACATTGTCAATCCTATTTTGTGTTGAAATAAGGTTTTGTCCTTGATATAAATTATTTTCAATCAATCTTCAATCATCTTTGATCAATTGTCAATCAATTTTGATCACTTTTGGATCCTCTTTCAATCATTAATTATCAGTTAGCCTTGTCAATTGTGATCGATTTGTCATCAGTCTTTGTCAATCTTAGTATCATGTCAGTCTTTTATCAATCTTTGATCTATTTGTCATTGATCTCAATCAATCATCATTTGTTGTCAATTTTGGATCAATTTGTCATTGATCCTTTATCATTTGTCATCTGTCAATTTGATTCCTTTTGTCAATTTTGATTAATTTTTCATTGATCTTCATCAGTAAATCAATATCTGTTCTTTATCAATCATCACATATATATCATTTAATCATGATCGACCTTATATCAATTTTAATCTTGTCATGACCTAATTGTCATCCTTTCACTTCTAATTTTTCTTCTAGGGTTTTATGATTTAATCATTTAATCCTATTAACCTTTCCCTCTAGGTTAAATAAGTTTATTTATTTATCCTAGGTCCCTCTTGTCACAATTTAATACTTTATTTAATTGGCTAATTGCCTCCCCTTTTTGAATTAATTAATAAATAAGAATTATTAATTAATTTCACCTTTTTCCTCATTTCTATTTTCCTAATTTTCTAATTCCTCTTTTCCACCTAATTTTCTAATTTTCGAATTTCAAATCCCACTAATTTTTCTTCCCAACATTTCCCACTAATTTCTCCTCTTTTGAAGCTTCCCTTTGTCATGATTTGTGAAGCTATTTTCGTGGCCATTTTGAAGCTATTTTCTCTCCAATCACGTCATAAATCATGAAGCAATTTTTTGGCCAATTGGTCATAACTTGGAGGCTTAATTATCTCTCAATTTGTCATTAATTTTGCATAGAAATTTGGCATATTTGCACATGGAAACTTGTCAATGATTTTTTCATAAATTTTGTCATTCAATTATGCCATTTTAAAATCATTTCACCTTTTTGGAATCAATCATTCTAATTTCATGATTTTCTTCAATTTTGGTCTATAAATTGAGCTTCATTTTTTCAATCATTTTAACAACCACAACTTGAGTACCCTCATGTTGTCATTTTCACTTTGAAAATTTTCTTTCAATCATGTTTTGAACTTGTAGGTGAAACCCACATAATTTGAGGACAAAGGATAACAATGGAGGCCAAGGAAGGAGATTTATGTATATGGTTTGCGCTTTCGTTTTGAAATTTCATCTTTCTTTCTCTATTGAATGTATTAGGATTGGATTTCATTATAAGTTAGGTTTGTGGTTTCCTAATGATAATGGTTTTGATGCTCATACTTAATTTTCTAGTTATAGCGGATTCCGGTATGAAGACTATTCTTCTATGTTCAGTGTTGTAGTGTTATGGTATTTGATCCGTTGTGCTCTGGTATGACCATATCTCTGGTTGAGGATATGGGAGAGTGTTTAGGATGTTTGTGTATATATTCATTTCATATGGTTCATGATTTTATTCTTCACAAGCTATCTTTCTTGTCTGAGCTATTGTTGTCAAGTGTTCTCGAGTGTTAGCATGTTGATCGATGAAGATTTGATTTAAGTGGTGTTGGTGCAACTATTGCAGATGGTTCTAATGTTCTTGTTGGTGTTTATTAATCATCTCTTATTTGTTTTGATGGTACACATGGATCATTGTGAGTGTTCTTGATGATCTTATGGGTCCGATGATATTCTTTGTGTTATGTAGTATTTTTGGTGGTGTAACGTGTTGCGGTTGATCTTGGAGAGATTTTTGGTGATGGTGCACATTTGAGGAGTTGAATTGTGTCCATTCTATTTTTTTTATAATATTATATTAGTTAGGTGATTAATTTATGTATCATGTGATCTAATTTTGTAATTAGGTGTTGAGGGTTTCACCAACCTTGTAGTCAAGGTTGACGAATTGTATAAATAGGTGTTAGATTCATGTAATTCATGTATGGTGGTTGTGTTTGCATTATTAGCGAGTGGTGTATGAGAAAATAAGAGAATTCATCCTTCGGTGTGGTGTATTGAGCATATATTGTTGTAGGGAAGACAAAGGTGCTTAACCGAAACTGTCATCAAGCATTAGGATATGCTATTCTTTTAGTTCATCTTTTCTAGATTGTAGTCTGAATATTATTGTCAGGTAGTGAACCTTACCTAAGGGTTGGAGCCTTTTGGGTCATCATATTTTGAGTATTGAGCTCTAAGAAGTGTTCCTAAATGCATGTGCATTTCCCATTGTAATATTTAAACATAATACTGTAGGGTATCATATTATTGTGGGTAGTTTCCCACCGTGGTTGTTCCCTTGACTAGGTTTTCCATGTCAAATAATTGTGTTATGTGTGTTACTATTATTGTTTTTATCTTTCTTTCTTCTATAGTTAATCAGATATGAGATAATGCTTAATTTGTTTAATCCAGTGAAAACTGATTCATCCCCCCCCTTCTCAGTTTTCCTTCCTTGTTGTTGTCAATAGGACCAAGGTGCCATACATTGGTCCTGCCCTATTTTAGGCCAGGATCAAGGTGTATGAAAAGGGCAAAATAATTTTTTTTTAATGTTTGTGATGTGTATGAGCATAATCAGGTCTTCAATTAGGACAAGGGGTGCAAACACTAAGGTGAAGACCTAACTGTGATCAAAATTTAATGGGGTGCAATTTTAGGATGCTACACAACTAAGGAATTATGTAAGGAAATTCACAACTTTAGTTTGAACAGGATAACCAAGAAAATAATTATGCAATGAAATCTATAATTTTCATTGAATATATGTTAGAAGGAGGTTGTGATGTATGCCCCTCTTAAGATGTTAAAATAGACCTATGTTTGTCTTAAGGAAGGTAGAAACAAGGATACAAACCTTCATCACCTAGGAGATATCATTTAAGAAACAATGTACATAACTCCAAGCTAAAGTGTGTTTAATTACTTACTTTATCTTTATACCTCTTTTATAACTATCTTATCTTGTCTAATAAAAAAGGAAAAGATAGTTATAAAAGAGGCATCTTGCAACAAGTGTAAAGGATCCTCTTGAGGAATGGATGAAGGAAGAGATCTTCATCCAAAAATATTCACCTCCAAAAATAGAAGAGATATTTGATAAAGATAACATTTTTGGAAGGAGATTAAAAAGAAAACTTTTCTCATTGATTAGGAAAAAGTGGATTCTTAGTGAGGGATTGCACACATTCACTAAGGAAATATTGTTTATAAGAAGACACACCAATTCAAACCAATAACAATTCCAACAAAGGGACATATTGTTGAATGGTTGGGAAAATGAGAGGGGAGGTGAATCAAGATTCGCTAAAAACTCTTTCTAGCCAATCTAGTTATTACTACTTTACAAATTATTCCAATCAGATAAAGTAAGTAATTAAATGAACAACAAGACAAATCAACACATACTAGAGAACACCATAACTTAAATTGCATGGATACCCATTAGGGAAAAACCATGGAGAGGGTTAACTCTCAATATAATATAACTAGTTATAAAATATTACAAATTCTCATTACAAGGCTCACTGCCAAAATAAAAATGAAACTCATTACCAAGAGGACTCAGTCTCCAAGGGGATAAAAAAAATGAACTACTAAGATTGCATCTTACATATGCATGAATCACAGTTCCAATTAAGTTCAATAGACTGACTTCAACCTTTACTCATTTTTCAATAATCTGCTTCAATTACATCTGAACAATTTGTCACTCTTCTGTCTTTATATCTTCATCTTCTTCTATATCTCTCCCGCATACATCTATTGTTAGGCCCAATATGGAAAGCTAATGTATTGAGAGGGGAGGGGTGAATCACTATTCCAAAACTTTTCTTTGATAATAACCTTACTGTTATGCATAGACAGAATAGTGCAGTAACATAAAATAAAACTAAAATAAATAGATAACAATCATACATGATTCACTCCATAACACATATATTTTGGTCATGCAGAAACTCTTGGTTAAAGAGAAAAAATGCGGTGGGGATGGCACCCACAACTTCACTACTGCAATAATAAAGAATGCTCGGTTAGAGCTACATTTAGCTATTTCTGATAGCTTACCCTTTTTGGAGTATCAAGATCAGTTAGATCTACCTTACTAAAGGATTTTACAACACTATATAAGTGTAGCACCTGGTTAAAGGATTTACAATTTATAGACTTGGTTAGAGTCTTTTACCTTGTTAAAGGTTTCTCTTACAACTTCAAAATATTACAATAAAATCATTACAAATATCTGCAGCTTTACATCTGAAATGCTAAAGCAGATTCTATGTGCTCTGAATAAGATTACATAGCTTGTAGCATACCTCGGTAACCCATAATGAAACTTGATAAACCCTTCTATTTACTCTGTTCTTTGACTGTTCACTGATAACCTTCTCGGTGACCACTCCGTGTCTTTGTAATAGTCTTCCTTCATGCACACACACACAGACATTCCCCTTTTCTAACCCTAGAATCATGCTGTATAAATAGATCTCTTACAGTGGTGATTTAATTCATTGCTTCGATCTTATAAAAATATTCTTCAAATGAATAACTAAACAAAATATCTCATTGGTTAGATTGACCTTGTAATCATACACAATCTCCTAGTGCAATTTCCAATGCAAAAATGGTTAGATGTGCCTCGATGTTGTAACATGTTTTCATGTGCATGTCCAGGTTCAATGTATTTGGTAAAATGTTTCACTCAGTGAATATCAACTCGGTGAGTTAACTTTACCACTCGGTAGCCATGAAACTTTACTCGGTAAATAGCTCGGTGAATACTATGTTCTGTGACTGTTTTCTTCTGTAACCGACTAGACTGTTCATATCAACTTCTCTGTGTGTATCGATTGCATGATTCGGTAATACTAACCAACTAGAATATATAGTATTACTTTGGATATGAAACTAATGGCAATTTGATAAGTAGTAACAATCTCCCCTTTTAACATTAGTTGAGATGTTTGACAAAAACTACTTACAAAGTCATAACTCAAAAACTATATACTTGACAAAATGACTATACTTGACAATATATACAATAGTCAATAAAATAGTATATGCAGATATACTCCCCTTATCATTATTCTATACATAACTCTGAATTTTGCATGTTCGGTTCTGTTCTGTACTTGTGTGCTTTGAATGCTCTATATATTCTACTCGGTATACTCCCCTTGTATACAATACTCAAAATTGTGTTAATAGAACTGTATTACTCTCCAAATATAGAATTACTCCCCCTTTGTTGGGCTTTCCTCTTTGTAGTATCATAATATTACTCCCCCTTTTTGACAAACATTAAAAACTTAATTTCCATCCGGAGGCGGTAACTGATCAAAAATAGTCTTATACTTGGTCCGGGCGTCGGTGAGGGTGACTGAGAGTGAGTCCTTGACACTTTCCATTAATGAGTTTTGTGGTTGAATATCAGATAAGAGTGATATCAAGCCATCAAGAGTGCTTCCCTCTTGTGTAGTTGATAAGCGTGTAGCTTAGTTGAGTTGTTCCTGTATTGATAGAGATGAGGAAGGAATAATGTTTGAAGGGTCATTATATCCATCCTAATTTTATGCTCTTCATTCCTTAGTTCTAACTATTGAGCCATGAGCTGTTGTAGCTTTTTGTAAAAATTCTGAACTGAAGTAGGCTCAGTGGTCAACTTAGATGAGAGATTGGTGATCTCTTTCTCAATTGCATCAGTTTTATTTTTGATATCTTTAATAAATAAAGAATGTGCTTGAGTTGAGGGGACAACTCAGCAATGAATTTGACAAGTTTTACCTTGCCAACAACAATTGATTTTTGTACTTCCTCTATCATTTTTGTTGTAAGCTCTTTATCCTTGAACTTTCTTAAGTACTCAGATACATCAACTCCAGATGTTTCAATCTGATTGAGGAGTTCATCCAACTGAATATGGATGGCTGCATCAGTTGACACTATTGCTAATGGTAGCATTTCTGTGAGTAGTGTCCTAACCTTCTAAAGTACTTTATTCTTTTTCTATATGGCTAGTTGCTTCTCCTATTCGGCCTTTGCTTTGCATAGTTCACCGAATTTAGTGAGTGCTTGCCCTTTTAGTTTGGAAATTTCTACATTGGGCAACACGATCAGTTTAGATAAGTCAAATTTAAAACCATGCTTTCTCACCTTCTTTTCTTTTCCTTTGGTCTGTGGCACTAAAACAAGTTCTTGTGAGGCTTGCTGACCCTCAGTAGGTTTCTCGGTAGATGCAACACTTTGGTTTGTTCCTGTAGCAGTTGTAGTGTCTTTGGGTGGCTCAGTGCTAGGGGTCTCAGTTGTAATAGTTTTAGTGCTTGTCTATGCTTGAGACTTCTGATCTTTGGTTGTGTCACCTGCAGCTTCAGATTTGTTTCCTTCAGTAGCTTTCTCGGTGTCCTTGGGAGCTTCAGTTGAGACTAGTGGCTTCACTGGTGGATAAGGTTGAACTTGTTCTAAGACAGATTCACTAGAGACAATTTTTGCATAAGTGGTGCCTTCAATCATTTCCTGCTCCAGTGCTGCTTCATCCATTACATCTTCATCTATTTGTATAGTGTCAACTGAGTCTGGACCTTGCTCAGTGACATCAACAATTTCAATTTGAGATTGTTCACCGAAATCCTTTTGTTTGAAGATCTCCTGCCACTTGGCTTTAGTCTCATTCTCCACATCAATATATAGCCCATTCATCAATTTTAAGGCTCTCTGTTTCACAAGAAATTTAGAATTGTATGTGGTCAGATGCTCCTTTATTTCAGCTATAGACATGTCAGTAAATAGATGGACTAGACTTCTTTCTCTTATTTGTCTCTCCGAATCCATTGCATATTTCCATCTATTATCAATGTGTGAGTAGAGTTCACTCGGAAGTGACTTTGCTAGTTCTAATGGTGCTAACCGAAACTTCAGAAGTGTACATATGACAGCTTCTTCAATCTGTCATTTCTCATCATTATTCCTAGTCTCATACTTAACATATCTAAATCCTGCAAATCCATCGTATTCTTTAAGATTGGCACAAAAATTTTCAACACTGTGAATGTTTACCTTTTTGCTTTTCACAACCTGGAATTTGTTTGCATCATCAGACTCTGTATCACTCGACTCTTTTGCCAAAATGAGTCTCCGAGTAGATTTCTTGTAAGTCTTGGTTACCTTTGGAATGACAATAGTCTTTTGTTTCTTACTCGGTGATGTAGCTGATGCTCTGGTTTTGGGTCTCTTTGTTGGTGGATTTGGTAGGGCCTTTGTGATGTTCTGTTTCTTTCTTTTCAGAACTTTACCCTTTGGCAACTCTGTGCTCAATGTTATTGCAGCCTCTTTAGCTTCTATCTCCTCTTCGGTAATGGAAAGATTGCCTTTGACAGGTGTAGAGGAGGATTCTTCTCCGAATTTCTCAGATAAAGCCTTTATCATCTTTGTAGCTTTTCTTGTAGCCTTAGGAACTACAATGCTCATTTTTACTTTCTCCTTCACCTCTTCATAGGTTCCATACCTTAGTTTAGTTGCATGCCTTGGCAATGATAGATAGGCATCAATTTGTTGCTGTGTAATATCATAATCAATCTCATAACCCATTGGTTGCAACAATTGAGTCCTCGGTTCAATAGCATTTACATAGCAATAATCAGTGTCGACTTCAAAACATATATTGTCCTTGTATTTTTCGACCAGTTGTGGTGGGATCCTGTACCTATTGTGCATTTTCTCTTGGAATTTGCTGAAGTAATCATCCATGATATCATTAAAGTTATCTCCTAACTTCTTGATGTAGTCATTGATCTGATGGGTGATAGGTCAGTGTAGCTCTCATACTACTTTACCGACTGAGGGAAAGAATTTCTCAAAATAGAAAAACATACATACAAGTAGTGAATCAAACTTTAGTGTGTTTGCCGAGTTGTTCTTCTTCGGCTTCCTTATTGTGTTCAGGTTCTCAAACAAGTTCTTTAGTAGTACTTCACATAAGTCTACTTTCATTCCCTTCTTCACTATTTTGTAGGCCAGGTCCACTGCAGCACATGATACACTATTTTCCCTTGCAGATTGGAAGAAATAGTAACCAGTAACTCTGATTGCAAATTTTAGTTCAACATCAGTGACATTATTCAATTTCAGTCCTCGATAATTAGATTCTACTCCGGTTAGATTGATTAGCTCCTTTTGTGATATCATTTTTTGTGCACGAGCATGATCATAGATGGGATATCCGGTGATCAGGTGAATGACTTCCTTCATGATCTTGAATGGTTGATCTTGTAGCCACATGAAATCATCATGTACTCTGCTCAATACAAACTTAACCCACTGGGGTTTGAACACACGGGGATAGACTAGGGCTTTAGTTAATCCCTTGATTTTGATATGCTCAAATTTGCTATCTAGTTTGCCATCAGTGCACAGTTCATCATATGTGTCACTAATCTCTACATGACTGAGTTCCTCAACATGGCATTTGGTAAAGAATCTGACATCTTCCACTAACAAGACTTGATCCAGGATGAGTGAAAATGCAGTTTTATCATCCGGTTCTGAGGCAACTTTAGGAGTTAGGGAATATTTCAACGAGGGCTTCTCCACATTTTGGACAACTACAGGGTCTTGGATCTTGGGCGCCATGGTAGATTTCAGGTAAGATTTGACAAGTTATCCTTAGGGTTTACAAGTGACTGACTCTTCACTCTCGGTAGACAATAACAATTTGACTAGATCGGAAACCAGCTAAACAGTGTGAATAGATTGATGTAAATACCTTGAAATTCGCTTTGAATGAAGTTTGATCACTTTGATTCACTTTGCTCTACTTCTTGAAAACTTGGGTGAATGAAAATGACTGCGAAAACACTTTTAAGTACTCAAAAATACCTTATCGGGCTCCGTGCAAGTTAGGTCAAGATATTAAATGCACTCGGTTCACCTTTTACTAATTTACTCTTTTTCTGTTTTCACCGAGTACCCAACTTTGCTTTATTAATTGACTTGAAAGGTTTCCTGTATACACCGACTTGACAGGTTTCCTGTATAGTATATAAACTGACTAATTGCATTTTAACTATGCAGATTTTGAATTCTGTACATAATAGAATAGGAACTATTATGATTTAACCTTTTAAAGAATGTAGTCCCTTCATACCTTTCCTTGACTAATTTGAAATAGGTGCACCTAACTTGATAGGTAAGGTGCTTTCTTCATCAGACATAATTTATTTCTTTTTCCAAATCATCTTGAATTTTTCTTTTATCTCTTCAGTGTCTCTTCTCGGTTGATCTCTGCAATCTCCAGCTAAATGTCCAGCTTTGTGACAATGAAAACATGCCATACTAGGATTTGTCCATGATCTCTCGTTGTTCATTCTAAACCTTATAAAACAATTGGCACTTATATGTCCATATCTTCCACAACATTCGCACCATATCCTTGTATTGTAATCCCATGGTACTGCTGCATATTGTTAGTAAGCATCTGTGTGAGTTTGGTAACCTCCAGTGTTTGCTTGGTGTGGATACTTCATGTAGTTCTTTTGCTTAAACCAACACTTCTCGGTACTATGTCCATATCTATTGCAGTTTTTACAAAACCATTTGAATTTTGCCTTCTGATAGTTGTTAACAGACTTTGTCCTACATTGATTAGGTGTGTGACCATATTTATTGCAATTGTAACAATATCCATTGGACTTAGAGATATTCGATTGCTTACCTTTTCTGATCTGGCATATGTTGGCAGTATGACCTTGATTTCCATAGTAGTAGCAAATAGCCTTCTTCCTTTTGATGTTATTCCTTTTTCCAGCTTGTTTTGACGATTCTCCTTTCTTGGTAGTATGAATTCCTTTCTTGGTAGAGTCTTTTCCTTTGTAACCGAGTCCTCCATCTTTGTAGACTCTTCTTGTATTTAGTTGCTCATCCAACATCTTTGATGCTTCATAACTTTTCTCCAATGATTCTTTGGATTTCTTCTCAGTTTCAAGTTCACTAGTCAACCTTGATACTTCAAGTTTCAATGATTGATTTTCATCATTCTTCAGAATTGCTTCATGATGTGCATAACTTAGTTGATCTGTCATATTTTGTTGAATACCAGTTAACCTTATGATTTCATCATCCTTATCAGATACTAGAGCTTCAAGTTGTTGTTTCTCTCTTTGTAGATCTCTTGTTTTAACCTCAGCTATCCTTAATGCATCTAGATTTTCAGTCATTTGTGTACTGAAATGTTCATGTTCTCTTTTCATTTCTTTTAGTTGATCAACCATTGCTTTGTTCTTTTCTTTCAACATTCCAATCATTTCTTCAGTCTCTTCAGATATACTGTTCTCAAATGATGTCTCGATTTGTTCCACTAGCTCTTGAGAATCCTGCAAGTCATCAGTTAATCTTCTCCTTACTTTAGAAGATTTTTGCATTTGCCTCTGCATGTCTGCAATCACTTGATTTTCATTATCCAGCTCTTCTTGAAGATGCACAATCGTCCGAGATTGTTTGTAGCCTTCCATTGCTAAGATCTTTCTCTTTAGGTAGTTAAACCCTTTTCCAAGATTCAAGCTCTGATACCAATTGTTAGGTCCAATATGGAAAGCTAATGTACTGAGAGGGGAGGGGTGAATCAGTACTCCAAAACTTTTCTTTGATAATAACCTTACTATTATGCATAGACAAAATAGTGCAGTAACATAAAATAAAACTAAAATCAATAGATAATAATCATACATGATTCACTCCATAACACATATATTTTGGTCACGTAGAAACTCTTGGTTAGAGAGAAAAACTGCGGTGGGGATGGCACCCACAACTTCACTACTGCAATAATAAAGAATGCTCAGTTAGAGCTACATTTAGCTATTTCTGATAGCTTACCCTTTTAGGAGTATCAAGATCAGTTAGATCTACCTTACTAAAGGATTTTACAACACTATATAAGTGCAGCACTTGGTTAAAGGATTTACAATTTATAGACTTGGTTAGAGTCTTTTACCCTGTTAAAGGTTTCTCTTACAACTTCAAAAAATTACAATAAAATCATTACAAATATCTGTAGCTTTACATCTGAAATGCTAAAGAAGATTCTATGTGCTCTGAATAAGATTACCTAGCTTGTAGCATACCTCAGTAACCCATAATGAAACTCGGTAACCCCTTCTGTTTACTCTATTCTTCAACTGTTCATTGATAACCTTCTTAGTGACCTCTCTGTGTCTCTGTAACAGTCTTCCTTCATGCATACACACACACATTCCCCTTTTCTAACCCTAGAATCATGCTATATAAATAGATCTCTTACAATGGTGATTTAATTCATTGCTTCGATCTTATAAAAAGATTCTTCGAATGAATAACTAAACAAAATATCTCATTGGTTAGATTGACCTTGTAATCATACATAATCTCCTAGTGCAATTTCCAATGCATAAACAGTTAGATGTGCCTCGATGTTGTAACACATTTTCATGTGCATGTCCAGGTTCAATGTATCTGGTAAAACATTTCACTCGGTGAATATCAACTCGGTGAGTTAGCTTTACCACTCGGTAGCCATGAAACTTTACTCGATAAACAGCTAGGTGAATACTGCGTTCTGTGACTGCTTTCTTTTGTAACTGACTAGACTATTCATATCGACTTCTCTGTGTGTACCGACTGCATGATTCGATAATACTAACCGACTAGAATATATAGTATGACTTTGGATATGAAACTAATGGCAATTTGATAAGTAGTAACATCCATACCATAATCACACATACCAAAAGGAATGCATCTCATATATATGTATTGATCCATTTATCAAGTTGGTCATTTATTGCTTACATGCTATTCAAAATACATCACATGTTTTACTTCATAGGTTAGCCAAATATGTAACAAAAGTTAAACCCAACTAGGATATGCACATTATCCTCAATTTTTAACCATTTCCCAAAATCCACAAGATTAAAATCACTTAATTAAAGAAATGTAGATGCCAAAACCAATTGTTCTATTCTAGAGCTATAGGAAAAATGATAAACTCATTTGGTGGAACAAGCATTTCATCTTCTAAAGATCCAAAACATGCGAAATATGGAATACAGGTAAATCTGATATCTAGATAAGTGTACTATTCAAACTGCAAACCTATATCTATAACTGCAAAGCAATGCCGAGAAAAACATGGTGTTCTTTTGTATTTGCTAATTTGTCTTTTTGTTCATTTAATTACTTACTTTATCCGATTGGAATAATTTGCAAAGTAGTAATAACTAGATTGGCTAGAAAGAGTTTTTAGGGATTGTTGATTCACCTCCCCTCTCAATATTCTAACCTTTCAAAAATATGTCCCTTTGTTGTAATTTTTATTGGTTTGAATTGGTGTGTCTTCTTATAAACAATATCTCCTTAGTGAATGTGTGCAATCCCTCACTAAGAATCCACCTTTTTCTAATCAATGAGAAAAGTGTGTTTTTTAATCTCCTTCCAAAAATGTTATCTTTATCAAATATCTCTTCTATTTTTGGAGGTGAATATCTTTGGATGAAGATCTCTTCCTTCATCCATTTCTCAAGAGAATCCTTTACACTTGTTTCAAGATACCTCTTTTATAACTATGTTTTCCTGTCTAATAAGCAAGGAAATGATAGTTATAAAAGAGGTATCTTGCAACAAGTGTAAAGGATCCTCTTGAGGAATGGATGAAGGAAGAGATCTTCATCCAAAGATATTCACCTCCAAAATAAGAAGAGACATTTGATAAAGATAACATTTTTGGAAGGAGATTAAAAAAAACACTTTTCTCATTGATTAGGAAAAAGTGTATTCTTAGTGAGGGATTGCACACATTCACTAAGGAGATATTGTTTATAAGAAGACACACCAATTCAAACCAATAAAAATTCCAACAAAGGGACATATTGTTGAATGGTTGGGAAAATAAGAGGGGAGGTGAATCAACATTCCCTAAAAACTCTTTCTAGCCAATCTAGTTATTACTACTTTGCAAATTATTCCAATCAGATAAAGTAAGTAATTAAATGAACAACAAGACAAATCAGCACATAAAAGAGAACACCATAATTTAAATTGCATGGAAACCCATTAGGGAAAAAATATGGAGAAGGTTAACTCTCAATATAATATAACTAGTTATAAAATATTACAAATTATCACTACAAGGCTCACTACCTGAGGCTCACTTCCAAAATAAAAATGAAACTCACTACCAAGAGGACTTAGTCTCCAAGAAGATAAAAAAAATGAACTACTAAGATTGCATCTTACATATGCATGAATCACAGTTCCAATCAAGTTCAATAGACCGACTTCAACCTTTACTCATTTTTCAACAATATGCTTCAATTACATCTGAACAATTTGTCACTCTTCTGTCTTTATATCTTCATCTCTTTCTATATCTCTCCTGCATACATCCATACCATAATCACACATACCAAAAGGAATACATTTCATATATATGTACTGATCCATTTATCAAGTTGGTCATTTATTGTTTACATGCTATTCAAAATACATCACACGTTTTAATTCATAGGTAGGCCAAATAAGTAACAAAAGTTAAAGCCAACTAGGATATGCACATTATCCTCAATTTTTAACCATGTCCCAAAATCCACAAGATTAAAATCACTTAATTAAAGAAATGAAGATGCTAAAACCAATTGTTCTATTCTAGAGGAACATGACAAATGACAAACTGAATTGGTGGAACAAGCATTTCATCTTCTGAAGATCCAAAACATGTGAAATCTGGAATACAAGTAAATCTGATATCTAGATAAGTGTACTATCCAAACTACAAACCCATATCTATAACTGCAAAGCAATGCCAAGCAAAACATGGTAGACAAAATCACCAATATATCAGAGCAACAACAAAACAAGTCAATATAAGTATGTTGACATCAATGAAAAATGGGTAGCCAATATAACATTCTCCTTCATTAATGACAAAACTCTAATATTCTCTCCCTTTGTCATTAATGGCAACATAAAAGAGTCTAGACCTCAAAATTAAATCTTCATTTTATAAAATCACTCCCCCTCACGAAAACATATCATCTTCTTATTATCCTTTTTATCTCCTTATATTAAATCCATCAATGTCTCCCCCTTTTCCATCAAGGATAAAGGAAAAACTTATACACCTTAAGAAAAAAAACTCAGTTGCCTTTCTATGGATAAATCTCCTTGTATTTTTCTTTGAATTCTAGGAGAAAGGAGTTCCAAGAACTAACAACATATGTCAATGTCATGCACTAACAATTACATTGCAAAATTAGGTCAATGGCACTAATGAAATCATCTGGAACCATTAGGTTCAGCTCTGTCTTCTTTGCATCTTCCAGCAGATGGTTATTGTAGACACTCAAAATTGTCATGTCTAATTAAATAAATATTTTATTTATTTAATTATCTAAGCCTAATTCTTCTATTAATTAAATAAATTTTTATTTATTTAATTAATTCATTTATCCTCTTCTAGCCTTATTTCTCATTTAAATAAATACATTTATTTATTTAAATTATCCCTTTCCTAAATTAAATAAATATTTTATTTATTTAATTATCCTACTTCTTCTATTAATTAAATAAATCTTTATTTATTTAATTAATTCATTATCTTTTTCTACACATGACACATGTCATTCATCTCTTATTTCCTACACTACCTACCTCTTTCATTATTTTGGTATTTCTTATACCTACCCTCTAATCCTAGCCGACCTCTCTTTTTACACCTCTCAATCTTAACCCTCCATTTCATATTGTGTCTTCTATTTAAGGAGATGCTTTCTTCAATGACAAACCCTAATGACAAACCCTAATGACACATGCTAATGATCTTTCATGCAACTTGGCTACACTACAATTCCACTTGCAACCACATTCCGTTCTTTATTGAGCTCTTGTGCATACAAAAATCTGAGAGCAAGCATATCAAACAAGATCAATGGAGATAGGAAGAATGGAGATCAAAACCCTATTGGACATGTGATGGTATAATCTTTATGATTTTGAGTTATTTTGCATTGTCTTAGGTTATCTTCATATGTTATGGTGGATCTTTGTTCATTGTTAGGCTAGGGTTTGGTGGTTGAATTCATTTAGCCTTTCAATATTGTTCTCATTGTTATCCATTTTCACCATATACATTTTGGCACGCCCGGTGAGACTGTTGTCCCTTTGCATTTAACATTTTTGTTGCAGATTTTGCATTTTTGAAGTTGCAGATCGGACGATTTCGATGACATTTTAGTTTTTTTCTGCGTCTGCGAGTGTTCGGATCGCATTTTTGTGTTTCAGAAGCGTCTGTGATATCGTGAATCGTGCCTGTGTTTTTGCCAATTTTTATTTTTGCAGGTTTCTGGAATTGCGTCTGGGAATTTTAATCACGTCTGTGACTAATATTATCGCGTCTGAATTCTGGAGTCGCGTCTGTGACATTTTATCGCGTCTATGAACTACAGAACCGCGTCTGTGTAGTTCAGACGCGTCTGTGTCTAGTATAAAGGCGTCTGTGCTTTCTGTTTTGCAAATTTTTCAAGTTTCTTTGATTCGGGTTTTTGGATTTTGTACTTAGGGTTTCAGATCTGGTTTATTTTCGGCTAACCTTTGCAGATCTAGCTAACCTGGTTTGTGCAGCTTGCTTTGGAGGCAAATACATTTTTGTTGAAGGCCCCTTTTCACAAAGTTTTTTTGGGTTTTCTAAAATTTACCTAACTTGTGTGCTTGTAGGAAGGGGTTATCATTTGAAACAACCCAAACTACTAACAATTTTGTTGCAGGGCCTTAGCTAGGGTTTTGTAATTTTTATTGTGTGCCTTGTTTTCATAGCTTAGCAAACACTTCAATTGGTGCACTAAAATTGAATCATTGTCTTTTGTGTTTTGAGCAATAGGCTCTTTTTGTTTACTCTTTAGAGGGCCTGTCTTCCCGTGTGGTCATTAGGACTACTAGTGAGAAGAGAACGACCCAAGTGGTAGCGAGGAAAACCCACCTCATCCAAACCACTATAATCAAATGTATTCATGGTGAAAACTATGAATAACGTGTGCTGATTAGTTCATACCGACACTATGTCTCCCCATAAACCCGTTTGATCAAATTTATTTGATCATTTGTGGGGCGTAACCCCTACCGGCTGGGAGCCTTCTGTATTTACAGAGCTGAAAGTGCCACATGTATGGCCACACGAGCGGATGCCCTTACTAGCACCTCTTTGTTTTAGATGCCCAAATCCTTCTAGTTGTTGAGGCAGGAGGTCGGACCTCTGGTAGCGGCCCACACACATACGGTTCTTAGTAGAGATACAAAGTTCGCCATGGGGAGTTTTCATGGGGACTGATGCTTGGCTGACCCGAGAAGTGAGTGCCGAGGGTGGAGCCAGTGAGGTCAAGCATCTAAGTATCCGCTCTGAATAGCGTAGCCTCGGGGGTAAAACCCTATGTGGGATCAACAACTATTGTCTTGGCCAGCCTTAAGATTTGTGCTTGTCTTATGCTAAACACTCAAACATTCAAGACAAAACAACAAAACATTGTGTCTTTTGTGTCTTCAAGTGTATGCAAAAACTTTTTACATCAAACAATACACTTTTGGAGTCTAAACAGTCTGCAAACATTGAGTCATCAACACTGTGTCCTCTTGTCACGAAAAACAGTCGAAAAATCAGATTTGGTCACAACAAAACAACTTCACAGATAGAAAAAAATTGCACAAAGTTTACAGAAACACGTCTGTGTCTGTTTTAACCGCGTCTGGGTCATCTAAGTGCGTCTGTAAAGGGCAGAATAGCGTCTGTGTTTTTATCAGCGTCTGTGTTGAACAGAGACACGTCTGTATCTGGAAATCGCGTCTGTGAAGTATACAGTCGCGTCTGTGTCCACAATTGCAAAAAACTGTTACAGTCCTAGCAAGCATCGACAGGAAAATCTCAGAGTCACGTCTGTGTTTAACAGAGTAGCGTCTGTGTCTTAAAACCGCATCTGTGAAGTATACAGAGGCGTCTGTGTCAGGATTTGAAAATTTTAACAGTCAAGCAAACAAAGAAAATTAGTTTCGACATACTTGAGCTTCCTAGGTTGTCTCTTCAGGTTTAATCTAGCATTCAGCCTGTCCTAAGGTCTTACACAGTCCATCATTGCTTCACATCTCATTTTACATTCATACTTGTCTAAACTTGAGTCAAAAGGTCACTTGCTTGTCCTTATCATACTTTGTCAACACACTACATACAACTACACTTGGCTAAGTGGTCCCTCATCAAGGTTTCTTACCTTTGGGTCTCATTTGGTCTTACTTAGAGTCAAGGTCAGCTTACCTCATCAAGAGAAACTATCCTCTCTTTGGAAGTCACACCTACTCTACTTACATACTTGGTCTTACACTTTGGACATTGCAAGTACACCTCAAGATTCATTTACACTCCATACAACTCTTGGTCTTCCATACTCTTGTCATTTTCGTCTAGTTGCTCACATATTGGTCTAACACCTAGTTCATGGTTGAAACCCGCCTTCAAAAATCTAGGAGAATAGCTAAAGAAGCTCAAGAATCCGCAAACATGAGTTCTTATGAGTATGACAATGATCTATTCTACAATCCTGAGCACACTACATTACCAGACATGAATGTTTATAGACACAATCCAAATGTGGAAAGTGCAAACACTATAAACAACAATGCTACACACAATGACACCGTGGACAATTTTTCAATACTATCAGCAGACATACAAGAATCTATAATGGACCCACAATTCAATAGATTGGTTGAAGAGATAATGAGGAGAGATCGTCAATACTTTCTAAACATGATGGCACAAAGTGGAGCCAAAATACCGCATGATTTTGACTTATCTCAACTTATGGAAAGTCGACCCTCACAACAAACTCAATCCAACATGGATCAAAGGAGACCAAATAGTGGAGGAAATAGAGGACCGAATATGATGCCTGAGTTACCATCAGTTTTGCTTCAAAAACCAGCAATCCCACATACACAAGCTCAAGTATATGATACTTACACTCAAAGACCATCATGGAGGCCTTATGCTCAAACACATGCTCAAGATATGGGTCAATTAAGACAAATGGATACACAAGGACATCCTCAAAATTTTGACACAAGGAGACCCCATGTCAAAATTGGGGGCAACACAATGGAAAATGAAAGGCCTATTGAATATGGTTTATACACGCAAAACAGATATGGGGTTCCCCAACAAGAAGTTATGCCAAGTGCTCCACATATGTCGCAACAATATAGACCTCCATATGGACATGTCTACGATCAGTATCATCCATACATGCAACAAGTTCCTCCTCAAATGGGTGTTACAAACATGGGGTATGCTACAAGAAATCAATCTCCTCCCAAAAATAATTTGGAGCAACAAATTAGAGATCTACAAAAGAAAGTGGAGGACATGAGTACATCCAAACCTACATACACTATGAGAGATATATGCCCTTATCCCTTCGATAAGAGCATTCCAATGCCTCCGTTTCCTCCGCACTTTGTAACACCAAAATTTGACAAATATAGAGGGAGAGGAGACCCCAAGGCACATATAAGACAATTCTTCACAGCTTGCATTGAGGTAGCCGCAGAAGAAACATACTTGATGAGGTTGTTCCCACAGAGCTTAGGTGACCAAGCTATGGAATGGTTTTCTCAATTACCTCCCGGTATTAAGTCATGGGGCGACTTGGCAGAAGCATTCATTCAGCATTTCTCTTACAACATTGAAACAGATGTCTCAGTTACTACCTTGTGCAATACGAAACAAAAGGAAGGAGAATCTTTCGCAACATTTTTACAGAGATGGAGAAACTTAGCTAGCAGATGCTCTTGTGAGATCCCGCAAAAACAAATGGTGGAGATGTTCACACAAAACGTTAATAAAGCTATTGGCTATGATCTCAGAAAAGCTTGTTTGTCTACATTTAAGGATGTCATTGAAAAGGGCCTAGCAACAGAAAAGGTCTTAATTGAACAAGGAGTTATCAAACTATTCAAAGAAAACAAAGAGGACTTCAAAGGAAAGGACAAACCAAAATTTTGGAACAAGAACAAGAACACGGTTAATGATGGTGTTGTTGATGCCAACACAGTAAGACCAAAGTTCGTCTTTTCTGGTTCAAATTCTACCAACAATCAAGTGAACAATCAAACGGCTGCTAAACCACGAAGGAAGTATACTCCATTGGGAGAACCACTTGAATCAGTATTCAAAAAGCTTGTAGCAAACAAAGTGATCACGGTCCCAGATTTTCCTCCATATGAACCAAAGGTAAAACCGAATTGGTGGAATGATGATGAATTTTGCGAATTTCATAAGAGCAAGGGTCATAAGACAAGTAATTGCCATCGATTGAAAAACATTGTACAAGATCTCATTGACAGAGGAGATATTGAGATTGAGGGACATTCATCTAACCAAGAGCATGAGGTGTTTAAGGAACCATTCCCAAAACATGACAAGGGAAAAGGCAAAGTCACAGATGATCAAGCCAATTACACTAGAGCATCTTACAATTATGATTCCACTATTAATCACATCTCAATGGACAATCATATTTCTACCATTACTATCAAAAATAAAAATCCTGAGAATCCTTCTCAAAGACCCAAAATTGTCCTAAAAGGTGTAGGATCTTCGTCCGCATCTACCTCTGAATGTCATGTTACAACCCGTCGAGGTAAGATTACATTGCCAGGTACCTCTACTAAGAATACCAATCTTTCATCAACCAAACCTGAGTACGATCTTGTAGAGCAATTAGGGAAAACACCTGCACTCATCTCTATTCTTGAGCTCTTACGTATATCTCCTGCACATAAAGCTATCCTTGATAAAACCTTGAGAGATACTGCTGTCCCTACTGATCTAAACGTGGATCAGTTTCAAGCCATGGTGGGATACTTATCCGTTCCACACTCCCTCACATTCATAGAAGCCGATGACGCCTCCATAAGTCAACCACATAATGCACCTCTACATATTGAAGCCTTCATACATAAACACCGAATAAAATGAGTCCTGATAGATGGAGGAGCAGGTCTTAATATTTGTACATTGAGCACCATCAGACAATTGGGATATTCTGACAAAGCTGTAAATTCTACAAACCAAATCACTATTAAGGCTTATGATGATGAAGAGCATTCGTCCAAGGGCACGGTCATCTTACCACTAAGAATAGGGCCAGTCACAAAGGACATGGTTTGTCAAGTCCTGGATTTAGACCTCACGTATAACATATTGCTAGGACGTCCGTGGATTCATGAAATGAGGGCAGTCCCATCAACATACCACCAATGCATTAAGTTTCCTCATAATGGAGTCGAGGTAACGGTCAATGGTGATCCAAATCCATTCATATATTGCAATAACTTGAGATCACATACTGAGACTATCATTCCCAGCAATCGTGAGGCTACTCCTTCTTCAGCATATATTGATCCTGAGTCATTAAAGCCCTCGACATCCAAACAAGGTGAACTTAGAGCCAAGTTTCAAGACAAAGGCATGGGAGAATACACTCTGAATCAAACAATGTTCTTACGACAAGTCATGAACTCCCCCAAGGAATATGGGAGGCCATATCCTAATAAGCAAATCTCCATCATGCTACTCAAATGGGATCCTACCGTCTTTCAAAAATGGGGTGAACTAGAGGAAGAAAATTTATATAAAATGCTATATAAGGACGCTGAAGAGGATACACATGATCAAATTATAATACCCTGTGAGAACTATGGCAAAGGTTTCAAAATTTTGCAAAGATTCGGGTATGATGGAAAAAGTCCTCTTGGACTACGCAAAGAAGGTGTCATGGAGCCTTTACAACCTGAGCTAACTACAAGAAGGGAACGCTCCAAGGGGCTTGGTTTTCTAAATCCCAAGATTCACAACAAAAGAACAAAACAGATATGGCGAGTCAAAGTGGCTGAAGTTCAACAAGAAGATGACTATTCTACAGATTCCAACGAATGGGAATGGGGTTCAGACAAATCCTCCAGCGACTATGAGCTCAACGAGACATTTAGAGAGCCAGAGGAACCTACAGAGGAGGAGGAGTTTTACATGAAATTCAGAGTTGGTCAAGAACTGACCCATAAGGATCCCGCACAGTCGTCGTTTCAAGGCCCTAGGTCAAGATCACATAGGATGAGGACACCTGTCCCTGAGGGTGCTACTAGTGATGATAATTTGGACTCACTCACGATCGAAACTGATGAGGAGAGTGCCATTGATGACCTCGATGACTATCTGGACATACCTGAATATAACCACATCTTCACTATTAGCCTTGCGAACTCTGGAAACACTAAAGACCTTCCCCTCGTTCACCCCCAACTCATTGATTGGGATCAGGATGGACCAGCACAGCTTGATACATTTCAAAATGACGAAGCTATTGTCGATTATCTTGGCATTCGCGATGATCTTCCTCTTGGAGACCATAAAGCAGGATACGCCATAGAGCTTAATAACATGGCATACTTTGGTGAGGGTGTCGGGCCTTCTAGTCGCAAAAATGTGAAAATAAAAACAAAACAAGGGTCTTATGGCGAAAACCACACTGTGGCGCTATCTGACTCTAAAAAAGTAAAAAGAAAGGACGTATCTGAGGGTGAAAACCTCTCTGAGGCGCCCGAAGATGGAAGGCTTGACATTCTCCCAGCATCATACGAGGAAAAATCATCCATGGTGGTAGAGGAGACTATAAAGACAAACACTGGTACAACAGAGGTTCCACATAACATATTTTTGGCTCAATCATTGACAGAGGCCGAGAGAGCAAAATTCATAAGCTTCTTTAAGGAATGACAAGTCAACTTTGCATGGTCTTACACTGATATGCCTGGACTGGACCCGGATTTAGTAATGCATCATTTGACAGTCAAACCGGGGGCAAAACCAGTAAAACAAAAATTGAGGAAAATGCATCCACAAGTGGCATTATTAGTCAAGGCAGAGCTGGAGAAATTACTGGATGTCGGATTCATACGCCCAATTGATTATCCCGAATGGATTTCCAACTTAGTACCTGTTAGCAAACCAGATCGCAGCATCCGAATATGTACAGACTTCAGGGATATCAACAAGGCTTGTCCAAAGGACGATTTCCCATTACCAAACATTGATTTAATTGTTGATCTCACAGCAGGCCATGAGATGTTATCCTTAATGGACGGATTTTCTGGATATAATCAAATCAGGATAGCACCCGAAGATCAACATAAAACATCATTTACTTGTCCATGGGGAACCTTCTGCTGGAATGTCATGCCCTTTGGGCTGAAAAATGCAGGTGCCACGTATCAACGAGCTATGACTACTATCTTCCATGATCTCATGCACATAACCGTGGAAGATTATGTGGACGATATTTTGGTTAAATCAATAGACAGAAATACACACTTGGACATACTTTCAGTCGCTTTTGATCGGCTGGAAAAATACAAGGTAAGGTTAAATCCTAAGAAATGTGTCTTTGGAGTAACCTCCGGGAAGCTCCTAGGATTCATTGTGTCTAAAAGAGGAATAGAAGCTGATCCAGCAAAAGTTAAGGCTATCTTAGATATGCCGCCACCCAAGAATATCAGTCAACTTCGATCTTTACAAGGGAGACTCCAGTCCATACGAAGATTCATAGCGCAACTTGCAGATAAGTGTAACCCTTTCCAGCACCTGCTACACAAAAACATCAAGTTCAAATGGGATGAGAACTGCCAACAGGCTTTTCAGGCGCTCAAAGACTATCTTTTGAATCCGCCAGTTTTGATGCCACCAATTCCAGATCAACCATTGCTACTTTACATATCAGCTACTCCAACAGCACTGGGGGCACTCCTAGCACAGCAAATACTTGACGGCATGGAAAAAGCGGTCTACTATATCAGTCGCACACTGGTGGGATATGAGCTGAACTACACACCAATTGAGTGTGCATGTCTCGCTGTGGTCTTTGCTTCACAAAAGTTACGGCATTATATGCTTACTCACAAGACTAAGTTGATTGCTAGAATTGATCCACTAAAATATCTTCTCAACAAAGCTACACTTACGGGGCGGCTGGCCAAGTGGGTAATGATCTTGAGTGAATTCGACATTGAATACGTAGACAGGAAAGCTATAAAAGGACAAGCAATTACAGATCAATTGGCAGATGCTCCCATGATAGATGATGTTCCTCTACAGTCAGAATTTCCAGATGAGTCCATTCTAACAATATCACCTGCAAAGCCATGGCAACTATACTTTGACGGCTCATACACACAGCATGGGGCAGGAGCGGGTATACTCTTTATAACTCCTCAAGGCGATTCTATACCAAAGTCATACCGCTTATCATTTCCTTGCACTAACAATATAGCGGAATACGAGGCATTAACAACTGGGCTAAGAATTGCAGTTCAGTGGAAGATCCAAGAGCTTCATGTTTTTGGGGATTCTCAACTGGTCATCCGGCAAGCAACTGATGATTATCAAACAAAAGACGAAAAGCTAATGCCTTACAAACAACTGGTAGATGATCTGAAACAACACTTTGCAAAGATAGAGTTTGAGCAGATACCAAGAGAACAGAATCGTGCTGCTGATGCCATGGCTACAATTGCTTCACTCATTGATCTACCGCAAAATGAGACTCGCTATGAGTTCCTGGTTGACAACATGCTGATTCCGTCATATGAGATCACTCCTATGGAAATGATATGTGTTGTTGGTCCTGAATCCCAGTTATATGGTTCCATATTCACATACCTTCGCGACAATATCTTACCTCCCGATCTATCGAACAACCAACGCCGCACTTTCATTCGCCAATCCTCCCGATACGTTATCCTAGCTGATATCCTATACCGACGAGGTCTAGATAGCACCCTCCTTAGATGTTTAGAGAGTGATGAAGCTCAAATTGCGTTATGAGAAGTGCACGAAGGGATATGTGGTCCGCATACTAGTGGTCCTACCTTGGCCAAGAAACTCATCAGGACTGGATACTACTGGCCTACTATGGAAAAAGATGCATATCAGTTTGTCAAGAAGTGTAAGAAGTGTCAAATTCATGGAGACCTTATACATGCACCAGCACAGGAACTACAGCCACTTGCATCTCCTTGGCCCTTTTGTCAGTGGGGACTCGATCTCATAGGCAAGATTCACCCTCCTTCTTCCAATGGACATAAATTCATTATCACAGCCACAGAATATTTCACAAAGTGGATTGAAGCCGTGCCTCTCACACAAGTTACTGGGAAAAAAATCGCTACTTTCATTCTGAACTACATCATTTGCCGATACGAGATTCCTACTTCCATTATCACTGACAACGGGTGTCCTTTCAAGAATTAGGATGTTCGTGAACTCTGTGAGTGCTTCCATATCTCTCATCGTTTCTCCACACCATATTATCCCCAAGGTAATGGCCAAGCTGAGGCGTCTAATAAAACAATTCTCAAAATCCTTAAAAAGACAGTCGACGACGCTGGCCGTAACTGGCATGTCCAACTCAATCCCGCACTTTGGGCCTATCGTACCAGTGTCCGCACACCTACAGGAGCTACACCCTACTCACTTGTCTACGGCGCTGAAGCCATCTTGCCTATTGAGGTCGAGTTACCTTCTTTACGGGTCTCTTTGAGAAACATAATCAACGATGAAGACTACAGGGTCTCTCGCTTACAAGAACTAGAACTGCTGGAGGAACGACGACACACTGCTTTTAATCATTTCAAGGCTTACCAACAAAGAATGAGTCGCAGTTACAATCACAAGGTCAAGCCTCGCACATTTGAGGTAGGTGACTTAGTCCTCAGAGAGAACCCCAAAAATCAGCAAGACAGAGATAAGAAGGGCAAATTTGAACCCAACTGGCTTGGTCCTTACATCATTACAGCAGCATATGGATCTGAGGCATATCAGCTCTCAACTACAAAAGGTGAATCCTTGGAGGATCCTATCAACAACATGCACCTTCGCAGGTTCTACACATAAGCTCTTTTTGAATATCCTAATGCAAAAATACAAAAAAATCAAAAAAGTTCAAAAATACAAAAAAAATTATAAAACAAAAAAATCGTTACATGGTGAAAACCTGGCAAACAGGCGCCTTGTGACAACAAAAAAATTGAAAAATCAAAAAAGTAAAGAGAAATAATTTCGTCCAACGGTGAAAACCACTTCGGTGGCGCCCTGGGCAAGTACCATGGTGAAAACTGGGTCACCAGCGCCATGCGTCGTGACTTTGCTCCTCCCTCTTTCAGGATTCACTTTCATCCTTTCACTTTGCACACACTCACGACCAATTCATTCACAATAAACTTACCCATTCCCATCATGGCTTGTTATTGATCTACCCAAGATTGGTTACCCATTCATAATAAATCTCCCTTTTCACATCCCTTTCCATCTATAATAAATCCAATCCTATCTGTGACTACGGCAAAATCCTACGTCTAGTGATGGGTGTGGAACTGAGAACATCACATGTTTCGAGGAGTACAGTTTCTTCCAGCTTCCTTCAAGTCTATCCGCGCACAATCCACAATAAAGCAACATCTGCATCGCAGATCCGCAATAAAGTTTCGTCTTCTCCGCAATAAAGTATCAGTTTCATGGATTCAATCAGTTTCAGATGAGACACAGCAGCAACAATGAGCTTCAACAAAATCAAATCTTTCAGCAGACTCAGACAACATATGGTTCAGTGCTATCTATCCTTTTTGTGAAATTAAACATTGTGACCACAATCAAATAAGACTTATACAAGTGACAAGAGACACTAAACTTGAGGACTACAGTGGATGTTGGTGTCGAGTCTTGGTTTTCTTTTGATTTCATCTGTTTGGTGACATGTCTTTTAGCTTTTCCAGGATGTCTCTGACTAGAGATTCTGTCTCCAGGATGTCTTTGACTAGAAAGGCGAGGATGGGGTATCGTCACCTATTTGCATTTGCTGCCTGTGGATTGTCTTTTAGTAATGCTATGACTTGTCCAAGGATATGAGGACATTGTGAGTCTAGTATGAACTGGGGCATTCCTTGTTTGTGACTGTCTTATCTCCATGCAAACAGGTACAATGACTTTCTGGGCTGAACATATGCCTCGATTGTCATAACCTATTTTGCCATAATAAAGCTCAATGATGATAACGCACAAGAAGCTCTTTCACGTTCATATCTTCTGTCTTCCATCTCCCTTTCTTGATTGACTTCCATCATCCTTCTCGAGTCCGTGTAGCCTACTATCACATGACTGAGTATACTGACACCAAAAAAAAAAAACATTTGCATTTCATATAGTTACACCTACATCACCACATATAAACATTTCATACATACATATAGATATCACAATTGCATCACATCCTGCATACAACACATGTTAGCACATCTCACATTTTCATTATGTAAATAATCATTTGCATTATCATATTCATTTGCATTACATACATGCACATTTGCATCATGCATCACATATACAACATAAAAGAACAAAAATATATTGCATTGCATCATATACATATAAGCATCCATATCATAAAACATGCATCACATAAGAACATTTCATCACATAAGGTACACATGCATATAGCTGCCGCAAAAATGAATCATCTCTCATATATAATCAAAAGTGTCATGATACAATGATGTCAAAAGAATCATATGGCTACAAAAGAATCACCCGCAGGTGTCTACAATACAACAATAGTACATATACTGATACAATGGGAGCCCACTATAGCTATGAGGAACTCCCTCCCTCGGAGCCGCCTGGCCTCGACGGAGTCTAAGCTATAGATGGACCCGCCCCAGGATCCCCCTGTCTCTCTGGTGGTGGTGGAGGCCCCATGACCCCACCGCTGGATGCCTGTTTCCTGCGACTCCCTCCCGTAGCCGTCGCTGTGCACGACGATCTATGGAAGCTCCTAGCCCGCTGATCTGCTGGCACGGCTGCATAGTATAGATCCCTCCAGTAGGTGATCTCCTCTCCGGCTCGCAAAACATATGCGTAGCCTGCCCCTGCATCCTCTGCTGCTCGCCTCCCTGCCCTTAGAGCTGTATCGGCCTCTATGTATCTCTGGATGGCCTGATCCCTCTCCCGCTCTGTGTCTCTGACCCTGATCCTGAGGTGGTCTCTCTCCCGCACCAAATCCTCGATCTCATCTGCCTGGCCCTGGCAGATCTCCCGCAGCCTCAACACCTCATCCTCCTCAGAGTCTCCGCTCTCAGCCTCTGCCTGTGGCTCCTCCCCTACAGGTGCCTGTCCCTCAGCCTCTGCCTGCACTTGTCCCTGTGCCTGTATAGGTACTTGTGCCTGTACCTGTCTCTGTCCCTCTGCCTGCACCTGTCTCGGTCCCTGTCTAGGACCCTGTGCTGTTGGCACCTGTAGGGGCAGTCCACCCCGACCCCTCACCACCGGAGCTGCTCTCTCCTGTCCTCCCTCCCTCTGAGGTGCCACCCGCCTCTCTCCCACCACTCCCCTCCGCCTCCGCCGGCCCCTACCTCCATCCCCTCCTCCATCATCATCATCTCCTCCACCCTCTCCCTCCAGTGGCTCTGCCGGATCTGTCAACCTGGGAAACGGATGCTCTGCCCAATACGCAGAGTACTCTGCATCCATCCCTGCATCATCTACCTCTAGCCACATGTCCCAGGGCATCGGCATCATCTCTGCTAGCTGCGTCACCGCCTGATCATAAGATAATAGTGGGCCAAACTGCACCTGATCTCTGACCGTACGGGCATACATGCTCGAGCCCCATGGCATCCGCTGGATCCGCCCAAACTGCCTGCACACCCTATCAACAAGCTGCCTCTCCAGAATATAGGGCGTCCGCCCAATCAGATACCTGCTCCTGAACACATAGGGTAGCTCCAATGCGTCGTCATCCCACTCCTCGCACCCCAGGTACGGCCTCCAGATGACCATGTCTATGTCATCTATGATGCGCCTCCAATGCTCCAATCTCCCAATCTGAGGCTGGGATGTGATCATGTCGTACAAATGCACGAAGCTCCGCCCCTATCCTCTGCCTCTGAAATGAATGGGCCGTGTGATGGGAAGGTGCTCATAAGCCCACACTTGCAAGAGAGTCACGCCGCAGCCCAAACCCACTGATCCGTGGTAGACAAACTGATGCAGCTCATAATATAAATGTGCCAGGACACATGGCCCCCATGCATACCTGGTGTGCTCTGCCATCAGCGTCTCCAATGCCCCTCCCCAGCCCACTGCCAATCCTCGTGTGGCCCTATCTAGACACAAGTACCCACTGATGACTCCCCCAACAACTACTGGCAATGCTAAACCTGTGGCAGTCATGGTATCCTAGGCTACATGACCTGCTCGCATCTCCAAACCGGGATCCTGAAACACCCGTCTCAATGCCTCCCTGTCACCGTCACGGTCATAGGGAATCAACTCTCCATCTATGGGGATATGCAGTATCCTGTAGACATCCTCTAATGTCACTGTCATCTCACCCATCGGCAGGTGAAACGTGCACGTCTCCGAGTGCCATCTCTCGGCCAACGCAGTCAGCAACCCCATGTTTGCCCGAAACTCGGGCACATAGAGCATATGTGTGAGACCCATCTCCTCAATGGAAATCATGTCCTGGATCGACAATTCTGGTCGTAGTCTCTGAGTCGACGGGAATCTCTCCCGTGACTCTAACATCGACAAATACTCCTGCAGTCACACAATCAATCTGTCAGTTAGCGTGGCATTCACTGTTTATCACAAAATGCTACTTGCTACCTAAATGCATCTGGTTATCTATCCTAGTGACACTCACTGTTTATCACAAAGTGTTGCTATCTACCCTAAGTAGTGCTCCCTGTTCATCACAAAGTACTACGTGTGTGACATTCCCTGTTCATCACAAAGTGTTACTCACATTCGCACTCCCTGTTCATCACAAAGTGCTGCCTATCTTGGTGCTCCCTGTTCATCACAAAGTGCCTTGATCTATCCTACTCTTCCTAGAGGACCTGCTTGAGTGTATCCTCTCAGCAGCTTATCCAATCGACAGCGTATGTTCATCACAGAACTGCCGATTTGACCTAAAAGACTAAAACCATGCATTTAAACACACAAACACACTTTTAACACACACACGCGCTTTTAACTCCTAAACGCGCTTATATGCTGCACAAACGCGCTTCTGAAACACAGACGTGTTTTCTGAACACAAACGTGCCTATGACAGACACAAACGCGACCAGGGAACACAGACGTCCCTACATGACATAAACGCTCCTAAAAATCACAGACGCTGCTACATTTCACAAACGCGTCCGCATTCAACACAAACGCGGTTTTAGGCACAGACGCGCCTGGACCCGACACAAACGCGCCTGTTGGACACAGACGCGCCTGGCGCTGACACAGACGCGGTTGCGCGTTTTTTTGCACTTTTAAACTATCCTATTCCTAGCGCATTTATTGCTCCTAAACATGCATTTATGACAAAACTCGAAATGCGTGAAAGTACGAGGAGGTTTTCGGCTACTTACCGGCTCTCCTGCATCGGCTGGTCGCTAGAATCGGTGAACACGGTCGAATCTATGAATGAATGCCATCACTGCTGACTGCTGCTGCTCTTTTCTCGCTCTGCACTATGATCTTCTAGGGGTGTGGATGACAATGAGGATGTCTTTTGCCCGTGGCCTATCTTATCGCCTACCCTAGCCCTCGCCTTCATTTCCCGAGTCAGTCTTCTTCATCCCATGACTCTGTCACTTTATCCGGTCTGTCCATTCTAGCCTCTCTTTCTTATCGAGAGATTGTCTGCAATCTTTTCAGACATTTTCATCCAATCTCTCGAGGGGGCATATCATTCTCATCCTGGGGCAACTCTGTATCAGTTCATCTTATCTTCTTTGAAACAACGCGACAAGCCGCATTGTCTCAAAGAGGGGCAAAATGTAGACACTCAAAATTGTCATGTCTAATTAAATAAATATTTTATTTATTTAATTATCTAAGCCTAATTCTTCTATTAATTAAATAAATTTTTATTTATTTAATTAATTCATTTATCCTCTTCTAGCCTTATTTCTCATTTAAATAAATACATTTATTTATTTAAATTATCCCTTTCCTAAATTAAATAAATATTTTATTTATTTAATTATCCTACTTCTTCTATTAATTAAATAAATCTTTATTTATTTAATTAATTCATTATCTTTTTCTACACATGACACATGTCATTCATCTCTTATTTCCTACACTACCTACCTCTTTCATTATTTTGGTATTTCTTATACCTACCCTCTAATCCTAGCCGACCTCTCTTTTTACACCTCTCAATCTTAACCCTCCATTTCATATTGTGTCTTCTATTTAAGGAGATGCTTTCTTCAATGACAAACCCTAATGACAAACCCTAATGACACATGCTAATGATCTTTCATGCAACTTGGCTACACTACAATTTCACTTGCAACCACATTCCGTTCTTTATTGAGCTCTTGTGCATACAAAAATCTGAGAGCAAGCATATCAAACAAGATCAATGGAGATAGGAAGAATGGAGATCAAAACCCTATTGGACATGTGATGGTATAATCTTTATGATTTTGAGTTATTTTGCATTGTCTTAGGTTATCTTCATATGTTATGGTGGATCTTTGTTCATTGTTAGGCTAGGGTTTGGTGGTTGAATTCATTTAGCCTTTCAATATTGTTCTCATTGTTATCCATTTTCACCATATACAGTTATAATGATCCTTTCTAGTTTTAATAATTTCTTTAACCATCCAGAATTTTTTGTAAAATTCATCTCTCTATATTTGTGTTAGGAAATAATTCTTTAAACACACACACAAATAATCCATTTCCTACATGAACCATGAGAGAAAAGCATGCATACAAGCTTACAGAATCACCATAATACAAAGATCAAAATAGACAAGCCATAAGATAACACAAGATATATCCTGGGAAAACCCTCATAAGGTAAAAACCTAGCCTCCAAAAATATCCGTACTCCATCATATTATTCATCCATAAAGCAACATAGAGTTACAATGAATACCTCTAAATCATCAAGCCCTCAAATGCATTCCCATGTGTCCAAGAATGAATCCACACATCCCATGCCATGCTTCACAAATGCAATCCTCCAAAGGACTCAATACAATGACAACTCAAAACCACCAGCCAAGCCTTAACCATTAAACATGTGCTTACTTATATAGACAAAAGCTCACAGAAAACCAACTCGTGGTAAAGTAAAACCATGTGCCACAAAACCATGTTCTTACCTACCCCTTGACCCCACATTTAATATTGGGTACTAAGTTTTCTCTTTTTAAATATTTTCCCCTATAGTAAATAAATACAATATAATAACCCCAATGTTACTATACAACTCATCAAATGGTATCGAGAATATTCCCAAGGAATCTCTACATGTTACACGTCCATGTGCAAGAACATCAAATAAATAAATAATACATTAAATGTCCATGGGAAACCACATAATAAATAAATATTACAATTACAACATTATTATGCAAGGTGTACGACACCTATTTTCCTAACATTTTCCCTCTTGTTGTATACATTGCATAAGGTTAAAAGAATGAGATAATCATAGACATACATGTAACCACATGAATCTCCACCATGCTCTTGTGCTCCATCAAGATACCTGCAATAAAAAAAAATGACCACCATATCAAGAAAAAACTCCTCTTATCCTCTGACATGCTACCTATGGAAGAAAAGTAACAAGCCAAGTTGAAGATGCACCAATCCATGAACACAAGTATAAAATACAATATGATAACAAAGGCTCCAAGATGCTATCATAAAGTAAAAACCCACATGATTGGAAATGACATCCACAACACATGCCAATACATCCAACCATCCATACCTCCTTGCTGTAAAGAGACAATGTACCAGTAGAGATTTATGCTTGAAGATTGTTCTGGGGTTGTCATTGATGGAAACTCAGATCTAAGGTCGCATTCGGTATATTTAGAAGTGTTCTACCAGAAGTTTGGGAGGTTTTGATACTTATTTATGCTTAAGTCTGGAAGGTGGAATACAGAGCATGGATACATTGTGCAGATCTTCATTTTGGTTGCATAGTTTTGGTTGTGGTGAAAGAGTTAGATGGTTATATGTTTGAGGCGGCTTAATTCACAATCCTAGTCTTCGGTATTGACTCTCATGCAAGATTGAAGGTCTGGTAACCGATAATTCAAGAAGAATAGAGCTATTTTGGTGTAACGTGTTATACAAAATCTTTGGGATGATTTCGGTGATTGTTTTTTGAGTTTAATTTGTTTAGGTCCGCATATGGATTGATAATCGGATTGAGCCAACCTATGGTTACACGTTTCATATTCTGTGTTATGCGATTTTTGGAAGCCGACATGGAAATAGATTTATTTTGTTGATGCAAATATATAAGACTGATTCCTTTGAACATTTTGGTGTGTGTTGTGATGAGTTGTGAGAGTGGGAAGATTGTATGAGTGATTGTGAGAATTTTTGTATGTGTGATTGAAATTTCATGTTCTCTGGTATATTATAGAGTACCAGAACAAAGCAGAGAGACAAAACAGTGGAAGAAGACTACTTGAGCTTAATCGGAATTGTTTTTGGGTGTATGTAGATGCTACTATTTAGTTTAGTCATTCTTTTTACCATTTGTAATCACTTGTAAGGTAGTGATCCTTCCTTCGGGTTGTATCCCTCTTTTGTAATTGAGAAGTGATCTCTAGGTAGTGTGCCTGAATGCATGTGCATTCCCCTCTTGTAATAATATCATACTCCTGATAATAGTATTATAATATTATGGGTTCCAATCCCACCGTGGTTTTTCCCTTTCCAGGTATCCATGTAAAAATTCTAGTGTTATGGTTTTGTGCTTGTTTTTATTTTGTTTATGCACTTTACTTTTATTCATTTGTATCTGGTGGTTAAAGAAGTAGTTAAAGATAATTGTTAATTACAAAACACCGATTCACCACCCCCCCCCTCTCAGTGTTCCTTGATTCCAACACTCCTAGGTATAACCAACATTAGTAAACTCATGTCAATATCATATCAACCCATAAACTGCAATGAAGCTCCCTGTATCAAAACATGTCAATGAAGTACATATATATCCAGGAACTCCCACTGCATGGGTAATACCAAATCTAAAATGAAGCTCAAAGCATATCAATTCTACCAATAACCTCTCATATCAGGGTATAAGTAAATCAAACATGTAGTACCAATAACAATCACAATGATCCATAAATTTAACCTGACTATTGTATACTCTCCCACAATATGCCATCATTTTCCCAAACAAGAGAGAACACATAGTATGAAGAGAGACAACTTGTAAACCATAACATGTCCTTCTACCAACACCTCAAATAAGAAATGATGTGCCAAGTATGATCTCCTCCAAAATACCCCAAAAGAGAAGCCAAAACAACACCCAAACCCTCATTCAATCTCTTAGATCAAACCAACATAAGTATCATGTAATGCCAACATGGATGTAAGCCTCCCATAACCAAGATGATCAAACTCATAACAACCATTCCCAATGAAGGAAATCAGCCAACTAAACCATCTTGTGACATCCTCATAATGATATCAAAATATCAAAACATATGCACAAGGAGATAACTAATGCTATACATCTCTCAAATGAACCATCCAGAACTAAACATCTCTTGTTGGCATGATTTGCATAACTGATGCAGATCAAGAATGGTGACTGAACCAATAAAGGACTTCTTGTGATGACATTGTGATGAAGAGATTGAGATTGCATGATCAGATGACTTTGATTAGTTATTTGTGTTGTCATTGATGAAAATTGATGTTTATTATGTTGTATTTTGTCATGTAAGTCTTTTTGGTCTACCAGAAATGACTTACTGGCATTATATACAGTGAACTGGAATTAGGACCTTAACCGGTAAACGAGGAATATTTTGATTTGATTTGGCGATTGGTGATGATTGAAGTATTGTGGTTTGGAATGTGACTTTGTGTCATTGTAATATGTATTTGACTGGAACTACATCATGTTTTGGTTATCAAAAATCATGTTTATGATTTCTGTTGTATTTTTACTAGGGTTTAAGAAGGGTTTAAGGACTGGTAAACAATTCTCTTAACCGGTAATGATTTTTGGTTTGGTGGTGATCTACATCAATTTCAAATGTTGGTGATGATGTGGCACAAACTGTGTGAAGTATTTGAAAGATGTTTTGGTGCATTTGGAGAGCGAATTTCTTGGGAATATGCAAAGTTCTTAGCAAAGTGTTCTAAGGGTTTGACTTTGTATCAGATTGAGATGCGATGATCATTCAATGGTTGTAATTTATTTGCAATTGATTGTAATGATCCATATGATGATCAATGATGATCTGTAATAAGCTATAAAAGATCCGTGATGATCTATGTTGTAAGTCTTAGGGTTTTGTAATCGACTAAGTTGAAAAGGTTATTTATGTTGGTACAATTGATGTTTGTTGTGTCGGTGGTTTTTGAGAAAAGTGTGATGCTGAACCAGAGTATGATGCCAAAGAGTAGCAGATTTGGAGCTTAATTAGATTTGATCAAGAAAGTAGTTAAGTGTTGTACCTAGATCATTCACTATTGTTCTCTAACAATTGTAGCAGTCAAAATCCCTTAACCGGGTAGGTCCTAATAGGCCTTACATTGCAAATCTCTTAACCGAGTAGTTTTATATCAGAGTGTTAAATCCTCTTGCGAGGTTGATCCTAATAGGGCAAGGCTCCTAACAGGGCTCATCATCTAAATCCCTTAACTAGGTGACTCCTAACAGGGCATCATTGTAATCTTCTAACCGGGCTACGCTCTTAATAGGGCGCATTTTGAAAGTTTATTACTGGTTTATGTTTGATTTGAAGAAGTTTAATAAGTTCAAGTTTTAAGTTTGAAGTTATTTTTAATACTTATTCACCCCCGCTCTCATTACTAACTGTATCCTCTAAGATTATCAATTGGTATTGGAGCATTGGTCCTTTGTGTGCAGAAAGCTTAATAGCTTGAGGGAAAGATCTTGAAGAAAGCTGATGAAGAAGGAGGGTCCCAAGTTTACCAAGGATAACATTCGGATATGGAAAGACTAGATGAAGATATACATTAAAGGATTGGATGCTCAGTATCGGAATCATGTGCTGAAAAAGTATGTTCCTCCTACTACCAGACCCTTGACACCAGATGAGCTTAAAGAACAACAAGAAAACATTCAAGCCTTGGAAGAAATTGTAAGTACTTTATCTAATTCTGAGTATATAGATGTTCATGTATTAGAAACTACATTTGAGGTATGGGAGAAATTAGAATTGATTTATGGAGGAGATGAACATGTTCAAAGAGAAAAAGAAGTAAGTTTAAGAGGGAAATTTGATGACATGAAAATGACTGATGGTGAGAACATTGCACAATATGGTCAAAGGTTTAAAGTGGTTGTAGGTGGCATTAAGAGTGCTGGAGGTAAGATTGATGATGATATTGTTGTTAGTAAAATGCTTAGAACTCTCCTACCACATTATGCTATTAGAGTTTCTGATATTCAAGAATTGAGATCTATCTCTAAAGATAAAGTCATTGTTGATTCTCTTATTGGAAAGTTGACTGCGTGTGAGTTAAACAGTTTTGATAATAGTGTTTCAAAGCCGTCTGAATCTTCTTTTAAAGCTTCTGTTACCGGTACATCTATTAGGAAAGGAAAACATTTTTTTTATAATTATGAATACATGTTTATTCATGACGGTAGTAGAGGTGAGGATGATAATGAAGATCAGCTGATGGAACTCGAGGCACTATTGGCTAAAAGATTTCCTAGAGGCACCAGTAAGTATAAAGGTAAATTACCCTTGAAGTGTTTCTCTTGCAATAAAATTTGACACATAGCCGCTAACTGTCCTAACATTGATAAGAAAGAGAAGTTCAAGAAGTTCAAAGGAAAAGGGCAGAAACATTGCTATGTTGCAGTTGATGAAGGTGTGACTGTTGAAGAATCAAAAGATGATGACAATGAGGAGATAGTGTTTGTTGTTGGGAAGGAAGATCCGACTGATGAAAAGGTATTGGTGTCTCACATGGATATCAATGATGAAAGATAATAGATAGTGGTTGCTCACACCACATGACCGGTGATAGAAACAAGTTTTAATCCCTTAAAGAATTTGATGGAGGTATAGTAAGATTTGGTAACAACTCACCCTACATGGTTAAAGGTAAAGGAACTATTTCATTAAATGGAAAACACAATGCAGATGATGTCTTTTGGGTCGATGGATTAAAGAATAACCTTTTGAGTGTTGGTAAATTAAATGATAAGGGTTATCTTCTAGAATTTAAAAGTGGAGTGTATGGGATTCTTGGAAATAATGGAGAATTGATTGCTACTGGAAAGTAGAAAAGAGGTAATATTTTTCATCTGAATACTAATGTGAATAGTTGTTTGGTGGCAAAGATTGAAGACAACTGGTTATGGCACAAGATATTTTGTCATGTTAATTTTGAGAGCTTGATAAAGGTTAGTAAATCAAGTATTGTGAGAGGTTTGCCCCAGATTGTTAAACCAGATAATGTGTTATGTAAAGACTGTTAGATGGGTAATATGACTTCTGTATTTTTCAAGAGTAAGTATTTCTCTTCAGAAAACATCCTTGATTTGGTTCATATTGATCTTTGTGGTCCTATGCGGACTAAGTTATTTTGGTGATAGACATTTCATGATTTTCATTAATGATTTTTCCAAAATGATGTGGGTAACTTTTCTGAGAGAAAAGTCACAGGCATTCAGTAAATTCAAAGCATTCAAAGCTTTAGTTGAGAAATAAATTGGGAAGAATTTGAAATGTTTAAGATCTGACTGGGGTGGAGAATTTACTTCTGATGAGTTTGTGAAGTTCTATCATGAACAGGGAATTGAGAGGCAGATGTCAGCTCCTAAACTCCACAACAAAATGGGATAGTAGAGAGGATGAATAGAACAATTATTGAAGCTGCTAGAACCATGTTGATTAAAGGAGAAGTACTGAAAATGTTTTAAAGAGAATCAGTTAGCACTGTTGTTTACACTTTGAACTGAGTACTTGTAAAGAGAGGTAATAACAAAACACCTTATGAATTATGGCATGGAAAGACTCCTACTGTAAGTTACTTTAATTTTTTTTTTGGAATCAATGTTTCATTAAACATGATGATTAGACTGGAAAGTTTGATGCAGAGTGTGATGAAGATATTTTTCTTGGTTACTCTACAAAGAGTAAAGCTTTCAAATGTTATAACAAGAGAAAAAAAAAGATCATTGAGAGTGATAATGTGAAGGTAGATGAGATCTCTGAGAAATTTGATGACACCAACAGATCTGAACCTAAGAAATATGGAGATAAGCTTGTGTTTATTGAACCAGAGGTACAAAATAATGATGAGTAGAACAATGCAGAAATAGATGCTCAACCGGTAAATGAAGATAGTGTTGAAGAAGATAAAGAACATGAAGCAAAAGGCACAACACCAGAACCAATAATACCAAGATATGTCAGATTGAATCATTCAGAAGAACAGATTCTAGGAGATAAAAATGTTGGTGTACAAACAAGAAGGAAAATCAAAGAAAACTCTTGTCTGATTTCAACTATAGAGCCTAAAACAATAAGAGAGGCATTGAAGGATGATGAGTGGATTAATACCATGAATGAGGAATTGGATCAGATTGAGAAGAATAAGACATGGACACTTGTTCCCAGATCAAAAGACAAGAATGTGATCGACACTAAATGGGTCTTTAGAAACCAGTTGAATGAAGAAGGCAAGGTTGTGAGGAATAAAGCAAGGTTGGTATGCAAAGGCTATGCACAAGAAGAAGGAGAAGACTATGGAGAAACCTTTGCACTAGTAGTGAGATTGGAAGGAGTAAGAATGTTACTTGCTTATGTTGCATTTAAAGGATTTAAGGTCTACTAGATGGATGTTAAATCTACTTTTCTTAATGACATCCTTGAGGAAGAAGTGTACATAGAGCAACTAGATGGATTTTCTTTAACTGAGGATAAAGATATGGTTTGCAAGTTGCATAAGGAACTGTATGGATTGAAGCAGGCACAAAGAGCATGGTTTGAAAGATTGCATGCACAACTAATCAAGATAGTATTCTAGTGTACTAGTGAGGACATTAACATATATCTTAAGACTGATGGAGACAAAGTATTGATAGGTGAAGTATGTGTAGATCATATAATTGTTGGAGGTGATGATGATTTATGTATGGTGTTTGCCGAGGAGATGAAGAAAGAATTTGAAATGTCTCTTATTGGTGAAATTAAGTTTTTCATTGGGTTGTAGGTCCAACAATTAGATGGTGGAATATTTATCTATCAGAGTAAGTATGTAAAGGGAGTGTTGAAAACATTTGGCATGGAGGATTGTAAACCAGTTGGTACTCCGATGGTGACAGGTTGTAAATTGTCTAAGCAAGATGATTCACCCTCTGTTGATGAAAAAGAATACAGGTCCATGATTGGTAAGTTGCATTATGTTGTTTATAGTAGGCCTAATATTGCACATGTTGTTGGTTTGGTTGCCAGATTTTAGAAGGATCCCAAGGAGACTCACTTGGTAGTGGTGAAAAGGATATTCTGGTACTTGAAAGGCACAATAGATTTCGGCCTATTGTATCCTTATAAAAATGGTTTTTCTTTGGAAGTGTTTATTGATGTAGATTGGGCAGGCAATGTTGATGACCAGAAAAGCACTATTGTTGGAGATTTTCTTGTTGGAGGTATATTGGTTGCTTGGACAAGTAAGAAGAAAACATGTGTATCACAGTCAACAACAAAGGCAGAATATGTTGCAACATCAATGAATTGCACACAGTCTTTTTGGATGAGACATGTATTAGAAGGTTTTTAACTTGATATGTCTGAACCGATAACTATTTATTGTGACAATACAAGTGCTATTAATATTTTAAAAAATCCCGTGTTACATGCAAGGACAAAGCACATAGAATTGAAATATTACTTTTTAAGGGGGGGAGTCTAGGAGAAGCAAGACAAAATGGAGTATGTGACAAGCAAAGATTAGCTTGCAGACATTTTCACAAAACCATTGCCGAAGACTACCTTTGAGTACCTCAAAGGTAAATTAGCCTGGTCAGACCCCTATATAAGAAGAACTAAGATACAGGAGATGCATCAATCCAGTGGGCTTACTGAATATTTTTCACTAAGGATTGTTGAAATGGTGGCTACTCCATAGGGGGACCAACTTGGATGATATTTGATGATCGATGATGCATATGCACCTTTGGCATTGTTCTCAAAGGGGAAGAAGAAATATATTAGCCTAAGGAGGAGAAGATGTGTAACAGAAAGGGGGAGAAGAAATGAAGATTCAGTTCCAGGTGAAGAAGAACTGAGTGAACCAAAAAAAGAGTGAAGTTCAACAAGGAAGTTTTAGAACTAAGCAACATGATTTTAGCTGAATATGTTGGAGTTTATGTTGGTGTTGTCATCAATTCCAAAGGGGGAGAATGTTGGCATGATTGGCATAATTGATGCAGATCAAGAATGGTGACTGAACCGGTAAAGGGTTGTTTGTGATGACATTGTGATGAAGAGATTAAGATTGCATGGTCAGATGACTTTGATTAGTTATTTGTGTTGTCATTGATGGAAACTGATGTTTACTATGCTATATTTTGTCATCTAAGTCTTTTTGGTCTACCAAAAATGCCTTACCGACATTATAGATAGTGAACTAGAATTAGGACCTTAATCGGTAAATGAGCAATGTTTTGATTTGATCTAGTGATTGGTGGTGATTGAAGTATTGTGGTTTGAAATATGGACGTGTATCATTAAAATATGTATCTGACCAGAACCACATCATGTTTTGATTATCAAAAATCATGTTTATGATTTCTGTTGTATTTTTGCTAGGGTTTAAGAACCGATAAAGAATTCTCTTAACCGGTAATGATTTTTGGTTTGGCGGTGATCTACATAAAGTTCAAATGTTGGTGAAGGCATGGCATAAACCACATGAAGTGTTTGAAAGATGTTTTGGTGCATTTGGAAAACAAATTCTTGGAAATATGCAAAGTTCTTAGTAGAATGCTCTAAGGGTTTGAATTTCTATCAGATCGAGATGTGATGATCATTCAATGGTTGTAATTAATTTGTAATTCATTGTAATGATCCATATGATGATCAATGATGATTTGCAATAAGATGTAAAAGATCTGTGATGATCTATGTTGTAAGTCTTAGGGTTTTGTAACCGACTAAGCTGAAAAGGTTATTTATGTCGGTACAATTGATGTTTGTTGTGTCAGTGGTTTTTGAGAAAAGTGTGAAGCTGAACCAGAGTATGATGCCAAAGAGGAGAAGACTTGGAGCTTGATTAGATCTGATCAAGCAAGTAGTCAAGTGATGTACCCAGATCAGTCATTGTTGTTCTCTAACAATTTCAGCAGTCAAAATCCCTTAATCGGGTAGGTCCTAACAGGCCTTAAATTGTGAATCCCTTAACTAGGTAGTTTTATATTAGAGTGTTAAATCCTCTTGCAAAGTTGATCCTAACAGGTCAAAGCTCCTAACAGGGCTCATCATCTAAATCCCTTAACCGGGTGACTCCTAACAGGGTCTTCTCCTAACAGGGCATCATTTTAAGCTTCTAACGGGGCTACGCTCCTAACAAGGTGCATTCTGAAAGAGTGCACAATTTTTGTGAGTACCAATTCCCACCATGGTTTTTCCCTATTTGGGTTTCCACGTGAAAAACATGGTGTTCATATGGTGAATGTTTTTATGTTTTACTTTTAGTTTATGCATATTGATGAACAATTAATGAGTTGTTATGATAAACAGGTTTAACATTTGGTTATCAGTGATTACCGGCAATGGTAAAGAGTTTATTACTAGTTTATGTTTGATTTGAGGAAGTTTTATATGTTCAAGTTTTAAGTTTGGAATTATTGTTAATACTGATTCACCCCCCCTCTCAATATTAACCAGATCCTCTAAGATTATCATCTCCATAGCTCAAGATCCATATCTATGAAAGATAATCATAAACATCATGTACCTAAAAGTTAACAATGAGAAATACCTCTCAAGTAGTAAACCGCCGAGTAGACCAAGAATGGGGAATGAGAATGCTCATCAAGCTATCCAAGTCATCATGAATCACACTAAGAACAATCTCTTCTCAAGTCTATACCAGGTGAACGGTCCTTCAACTTCCTTCCGAAATAACCCACTTTCCCAACACATATCTCTAATCACAAGAGAATAATAGAATCATCTACATCTCAATGTATCCATGAGCACATGCAACTGATCAATCTATGCCAAACTGCAAATGAGACATAGCACCATCATGAAGTATCAAGAAAAATATCATACACTCAATACAATGAGAACCACCAAGACCAATGTCAAAGCTCCAACATCCAAATAAGGAACATAAACATGACAACATGATCTAACCATCTCCTCCAAGGAGATAACATGCTCCATATGAACATATGAAATAATTGTAACATGCCATAACTATAATGCACAATTAAGAGTGTACCATGACATACCAACAACCATGATAACATATCAAATGAAAGCATAAACCACACCTCAACCAAAGACTCTTGAGCCCTCAAGATGCCAACATCCTCAAATATCATGAAGATCACATACTCCAAGTGAACATAACATGGTCTCAAAAGAAATGTCTCATGCAAAACTCTAAAAGAGTAAACCATGACATAATAACATAATCTAAACCAAATATGACTTGTAACCATCACCAATCAACATGAAGGTAACCATCTCCTACTAGTGCACCTACAAAGTTGAAAGACTCTCTGCAGTAACAGGATCAAGAGCTCCTCCAACACTTGGACATTAAGAAGATCACCCACCATCCAATAGTGAATACACATCATTACCAACAACTCCCACTAAACCATGATACTGAGTCACACATGTCATCATGATAACCATCTCCTATCTAAAGAACATCGGGGTCTACACACACAACTGAAAATTCAACAACATCAAGTGTAACCATGAACTCCAATCTAAGAAGATACATACAACCACAAACAAACTACCAATTAGGAATCAATCCTACACCACCAATACATCACTGTCAAAATCTTCCACTAAAAGTGTAACCATTTAATAACCAATCTATCATGACATCGTGATAAACCACATGCTCCAAGTCCTAAAACCAACTATCCAGGTACCCAAAAAAATCATCCATCCTCTCATCTCAAAACAAACATACCATTGTATTGGACATTGGCTGATATGTTGTCTTTGATGTCAACATATGTAGAGATTGTTGATGAGGAGATTATTGGAAAGTTTTCTTAACATATTCTTCTGTGTATTTTAGTATTGTAGTTTGATGGAATGAGTTGGTTTAGTCTGTGTATTGCAGATGAACTAATGCGGTTTTAAGGGTTTCTGGTATGATGGTTCATTCCCATTTGCAGAGGTCCCCATGATGATTTAATTCAGTTATGTGATCTGGCATTGGGGATGTTATGTAGTTGTTTGTGTTATTTGGTATTCTGGTTTGTGCTTCATATTGCTCTATAATTGCTATATCTTTAGTTACGGATGTATGGGATGTGTTCTGGATGTTGATTTGTGTCCTTAGTTTGATTGGTTCATGATTTGGAAATCCACAAGTAAATCTTTTAGGTTGACAGTTAGTTATCTTGATGCTCTTGAGCTCCGGTAGAGAGATTATGATGGTTTTGGTGATCTGAATTGTTGTGGTTGTTGTGGTGCAATTCATGTTGCTTGTGAATATCTCTAGACTATGTTCTATGTGTATTCGTGGTTTGCATTGATTATTGTGCATGTTATTAAAGATTTTGCTTGTCTAGTGTTGTTCTTTGTGTTATGCGATATTCTTGATGATTGTAGCATGTTGGGGATGATCGAGGTGTAATTGTTGGAGGTGTTGCATGGTTGCAGTATTGATTTGGGTCTAGAATATGTCTTAGCTAATATTGTTTTGGTCTACATGTATTGTTATAGCATGTGAGGATATTATTTTGTAACTTGTATTGAGGGTTTAGCCGACCTTGAAATTGAGGTTGAGGGTTTGTATAAATAAATGTAATAATCATGCATGATGTATGTTTGCGAGTGTCTGCGTTGTATGTGTGAGTGTGTGATCAATTTGGATGTGCGAATGAGTTATTTGATTCTTTGGAAGTGTGAAGAAGATTAATGTTGCAGAGCAAAGTGTGTGCTTAACCGAAACTATACTCAAGCATATGGATATGCCATTTTCATAGTTCATGTAATCTAGATTATTGTCTGAATGTTTTTACAAGTCAGTGAAACTTCCTATAAGGCAGTGAGCCTTCCCTTAAGTTTGTAGCCTTTCTTGGTTTCTTATTTTGAGTAGTGAGCTCTAGGCAGTTTTCCTGAATGAATTTGCATTCCCCTTTGTAATATTCACATTTACTCCTAACAAGGTATTATCTCATTTTAGATAGGTTCCCACCGTGGTTTTCCCCTTAACTAGGTTTTCCATGTCAAAATATTGGTGTTATGTGTGTTATTGATGTGGTGTTGTTTCATGCTTAAACTGTTAATTATTAGATCTGTTTTGTGGTTTAAGTTACAATAATTTTTTGTGCAAACTGATTCACCCCCCCCTCTCAATTTTATGCATTGTTTCCAACAATTGGTATCAGAGTTAGATCCTCTGGAAGAATCTTGACCACTTGAGGAGATCCAAGATGGCAAAATTTTCTTTCAAGAAGGATAGTTTGAGATTTTATGGAATGAACTACACTCCGTGGAAGAGTTAGATGCATTTTCATTTGATATGCAATGGAGAAGAGTTATCAGAGATTACTAAGAATGTATATAATGTTTTGCAGAATGATCCTACTACTCTAGATGAGATAAAGGAAGCATAATTCAATATTAGAGCCAAGGAATCATTCTTGAGTGCCTTGTCAAATTTTGAGATGACTAATGTGATTAACATAGAGACCTTTCATGAGTTCTGGATAAAATTGGAGACCTTGCATGAAGGAGATAGTCATGTGAATATTTCCAAGTTGTAGATATTGAAGGGTAAATATGAGAACTTGAAGATGAGTGAAGATGAGAACATTACTTATTTTATGCAGAATGTGAATGAGCTTGTGTGTGGAATTAGATGTGTTGGTGGAGTTTTGGAAGAATCTAAGATTGTTGCTAAAGTGTTGAGATCCTTGCCTCCTGCTTACAAACATGAAGTTGTTACTATTGATGAGATCCAAATTGTGACAAATGTGACAATAGACATGTTGGCTGGTAAGCTTGCTACTTTTGAGCTGAGTGAGTTTGGAGACTCTCTTCCTAAGATTGAATTTGCATTCAAAGCTACTATTTTTGGGAAGTAGAGATATGATCCGAGAGAAATTTCTACAAGAGTATCTAGATATGAGAGAGATGAAAGAGATGGAAGATGAAGAAAGAGAGCTTGAGGAGCTTGAAGCACTAATTGCTAGAAGATTGCCTAAAGGTGTCAGTAAGTATGAAGGGAAGTTACCTCTTAAATGTTTTTCATGTAATAAGATAGGACATTTTGCATCAAGGTGTCCAGAAAGAGATATAAATCCTAAGAAGTCATTTACACCATATAAATCTAAATATCAGAAGAAGTGTTATTATGCTGCTAATGAAGATGTAACAAATGATGAGTCAGATAAGAGAAATTCAAGAGATGAATTTGTGTTCATTTATATCAAAGAAGATGATCTTGTAACTATAGATTTTACAAGTTGCATTAATGAGGAGAAAGATTTAGCTACTAAAGTTGAGGAGAAAGATGAATGGGTAATTGACAGTGGTTTGTCTCATCACATTGTCATGCTCTATAAAGTGTACCTATACCTACAACCACAATGCACTCAATAAATCATTACAAGCATGTTTAAAAGATTTAATCAAAGAAAGACAAAACCATAGCAAATCAACTTGTTGCCTCCTAGTAAATGCGAGTGTGAAAAATGCTCTCAGATTTGATTATGCATACTCTAGTAACTTGACTACACTTAGATCGAGGATTTGATGGATGAAAATGCATGATCTAGCAAGAATAGCATGATTAAGATATATGATTTCATGATTGATCTAGAAAATGAACTAAGATTAAGATTCAATTAAACTAAAATTGAACATGATAACATTGCAAAGAATGATAAACTAGAAGCTAGATGCCTATAGTAACAATGCATAAGATGAGAATGAGATGGGATCCATATTGTTCAAAATGAGGTCTATTTATAGGATTTTCCAAGGCTAGGGGTGATGTGGCAAGAATCAATGGTCAAGATTTATCCGAAGATATCAATGGTTAAATTGGAGGAGGATGGCAAAGGGGGTTGGATTAAAGGGAACATCTGTCATCTCTATGGTGACAAGTGTCAATAGGCTTCTAGAAGGAGTTAGATGAAAGGGAACACTTAGTGACAAGTGTCACAAAGGTTCTAGAAGATGTTGGATGAAAGGGGACATGTGGGTAGGTAGAATGGGTTAGGTTTAGGAGTGGTAGAAGTTAGGAGAATTTGAATTTAAAAATTCAAATAATAGGAAAAGGATAATTAATCTCAACAACTCATGAATTTCATTTGTTTTAATTAATTAAGGGATTTATAAGAAATGATTTTGATGGGGGGATTAATTAATTTGAATTAATTAATAAAAAGGTGTGAAATGAAATGAACCTATTAAATAAATCCTTAGATTTATTAATAAGTAGATGAAAGGGGAAATTTAATTAAATTGCTTAGTGAATTCAATTAAATTGGGAAGGAGGATTAATTAAATAATTGCTTATTTAATTAATTATCTTCAAACCATTTTTAGGTGTATACATTTTGCCCCTCTTTGAAGTGAGGTGTGATGACACGTTGATTCAAAGAATAATCTCATTTTGATGTTAATATTGATTTGATAGGATGCTTCAGCTCTTGATTGATAAATTCTGGTATGATGATGCCCCCTTGGGAGATCAATTGAGATAATTGATCTTTGGATTTTTTGCGAGATTGGTATCCTGATAGATTTGATTTGGTTTCTGCAACTATGGTTGATGAAAATGTGAGTTCTTCGATTAGCTTGATTGCTTAGATTGGTAAGATTAAAAAATATCGATTGATTAGATTCAGTCTGGTTTCAGGAAGGATTCATCTGGTATAAGACAATGATGATCAAAGTGTCTAGTTTTAGGAAGGATTTATCTTGTATAAGACATGATTAGAACGTCTGGTTTCAGGAAGGATACATCTTGTATAAGACATGAATCAGAATCAGATCATCTGGTTTCAGGAAGGATTCATCCTATATAAGACGTGACAAAATTGATTAGGTTTGATCGATTGATTTGATTTGATTAGGTTGATAGATAAAGAACTGACAGTTTGTTGATATCAAGTTGCTGAAATATTTGGATATGCTGATTGTTGATTCTGTTGAGGGAGATAGCATAAGATATTTGCTGGGTCGATAATATCATGAGAGAGACGAGTTCATCATTCTGATTGTGTATACACTTGTGATGATACTTTGATGATCCTTGCGATAGATTTAACCTTGGATAAAAGGAGCTTGTTGGGATCCCATGCAAGGATGAAATGCAAGCTAAAATGCAAATGAAATGACTGGACCAGTCACTAGATTATTTTGCATTTTTGTCATCATTGAGCTTTTGAAATGTGGGAAGTGAGTGCAAACATCGATGGTATAATTAAACCATGATGACCTAAGCATTACTTTCCTGGATTTTGATATAGCAAGTTAACACAAGCATCTAGGTATAATTGAACCGAGATGACCTGAGTGTTGTTTGCGTAAAATAGGCAGTATTAATCATTTCAATACTCAAATCAAAAATGTCTTCAATGATATTCTGATGATCATGTCCTAAGACAAAATTGCACATATTAATGATTAATTTTTAGACAACAGACAAGAAAAATATCATGTTTCTTCCTTGTTCCTCTAGTCAATGACATCCTAGAGTCACTCAGAAATCATGATAGTGAAAATCAATATAGAAAAGTTGAACAATTATGTTAAAATCATTATCCAAAAGATATTATCCATTGAAAAGGGTGTATGTGCTTAGATTGATTTTGTGATAGCTTGATAGTTGATAGTTTGATCTCATGTTCAATGTTGGATGTGTCTCAATTTTCGCTTGATAAGAGTTGTCTAACTGTTGTTCTACTTGTTTGATTTAGCTCAAAATGATCAAGAGTTTTGCCCCCAAGCCTAGAAACAAAGTCGTTATGATATATCTAATGATCCAAACCATGGCAAGAAGCCACTTGGGATGCTTGCGTATGTATAAAGGCTTTATGATGGTTTGCATTGATGGAAAATGAATGAATGCATGAACTAATAGATGGAAGAGCTAGCTGATAGATAGTGCCTATTTGCTAGGTTTTCACTGCCTATTTTTATTGAACATTTTCTAATATTTGATTTTTTTTTTTTGATTTTTTCATTGTTTTTGATTTTTTTGATTTTTCACTGTTTTTGATTTTTTTGATTTTTCAGACATAGAATTTCTTCAGGTGCATGCTATTGATAGGTTCCTCTAGTTGATCTCCATCTTGTGTTGATAGCTGATATGCCCCTGATCCAAATACTGCTGTGACCACAAATGGACCTAACCAGTTTGGTTCAAATTTCCTTTCTTTTCTCGATCTGCCTAGTTGCGTGGATTTTCCTTTAGCACTAGTTCTCCCACTTGAAAGATCCATGGTTGACCTTGTGATTATAGCTCTAGAACATCCTTTGCTAATATACCTTTAGATGATCAAAGGCATTGTGTCTGCATTTGTGGATCAGTTCTAACTCTTGTAGTCTAGATACTCTTTGTTCTTCATCTGGGATGAGACCTTTTAGTGATACACGTAGAGAAGGTATCTCTACTTCGATTGGCAATATGGCTTCTGATCCATATACAAGAGAGAAAGGTGTGGCACCCGTCGGTGTGCAGATACTGGTGCAGTAGACCCATACAACAGGGTTTAGTTGGATATGCCAATATTTCCCGGTATCGTTCACTGTCTTTTTAGGGATTTTCAGAATAGTTTTGTTAGATGCTTCTGCTTGCCCATTTCCCTATGGATAATATGGTGTGGAGAATCTGTGCTGGATTTTGAACTTCTCACATAGCTCTTGTACATCTTGATTTTTGAATGGTTGCCCATTATCAGTGATAATGGTCATTGGTATTCCATAGCGACAGATGATATAGTTCAAGATAAATGCAACAATTTGTTTTCCTATGATGTTTATGAGAGGTACTGCTCCAATCCATTTTGTAAAATATTCTGTAGCTACCAGGATGAATTTATGTCCCTTAGATGAAGAAGGATTTATCTTTCCTACCAGATCAAGTCCCCATTGACAAAAAGGTCAAGATGTTGCTAAAGCATGAAGTTATTGTGCTGGTGCATGGATCAAGTTCCCATGGATCTGACATTATTTTCATGTTCTTGCTATCTTAAAATAATCTCATTCCATAGTCGGCCAATAGTAGCCTAAGCATATGAGTTTTTTCGAAAGGGTAAGATCACTTGAATGAGTGCCACAAATGCCGTTATGGACTTCATGTACTTCTCTGATTCTTCTTGTTCAAGACATCTTAAGAGAGTACCATCTAGACCACATTTAAATAGGGTGTCCGCGATGAGAGTAAAATGGGAGGATTGGTGAATAAAGTTTCTCTTTTGGTTCTTTGATAAGTCAGGAGGTAGGATGTTGTCTTTCAGGTATGTGTAAGTTTGGCCATAGTGAGAGGAATTGTGTCTGATAAGTTGACAAATGGTTTGGGAATCAGGACAATTAAAGGCAGGATGAAACAACTCTTCAACCAGGAATTCATAACACTGTTGATTTTCTTGTGTCTGCAATAGAGAAGCAAGTGTAGCCATGGCATCTACTGCTTTGTTGTCATTTCTTGGAATCTGATCAAAAGTTATTTCTAAAAAGTACTTCTTGAAATCATCCACCATCTTTTTGTAAGGCATTAGTTTGTCATCTTTTGTTTGATAGTCATCATTGATTTGATTAATGACGAGCTGAGAGTCTCCAAAGACCTGAAGTTGTTTAATATTCAATTATACAACCATTTTGATACCTATTACCAATGATTCATACTCTGCTATATTGTTTGTACACAAAAAGGTTAATTTGTATGCTTTCGGGTTTGTATGCCCTTGTGGTGTGATAAATAGAACTCCTGCTCCTAATCCATGTTGTGTTCCATTATTGATGCTTGCTCCTAGATTGATATTCAGGTGATGTATTGTAAGATACAGATCGAAACTTGGAACATCTGTATATGAATAGGTAAAATTGACTTGCCATCTTTTAAATGGTTTCAAGTATTTTTTCCTTGCTAGTTCTGATAGAGAGATTGTTGGATGTAGATCAGTTGTGCCAATGATAGTTGCCTCTGCTGGTTTTATCATAATGGATGACCTTTCTTGATAAAATTCATGTAAGGTGTCAAATCTCTCATCTTTCGGTGCCTCTAGGCGGTTTTAACCATTAGATGCATCCTTTATTTTTACTTTTCCTTGGTCCAATTTTGCCAATAAATGGTTTTTAGCATTAGACCTAATATTGTTTTCTTGATTTTCACTTTTGCGACTAGGAGATTTAACACCCACTTGACTCAAAGATAGGTTAGCGAAATCCCTAGTGAAATTTGTTGTAGGTTCGATTTCACTAAGATATAAGGATATGGCATGGTCATTAGGTAAGGTATCAATGACCGTATGTCCTTCATTTTCCCAGTCTATAGGTTCAGGATATCTTAAGGATAAAGGATCTTCAAGTTGAATATTTTCAAAGATATTAGGGGTCATGATAGAGATATCATAGCTTTCAATATGTATGTCGATGTCTAGGATGGTACTCTCGTCAGAATGACCTCCTGCAAGTAGCTCCTGATCGTCCTCGGTTAAGTCCATGTCGGCCGCATGTGATTCTGATTCAAGTGGGCTAGTTCCTAACGTTTGTCCTGCATACGTGTGAACTACATCGACTACTATATCTGTTTCTTCATCCCTCTTAATTTGAAGTTGCTCTTGTTTGTTTTTCCATGATAGCAAATATTCTCCAGTCCCTTGATCTCTTAGCTGTATTTGTTTTTCCATGTTTGACAAAATTGATGTGAATGATTGTTCCTTGGATTGTGTGCTTGAAGCTGCTACCTCTCTGTTATGTGAAACAATGACCTCTTGAGCTGATTTCAAATTATTACAACACTACAATGGATTTGAGTCTGCTGATATTGTGATTTCTTGTCAATTGTATGGAAATTTTAAGCACTGATGACATGTTGATGTAATAGCCTGCATGTCCTGAATCCATGATCTTCCCAAGAGTATGTTGTATGGTAGGCCCATGTCTAGAACTTGGCATGTTGTATCTTTTTGCAAGGGTCCCACTTTGATAGATAATATCACAATTCCCTTGGAGTAATGTTCTTCTTCACCAGATGCTTTGATTTTTATCCTTTTTCTGGGGATCAGCTGCATCTTCTGAATAGCCTAAAGCACAGACAAGATTCATAGAGAAAATGTTCAAGCTAGATCCCCCATCTATTAAGACATGTTTAACAAGCGTTCTATGAATGAGAACTTCAATTTGCAAGGAAGCGCTATAGGGATGTTGCAAGGAATCAATGCTTGGATATGAAGGAGATGAGCTTTGAATAGGATTCTCTTAAATAGGCTTGATGACAATCATGAATATCCCTTGGGAAACTTTAGCTTTGGATGTATTGTTTAGAAAGGATGCTATGGAAGGTTCTTGCAAGATTTCAAAAGGTGTAGGAATAGATGCCTTTGGAGAGTCAATTTTCTTATGGATGGATGGATCATTGTTAGATATGGGTGCACGATCTTGATCTTTCTCAGCCAAATCTTATAGAGATCTCTTTAAGAGGTGCATAAAAGAGCCACCTTTCTTTTGAGATGTATTTAAATCCTTGTGAGGTTTTAAAATAGTTGGATTTTGATTTTGAACTTGTTTGATTTCTCTGATATGTTGGTTTGTCATGTTTTCTTCTTGTGTTTTGCTTTGGTATGTCATGTTGATATGATTTTTCAGCTATTGCAAATGTTTCAGCGATCTTATGTTTCTGTGCTCTAATCAAAATGGGCATTGTGTTTGATATTATGCTAGGATTTGATTGTCTATAAGGTTGTTTTGAGTAAGTGATCAATAGTCAATTTCAAGGCAATAGAGTGATATGAAACTAAAAGAGAATTCAAGTGTTTAAAAGTTTGGAAGTTTTTCGGTCTTCGATTTAGGAGTGCAATGATGGTGATTTGATAAGAACCAAGTCTAGTAGGAACGATATATCCTACGATGTGGGACAAGGTTATCCTGGCCAAATGTTTCAGTTTCGTGATAAAGGATGATTGATCCTGATGAGAAACTATGTTTGAGTGATCAGTTTATCAAAGAGGGTGATAATGCACTTTGAGATGTTTAGATTTTGAACTTGTTGGGGGTGAGCACTTTGAAAATCTTGGAGTGTATATTTTCTAAAGTCTGATTTTGATGGATGATAACTTGACCAAGAAAACCAAGCAGACAATCTAAGCATAGATTGACAGATAACATGTGTTTATGTTTACTGCAAATTGATCAAGCAGTAATGATAAATCTGAAACAGGCATGCAGGACATAGCTTTGGACTGACAGATGCAGAGTTTCGTACGACATAAGATTTAGCTTAGGATGACACAAGATACAGAGCTACACGACAGAATAGAGTTTTTCATGTAAAAAGCAGATGCTCGTATGGCACACTTTTTATAACCATATGACAAAACAGATGACTTGTACGACACATGATAGCAGATAGTATGACAAATGATTTTATGCAAGTTAACTCGTCTGATAGAGATTATGACTCATGCTACAGAGAATTAAAGCTCGTACGAAAGGTTGCAGAGAGTGATAAAAGTGTTTGTTTTGCTGATTTTGATCTTTGAATTCTGATGATGTTTTGCTGATGTTTTCAAGTTTTTTTGGTGTCTGATTTTCTCATTTAGGGATGAATACACAACAAACACATGATGTGATAAATGATTCCAATCAAGCTAAACCCTAAGAAAGTTGGCTGAGAATGAAAACCTTTGCTTGCTGACTTAGGTACACACCCAATAGCTAATCAGAATACGGCTGCTGAGTCTCATGCAATGGATTCTCAATGCCATATTATCCGACTCCAAACACTAATGGGGGCATGATATGACAAGTATCTTGGGAGAGTTACTATCTCTCTTGCACAAAGATTATCACCCTTTCAGAGGTGAATCGGGTAGCTTCCATTTTAACCGGCACTAGTAAGGGATTCGTTCAGTGCATTGGGGTATAAACTCAATTCAGAGGTCTCCCAGCCTTGAAAACCAAGGTTTGATATACCCGAAGGTACGGAGGAGAGCTATTCTTGAGCACTGTTGTTGCTTTGATTTTCATCAAAAACACATTTATTTTATAGTGGGTTGGATTACTTGGTGTTAGCCATTCCCACTTAGGTCGTTAATAACTCCTTGGTAGGCCAGGCCTGTTAAAGAGATGCACTAATGAAAGCAAAAAGATGAGTCTAGCTTTCTGATCACCTAAGAAAGATGAGAGCATACTCGCCTATCATCACAAGCACATAAGACATGATAGTTCATTTCTTTAAGCCCAAATTGAAGTGTGCCTAAAAATCTTAAAGAATACACAAAGTTTTCGCTAAATCCTTAGGCAACCTACAAATTAGATCCATTAGTAGTCATGATTGTGTTTAGAATTATATCTTTGACAAGCGTCCTGCAGAAAAGAGTTAGGCTGCAAACATCTCATAGACATAACAAGATTAGCATTAGTGATCCGAACTATGAAATTTAAAAAGAAAACTATATGAAATTTTATCCTAACTTCAAATAGGCATAACTTTCTGCTTGGGACTTGAAATTACAAGACGTTTAACTTGTTGGAAAGGTCTCCAAGAGTTGTAGATGTGATTTTGAAAGAGCATGTTTAGCGCACTTTCAAGGGCTAAAAATGACCAGAAGGCCTTCAAAAATGCAAATTACCAACGTATAGACACTTGAAAATTCTAACTTGTAGTTTGTCAAACAAAATCACAGATGCAGAAACTCGTACGACATGATTTATCAGATAGTACGACACAAATTTAGATTTTGCATAGGAATAAAAGAAGACTCGTATGACATAAGATTTTGAAGCCAAAAATTCGTACGAAACAAAATTAGATACAGTACGACAGTGCAAATCAACTCGTACGACACATGATTTACTATCAAATGAACTCGTACGACATGAATTTATACCTCATACGATAAGGAAAATGGGCTCGTACGAGTCAGGATGAAGTGTCATCCTGGGCTAAAAGAGAGTTCGTACGAGCTGAAAAGGAAACTCATATGAATATCTAAACCAGAGCCGGACAGAGATGAAGTTTACTGAAGATTAAGAGGCCAAAAATGATGATTTCTGCCCCACGGTGGGCGCCAAAATGTCGTGCTCCGTGAAGTGTACCTGTACCTACAACCACAATGCACTCAATAAATCATTACAAGCATGGTTAGAAGATTTAATCTAAGAAAGACAAAAGCATAGCTAATCAACTTATTGCCTTCTAGTAAACGCGAGTATGAAAAATGCTCTCAGATCTGATTATGCATACTCTAGTGACTTGACTACACTTAGATGGAGGGTTTGATGGATGAAAATGCATGATCTAGCAAGAATAGCATGATTAAGCTATATGATTTAATGATTGATCTAGAAAATGAACTAAGATTAAGATGCAATTAAACTAAAATTGAACATGATAACATTGCAAAGAATGATAAACTAGAAGCTAGATGCCTATAGTAACAATGCATAAGATGAGAATGAGATGGGATCCATATTTCTCAAAACGAGGTCTATTTATAGGATTTTCCAAGGCTAGGGGTGATGTGGCAAGAATCAACGGTCAAGATTGATCTGAAGATATCAATGGTTAAATTGGAGGAGGATGGCAAAGGGGGTTGGATTAAAGAGAACATCTGTCATCTCTATGGTGACAAGTGTCAATAGGCTTCTAGAAGGAGTTAGATGAAAGGGAACACTTAGTGACAAGTGTCACAAAGGTTCTAGAAGATGTTGGATGAAAGGGGACATGTGGGTAGGTAGAATGGGTTAGGTTTAGGAGTGGTAGAAGTTAGGAGAATTTGAATTTAAAAATTCAAATAATAGGAAAAGGATAATTAATCTCAACAACTCATGAATTTCATTTGTTTTAATTAATTAAGGGATTTATAAGAAATGATTTTGATGGGGGGATTAATTAATTTGAATTAATTAATTAATTAAAGGGGTGAAATGAAATGACCCTATTAAATAAATCCTTAGATTTATTAATAAGTAGATGAAATGGGAAATTTAATCAAATTGCTTAGTGAATTCAATTAAATTGGGAAGGAGGATTAATTAAATAATTTCTTATTTAATTAATTATCCTCGGACCATTTTTAGGTGTATACACACATGATACGTGACAAGAGTAAATTTGTAAACTTTGAAAAGTATGACCGTGGTATAGTAAGATTTGGTGGTAACAAAGCTTGTGTAATCTATGGCAGAGGTTCTATTTCTCTTGATGGTAAGCATAATACTAATGATGTGTTGTATGTTGAAGTTTTAAAGCATAATCTTTTGAGTATTAGTCAGATGGTTAATAAGGGATATAACTTGCAATTCAAGAATGGCAAGTGTGAGATCTTGAGTAGCTCTGGAATTGAGATTGCATTAAGTACAAAGAATAAAGGTAATATCTTTCACTTGAATGCTAGTGGTAAAAGTTCTATGATTGCTCAAATTGATGAAAGTTGGTTATGGCATAAAAGGATGTGCCATGCAGATTTTGATTGCTTGGTTAAGATAAGTTCTACTCAAGAAGTTAATAAAGCCTTCTAATCTTGTATGTAAGGAATGTCAATTAGGGAATTAGACAAGAGTCACTTATAGGAGAAAACAATATAATTCTAATGGATTTTTGGATCTTGTGAATAATGATCTGCATGGTCCTTATAAAGTAAGAACCTTGCAGAGTGATAGGTATTTCATGTTGTTAATTGATGACTATTCAAGAATGATGTGGGTTACCTTCTTAAGGGAGAAGTCTGAAGCATTGGAGAAGTTCAAGATTTTCAAGGCTAGAATTAAAACTAAGACTGGATTGAAGTTGAAATGTCTAAGATCTGACAGAGGTGGAGAATTCACTTTTAGTAAGTTTAATACATATTGTGAAGAGCATGGAGTTAAGAGACAATTATTTGCTTCTAGGATGCCACAACAAAATGGTGTTTTAGAGATAAATAATAGAACAATTCAAGAGGCTAGTAGAACCATGATGATTGAAGGAAATGTTTCACATGTATTTTGGAGATAAGTTGTGAGTTCTATTGTATACACTCTTAATCGGGTAAATGTCAAAGGTGATACTGGTGAGACTCTCTATAAGTTATGGTTTGGTCATGCTCCTATTGTTAAATATTTCAGAATTTTGGTTAGAAAAAACCTATATCAAAAGAGATGAAGATCTTGGAAAGTTTGATGCTAGATGTGATGAAGGAATATTTCTTGGTTATTCTACTAAAAGTAAGGCCTATCGATGTTATTATAAAAGATTGAAAAAGATGGTTTAAAGTGCTAATGTGAAGGTTGATGAAGTTAATGTGAGTATATTAGATCTTGCGGATATGATTCTGATGATTAGGATGCCATTTTAGATAAAGGAAAGCAAGTGTAGACCCAAAGTCAAGTTCAGATTGTTCTAGCAAAGTTTGAGAATGAAGGTGTAGATGCTAATACAAAAAGAAGAATTCAAGATCCTAAAATTCAAGAAAATCCTAAAACTCCTAGGTATGTAAGGTTGAATCATTCAGAAAATCACATTATTGGTGATAAGAATAAAGGTGTGATGACCTGAAGAAGATTAGCTAAAGAAATTTGTTTGATTTATAATATTGAACCTAAGAATGCTGATGAAGAATGCAAAGATGAAAATTGGATTAAAGATATGGAAGAAGAATTGAACTATATTGAGAAAAATAATAGATGGATTCTTGTTCCTAGAGCTAAGGATAAAAATGTAATTAGAACTAAATGGTTATTCTGGAATAAGTTGAATGAACAGGGTGAAGTTGTTTTCAATAAATCTAGACTTCTATGTAAGGGATATTATAGAATGGAAGGAATTGACTATGAGGAGACTTTTTCTCTAGTGGCTATAATTGAAGTTGTTAGATTATTTCTTGCCTATGCTTCTCACAAAGATTTCAAGGTTTATCATATGGATATCAAATCATCTTTTCTTATTGGTTAATTGGAAGAAGAAGTTTACATTGAGCAACCAGATGGGTTTTAGCTGACAGATGAAAATGGCGTGGTTTGCCAGTTAAAGTAAGCATTGTATGGATTGAAGCAAGCCCCTAGAGCTTGGTATGCTAGATTGGATAAATATTTGATGAAGCTTGGATTCAATAAAGGTATTGCTGATAGTAATTTTTATTTCAAGATTGATGAGAATAATATCTTGATTGTTGAAGTTTTTATTGACAACATTATCTTTGGAGGAAATGATTGCTTATGTAAGAAATTTGCTGAAGAGATGCAGAATGAATTTGAGATGTCTATGATTGGTGAAATGAAATTCTTTTTGGGATTGAAAATTACTCAACAAAGGTATTTTCATATCTCAGTCTAAATATGTGAAGGAATTGTTGAAGAAATTAGGTCTTGAAGATTTGAAACCTATTGGTACACCTATGGTGACTGGATGTAAGTTGACAAAAGATGATGACTCTCCGAAAGCTAATCGGACTAGATATAGATCTATGATTGGTGGCTTGTTGTATTTGACTCATACTAGACCTAATATAATGCATGTTGTGTGTCATGTTGCTAGATTTTAAGTTGATCCTAAGGAATCTCATGTTACTGCTATAAAAAGGATATTTAGATATTTGAAAGGGATAGTTGATTTTGGTTTGTGGTATTCTAAGAATGGTGACTTTACTTTGAATGCTTTTACAGATGCTGATTGGGTAGGTGATGTTGATGATCGAAAGAGTACTACAGGTGGTGCATTCTTTTTGGGAAAGAACTTGGTCTCTTGAGCAAGTAAGAAGTAGAATGCTATTTCCTTATCTACTGCAGAGGCTGAATACATTGTTGCTGCTAGCAATTGTACTCAGGTAATTTGGATGAAGCAGATGTTGAAGGATATAGGAGTAGTTTATGATGATACTATTGCTATATATTATGATAATTAAAGTGTTATGAATATCTCAAGTGTTAGAGTAATTGGGTCTTTACTTAATTAATTAAACAATATTTGTTTAATTCTTTAAGTTTCCAATTATCTTTTTACATTTAAGCTAACATTAGGTGCATATTAATTAATTATTTTAATTAATTATTATGTGCAAGCCTAGGGTTTTCCCTTTTTAGGGTTTCTTGACCTATTAGAGGTTATTTTTTCTTTTCATTGTATTATCTTTTCACAATACATTTTTGGTGAATTGGAGCTCTCATCTTTTGAGAATATTTTTCTGTGTTTTGTGTGTTCTTCAGATTTTGCTTCATTGCTTCTCTTTGTAATAGGTTATTCGGCTTGTAGAAGATCTTTAGGCTACTGTGGGGTTGTATTTCTCAACTCCAATATGGTATCAGAGCTCAGATCTGTAGCTATCTATTCCTGTTTTTGAGAATTTTGTATTGGAAGCAGATCTGGGGTTTTAGACATTTTTTTGTGTGCTTAGGAATAAGGTTTTTTTTTAGCACTTTGGGCCTAAATAGACCTCACCATTGTGCTCAGAAGGCCCAAATACCCCTATAGTCATATAAAATTTGTCCTTTTTTGACTCCTGAGCATCTGGGTGATTTTTTTTCTCCCAACCAGGCTGTACGATGCTGACACGCAAATCGAGAAAAAAATATTTTCAAATTTTTTTTTTGCCTTTTTACAACATGCAGGCTGGATTTTTGATTTTTAAAAAAAATTAAAAAAATAAATTAAAAAAATAAATTAAAAAAATCACAGCAAAAGGGAAGGCGAAGAAAAAAATTTGTTTTAAATTTTTGGGCATCGAACCTGACTGTCCGGCGCCGTACGACGCATGTAGGCTAGTTAGGCCAGCCCCACTGGCTTTGTCGGCCCTCTAGCAACCCTGGCCCTACCGGCTGCAGACTCCGGTGACCCCAGCCCCCGTCGACTCCGACAGCCCCTGCCGGCCTCCGGCCGAGCACCGCCGTCACCTCCATTCCCTGGCCAGCCGCTCTGCTCCGCCGGTTGCTCCGCCCGCCCACCACTCCGCTCAGCTTCTCCACCCAATTGCTCCGCTGCGCTGATTGCTCCGCCAGGGTGCACAACTGAAGCTTGGCTTCTTCACCAGAGCCCCACACTTTCCCTTTTTTGAGAAGGGATTGGTTTTTTGGACCTAGATTGTGCATCCAAAGTCGGATTTTGGTGAACGAATAGGCGTCGGAAAGGTGATTCCGAGTTGGACCTTGTGGTGGTAGAATTTTTTCCTGAATCTTTTGTTTGACTATATTTTTTACCAGTCAAAGTCAGGCTTCTATTTTTGCACTTCCGGGGCTATAGAATGGGCAAATAGACTCCATTTTTTGAAAATGAATAGGCGTTGGAAAGCTCTTAGCATTCTCTATTCAGATTTGCGATCCTTTTTCTCAGAATTTTCACTAGGTACATGAGATATCAGTTTGAAGGTTTTTTGCTTATGCACTACTTCCTTCTCATTACTATGTACTAGGGTTTGGGTTTCTCTATTGTGGGGAGGTTTTTTTTTTTCACTTTCTATCATTTATATTAGAAATCAAGAACACCTACATTCTTAAAACAAACAAACCCTTCTGCATCTTCTATCTATTCTAAAAGATCACATAATAAAAACAACCAACAAGCAGGTGCAGGTGCAATTTTTTTTTTTCTCATGGCAGATCCTTCAGTTGAGTTGTTGACTTCACACAATTATCACACCTGGAAGCCCCACATCATGAGGCTTCTCAGGGCATGAGGGTTGTGGGCTTCCTTGGATGAGGTTCAACCAGTACTGAAGCATCTTTATGAGATTCTTATGCACCGAAACAAGTTGGATGAGGCCATGGGTTTGATCTCTTTGCATGTCTTCGACAATCTTCTGTTTCACCTTGATGAGTTGCTTACTCCTTAGGATATGTGGTTTAAGTTGATTCTCTCTTCGGGAGGGTCAATGAGATTCAGGGATTACAAATTGAGGCAGAGTTGATTTCTTTGTCACCTGATTCCTTTCCCACTATTGAGGATATTTTGAACAAATTCAAGACTACTAGATCTATTCTTCAGGGATGTGGAAAGAACAAGACTGATACCGAGTGCATTCATTTGATTCTTTCAAAGCTTCGGGGTCACTTTCAATTTTTTGCCTCTGCTTTCTACTCCACCATGGATGGCTTGGGTGCTCGTTTCAACATGCCTACCTTTGATGTCTTTTGTGAGTGATTGTCTCGTGAGCAGTCTCATCTTTCTCAGCTGGATACGCTCTTAGGCTCCAATAACAAAGCATTAGTTGCTCAGTCCTCTAAGGAGAAGGGGAAACAAAAGCATAAACTGAAGCCGAAGAAGCCTTCTACAGGTAGTGAGAATTCCTCCAAGCCTGCTCCTAAGTTTGATTCAAAACCATTTCCTCCCAAACAAGGGAAATCTTCATAGTCTAGTGAGTCTTCCTCAAAGACTAAGAAGAAATCATCAGACACTTGTAGTTTTTGTGGCAAGGAAGGACATCCCATTTCTAGGTGTTGGAAATGATTAGAGGCTTTAGAGGAAGCCATGTAGCAGCATCACATTTCCTCACCTCAGGCGTCTTCTCCTTCCAGAGGGAAAGGTCATGCTCGCACTGCTAGAGCTTTGACCTATGGGTCCACATGGATTCTAGATTTTGGTGCTTCTCACCATATGACACACAATTAGCAGTTGGTTACTTCTCTTGCCTCTTGTGGTATTTCACAGATTGCAGTGGGTGACTCAGTTCAGTTTTTTGTCTTGGGTTCAGGTTCTGTCTTTTTGGATGGGGGTACCCTACAGGATGTTCTAGTTGTCCCTGACATCTCGACGAACCTCCTGTCCATTTATCATATTTGCCACTCTGGCTCTGGTAAGACAGTTGAGTTCTCACCACATGATGTGATTATTCGGGACCTCCATGACCCTGATTTGGTTGTGGCTACTGGTAGTGTGGATTCTACATCTCGTCTCTACAGATTTGATGAATTTGAGCTGTCTTCGGGTACAGGTTCATCTCTCATAGCACATGTAGATTCAGTGAGTAAGCTTTGGCATGAGCGATTGGGCCATGTCAATTACAAATATCTTCAGCAAATGAGTACATAGGCACTTGTTCTTGGGCTCCCACAGATTTCCTGCACTAATGGTTTTTGTCATGGTTGTGTACTTGGCAAGCATCACAAAGATCCCTTTCCGAAGGGAAGAGCCTCTCATGCTTTGGCACCCTTGGAGTTGATTCACAGTGACCTCATGTCATTTCCCACTCCTTTTTTAGGGGCCAAGTATGTACTCACGGTTGTTGATGACTTCTCCAGATGCACATGGGTGTACTTTCTTAAGTACAAGTCTGATGTTTTGATTCATTTCAAATCTTCAAGACATATGTAGAGAAGTAGTCTACCTGTTCTATTTGGTGGATACATATAGATAATGGGGGGGAGTATGTGAATCAGGCTTTTAGAGATTTTTGCACTGAGCATGGTTTGCAGCATCAGTTTACTGTTCCCTACACCTCTCAGTAGAATGGTGTCGTTGAATGCAAGAATAGAAATTTACGGGAGATGGCAAATTGTATGATTTAGTCCAGGTCCATGGATTCATCTTTTTGGGCTGAGGTAGTCAATTCTGCCACCTATATTCAGAATCGGATGCCTCACAAGGCTATTCGAGATATGACTCCTAAGGAGGCTTGGTCTAATGACAAGCCTGATGTTTCCTTTTTTCGAGTGTTTGGCAGTGAGGCATGGGCCTTTATTCCTGATACTCAGAGGAAAGCCATGGAACAAAAGAGCCGACCACTCAGTTTTGTTTACTAGTGTGAGGATGTTAAGGCATACAGGTTGTTTGATCCTGATTCTAGAGAGGTCCTGTTTCGACGGGATGTTCAGTTTGATGAGCGCCTTTCCATAGTGGATACCCCGACTCTAGTGTCTACTCCTCTGCCTACTCTGCCCATTGCACCCCTTCAGGATCTTTTTGAGGATGATTCTGATGATGGTGATGATGATCCACCATCCCCACCTCCACTCGCTCCACCTCAGATGCCCAAGTGGGCTCACCTTACTGTTGAGGCAGCAGGTCCTATGGCTGGTGATCCTTCAGATACTTGTCACACTCATTCTCATACTATGGGTTCTAGTCTTTTGAGTCATGCTCTTTCAGATGATCCTCAGAAGTTTTCAGAGGCGATAGGTCACCCAGAGTGGGATTGTGCTATGGAGGAAGAGTATTCTTCTTTGATGAGAAATCATACTTGGGATCTCTATCCTCTTCCTAAGGGCAGAAAGATGGTTAGGTGTCGCTGGGTTTATCACACTAAGTATGCTACTGATGGTTCCATTGATAAGTACAAAGCACATCTTGTTGCGAAGGGGTTTTCACAGGTTGAGGGTATTGATTACTCTGAGACATTTGCCCCTGTCTCCAAGATGAACTCCATTCGCTTTGTACTATCTCTTGCAACTTCTCGGAGTTGGCCTATTTTTCAGATGGATGTGAAGAGTGCCTTCTTTCATGGGGATCTACAGGAGGAAATCTACATGGAGCAGCCTCAGGGATTTGTGCAGGACAGTTCTTTGGTTTTCAGACTTCGACATTCATTGTATGGTCTCAAACAGGCCCCTCGAGCTTGGTATGAGAAGATGGATTCTTTCTTTCTCTCCACTAGGTTCTCTTGCAGTCACTTTGATCACACAGTATACATTCATCTTCTTGAGGGTGACATACTGATTCTTGTGCTATATGTTGATGATCTCCTCATCACGGGTAGCTAATCCTCTATGATTCAGTATATTTAGCATGCCTTGATGGACCAGTTTGAGATGATAGATCTTGGTCTTTTGCACTATTTCCTTGGTCTTTAAGTGATTTAGTCTTCTGATGGGATCTCTCTCTACCAGTAGAAGTATGCTCTTGACATGCTTTAGTGCTTCGACATGCTTGATTGCAAGCCTGCTCCTACTCCATTTCAGTCAGGGGTTGTTTTGACTACTGCTTGTCCCACTCCTTCAGTCGATTCAACACTTTACAGGTAGTTGGTTGGCAGTTTGTTGTACCTGACTCACACCCATCCTGATATTTCCTTTGTGGTTGGTCTTGTCTCTTGATTCTCCCATGATCCTCATGAGAGTCATTGGCAAGCTGCCAAACATATATTGAGGTACATTCAGGGCACTAGTTCTCATGGCATTCACTACACATTAGGGGAGCCTCACATTGTTGGCTTCACTAACTTAGATTGGGCTGGTGATGTCACTGATCAGAAGTCTACTTCTGGCTTTGTTTTTTGTCTTGGCTCTTGTCCTATCACATGGTCTTGCAAGAAGAAGACTGCTCATGCATTATCATCTATAGAGGCTGAGTATCAAGCTGTTGTGCTCACTAGTCAGGAGATCTTATGGCTTCGACAGTTAATGACTGAGTTTGGTTTTCCTCCTGATAGTTCCACTATTATTTGGTGTGACAATCAGAGTGCTATTCATATTTCATGCAACCCGGTAGAGAATCAGCAAATGAAGCACATTGAGCTTCACATGCATTTCATCCACCAGTTGATTCAGGACAGTGTTCTCATTCTGGAGTACATTCCCACTTCCGAGCAGGTTGCAGACATCTTCATGAAACCTTTTGCATCACCACTCTATCTTCAGTTGTGCTCTATGCTTGTGGTGAAGGAAGTTGTCCTTGGGGGGTCTTTATGAGGCCTTCCTTCCTTCTTCTTCTTTCAGCATGTTCTTTTATCTCTTTTTGGAGAGGAATTTTTTCCCACTGGGTTTTCTCCTTTGTCTCTGTTTCATAGATATTTCATTTTATTTGGGTACTTGATCAGGCCTTGTTGTCGGGACCTATCTTTCATGCTTTCAATAGTTGTTCTAGGTTTTAGCTTCTCCCTAAGTCTAGCTTAAGGGGGGGTGTTAGAGTAATTGGGTCTTTATTTGATTAATTAAACAATATTTGTTTAATTCTTTAAGTTCCCAATTATCTTTTTACACTTAAGCTAAGATTAGGTGCATATTAATTAATTATTTTAATTAATTATTATGTGCAAGCCTAGGGTTTTCCCTTTTTAGGGTTTCTTGACCTATTAGAGGTTATTTTTTCTTTTCATTGTATTATCTTTTCACAGTACATTTTTGGTGAATTGGAGCTCTCATCTTTTGAGAATATTTTTTCGTGTTTTGTGTGTTCTTCAGATTTTGTTTCATTGCTTCTCCTTGTAATAGGTTATTCAGCTTGCAGAAGATCTTCAGGCTACTGTGGGGTTGTATTTCTCAACTCCAATATCAAGGAATTCAGTGTTGCATTCCAAAACAAAGCATATATCAATCAAGTTTCATTTCTTGAGAGAGAAGGTGAATGAGAAAGAAGTTAGATTGGAATATGTATCTACAAAGGAACCGATTGCAGATATCTTTACGAAGCCTTTGCCTAAAGATACTTTTGAGTATCTCAAAGGGAAGTTAGAGGTGATTTCCCCTCTTATTGAGAGCTAAGGTGCATGGATTTGCATCAGTCCGGTGAACTTGATAGAGATATTTCATGCTTCAGATTGATGAGTGCGGTTTCTATTCAGGGGGAGTAGTCAGTGTCAATGTTGGTCAAAGAGGGAAGTGATCCTTGTGATTTTGAGGAAGATTGCTAAGAGTTGATTTCTTTCTTTACATTGATTGCTTTTCACATTTATATGTTTTCATCAATGCCAAAGGGGGAGATTGTTGGATATTGGTTGATATGTTGTCATTGATGTCAGCATATGTGGAGATTATTGATGAGGATATTGTTAGAAATTTTTGTTAACATATTCTTCTATGTATTCTAGTATTCTAGTTTGATGGAATGAGTTGGCTTAGCCTGTGTATTGTAGATGAGCTGATGTGGTTTAAAGGGTTTCTAGTATGATGGTTCATTCCCATTTGTAGAGGTCTGCATGATGATTTGATTAAGTTATAAAATCTAGTATTGCGGATGTTATGCAGTTTTTCATGTTATTCGATATTCTGGTTTGTGCTCCGTATTACTCTAGAATTGCTATATCTTTAATTGTAGATGTGTGGGATATGTTCTGGATGTTGATGTGTGTCCTTAGTTTGATTGGTTAATGATTTGGAAATCCGCAAGCAAATCTTTCAAGTTGACAACAGTTATGTTGATGCTCTTAAGCTTCAGTAGAGAGATGATGATCATTCTAGTGATCCAATTTGTTGTGGTGTAGTTCACATTTCTTGTGAATATCTCTAGATCATGTTCTTTGGATATTGGTGGTCTGCATTGATTATTGTGTGCGTTATTAAATATTTTCCTTGTCCATTGGTGTTCTTCATGTTATGCAACATTCTTGATGATTTTAGCATGTTACGGATGATCGAGGAGTAATTATTGAAGGTGTTGCATGGTTACGATATTGATTTGGGTCCAAAATATGTCTTAGCTGACATTGTTTTGGTCTGCAAGTATTATTATAGCGTGCAAGGATATTATTTTGTAACTTGTATTGAGGGTTTTTATAAATAAATGTAACAATCATGTAAGATGTCTGTTTGTGAGTGTCTACATTGTATGTGTGAGTGTGTGATCAAGTTGGATGTGCGAACAAGTGATTTGATGCTTCATAAGTGTGAAGAAGAGAAGTGTTGCAGAGAAGAATGTGTTGGTTCCTTTTTACGCTGAACAACAAAATCAACAACCAGTATAATCAGCAACCAGATTTTGAAAGGTAGCCAACCTCAACTATGATTTCTAAGGATTAAATGGACCAACTAACAAGGAACATAATCCTTCTACTCTTCAGGCTTTGCAAAACCTAGGCGGGTGTACCTTTGATGCATTGAATCAAACTCATTTACCCACATATGATGGCATCAATAAAAGCAGACAAACCATTCCACAAGCTCACCAAATTAGGTAACATGTATAGATGGGTTGAATCTTATACAAATAATAGGTGAAATAGAGCTTTGGAAGGATAGAACATTAACAAACATAAAGGAAATAGATTTATCTTTATAATTGTAAATCTGAAAACTATCCCCAAATCTGCAAGACTAGTGTCTTGTTCATTGGGCAATAGAGTCACACACAGAAATGTAAATGTGCATCCTAGTCACAAACAGGTTCTCCTTAAACAGTATTCCTGCATTAACACCTTATACTAATGCATTACTCAATCTATTCACAAAATCATCAAATCTGGGACACATATTTCATTTATTCACGATTGACCATAGAGTTTAAAACCTTCAATGAAGGATACTCACGAGCAATCACACAACCTCCTTGAAATTGACAAATTTCATCCTCCTTGAGAATTGAATTCATAATAATGAAATACATATACAGAGACAATAATGTGGGAAACTTACTCATGCTTGACACAAGTAAGATCTGCAACTAGAAAACAACATCTACAACACTGCACTGCAACCTCTATACCCTAAAAAGATCTATAGAACTTTACAAGTTTGGGTCAAGAAATTCAGAAATGGAAGCCATGAAAACTGGAGCGCTTCCACCAAAATTCTGGAACCCTTACAATGAGAAGAAAATCAGAATAAGAAGAAGAGGGAAAAAGATTAGGTTTCATCAAAATTTGCCAAGTGTCTCCTTTGTCCCTAACTGCAAAAGTATTTTCTTCATTCCCATGGAAAATTCTCTCAAAATATCCGATTATGCTGAAACCAACATCATAACTACATTCCTCATTCCGAGAGCTTTCCGGCGATATATTATACTTGCCATTTTGGGCAAAAATGGACCTTTGGGCGAATTAATTCTGAATATGGCTCTGTCATTTAAATTTTTTGAATTTCTTGTATAGTTTCAACTATACATTTAATTTTAATTTTTCACCCATTTTTGCATTTGATTTTTGCTTGACGCCCTGCCACGTGGTGATCTCTGATTGGCTCGCAGGGTCCACTGGGCGCCACCTCGGATGAAACCTCATCCATCCGCCATGTGTCGGCCACCTGACTGCCTCGTCACTGCCACCTCATCGCCATTGGACTGCCCTCTATGTGCCACTGGGACAGGACCCGCCTGCTAGACCACCAACTGGACCTGCCACTTGGCTTTCGCCATTTCGCAATGGCTAACCTTTGAGCATCTTCGGGTCATGAAGTCACGTGAGCCATTGATCTCCATCAAAATTGCATGCTCTTTAACGCCTTCGCAATCCGCCTGGGTTTTTCACTATTTCATGGACCTTAACTCATGAGCATCTTTCCTTTGCGAAGTCGTGCCAACCATCGATCCGCCTGGATTTTTCGCTATTTCACAGACCTTAGTTCATGAGCATCTATTTTTTGCAAAGTCACGTCGACCGTCGATCTCCTGCAACCTGCTCACCAGTTAAGTCAGCCTTCCTCTACAAAATTTGCTCGCCTCGGGAACTGTGCCTACGTGGGGCCCACTTGGTCGCTGCTCAGTCAGCCTCCTCAGTGGCCTTGGGATCCATGCCCATGCGCGTGGGGTCTGCTTGAGGGCCCATTAGGCACCTTGTGTCAAACGCCTTTTGTGGCTTTGACATATTAGATGTGTGGAGTATTCCTTTTAAATATCAAAAAATCCTATTTCCCAGTGAATGTGGGATAAAGCGTTTTGCCCAGAAATACATTTCCAAGGTTTTACCCTGAGTTTTAATGGAGGCTAATGGATTTGTTTGAAATTTTTTATGCTTTTCCTTCTTCATCACCACGTAGAAGCCACGCTGAGGAAGGAGAGGACTACTGACCATTGCATTTGCTTGAGACTTATGCTGCTGCCAAACATCAAGTGGAGCATGTGATTGCCAATTTGTTTGTTTTCAACAACCTTCTTCACCGTCCATATTGCCTATTGCACATTTGCATTGCTGCATTCTATTGTTGCCTGCTGCGTTATGATTGGGCAATTCATGTGCCAATTGGATTTTGCATGAAGTTTCATTCTGATGCTGCTATAGCTGCTTCGTGGGAGGAGATTGCAGCCTTCAAAACATGTCAATTGCATTTGAATAAAGGTTAATTGCTGCCACATCAAACTCACACCACGCAGGGAGGAGAAGACTGGCATATTTAGTTGAAAACCTCCTGTAGTGTCTCATTCACATGAGAATTTGCCATTTGTTGAAGTTTGAAAACCCACTCAACTTCCTTCTGCTGCTCACGTGGAGAAGCTTTAGCATTTGCTGAAGTTTGTAAGCTCTTAAAACCACACAGAGGGAGAAAATTGGCATTTGCTTTAAAGTTTCCAATGGCTTTTTCACCAGCTACAGCAGAGGGGATTGGATGCTGGTAGCAGCCAATTGCATTTAATTGAAGTTTTAAAAAAAAAATGCTCCTTCTCCATGCTTTGAGCTGCCACTCCAGTAACATGTACTTTATTTGCTTTAAAGATTTGAAACCCCCTTCATTTCCACACTACTGCTGGAGAATTTGATTTGGTTGAGGAATTTGATTTGAAGCCTGGCAATCACATTTGCTGAAGCTTTATGGCCTCCCCTTCTCAAGAAAGGAATAACACAACTATTCACTTTGCAAACCATTCATCATCATATCTTTATAACTTTTCATTGTCCCATTGATGAATTATAGTCGAGCCGGATATGCATATATTGCCAGGAAAAAAGAACATTTTGCCATTAAAATTAATGCATAGGCGCGAGCCAGGTCGGGCCCCAAAGTGGGTCCGACTAAAAAAAATTTCATTTTCATACAACTGACATTAGAAATACCGACGAACCTTAAAAATACCTCTAGAATCGATCGACACCATTTTTTGATCATCAGACTGAGTTTCGCGACTTTCAGGCACTTACGCCACATTTTCGCATTTAATCGCGAAGACGTAATTTTCAAAGTGGTCAAAACACCTTTTTGGACCTCGCCATCTGACAGACATGTACTTTGATATACAAGGATGAACTCTACCAAGCAGTTTTTCAAGATATATCCCGAGCGAAGAGATATTAATTGTTGAAAATGACCAACTGGCTTTGTCGACACTGCGGACCTGATGAAGTCAATGTTCTGGCAACACATGATGCCATTCTCAAAAATATCAAACGACCTCCATAGACCCTCAAATTTGAAACATAAGTACCTTGAAGTACATATTAAATCTTTGAATTCTCAGTTCGACCAAAAGGATGACTGGGTGCAAACGACATGCTCATGAAAATGGCTACTTTAACTGATGCGACAACAAAAGTACGGATCCCTGAAATAGATGGCTCAATAGAACCTTTTGAAAACCAATCAAATGGATTGGTAGAGGCTTGAAATTTGAAACATGACTCATCATTTATACCAAAAATAGCCCAGAATAAACATTTTGTCATGATACTTACTGAGACAACTTTTACAGTTATGCGAAACAGGGCTCCGACTAGGCGCTGAAACAAGGAGTTGTCAAACCATACAAATTGTAAACATATTGAGCTTTGAAAACTAAGAAAATGAATTCATGAAGACTTGAAATTTTGCATGGAGGCACACTTTATGCATAGAATTCAATCCATTTTGAATTTCATCATGAAAATCAGCGGGGCAAAAGATATAAACACCCAAAGTAGGCTACTTTGTAAAATCTGCATTTGTACCTAAAATGCACTTTCAGCTCACCCCTCGAAATGGGTACCTGGTAAACTTATCCAAGCTGAATTCTGAAAGTTTCACATCATTGAATAGGCCAAATGAAAGTTGTACAACAATTTTCCAAGCCTTACCCCTTGAAAAACAATTGGCTCCATTTTGCCCTCTCTCTAACTAGGCCATTCAGACTGACTCATTTGGAAGTACAGATAATTTTTTTGAAATGGGCCTCTAAACTTGACTCAAATTTAATGAGTGCCAATAGTGGCTCTAATTGGGGATGGTTGATTGCAAGATCAACACAAGAATCAAGAATCTATGGTTAAGCAGACCACCCAAAAATGGATCACTTCTCTTCTCTTTTCTAAAACAGGGCTTCCTTACTCTGCCCAGACAACAAGGCACTTTATTGAAAACCACACAACTGAAAGAAAAATGACTATACAAGATATAAAAACATACTTATAAAATGGCTCCCAGCCACTAAATTCTAAACCAACTCTTTCCCTTATCAAAAATCTGATTCTCATCACTTAATAATGTAAACAATCTGAAGCAAACACTGATCATCAAAGAAATGTTTCTATTACGACACACATCTTTAAATATTCTTTTCCAATCAACATTATATGCATACTCATCATGAACATAATTTTGAACCTTACTTTCATGATCAACTACTCAAACATATCCATTCTTTTCATCATTTACAAAGTGCAATAAATCAGCATCTGCAAGATCCCACTCTTGAAAAAATGAACACACCTCTGGCTCAAGCATATAATCTGAAATAAGATTCAAACGTTCACTCATCTTTGCATGAAAAACTTTAAGATGGGGTTCAAACACACTAGCAAGCAACCCATTACAAAAATCTCCATCCTGACACATGTCACTACTGCATGGAATGGTATCAACATCATGGACTCGTTCATCATTTACAACATCTGGCTGATCAATTACTTCTTCATACAAAGGGTTAGAAACCAAATAAAGAATCCCCTTATGAATATTATGACAATGACGTGGTTGGTCTGTATCTATATCAACATCAAATAGAACATTAGAAAATTTGCTAAAGATACCATCTGCCCTATCATCATAATCATCTTCATTAGACAAAGAAGAAAATGAAACTTGGCTGGAACTATCCTCAGTGTTCCATGTTTCACAACCACAAAATTTCATCCTATGACCATCATTCTGTGAATCAAGATAGTCATGCTTATCTTGCCATAATTGATATTTTTTACCAACAGAACACTCATCATCAGTCAAAGAATAAAGATGAATATCGCTACCATTTACTTCATCTGATGAATATCCAGCATGTTCACTTAAATTTTCTATCATAAAACCATATGTTAGATCAACATGTTGTTCATCAACTATATGAGCATTCAGTTCATAGTCCTTTTCTGAAAAATCTTCTTCACCATATTGCAGAAGGTCTCCATTAACAACTCTAAGGCTCTCCAACATTTGAACTTTCTTATCCACAACTTCAAGAGCTTTCCTAAGTTTTGCAATCTTCTAGAATTGCATTGCACCTTGCTGTTCCATGTGAGATTCCGTAAAAAATTGTTCATCATTGCATGCCATATTTTCATTGCAATCATGTGTACCATTGAGATTTTCTAAATTAACTTTGTGCATAACTTTCAAATTAGGAAGATCATCAACATGATTAGAAGAAGTGAAATCTGAAAATACATTTACTTCATCCTCAACACAATTGACATTATCAATATTTAAGTGAGGATCAACCATTGTTTGCACCAAACAACTCCGATTTTCAAAAGGAATTAAATTATCGTGGTTGCCAACACAAGTATGAACACCAAAACTCTGAACATTACTTCCAACTTCACACTTAGTTGCAACATTACAAACATTATGACAATAGACACCAGCATATACAAGTCTTTTAGGAATGCCATATGTTAAATTTTTCTCTATGTCCATGGCTGTCAGAAATGCCTGATGCAATGTCTTTGGCTCTTTATCCCTCAACCTGTAACTCATCTTACTTCCAAAGGCATCCAAATAAATCACTAGACATTTCGTCATTTAGTTTATACCCTTGTGGGATCTCAACTAGTGCTTTGGAAAATCTGACACTGAAGGCCGACACTAACTCACCTTCCTCAATTATGATCTTCATCAATTTCTTCAGTGCATCATTAAAGTTTATTCTCTTAGCAAACTGCTCAAGAAAAGATGCGACTAATTCTTCCCATGAGGGAATAGAATCTACTAGCAAAAAGGAGAACCAATCCCTTGCATCCTCTTTCAATGATTGAACAAGTAACTTCATCCACACATCTTCTTGACAGATTTCAAATTCTCCCATCAAATCTATTTTTTTTTTCAAATGTTGACATGCTGATTTAGATCTCTCCCCACTAAATACTGACAAATACTTTCTAATTTTCGTGGGTATGGGATTTGGGTAACCCGAAATACCTTCAAAGTTCAGAGCAACATAATGGTTCATGATGAAACTTCCCCTATTATACAGTTGTGGTACTTCACTAGGCATGGTCATATGTGAAAATACACAAGGCTCAAAAACTCCACTACTCATTTCATCTTGCTTCTACAAATAATTATACAACCTTGTGTCGAATAATAAAACACTTCAAGTATATATCCTTATTTAAATCTTTTCATAACATTGCTTGGCACAAAGCTTTTCAAATTTGCATACTACGAAAGAATATACATGTTGTAACTTTGGCAGAATAGATATGCAAATAAATTTTTTAATTCCTCTCTTTCCCTCTTTACTAGTGCTGTTCACTTAATGGGAAAAATACATTACACATTCAAATTTTCAGAACAAATTGTCTTGCATTTGAAACCTCTAAAAATACCTGGAGATTTGCTGTTGTAGGACTTCAGGTCTGAACATTTATTTCAACTTTCAACACTGTCTTTTATCACAGAGTCTCCACCTCTTGCATAGAGGACATTTTGAACAGCAGGATACCATTCAACACTTATTTAATTCTCTGTTTACTCCTTCAATCTCACTGCAATAAACTCTCTTCCAGGCTATTTACCACTGGTATGAACCATAGAGTCACTACCTAATAAGGAATTGGGGAAAAGTTTGCATACAGCTACAAGGACTTCTTACAACTCTCAACAATGAATTCACTGTTACTCCTTTATAAAATATGACATGAAATGACATATCATTCTACAGATCTAGAACAAGGAACATTCTCTAACTCTATGCATACACAATGGATAGACTGGCTGGAAATGAAATTGATAGGATGAGGGATACATTCAACTTCTAACCTTATCAATCAAACTTTTGAATCCATTAGTTCCCCAACAGAGTCACCATTTTTGTTGGTTCCTTTTTACATTGAACAACAAAATCAACAACTAGTATAATCAACAACCAGATTTTGAAAGGTAGCCAACCTCAACTATGATTTCTAAGGATTAACTGGACCAACTAACAAGGATTGAAATCCTTCTACTCTTCAAGCTCTGCAAAACCTAGGCAGGTGTCCCTTTGATGCATTGAATTAGACTCATTTACCCACATATGATGGCATCAATAAAAGCAGACAAACCATTCCACAAGCTCACCAAATTAGGTAACACGTACAGATGGGCTGGATCTTATACAAATAATAGGTGAAATAGAGCTTTGGAAGGATAGAACATTAACCCCTAAACATAAAGGGAAATAGATTTATCTTTATAATTGTAAATCTGAAAACTGTCCCCAAATATGCAAGACCAGTGTCTTGTTAATTGGGTATTAGAGTCACACACAGAAATGCAAATGTGCATCCTAGTCACAAATAGGTTCTCCTTAAACAGTATTCCTGCATTAACACCTTATACTAATGCATTACTCAATCTATTCACAAAATCATCAAATCTGGGACACATATTTCATTTATTCACGACTGACCATAGAGTTTAAAACCTTCAATGAAGGATACCCACAAGAAATCACACAACCTCCTTGAAATTGACAAATTTCATCCTCCTTGAGGATTGAATTCATAATAATGAAATACATATACAGAGACAATAATGTGGGAAACTTACTCATGCCTGACACAAGCAAGATCTGCAACTAGAAAACAACATCTACAACACTGCAGTGCAACCTCTATACCCTGAATAGATCCATAGAACTTTACAAGTTTAGGTCAAGAAATTCAGAAATGGAAGCCATGAAAACTAGAGTACTTCCTCCAAAATTCAAGAACTTTTACAATGAGAAGAAAATTGGAATAAGAAGGAGAGGGAAAAAGATTAGGTTTCATCAAAATTTGCCAAGTGTCTCCTTTGTCCCTAATTGCAAAAATATTTTCTTCATTCCCATGGAAATTGCTCTCGAAATATCTGATTTCTGCTGAAACCAACATCATAACTGCATTCCTCATTTCGAGAGTTTTTTGACGATATATTATACTTGCCATTTTGGGCAAAAATGGACCTTTGGGCGAATTAATTCTGAATATGGCTCTGTCATTTAAATTTTTTGAATTTCTTGTATAGTTTCAACTATACATTTAATTTTAATTTTTCACCCATTTTTGCCTCTAATTTTGGCCTGACGCCCTGCCACGTGGCGGTCTCTAATTGGCTCGCAGTGTCCTCTGGGTGCCACCTCAGATGACACCTCATCCATCTGCTAGGTGTCGGCCACCTGACTACCTCGTCATCACCACCTCATCGCCATTGGACTGCCCTCTGTGCACCACTGGGATGGGACCTGCCTGCTAGACCGCCAACTGGACTTGCTACCTAGCTTTCGCCATTTTGCAATGTCTAACCTTCGAGCATCTAGGTTTTTCGCTATTTCGTGTCACCTTGACTGTCGATCTCCTGCAACCTACTCACCAGTTAAGTCGGCCTTCCTCTGCAAAATTCTCCCGCTTGAGGAGCCGTGCCTTCGTGGGGCCCACTTGGTCGCCGCTCAGTCAGCCTCCTTGGTCGCCTTGGGATCAGTGCATACGCGTGTGGGGTCCACTTGGATGCCCATCAGGCACCTTGTGTCAAAAGCCCTCTGTGGCTTTGACATATTAGATGTGTGGAGTATTCCTTTTAAATATCAAAAAATCCTATTTCCCAGTGAATGTGGGATAAAGCATTTTGCCCAGAAATGCATTTCCAAGGTTTTACCTTGAGTTTTAATGGAGGCCAATGAATTTGTTTGAATTTTTTTTTGCTTTTCCTTCTTCATCACCACGTAGAAGCCACGTTGAGGAAGGAGAGGATTGCTGACCATTGCATTTGCTTGAGACTTATGCTGCTACCAAACATCACATGGAGCCTGTGATTGCCAATTTGTTTGTTTTCAACAACCTTCTTCATTATCCATATTGCCTACTGCACATTTGCATTGATGCATTCTACTGTTGCTTGTTGCGTTATGATTGGGCAATTCATGTGCCAATTGGATTTTGCATGAAGTTTTATTCTGATGCTGCTGTAGCTGCTTCGTGGGAGGAGATTGCAGCCTTCAAAACATGTCAATTGCATTTGAATAAAGGTTAATTTTTGCCTCATCAAATTCACACCACGCAGGGAGGAGAAGACTGGCATATTTAGTTGAAAACCTCCTGCAATGTCTCCTTCACATGGGAATTTGCCATTTGTTGGAGTTTGAAAACCCACTTAACTTCCTTTTGTTGCTCACATGGGGAAGCTTTAGCATTTGCTGAAGTTTGTAAGCTCTTAAAACCACGTAGAGGGAGAAAATTGGCATTTGCTTTAAAGTTTCCAATGGCTTTTTCACCAACTATAGTAGAGGGGATTGGATGCTGGCAGCAGCCAATTGCATTTAATTGAAGTTTTTTTAAAAAAATGCTCCTTCTCCATGCTCTAAGCTGCCACTCCATCAACATGCACTTTATTTTATTTAAAGATTTTAAACCCCCTTCATTTCCACACTACTCTTGGAGAATTTGATTTGGTTGAGGAATTTGATTTGAAGCCTCTCAATCACATTTGCTGAAAATTTTATTGCTGAAGCTTTATTGCCTCCCCTTCTCAAGAAAGGAATAACACAACTATTCACTTTGCAAACCATTCATCATCATATCTTTATAAATTTTCATTGTCCCATTGATGAATTATAGTCAAGCTGGATATGCATATATTGCTAGGAAAAAAGAACATTTTGCCATTAAAATTAATGCACAAGCGTGAGCCAAGTCGGGCCCCAAAGTGGGTCCGACTAAAAAAAATTTCGTTTTCATACAACTGACATTAGAAATACTTGATGAACCTTAAAAATACCTTTGGAATCGATCGAAACCATTTTCTGATCATCAGACTGAGTTTCGCGACTTTCAGGCACTTACGCCACATTTTCGCATTTAATTGCGAAGACGTAATTTTCAAAGTGGTCAAAACACCTTTCTGGACCTCACCATCTGATAGGCGTGTACTCTGATATACAAGGATGAACTCTGCCAAGTATTTTTTCAAGATAAATCCCGAGCGAAGAGATATTAATTGTTGAAAATGACCAACTGGCTTTGTCGACACTGCGGACCTGATGAAGTCAATGTTCTAGCAACACATGATGCCTTTCTCAAAAATATCAAACGACCTCCATAGACCCTCAAATTTGAAACATAAGTACCTTGAAGTACATATTAAATCTTTGAATTCTCAGTTTGACCAAAAGGATGACTGGGTGCAAACAACGCGCTCATGAAAACGTCTACTTTAACTGACGTGGCAACAAAAGTACAGATCCTTGAAATAGATGGCTCAATAGACCCTTTTGAAAACCGATCAAACGGATTGGCAGAGGCTTGAAATTTGAAACATGACTCATCATTTATACCAAAAATAGCCCAAAATAAAAATTATGTCATGATACTAACTGAGGCAACTTTTACACTTATGCGAAACAAGGCTCCAACTAGGCATTGAAACAGGGACTTGTCAAACCATATAAATTGCAAACATATTGAGCTTTGAAAACTAAGCAAATGAATTCATGAAGACTTGAAATTTTGCACGAAGGCACACTTTTATGCATAGAATTCAATCCATTTTGAATTTCATCATGAAAATCAGCAGTGCAAAATATATAAACACCCAAAGTAGGCTACTTAGTAAAATCTGCATTTTTACCTAAAATGCACTTTCAGCTCACCCCTTGAAATGGGTAATTGGTAAACTTATCCAAACTGAATTCTGAAAGTTGCACATCACTAAATAGGCCAAATGAAAGGTGTACATTAATTTTCCAAGCCTTACCCCTTGAAAAACAACTAGCTCCATTTTGCCCTCTCTCTAACTAGGCCATTCAGACTGACTCATTTGGAAGTGTAGAGTAAAATTTTGAAATGGGCCTCTAAACTTGACTCAAATTTCATGAGTCCCAACAGACTGTGTTCTTAAATGGAACAATACTCAAGCATATTGAGATACTATTTTTACAGTTCATGTAATTCAAATTATTGTCAAAATGTTTTTTTAAGTCAGTGAGACTTCTTGTAAGGCAGTGAGCTTTCTCTTATGATTTTAGCCTTTCTGGGTTTCTTATTTTGACCAGTGAGCTCTAGGCAGTGTGCCTAAATGCATGTGCATTCCCCATTGTAATATTCACATTTACTCCTAACATGGTATTATCTCATTGTGGGTAGGTTCCCACCATGGTTTTTCCCTTAATCAAGTTTTCCACGTCAAAATCTTTGTGTTATGTGTGTTATTGATGTGGTGTTGTTTCATGTTTAAACTGTTAATTATTAGATCTATTTTGTGGTTTAAGTTGCAGTAAGTTTTTGTGCAAACCGATTCACTCCCCCTCTCAATTTGCTGCATTGTTGCCAACACAATACAGTAATGACCATAAACAAGTTCAACTAAGAAGTATACACCACAATGAATCAAACCTGGTGGATATGGATAGTCCACATCTGAGCCAGCCCACTACAACTGAATAGGTGATCAACCCACACAACTGCATAATAATCCTGTAGACCACAATGACTCAATTACAAAATCAACATTTGATTTGATTTTCCAAACATGTCCACACTCAAATACCATTGTCAAAGAATCAAATAAGCATCAAGTAGATCTGAACAACCCCTAACATCAAACCAAATTACCACCAAATCACCACAAGGATGACTATGTCGTGTCAATGCAAAACATGTACCTTCATACCCATGATACCATAATCATAACCAATGCTACACCTGCACTCAACTATCACCTACATGAAACTGCAAGTCTCAAACTATAGTGTCATAAAATTGTGACCCTAACAATTTTAACCACATTTGAGGTCCTCACCTTGGCAACAACATCTTCCTTCCCAATTGGGACTTCTCTCTACATTTTCACCTTGAACCTCTCCTTGTTTAAGACCCGAGATGGCCTTAGGACCCTTTCCGGACCCCAAGATAGGGCAAGACAGGGGCGAGGTGCCCCTGTCCCCCCCTCTTAGGGTGGCCCCAAGATAGGTCCCTTTGGTCCTATCTGCATTTTAGGATTCCATATCTCCCTGATGTTGGCCTTTGGTGAGATGAATTAATTCTCTGAGGTATGCATAAAAGGGAGTTAGTCTTCTCATTTGCATATACAAAATAGACAGAGGAGGAAATATACACGAAATACATGATAGGCGAAGTTCAAGCATTCAAGTCTTCAAGCATCCATCAAGTCTTCTTCTTCATGTGTCTTCTTCATTCATCCATTGGAGGAACATTTAGAACATTCATTTGCAATAATATGTGTGTGTTGGGGTTTAGTCATGCTACATGCCATTTCATGCAATATTTGTGATTACATTCAAGAAGCAAAGCAACCGTCATCAACAAATTGCAGATCTACAAGGTATACATTTCCATTTTTTACATTCAAGCATTTGCAATTACTTTCTTTCAAGGTTGATTCATCAATCGAGATTTGACTTAGGCAAACCCCTAACGACAACTTCTCTTCCCTTCTTTTCTGTGTCTAGGCTATAGGTGTGCAGCTATATTTTTTAGATTTGGACATCACATACAGAGGCAAAAGAACCCTTTTCATTTCGTGGATTTTTTAGAGGACCGTGGACACTTTCAGCATAGCCCCAACAACTTTTCCTCAAATTCATAGGGCAGATCCATACAGTCTAAATATCTTAGATCCAAAGTTACAACACAATCCTGAATCAGTAGCTCCTCATTTCACTCATTTTATCTCTCTTTTCTACATAGTCAACAAGTTAACTTTCTCATTTACAAAAGAGGGTAAATCACATTTCAACCCTTGCAATCCACTTGGAATTCACATCCTTGTTTCCCTTGGATTTGGATCTAGTGGATTCACACCCCTCTTTTGAATGTAAAGTTCCTCCAAGCAAAAATCATCCTAGTGGCTTCCTTTCTCTCTCCTAGGTGGGGAGTCACTAGGATCCAATTTTCCACTTTACATCTTGGCGAACCCTACGTCTTACACATTAATTATGAATTCTCATTATTAAATTTGATTAAGTGCAATTTGAATTTCAAAATTTCATTTCCAAGTTTGATCTATTTGCATATTTTAGAGGTTAATTGTAGTGAAACCTTAATTTTTTCATTTTGTGAACATTAAGCTTGTGAAGTACAAAATTTTAATTTCTTGTTTCAGATATGGTATTTATTTCAAAATTGCAATCCAAATCTACCTTTTTATTATGAAAATTCAGTGGTTAAACAACAAAACCCTAATTTTTAAAATCCTTTTATTTTCGACCTTTGACTGCCAATTTGACCGATCTAGACATCTCCAAATCAGCCATTTTTTTGGATTCTGCAATAAAATCATAATATCTATCATCCCTGACAATTTCAAAAAAAGTTGGTCAAACCGTGTGCACTTTCAGCATGGTCCTTGGCTTTTTTCCTAAAATTTTGAGAGACAAAATTGACTATATTTTTCTGCTTAAATCCAGATGTGTGGGGGAAAAAGTGACACTAAGCAAACATGCCCTAATCTCACCTTTCAACACACATTTGTGGAATACGAAAGAGCCTAGAGGTATCACACAATTGGCTACTTCTTTTTGTGGAAGAGAGAGCCACGGGCTACCTATTAGGATTTCTATTCCTTTGTTGTAATTGAAAGATAAAATGATGCAAGTTCAATTCCTAACCACAAAGTGCAAGTATGAACTAATAACAAGATTGCAGAATTGAAACTAAACAATGGAAAGCTGTAAACACAAGGACAAGACAAGAATGCAGATGTGTACCCGGAGTTAAAATCTGAGTGAAAATGTTTGGGACGGGGGCGTGGGCGCCACTGTCCTGATTCTGCTCCTGAAACTGCTGTTTTGCAACCTGAAAAGCTGTCGAAAATGCTGAAACTTGGTAGGACCCTTTTCTTGGTAGGACCAAGGTGCCCCACGCCCCTATCCTAGCTTTCTGGGCTGGAAGTTGGTGTGAAGTTCAGTCTCCGTCTGCTTCCGTTGAATCTGCAACTTGCGGCGTCCTTCGAATCCCGAAACCTGCACTTATATCTGAAAAGGTATGGAGGGCAGCTATATAGGGTTTTGCCTTAGTCAAACCCCCGCTTTGGTGATTTCCACCTCCATGAATAGCCAAGTTGTATTGTAAAATTAATGTGTGTGCAAACCTTGTGTGTGTGCAAGATCCTAAAATGCAAGTAAGCAAACTAGAGCAACCTAGAAAGTAAACCCTAATTGCTTGTAAATGATAATGTAAATGCTCCAAATCAAGATGTAAGGAGATCTAAAGCATGAATACAAGTGATATAATGAGGCTTATGCAAAGACATGAAAACAACATGAAATCATACCCAACCCCAAGGGAGGGGTACAAGCCAATCTTCAGTCGGTGATCCCTTATTGTTCTTCAATGTCTTCAAAGCCCTAAATGGATGAATGAATTTGATGAATGCTTGATGGATGGATGTTTGAATTTTGTTGAAGTCTTCAAAGATCTGCTCTTTTGCTGCATAGAAAGCCCTTGAAACCAAAAATCTTGATCCTTTCAAATGAAGAAAGAGAGCTCTTATATATGAAACCCTAGGTCTTAATTTCAACTTTAGGCCGACCTAGAGATTGAATCTCCCACCAATTTCTTGGGGTTAAGCTTTATTTTATGATTGGATCGTGCTCCTAAAATTTCGGGAAAAATGTCCGGGACCATGTGCATGCCGGGCGCCATGGTCCTCTCCGGGCACCATGGTCCCGACAACTTTTCACCAAATTTTCAGGGCCGTCAGATATTATGATTTTAGAGTGAATCCCAAAGTTACAGGTGATTTCGAGATGTTTTGACCCCCGAAATCAAACCCCCAAGTTCAAAATAAGACCTAATTAGGGTTTTTGATTAAATGATGTATTGGAAGAATAAAATGAAAGGGGCACACTTTAATGAAAAGGGCCCAACTTTATGATATGGAATGATAAAATAGAACCTTAGACCTAATTAATTTGATTAATTAAGTGCTAAAGGGGAAATGCAATGCAAAATGCAAAATGTGCCAAGGCGGGTGCTAAACTAGGTGTGAAATTGTACCAGCCTAGCAAGTGCGTACAATTTACGACACTACATTTAGCACCCACTTTAGCGGTCATATGAACACTACGTGCATATGCAAGCTAAAGTACAGAAAAGTAAACATTATTTGAAAAAGGATATATCCATAAGTCTGTCGAACGAAGCCCCCAGCGGTATCTGCAGTACACAGTTAGGAACCACAACCTACAAAACCACATGTTAGATCACAAAATCACCTAATTCTTACTAAGGAAGGTGATGAAAATTCGAGGGTAGCTATATGCCCCCCCCTGTTTCGACTTGCTAATTTTAGTGAGTTGAAACAGGGTATCATGTTTACCACTTTGAATTGTTAAAGAATATTGATGACAAATGCTCACAAGAAGATTTGATATGAGATCAAAAACTAATGGAGAATCATTTGGTAAGAAAGAGGACTAAATCTCAATTCCAACACAACAAAGAGTGTGAGGATTTGAGAGTTCTCTAACACAAGATGAAGGATGTAAATGGAAACAAAATGCAAAGAGAAGAAAAGAAAGGAAAAAAGAATGAATACACACATTGGTGATCCATGAGAAGAATAGTGAGAGAGAAAATATGGACTTCTCGCCCCTAGATCTTGTCTAGGTGATCCATGGGAAAAGGACATGGAAAACTAGCCCCTAGAGTCTGTCTAGGTGATCCATGTAAGGGAGGAGAGTGAGAAAGTCTAGCCTTATGCCGCTAGTTCCACTCAACCTCGTGCATGTGTGTGTAAGGGAGGTTAGAAGCACCTCATAGGAGTCTATGCCCGAGTATGCTACAACCTGTATATGTATAGTACAAAAGTGTGACATCTCGCTCTAAGACTCTGTGCTCTGGTTCCGAGAATAATCACCTTGCATAAAAGAAAAATGGAGACATCTCGCTCTAAGAGTCTGTGCTCTGGTTCCGAGAATGACCCATTGCTCAAAAAGTGTAATGTTTATGTCATAAGTAAAGTAGAACAAGGATACTACCTTCATCACAAAAGAAGATACCCCAAAAATGCAGCAATGTCATAGATCCAAGCAAGAGAGTTTTGCACTCTTTAAGAAAGGATAAGATAGTTGAAAAGGGATATCTTGTAGTATGCGTAAAGGAGATCCTTAGAGGAGAAGAGATCTTTGTACAAAAGACACCTATCCCCGAGAGGAATTGTCTTAGACAAATATAACATCTTCTAGAATAAGACAAAGAAGAGAATAAGAATGCAATACTTCCTTCTTTTGCGAGGTGAAAGTGATTCTTAATGAAGGATGACGCTCTTTTTAACCCAATTGGGAGGGTGAATTCATTATGGATGTATTTGACCAAGTGCAAAAGAGGTTGTAGTCAAGAACTTACACCTCTTGTAAGAGAGAATCCTTGAACAAACAACAACAAATGTATACAAGGAATAACATCAAGTAATAAAGTTCACACCATCCACGAAAACAGGAAAAAGTGGATCCTTAGATAAAAATAAGAAAAGATCATTGCCTCCCAAAGATAAGGTCAATGAGAAGGACTTACACAATCTTCCAGGGAGAGATTTAGACATAAGCAAATTGTACTACATACTCACATGAGTTCATGCAAGCAAGACATTAGTGTATGTAAAATGCTCCTCACAAGAAGTGGGTAGGATAAGAAAGAGAATACACATCTTCTCTCATATCTAGGAAAAGAGGATTCTAAAGAAAAGATGATCAATATTTCCACACTATTACCCCTTAGGAACAAGAGATAACATAGAAAAATTAGGCTATTATGTTGCTTCAAAAATATGATTGCACTTGAAATTGTATCATCATGAATGACAATGAGCCCCCAATAAATGAGCTACCAATGTCACATAATGATGAGCAACATAATAGCCATTAATGTTATTTAAAGACATGATAGATTGAATGAGGTATTTGAATATGACATGCTAAATGCTCAGCTATAAGTGAGATCAAAAACATGTATAAAATGATAAAAATTGAGGAAGAAAAGTCACAAGAAATCTTAGAAGAAGGATGAGTGTAATTTATTAGAGCCTTATCCTTGGAGGAAAGGACTTTATGATGAATAGGAGATAAAGATTCATAAGTGGATTTAGAAATTTGAGGGGAGTCATAAAGAGATTTGCTCATCGCCAAGATTTCCTTATGAGGGGAATGAGAGTTGATAGAAGTAGAAGATGATTTAGTCGAAGTGAGATCATCATCACTACTAAATATAGCATTCACATTGAGAGATGGTCTTTTAGATGCTTTGGTGGGGTTAGAAAGATTATATCCAAGTCCAAATGAATATTCATGCATGTTATGTTCTAAAGGATCTTTAATTCCTTGTTCATTTCCACCACAACCATTTCCACTATAGCCACTCTTAGCCAAAATATGGAAACCACGACCATAACGATTAGCCATTTCAAAAAGAAAAGGTGGTTTTTCATAAGACAAAGAATCAAATCCTTTAGAATTAGAGGTGTGAGGAGAAGAAGTTTGAGAAGAGGCCACAAAATTATTGCTCATAGGTTCAGGTAAGACTGATTGATCTCTAGTTTCTTCCTTCTTTTTAACTTTAAGCTCTCTAGGAGGAACCCTATACTCACCTACAAAGGTGGGATTGAAATCAAGAGATCCCCAATCATCTTCTACGAGAACCTTCTCAGGATCAAAAGCCTTTTCATGTGTAGATTCAAGTTGAGAAGAATCTTCTTCAGGAACTTCAGACTCATCCAAAGAATTTTGATTATCAGAGGGTGATGATTCATCCATAGGTATCTTGTTTAACGAGTCATCACTAGAAGAGGAAGGCTTAGAAGAGCTCCCTTTGGAAGTAGATGTTTGCAAACAAGCTTGAAAATTAGTATCACCTATCAAGGTATATGTCTTATTATTATAAATAAATTTAACTTGTCTATGCAATGTAGAGGGGATAGCTTGCATACTGTGAATCCAAGGTCTCCCTAATAACAAGTTGTATGTTAGATTTCTCGACATAACATGGATAGGAGTAGGCAAAGTAACAGGTCCCACCGTGATGGGTAAGGTGATAATACCTAATGAAGACTTAGCCACATTATCAAAGCCTCGAATGGGATGAGAGTCAGGCTCAATAAGGGATGTATCCACATTCATCTTATGCAATAGATTAATGCTACACACATTAAGGCCAGAACCATTATCTACCAGTGTTCGTCTTATAGCAGTGTCATTTATGATAACCACAATCATCAAGGGATCATATTGATGTTGAATTTCACTAGTAGGCAATTCATCTTGAGTAAACACAATTTGAGCTTTAGGATTCATCACAGAGTTAACCAAAGACACTATATTACTAGATGTATTAGGTGGAGGAACATTCAAATCTTTCAAGGCATCTTGTAACATTCCATGATGAGCGGAAGAAGTTTGGATCAAATCCCAAAGGGATATCTTAGTAGGGGTAGATTTAAGTTGTTCTATGAGATCATATTCCTTACCAAGAACTTGTGAAATATGAGGAGCTTGAGGAAGAATAGGTTGGGAAGGAGGAAGTGAAGTTGGGATAACTGGAGGAGAATTAGGTTGCCTATTGTTTCTTGTGTTATAGGTATGAGCAACCGCATTATAACTCTCTCTAGTCAGTTGCTTAGCATACTCATAAGGGCTCTTCGTAGAATAACCTCCTTGCACAGTAATAATAGGTTTCTTAGGAGTGCAAAAAGAATCATCAGCATAACCACCTTGAACCACTAAGATAGGCTTATTTAAAGGTTGAGAATTTTGAGAAGGACAAGCACCTTGGACAGTGAAGTGAGGTTTGTTAGGTGTTTCATTTACATGTATCAAATTGATTGAGGATGGTTTAGAGGAATGAACAAAAGTGTTGGAAGAATTATTGATAGTCTTCTCTTGCACTAAAATCTCATCACGGATTAAATCAATTTTAGGAGAGAGACAAGGGGTAGGCATTGATGTTCTAGTAGGCAAAGTAATACTAGGAAAGGTCATATCATCCTCTATCATCAAAGGGTCTACATGGGGAATAAACTCTCTGAGAGAAGGATCAACATTACTCTCTAAAGTCTCACTTTTGAGAGGGAAATATTTGAAAGAGATGTTAACCATCTTGCTTTGAACTAGGGTTTCCTTATGAGTAGAACCAAGTTGAGGAGGGGGAGATGCTTTATTTTTAGAGAGAGAATAATTGAGATTCAAGGAAGGTGAGAAACTATCAAGGGAGTTTTCAATCTTGATTTCATCCTCTTTGGCTAGGGTCCTCTCATGGGGTAGAGAATAATCCACACCTTCTTCTAATGGTTCATCCCAAATAGTGAAGTGGTTGAAAGGAATGTTTGAAGTATTGTCAATTTCGGGAGAGGAGATAACATTGTTTATTAATTCCTCATCCTTAGGAGGGAGAGCATCAATAGATGTGTTAAACTCATCCTTTTTCCTCAAAATATGTTCAATACGATCTTTAGGGGAGAGAGAATTAAGGAAATTTCTTATTATTTCATCTTCTTTCTCTAAGGGATGCTTATGGGTAAGACAAACTTTAGGAGAAGGATAAGCATTTATCATTAATTCATCATCTCTAGTGAGAATTTTCTTGGACAAGGAAATGCCATCAATAGGAAATGTAGGGATAATGTCATCTTCTTGCACAAAAGGATCCTCATGAAGGGAGTGTTTTTTAGGAGTAACATGAACATATTTCTCCAAAGATTCATGCTTAGGAAGGAGATCTTTGAAAAAAGTGTTCATAACCTCTTGTTGCACTAACATGCCCCCATTGGAAGGACCAACTTTAGGAGAAAATAAGTCAATGTCCATCAATACCTTTTCACTTAGAGAGGCATAATGTAGGGAAGATGAAGTAACATTAAGAAAGGTGTTTATGATATCATTCTCTTCCTCTAGGATAGCTAAATAGGAAGGGCACATTTTAGGAGAATTGTCAAGATTACTCTTAAAGTCTTCATCCTTAGAGCATGGGAGAGTCCCAAAGGGATTGGTAGCAACTCTTTTAGGCACTAAAATGTTGTTATATATGGGGGGAGGTTCTTTTGGAGAAGGAAAAATTGAAACAAGGGAAGCTAACCCATTATCACATCTATGAAATGAATGCATCATGACAACAATTTTCCTCTTTCAAATGATAAGACATGCAAAATAGAAGGAAATGTTTAATTTTAACCAATGCAAGCACTTAGAATGTAGATTTAGAAAATTAAATTTATGATTCAAATGAGTTCCTAAATCAGATTTGAAATTATTGATCCCAATTAAGCTATCCACAAGTTCAACTTTGAATTGAAAAATTAGGGTTATAGCAAAAATTTCCTCTAGATTTTTGAATCTTGCAAGAAATTAAAACTTGTAAATACAAATTTGAATTTGAAATAGCATAAACACTCAAATTTGAAAACACAAATCAGAATTAGAGAAGATTGGAGTTTCACGTCGAGTTCACCAAAATGTGTGGGGGAAAAAGTGACACTAAGCAAACATGCCCTAATCTCACCTTTTGACACACATTTGTGGAATACGAAAGAGCCTAGAGGTATCACACAATTGGCTACTTATTTTTGTGGAAGAGAGAGCCACAGGATACCTATTAGGATTTCTATTCCTTTGTTGTAATTGAAAGATAAAATGATGCAAGTTCAATTCCTAACCACAAAGTGCAAGTATGAACTAATAACAAGATTGCAGAATTGAAACTAAACAATGGAAAGCTGTAAACACAAGGACAAGAAAAGAATGCAGATGTGTACTCGGAGTTAAAATCTGAGTGAAAATGTTTGGGACGGGGGCACGGGCGCCACTGTCTTGATTCTGCTCCTGAAACTGCTGTTTTGCAACCTGAAAAGCTGTCGAAAATGCTGAAACTTGCTGTCTGACAGAAGGACCAGGGTGCCCAGCGCCCCTGTCCTAGGGACTAGGGTGCCCAACGCCCCTACCTTGGTAGGACCAGGGCACCCCACGCCCCTGTCCTAGCTTTCTGGGCTGGAATTTGGTGTGAAGTTTAGTCTCCGTCTGCTTCCGTCAAATCTGCAACTTGCGGCGTCCTTCGAATCCCAAAACCTGCACTTATATATGAAAAGGTATGGTGGGCGGCTATATAGGGTTTTGCCTTAGTCAAACCCCCACTTTGGTGGTTTCCACCTCCACAAATAGCCAAGTTGTATTGTAAAAGTAATGTGTGTGCAAACCTTGTGTGTGTGCAAGATCCTAAAATGCAAGTAAGCAAACTAGAGCAACCTAGAAAGTAAACCCTAATTTCTTGTAAATGATAATGTAAATGCTCCAAATCAAGATGTAAGGAGATCTAAAGCATGAATACAAGTGATATAATGAGGCTTATGCAAAGACATGAAAACAACATGAAATCATACCCAACCCCAAGGGAGGGGTACAAGCCAATCTTCAGTCGGTGATCCCTTATTGTTCTTCAATGTCTTCAAAGCCCTAAATGGATGAATGAATTTGATGAATGCTTGATAGATGGATGTTTGAATTTTGTTGAAGTCTTCAAAGATCTGCTCTTTCGCTGCATAGAAAGCCCTTGAAACCAAAAATCTTGATCCTTTCAAATGAAGAAAGAGAGCTCTTATATATGAAACCCTAGGTCTTAATTTCAACTTTAGGCCGACCTAAAGATTGAATCTCCCACCAATTTCTTGGGGTTAAGCTTTATTTTATGATTGGATCATGGTCCTAAAATTTCAGGAAAAATGTCCGGGACCATGTGCACGCCGGGCGCCATGGTCCTCTCCGGGCACCATGGTCCCGACAACTTTTCACCAAATTTTCAGGGCCGTCAGATATTATGATTTTAGAGCGAATTCCGAAGTTACAGGTGATTTCGAGATGTTTTGACCCCCGAAATCAAACCCCCAAGTTCAAAATAGGACCTAATTAGGGTTTTTGATTAAATGATGTATTGGAAGAATAAAATGAAAGGGGCACACTTTAATGAAAAGGGCCCAACTTTATGATATGGAATGATAAAATAGAACCTTAGACCTAATTAATTTGATTAATTAAGTGCTAAAGGGGAAATGCAATGCAAAATGCAAAATGCAAAATGCGCCAAGGCAGGTGCTAAACTAGGTGTGAAATTGTACCACCCTAGCAAGTGCGTACAATTTACGACACTACACCAGAAAATTGGCGTACTTTATTAATTTTAACACCTCCTAATATTGAACACAAATTCTAATTTCATCAAATTCAAATTTTAAACTAATATTCATAAAAAGGTCCCAATTTTAGATCTTCTTTTCCAACAAATTAAGATTTTAATTAAGAGACTTTCAATGGCAATTAATAAATTGGATTTACTTGCTCTTTTGCATATGATTACATTGTTTTTCACATATATTTACTACAATAATGTGTTGGATAAGGGTTTCTTTCATTTCCTGTTGCTTCTCTTTATTCATAGCACTTGGTCATATTGTGTTGTTAGGATTTCCAAATATTTCCTTTTCAATTAGATCTCAATGCTTTCATGTATCATTTATGTTGCATTATGGCGATGTTAACAAAATGCATTTCCTATGCTAATCGACTTAAAGATTTTGTAGATCCTAAATCTAAAGATCCTAACCCTTGTACCTCTCCTAGGGTATCTTATGTGGATGAGATGAGACCTAATGCTTTAACCAATGCTCTCTTTAAACAAGTGCAAGCATTGGAAAGTGACAAGGACCCATCCTCTTCTACACATACCCTTGAGCAAGGGGGGGAAAATCAAAACAATTAACATTCTTACATTTTAGATCCTCCTTATTCTCCTAAGACCTATCTTCAACATCAAAGTCTATGTAGGGAGGATTATGTCATGCATTTTATTCATGATCTTTCCCCTCACATAGAAATAACAAAAAATGAGCTTCTAGATGATGAAGATGTTCATCCCCAATCCTCCACAAAGGATAAGCTTGATAAAGGAAAGCAATTTGTCATTTTATAGGCTACTCCTTCTTCATCTACAAATCCTTTTCTTCCCCCTTATACATCAGATTTCCAAGAAATTCATGACCACAACATTCTTATAGTCATGGTTTTCATATAATCACAAAACAAGGTTTTAAAGGACAAGGAATTGGGAAATTTGAGCAAGGAATTCGTGTCCCTATAAACCCTCCTACACAAACTACTACAAAAGGCCTAGGAAATGATGCTCCTCTTTCTATAGATGAACTCCTTAGGCTCCAAAATTTTGAAAATTATCTTAAAAGACAATAAATCAAAAGAGCCCGCAAGAATGCTTCTTCTTCAAAATGTCCTTTTTGTTCATTTCATCAAACCCATGACCATCATGCTGATGATTGCCCTACTTTTCAAAAATCTATTCAAGATGGAATTAATAGTGGCAAAATTAGAATTGTAGATGATAAATCTTCTTCTTCTACTAATTCTTCTCCTTTATGTCAAGATGTTATCTATCATCCTAAAAGACTAGTTGCAAGCATATATTGGAGATTGAAATATGATAGGAACATTTCCTTTCCTCCTCAAAATAAAAAAAAAGAATCTTAAACCAGAGAAAGGTATTGAATATTGCATTTTTCATGATTCACATTCACATTCTCTTGGGAAATTTTATGCATTTAATAAATTTGTTCAAAAGCAATATGATCTTGCATAAATTTCTCTTACAATAGATTTAGCTATCTTCCTTGACATCAAAATAATGCCTTAGCACTTCTTTTCTCTTCATGTTGCTCCTCACCCTTATCACATAAATAATCAACTTAGTTTGGGGATTTTCATCATTTGTGGTGGTGTTGTTTCAACTTTACATACTTTGGGAAGCAACATGAAATTCATTTCTCTTTATATTCATCTCTTTTATAGCATAAGAATCATTCCTATGTGACCATATAATTGTTCTTTGGTTTTTAATCTTTGCTAAAGAGTAGTTTATTTAATGAGTAGTGCTCTTTTTCTCTTTCCTTCATTCTCTTGGAAACTTACCTCTTATACGGTCTCGATTATTCGCAAGTTGGATATTCCCCTTGGCATGGAAGGATCTCTTGCGAAGTATGCATCCCTTCGTTGCGAGGATTCGTTCCACTAGGAAGGAATATCACTTGCCCATACTCACCATTAGAATATGTGTAATGTTTCTCTTTGTCTTCCTCACTTGTGGGGAAATGATTTTCACTCCTTCCCCTTTCTTTCTTTTTATCTCATGTATCATTGTTTCCTTTAGGGGCTGCATTTTCATATGTGATTATCATTTCTTACAATGATAGGTTTTTATGATTAATCCCTCTTGGGGAATATGTAATGCTTTTTCTCTCATCCTTTCAAAGATTACCACTTCTTGAGACATGTATTTTACATATGCTAATTTCTTTTCATGCATGTGTTCATGTAAGTACATTGTGCATTTTCTTATGTTTAATCTCTCTCTAAAAGATTGTGTAAGCTCTTCTCATTGTCCCTACACTTGGGGACCAATTATTTATCTCTCTCTTTCTCTAAGGATCCACTCTTTCCTATGTTATGGATGGTGTGAGTTTTGTTACTTGATTTCATTCCTTGTGTGAAAACATTGTTGTTTGCTCAAGGGTTCTCTCTTTCACAAGAGGTGTAAGTCCTTGACTACAACCTCTTTCACACTTGGCAATGTCCATCTATAATAAATTTACCTATCCCCATTGGGATAAAAGTGAGTCATCCTTCATCAAGAATCCCTTTCATCTAGCAATAGGAGGAAGGATTGAATTCTTGTTCTCTTCTGCATTTCATTCTAGAAGATGTTATATTTGTCTAAGAAAATTCCTCTTGGGGGGTAAATGTCTTTTGAATAAAGATCTCTTCTCCTCCAAGGATCTCCTTTACACTTACAACAAGATATCTCTTTTCAACTATCTTATCCTTGCTTGAAGAGTATTCCCCTCTCTTGCTTGGATTTATGACATTGTTGCATAACGAATATCTTCTTTGTGATGAAGGTAGGTATCCTTGTTCTACTTTCCTTAAGATATCAACATCAAATTATGTTGACATCTTAAGAGGGGACATCCACACTTCTCCTTTGTACCATACTTCTCTTGTGCATTGTACAATGGGACATTTTTGGAACTAGAGGGTAGCCTCTTAGAGAAAGATGTGATCACTTTTCTCTTGTATAGTGGGTAATTCTGGGAACCACAACACAAACTATTAGAGAGAAATGATGCTTCTTTTTCCATGTACACTAGTTCATTCTCAAAATTAGAGCACATACTCTTAGAGTGAGTTGTCTTCACTTTTTATTGCATAGTGGGTCATTCTCGGAACTAGAGCACAAAGAGAGATCACACTACTTTTCTCTTATGCAGGGTGATTATTCTCAGAACTAGAGCACAAACTCTTAGAGTGAGATAACACGTCTTTCTTGACACTTATACTATACATTCTATACAAGTTGTAGCGTACTTGGGCATAGAATCCTATGAGGCGCTTCAAACCTCACTTGCACACACATGAGCTTGAGGTTGGGTGGAACTAATGGTGTTCTCACTCTCCTCCCTTACATGGATCACCTAGACAGACTCTAGGGGCTATATTTCCATGTCCTTCTCTCCATGGATCACCTATTTTTAGGGGTGAGATGCCCATGGTTTCTCTCTTGTTCACCTTTCTTCTCATGGATCACCAAAGTGTGTATTCATGTCCTCTCTCTCCTTCCTCTCATGAACCCATAGTTTTCCTATTGATGGTTCATGGATGATGTTATCTTTTCTCTTTTATGTGATCACTCATGTTTATGTGATGGCATTGGTCTTTGTGTTCTAATTAGTTGTTGAGACATTTGAGTATCGAGGTCTCTTCGAATAGTTGGTTTGTCATTTTGTGTCTTATTTTTTGTCTTGTGTATTTTGCGCTATCTTTTTTTTGTGCATCTTGTTCCTTTTTTCTCTTGTGTGCTCTTGCATATGTTTGAATGAGGTAAGATCCTAAGATTGGGGGCTTTGTTCCTCAATATTAGTGATGTCTTATACTCCTTGTGGTATTTCTCTGCATCTCTCATCTTCATCTCTATTTCTTCTACTTTACCAGCAGTATTGGCGTAAGCCGTACTCGTGCTAAAGTGGGGGCTAAATTTCGTGTCATAAAATTGCAACCCTATAAATTTTACCCAAATTTGAGGTCCTCACCTTGGTGACAACATTTTCCTTCCTAACTAGGACTTCTCTCTGCATTTTCACCTTGAACCTCTCCTTGTTTAAGCCCTGAGATGGCCTCAGAACCCTGTCTAGACCCCAAGATAGGGTAGGACAGGGGCGTGGCACCCTTGTTCCCCCTAGGATAGGGGTGTGGTGCCCTTGTCCCCCCCTCTTAGGGTTTCCCCAAGATAGGTCCCTCCGGTCCTATCTGCATTTAGGGATTCCAAATCTCCCTGATGTCGGTCTTGGGTAAGATGAATTAATTCTCCGAGGCATGTGTAAAGGGGAGTTAGTCTTCTCATTTGCATATACAAAATAAACAGAGGAGGAAATATACACAAAATACATGATAGACGAAGTTCAAGCATTCAAGTCTTCAAGCATCCATCAAGTCTTATTCATCATGTGTCTTCTTCATTCATCCATTGGAGCAACATTTACAATATTCATTTGCAATAATATGTGTGTGTTAGGGTTTTGTCATGTTACAATAACATGCCATTTCATGCAAAATTTGTCATTACATTCAAGAAGAAAAGCAACCATCATCAACAAATTGCAGATCTACAAGGTATACATTTCCATTGTTTACATTCAAGCATTTGCAATTACTTTCTTTCAAGGTTGATTCCATAACCGGGGTTTGACTAAGGAAAAACCCTATGCACAACCCCTCTTCCCTTATTTTCTATGTGTAGGTTACAGGTGCACAACTATATTTTTGAGATCTAGACTTTATTTATAGAGTTGGAAGAACCCTTTTTGTTTCACGGATTTTTTGGAGGACCGTGGACACTTTCAACATGGTCTCAACAAATTTCCCTCAAATTTGTAGGGAAAATTCATATCAGTCTAAATATCTCAGATCTGAAGTTACAATACAATCCCAAATGGGTAGCTCCTCATTTCACTCATTTTATCTCTCTTTTCTACATAGTCAACAAGTCAACTTTCTCATTTACAAAAGATGGTAAATCACACTTCAACCCTTGCAATCCACTTCGAATTCACATCCTTATTTCCCTTGGATTTGGATCTAGTGGATTTAAGTCCCTTTTTTTAATGTAAAGTTCCTCCAAGCGAAAATCATCCAAGTGGCTTCCTTTCTCTCTCCTAGGTGGGGAGTCACTAGGATCCAATTTTCCACTTTACACAAATCATGTCCAACTATATCGTCAAATCTAAGATAACTTGTGTACCTATAGCCATCAAATTCAAACTCTGAAAAATACCTGTAAACCTGTACCAAGGAGCACCAAATCTAATAATCAGCTGTAGCATCATAAATATCTCATAGAAATATGTACTCCCTCAAGGTTTCACCTCATGCCTCATCCGGATGCACTCACACTTACATCCCAAATCTCAAGCACCTACAAGTGACCAAACAAGTACACACGTCTCCATACTCATCAAAATAATAAAATAATAGTACCACACTATAGTAGACTGAATATGCTCTCCAATGCCTATTTGAAATCCAAAATCCGCTTCCGTATGCAAAAGTTATATCATTTTGGAGTAAATAAATAATCAAATCTTCTTCAATCTTGTCTTGATCATACGATGGTTGTAATAACCATGCATCTGCAATTTTCTTAAATCCATCAGGTTCCTCAAGAACCTTCAAAATTTTGTCAACTTCAAATGGATCATCATTAGGAGAACAAGGAGGTTTCTCTTACACAACTTCTTCCACTACAACCATCCCTTTTTAATTAACATCAACCTCAATATTCTCAACATCGTCAATGCTTATAATTTCAGCCTTATCTTTTCTTACTAAAATTTAGATCTTTTTAGCAACTGGAGTGGGGGTCTTAATTGATCTTCTAATTTTCTTCCTTCTAGAGGAGGGTCCTTTTGAAGCCACATATTCAACAAAATTTGAACCAACCCAAGCTTATCTTCAATGAAATCTACCTGAAGCCTAAGAAGTTCATTTGCATGTATTATACATTCTTCTTCATTGATTTCATATCCAAAAATCGATAACTACACCATCTAGGGAAACCTAGATTCTATAAAGAAATGATCAGTACTTACCAAGAAAGTAATGGTATCTCTATATTTCTCAACACAACTTTCTGGGATCCTATGTCTCAAAATTATGCTCTTCTGGAGTTCATGAAAGTATTCCTTGCATGCACTATCTCTATCATTCATATTATCTAGATATATTTTGATTTCCTTTCCAATCGGTAGGCTTACATCCTAATAAAATTTATCCTTCAATGACAATGAATTCAAAAATGTAGAAAGCTAGGCATACAATCAATGATCTGAAGTGAAAGGGATAAACATCATTTTTAGTCAACTCAATGTTAATATTTGCAATCTCAATAATTCACACATCATAATTCATTCCTACCTTAGTCATTTGATAAGCAACATATCCAACAATAGCCAAAGTAGAACCTTCTCTGTTCCAAAAATAAATATTATAAGTGATACCCATAGCAACATATCTTACTAGAGGGTCTAAAATAGTGTCAATTCATAGAGCTCTTTGATCACCAATTACACCTATCAATGCTTCAACCTCTTTGTTTCTTATAGATTTCTTTGGAAGTATGGTTCCTTCTGAACAAAGACCAATAACTACCTTCAAAGCTTCTTTGGTAATTTGATATGGTCTATTTATCCAAATGAAATCATCATGAATTGTACTGAGTACAATCTTCACCACTTCATCAATTAGCATCAGAAATCCACTCCAAATGTCCAAACCTGTGTGCCCTAATTTGACAATTGACTACATATCTTCCCTAGAATGAGTCTTCGAGATTCCTGACTTTCTCATTGTCATATTCCTCAATTCGCACATTAATAAATTTATAAATATCTTCAAGCCATACCACTCTGGCTGACAATGATGAAAATACACCAATCAAAATATATCTTATCAGTTCTTTCATGAATTTCTTAAACTTAGGTCAAGATTCATCATCATGACTAAAAAACTTGTTGGAATTCATGAGATAAAGATTATAAATACCTTTGAAAATCTAATTTCTCTTGAACACTTCTTCTGCATTTCAAATTATCGATTCATTGATAGAAAAATGATCGAAAAAAATCACATTAAATACTTTGGCAAAATACCTAGGGTTTTACTACCAAATCTGTCATGTCACCCAAAAGTTGCTAAATCATTCTGCCTATGAACAACAACTTTCCAACCCATCTAAATTTACCGTACAACAATATTTTCTACTATAATCTTCTCCAAGAGTTCACATGAATCATCATATTTAACATATCAGCTCATTGTGACAACAACGTCAACTTCTTTGGCAAGGGAAAAAGGATCTTCAATATAGCTTCCCCCTAAGCTAAAGCTTCTAGACTAGTTTCTGAAGGGGATTTATGCACTAGAGCTAGATACAATAACACTCTCTGCCATATGTACTTCCTTATTTCTCCAAATCCATTTCATTTCATTTCTAACTTCTTCAACAACAATTTTCTTTATTGCTTCATTCTTTTTTAAGGAAATGTCTTTCTCCATATTTTTGTTTCTGCATGCTCTAGCACTATGTCCAACTTTGTCATAACTGAAAAAATTGATCTTCTCTTGTTCTGAGTTCCTTGTAGTTATTCTAGATATACATTGATTAGCCTTATGCCTAAAACTATTGCATTGTTGGCAAGAGACACTACATAAGGTGTTAGATGTTGTCATTAATGTCAACTCTAGTCAAAGATCCTATCCATGGTTCATGATTTTTCTACACCGAAAGTTAGAATGAAGATTTGGTTAAGTTCGGTGAGTTAGAACATAGCACCCGATAAAATGAAGTATTTTGGTTGGCATTTCATTTCGGTTGAATATCTTATGTTGTGAAAGCAAGAGGAAGATAGTTAGATGTATGGAGTACCTTATTCCAAAATCTTAACCTCCTGTGATGATTGTCGTGTGAGTTAGAAGATCCAGTGTACAGGTTTTTGGGTTGAACAGTGTGGTATGGCTAGCTTGGATAGTTGATTGTTGTGCGAAATTCATGGAGTAATTTTGGTGATTTTTTTGTGATCGAGGATGTTTAGCCGACATTTGAGAATCATGTGGATAATTATTTTTGGTCCACATATTCATTGGAGTTTGAATTGAGCCGACTATGTATGCACATTTCATTATATGTTATGTGTTCCCGAAGCTGACATATAGAAGACCTAATTTCATGTTGTAGATATATAAGACTGATGGATATGATCATTTTGGATATCGGTGTGTGTGTGGAAAGTGTTTTTGATCGAGTGTGCATAATTTCACATGCACAAGTGAAGGATTTATGCTCCAGAATATCGTATAACAGTGGAACAGAGAAGTGTAGCAGAGCAGTGTGATTAATTTTTTTATTCTTGACTGAAACTGTACTTTGGCATTTGCTATTTTTTAGTTCAGACATTCCAATTATCTTTTGTAAAATATATTGTAAGACAATGAGTTTTCCTAGGGTTGTAGCCCTTGATATTTTGAGCAGTGAGCTCTAGGCAGCGTGCTTGAATGCATGTGCATTCCAATGTAGTATTTTTATACTATTTATATTGTGGGTCTAATCCCGACTATGGTTTTTCCCTTGACTGAGTTTTCCAAAAATAAAATATTGGTGTTATGGTGTTGTTGATTGCTTTGTGTTTCAATATCTTTCCTTTGTTCATTTGCATTAAGTGATTGAAAGAACAAGTTAATAATGTCAAAATTTTCAGAACACTAATTCACCCCCCCTCTCAATGTTCCTTGATTCCAACAATTGATATCAGAGCCTAGTCCCTTAGAAGAAGCCTAACAACTTGAGGAGGACCTGGGAAGGTGAATCAATGGATTCAGTTAGTCTTCAACATCAGCTTATTGTGGCACTTGAGGATCTTGATCAATCCCAAGCTGAGGTTTGGAAAATGAAAGAGAACCTTAAGGATTCTAAGAACTTCATCCAATCATTGAAAGATCAGTTGAACAAGTCAAGAGAAAAGAGAAAATAAGTTGTTGACAAACCAAAGGAGAAAGAAAGACAAAGCATAGATGACCAAGCCTTGAAAGAGAAGACAAAAGAATGTGAGAAACTTGCTAGAGATAATGCAGTTCAAAGAATGACATGGAATCTATTGTGATGAAATTGATGAAGGAGATTAAGGACAAGAAGAAGAATGAGGATAATCTTTCTCAGTTATTGAAGGATAAATTTGATGAATGTTGCTGAAAATCCACTTATGGGCACGGTGACGCTAGAAAGACTTGATTGTAAGATTGGCCAACTGAAGCTTGACCTGGAAGAATCCATAAAACATGAGGAAGAGCTTAGAAATTTTCCAAGGTCACCAAGAATGAATTGGGATCCAGAACTCTACATGTGACAAGGCCAAGGGTTGAGAAGGCCAGAGATGAGATTACTCTAGAAGAATATGATGTAACAAAAGTTGTTCTTGGACATGCAAATAGGGCATAGGTGATAGAAGATTTTGATGATTCCACTCAAGCACTGAAAGAGAAAATGAAGAAGATGGAAGATAAGTATAAAAGATGGAAAAGTGAGAACAAAGCCTTGTGTGGATATGTGCAATGCCTAATGCATTTAGTTAGGAAGAAAGATCAAACTTTTGTTCCTCCTACAAATCTTCCGAAGGAATCAATTGATGGCATTGAAGAAATGAGGAAAGACACTACAAAATGGGTGAAGAGAATTTTCACCACTGCTTGTAAGTATATTTAAGACTTGGCCCAGATGTATGGAAGAGTCCTAGCTATCCTGGGAAAATTGGAGAATATTAACTAAGCATGGGAAGAAACAAACATCTACCAGGACATGACCATTCCAAGCCAACTGAAGCTTAACCTACAAGAATCCAAACAAAATGAGGAAGAGCTTTGAAAGGAAATCCTTCTTGTTAGATATGAACCTAAAGTTTCAAATGTATACAAGGAGAAATTCAGGATCAGTTCAACCAAACTTAATGAGATGCTTGAAAGCTAGAAAGATGCAGATGATAGAAGAGGTCTTGGATTTGAGAAAGGTGAAAGCTTCTGATCTTGTCAAAGCAATCCTAAGTCTCATCATCAGAGGATCAAAGCTAAAAGGTCTTCGGTGTTACCCACCTTAGCAATTGACCTAATGATAATGCTTTATTTCATGAATACCATTTTTATCGCCCAAGTCTTTTGCCTTCCATAGTTCTTAAAACCTTCGATTGGCCAATATAAGCCTTTATATGTCAAGTCTTGTTTATGTCCAAAAGGGACCCCGCCAGTTTATCGGTTTATCGCCCCTTAATGGAAGTCATTCCTTTTGTTTTTCATGCCGTCATTGATCTCTTTTCCTCTGATACTCCAACTCCCAATAGTACAATGTCATTGGGTCCCTCATAAGTCATATATCAATCAATCATAAGATAGGATCTTTTTCGCACACACTCTTTTTCTTTCTATTTTTCTTGAAGGATGCAATCACCTGATGTTCTAATATCAATGGATTTTGAGTCAGTGATCTGCATGATGATGTCAACTAAATGATTTTTTGTAATGGGTAGTTAATGAGATAATTAATGAAAAGGTGATTTTGAATCCACAAGTGGTGCAACAACCACAGGAAGATGCAACAAACACAATAGTAGTAGGATAGGAGGCAAATGATGAAGATGAGGAGTTAGAAGACGAAGAGGTAAATGGAGGCGTTGCTATTTAATTTCTTGCTTAGTTATTTTTTTTTCTCATCTAGTTCTTGAACTATTGGTCCTGGTGGACCGTTTATTTGATAGTTAAGTTAAAACTTTCTTTGAATGGATGTCTCCTAGAAACCGTAATTTTGATTAGTTAAGTTAAACTATATATTCATGACTGGAATCACAATAAGGGGTTTAGAAGTTTTGAAAAGGGGATACATTGAATTAACAGTAATTTTGCATGTTTTTGTACTCAAGAAATATTTTCTTTTAAAAAAAGACTTGGTGCTATTTTCAATTAGAATTATATTTTCATGAGATGCTATCATCTTATCTATATATGTCTAGTTCATTAGATGTGTTGAATGGGTTTCTTGTTTCAGACTTTGTGTTGTGATGAAAAGTCATTTCATATGTTGTTGTGAATTCAAGTTAGGTATTGTATGAGTTGTTGTTAATGATATTATACGTGGGTATCATTCTTCAGTGGAAATATTTGTATGGATATTGATGAATGATTTAGATTTAGTTATATGGTGATTGGTTTTCATACTTTGTTATGAAAGTCATGAATGTTTAATTTTGCTATTTTTATTCCATTTTTATGAAATCTTGCCTTTATTTCTTTCTAGTTAAAAGCATACTCCAGAAAACTCTAAAATTATATCATAAGAGGGAGTTGTACCTCTAAAATTCAGAGGAAAGTTGTAGAAATAATTGCTACTTACCCAACTCTTGATTGATAGTTTTTCTCTTGTGTGGACATGGAGTCTTATTGTTACATTTTTTAAGGGAGAAAAATCTATTAACCAACATCTTGTAAGACAACCTAATGCTTATAAGTTCAACGATAACTATTTTGTTTGCAATAAATTTGGTCATATGTCTAGTCATTGCAGAAATAGAATGAATCAGAATGGTCCATCTTTCTTTGGTCAGTGTTTCAATTGCAACAGGTATGGACATAAGTCAAATGAATGCAAAAGTATGATGACTAACTTTCCAAATAAAAGGAATATGAGATGTTATGCATGTGATAGGTTTGGACATGTTGCTAATCAGTGTAGATCAAGAGGAAATCAAGGGAATTTTGGGCCTAGACAAGGAAATGTTGTGTGCTACAATTGCAACAAATCTAGTCACATTGCAAGATATTGAAGAAGAAAAAATATGAATAGAAATGGTCCAATAGACAAGAATAAGAATGTGCAGGTAGATGAAAAAGGGAAAGTGAAAGTGGAGGAGATCAAAGATCATATGAAGAAGACATGGGTTAAGAAGAGTGATTCAGATGTTGGAAATGGCTCCACACCTAATTTTGATGCTAGAAATTCCTCTGAGAATTGAATTAAGGCCTCTGGCCTAGGGGAAGTTTTCATGAAACTGTTATGCACCCCCTATAGCAAAAAATACCTGAAGTTGGTAGGTTGGAAAATGCAGTGTTAGGGTATTGTAAATGATGTGAGATGATCTATAGAAGAATCTTAGTAATAGTTAAGATCTGTAGGTGATTCCTTGTGAGTTTTTTGTAAAAGCTATGTATCCAGAAGGTTTAGGGATAAATGCATTTAATGCACCCTAAAAGTTAGATAAGTGAACAATAAAAAGCCATTTTTCCATTCATTTTTCATTTTGTATTCTAGAGAAGAAGAGGAGATCTCTCTGTGAGAAGATTATCCAAGAGACTGAAGCGTGAAAGATATTTCCCAAGCGAAAACCTAATCTGGTGGTTGAGGAATTTATTGGCGAACGTTTCAAAGTTTTAAATCTTTGAAATGACAAATTTTGGTATGGTGACTCCATTAGTTGTAGATATTACTAAGAGAGCTCAACCAAATTTAAAGAAATACCCATTTATTTCTATGGAAGATGATCCGAAGAGTGCATTTTCATTAGTTCCACACAGTGTTCTGCATATTGAGGATATTAGGGTTTACACTCACTACAACATCAAGAAGTTGGGAAGCTCTCATTTGTTGAATCTCTATAATAAACAGTTGATTGATGGGAATTTCAAGCTAAAACCAGAATTCCAAGTGTTGGAGGAAAAGGGCTTTGTGCAGTTTGTCAAATTTTCGATGTTCAATGAAAATGAATGGGTCCGGTATGTTCTTAGAAGAATGCATGATGAATTTATATGGTTAAACAAGCCTTTCAAGATCACTAAGAATGCTATTAGGGTCATAAATGGTTTGTGCTCATCTGGTGCGCTGCTCTCATTGAAGTCGGTGAAGAACTAAATTATCACAAACGCAATTGGTTCAAAGTTTGACAAATGAGAAATGACAACTAATGATATTTTGGAGTATGATGTCAAATTTACTTCAATGGTGATTGATGAGATAGATAGTGTGGTATGGAGGCTATATTGGGACTATGAGGAGTGGGAGGATGATGCACTGGAGCTGCCATATGTATTCCTGAGCAGGTATCTGATTGGTTGGACACCCTATGTTATTGAGCGACAGTTGATTGATAGGGTGTGCAGGCAGTTTGGCAGGATACAACAGATGCCATGGGGTTTAGGGATATATGCATGGACAGTGAGGGATCAGGTGCATTTGGGGCCATTGCTTTCTTATGATCAAGCTATGACATAGATGGTAGAGATGGTTCCCTCGCCTTGGGATATATGGGCAGATGTAGAGGATGCAGGGATGAATGCAGAGTACATTGCATATTGGGCAAAGCATCCATTTCCATGGCTGACGGATCTAGGGGAGCCGATAGAGGGAGATGGTGGAGGTAGAGGATGATGATGGAGGTGAGGTGTAGTGGTAGAGAGAAGAGTGGCTCTGAGGAGAGAGGGCGGAGAGGAGAGACAGGATCATGTAGGCTCATGTAGTGAGGGGTAGAGGTGGATTTCTGTTATAGGTGCCAGCAACACAAGTTCCTAGACATGCATAGGCACCTAGATAGGTACAAGGATGATTTTAGGGATAGGAGTAGCCATAGGGATAGGGTGAGGGGGGAGAGGAGGAGGATGAGTTACTATCCTTGAGGGAGATTTGCAAGGGACAGGCAGATGAGATTCAGGATTTAGAGAGGGAGATAGCTAGACTCAGGAGACAATTGAGGGACACTGAGTGGGAGAGGGATTAGGCTATTCAGCGCTACACGGAGGTTGAGACAACAGTGAGGGTAGGGAGGCAGGCAACAAAAGACACAAGGACTAGATACGCCTATGTTCTATGGGTAGGGGAGGAGATATCCTATTGGAGAGACCTGTACTATGAAGTGGTACCACCAGATCAGTGAGCTAGGAGCTTCCAGAGACCATCACGGATGAGGACGACCACTGGAGGGAGAGACAAGAGACAAGAGTCTAGCGGTGGGGTCATGGGTCCTCCACCACTACCAGATAGAGGGGGCAGGAGAGATGATCCTGGGGCAGGTCCTTCTAGGGCTTAGATTCTGTCGAGGCCAATTGGCTCCAAGGGAGGGAGTTCATCATAGCCTTAGAGGGCTCCCTATGTATCAGTTCTTGTACCATTTTTGTATGATGATGTAGACACCTTCGGGTGATTGTGTAGCCAAATATATTTTGACATCATTGTATCACGACACTTATGATTTTGATATATATATGAGATGATTCATCCTTGTGGAAACTATATGCATGTGTACCTATGTGATGTATGTTTCTATGTGATGCATGTGTCTATGTGATGTTTATGATATGGATGAAAATATGTACATGATGAAATGCAATATTTTTGTTCTTTTATGTTTTTAATATGTTATGCCAATGTGAATGTATGAAATGCAGATGAATATGATAATGAAAATAACTATTTACATGATGAGAATGTAAAATGTGCTAACATGTGTTGTGTGCAAGATGTGATGCAATTGTGATATCTATATGTATGTATGAAATGTGAATATGCTAACATATGATGATGCAGGTGCAAACTATATGAAATGTAGATATTTTTGGTGTGTCATTATACTCAGTCATGTGATAGCAGGCTACACAGACTCAGGAAGGATGATGGAGGTCAATCAATAAAGGGGATGGAAGATAAAAGATATGAAAGTGAAAGAGCTTCTTGTTCTATTATCATTATTGAGCTTTATTATGGCAAATAGGTTATGACAATCCAGATATATGTTTGACCCAGAAAGTCATTGTACCTGTTTGTATGGAGATAGGATAGTCACAAATAAGGAATACCCTAGTTCATTCTAGACTCTCAGTGTCCTCATATCCTTTGACAAGTGATAGCATTACTAAGAGACAATCCATAGACAATAAAGAAAAAATAGGTGATGATACCCCATCCTCGCCATCCTAGTCAAAGACATCCTAGAGATAAAATATCTAGTCAAAGACATCCTGGAAAAGCTAAAAGATATGTCACCAGAAAGATAAAATCAAAAGAAAACCAAGACTCGACACCAACATCCAATGTAGTCCTCAAGTTTAGTGTCTCTTGTCACTTGTATAAGTCTATTTGATTGTGGTCACAATGTTTACTTTCACAAAAAGATATATAGCACTGAACTATAATGTTGTCTGAGTCTATTGAAAGATTTGATTTGTTGAAGCCCATTGTTGTTGTTGTGTGTCATCTAAAACTGATTGAATCCATGTAACGGGTACTTTATTGTGAAGAAGACGAGACTTTATTGCGGATTTGTGATGCAAGTGTTGCTTTATTGTGGATTGTGCATGGATAGACTACAGAAAATTGGAAGAAACTATACTCCTCAAAACATGTGATGCTCTTAGTTCCACACCCATCACTAGACATAGGATTTGCCTTAGCCATAGATAGGAGTGGATTTATTATGGATGGAAAGGGGTGAAAAGGAAGAATTATTCTGAATGGCTAACCAATCTTGGGTAGATCAATAACAAGCCATGATGGGAATGGGTAAGTTTATTATGGATGGATAGGGGTGAGTGTGTGCAAAGTGAAAGGATGAAATGGAATTCTGAAGGAGGGAGGAGCAACGTCTCTACACATGGCGTCGGTGACCCGGTTTTCACCATGGTACTTGCCTAGGGCACCACCGAAGTGGTTTTCACCATTGGACGAAATGTTTTTTTGTTTTCCAATTTTTTATTTTTATTTATTTATTAATTTGTATTTTTGAATTTTTTTGTGTCACAACATGCTTGTTTGCCAGGTTTTCACCAAGTAACAATTTTTTATTTTTTATGATTTTTTTAAATTTTTTAATTAGGATACTTTGAAGAGCTATGTGTAAAACCTATGAAGGTCCATGCTATTGATAGGATCCTCCAAAGGTTCGCCATCTGGAGTTGAGATCTGATATGCACTGGATCCATAGGCTGCTGTAATGATGTAAGGACCAAGCCAATTCAGTTCAAACTTGCCCTTCTTCTCTTTGTCTTGCTGACTTTTTGGATTTTCTCTGAGAACTAAGTCACCTACCTCAAATGTATGAGGCTTTACTAAGTCACCTACCTCAAATGTATAGCTCGAGTGACTGTCTTCCTTGATGAAGAAACTGAGATATAATTACTAGTGTGTGGACTACATAGGCCCGTATGCATGTCACCTAAAGAAGTTTGGGCATCCCTGATAAGAAAGTCCTTTGAGGAATCTCCATTAAAGGTCCATGATGTATCACTAGAAGGGAAAAGATGTGTGGAACAAGTGGATGAGTTATGAAGTCTTATGATTGCGAAAAGAAGTGAAAGTAGCATGAAATGATGGAGACTTAGGATCAACAAGTATGCTTTTTGATTTGAAATTTTAGAACTTTTGCCCCTAGTTATTTTGATATTAGGGGAGATCAACTCTTTCACTTTTTGCTTCATAGGAGTTTTATTATTGACTTTGATCTTTTCAGAGTCCAATAGATTTTGATTTTGATTTGGACTAAAGGACTTCTTTTTATTTTCAACTTTTAGATTTTTCTTTTCATAGCTTGATTGTTTATCCCCAATGAGTAAGGGCTTTTCTGACTCTTGTTGATCCAAGTGTAGAAGTGGAGTGGAAATGGAATGAGTGGATGAAATGGTAAGGCTATATGATTTCTCAAGAGGGCGAGCGATACACTCAATATATTCTTCTTTGGAACCACTCTTAGGACTATTGATATCAAAAGATGCTTGCACCACTAGAGGAGATTTGCATTCAGACTTAGTAGCCATGACACTAGGTGGTTCACACCCAATTCCTTGGAATTGCAAATTGCTTGTAGGTTGTTCTTGTCAACAAAATGTGTTAGGAGATTGTGGGAGTTGATCAACATGAAAGATATACTCACCACATCCCATGTCTTTAAACTTGAACTTTTCTTTGAGCTCTACTTGTTTGGATGTAGAAGCTTTTAAGGATTTTGAATCAACATATGCTGATGAAGGAACAACCTCTCGATCGACTGGGATTGTTATTTCTGATCTAGGTCACAGATTGTTGCAATATATGAATGGGTTTGGATTAGCTTTGACTGTTACTTCAACTCCATTGTGAAGAAACTTAATGCATTGATGGAATGTAGATGGGACTACTCTCATCTCATGAATCCAAGGATGCCCTAGCAATATGTTGTATGTGAGATCCACGTCTAGGACTTGACAAATCACATCCTTTGTAACTGGCCCAACTCTTAGAGGTAAGGTGATTGTGCCCTTGGATGAGCGCTTTTCGTCATCATATGCCTTAATGGTGATTGCATGTGTAGAATTCCCAACTTTTTTAGAATATCCCAATTGTTTAATAGTGCTCAATGCACAAATGTTCGGACCTGCTCCTCCATCTATCAGGACTCATTTTATTCATTTTTTGTGTAGGAAGGATTCAATGTGTAAAGGTGCATTATGTGGTTAGGTCACAGAGGCGTCGTCAGCTTCTATGAATGTAAGGGAATGTGGAGAAAAAAAGGTATCCCACCATGGCTTGAAATTGGTCCATGTTCAGATCAGTGGGGACGGAAGTGTCTCTCAAAGTTTTGTCAATAATGACTTTATGTGCAGGGGATATGCGTAAAAGTTCAAGGATGGAGATAACCACAGGTATCTTCCCTAACTGTTCTACAAGGTCATACTTAGGTTTGGTTGATGAGGAAGCAGTGTTTTTAACTAGAGCACCTTGCAAAGTGAATTTACCTCGATGACTTGTAACATTACATTCAGAGGTAGGTTCGGAAGAAGATCCAATGCCTTTTAGGACAACCTTGGGTCTTTGGGTAGAATTTTCAAGCATTTTGTCCTTGATGATAATGGTAGAGACATAATTGTCCATCAAAATGTGATTGACAGTTGAATCATAGTTATAGGACACTCTGGTATAGTTGGTCTGCTCATCTGTGGTTCTGGCTTTTCCCTTGTCATGTTTTGGGAATGGTTCCTTAAACATCTCATGTTCTTGATTGGATGAATGTACTTCGATCTCAAAGTCACCTCTATCAATAAGATCTTGTATGATGTTCTTCAGTCGATGATAATTTCCTATTTTATGTCCCTTGCTTTTGTGATATTTGCAGTATTCATCGTCATTCCACAAATTTGGTTTGACCTTTGGCTCATATGGAGGATTATCTGGAATGGCTATTATTTTTTTTGCCACTAGCTTCTTGAAAAATGACTCAAGTGATTCTCCCAATGGGGTGTATTTCCTTCATGGTTTTGAATTTGTTTGAGTAGTCACTTGGTTGTTTGTAGAACTTGATCCACGAATAATGATTTTGGGTCATACTGTATTGGCATCAACAACACCATCATTGACTATGTTCTTGTTTTTATTCCAAAATCTTGGCTTGTCTTTTCCTTTAAAGTCCTCTTTGTTTTCTTTGAATATCTTAATTACTCCTTGTTCAATTAGGACCTTCTCTATTGCTAAGCCTTTTTCAATGACGTCCTTGAAAGTGGACAAGCAAGCTTTCCTTAGATCATAACCAGTGTCTTTGTTGACATTCTGGGTGAACATCTCTACCATTTGTTTTTGTGGAATTTCACAAGAGAATCTGCTGGCTAGATTCCTCCATCTTTGTAAAAATGATGAAAAAGACTCTCCATCCTTTTTCTTGGTGTTGCAGAAAGTAGAGACTGATATGTCTGTCTCTATATTATATGAGAAATCTTGGATAAATGCCTCTGCTAAGTCACCCCATGACTTAATTCTAAGTGGGAGTTGGGAGAACCATTCCATAGCTTGATCACCTAAGATTTGTGGGAATAATCTCATCAAATATGTCTCTTCTGCTGCTACCTCAATGCAAGCTGTGAAAAACTATCTTATATGTGCCTTAGGATCCCCTTTTCCTCTATACTTATCAAACTTAGGTGTCACAAAGTGTGTCAAAAATGGAGGCATTGGAATGCTTTTGTCCAATGGATAGGGACATATGTCTCTCATTGTGTAAGCTGGCTTTGGTGTATTTATGTCCTCCATTTTCTTTTGTAAGTCCTTAATTTACTGCTCCAAATTGTTCTTAGGTGGAGACCAACTTCTTGGTCCATACCCCATGCCTAAAACACCGGGTGGAAGAGGAGCATGTTGCATATATGGATGGTATTGATCATACACATGTTCATATGGAGGAGGTCTATAATGATGTTGCGTATATGGACCACTTGGCATAGAGTCATGATGAGGAATGGAATATCTGTTTTGTCCATCTATACCATAGTCTACAGGCATGTCATGAGTTTGTTCTAATGTGTTGCCCCCAAATTTGATGGCGGGTTACCTTTTGTCCAAATTTTGATCATGCCTTTGGATATCCAATTGCTTTGGTGGTTGGTCCTTAGCATTGGCATGTGATTGAGTATATTTTTCCGCATAGGACTTCCATAATGGTCTGCAAAGGTGAGTATCATATGCTTGACCATGTGTATGTGGGATCTCAGGTTTTTGAAAAAAATATGATGGTGATTCAGGCACAAAATGTGGTCCTCTATTTCCTCCACTATTAGGCCTCCTTTGATCCATGTTGAGGGGAGGTTGTTGCAAAGGTCGATTTTCCATTATTTGAGACATGTCAAAATCATGAGGGATCTTGGCTCCACTTTGTGCCATTACTTGTAAGAAATGTTGTCTATCTTTTCTCATGATCTCTTCAACCAATCTATGAAAATAAGGATCCATGATGGAGTCTTCCACTTCTACTGAATGTACAAAAAAGTTGTCCATATTGTCATTGTGTATATCATTGTTGTTTGTAGTGTCCATGTTCTCAACATTTGAAATGTTTCTATAAGCATCCATGTCAGGTAATGTGGTATGTTCAGAATTGAAAAAGACATCATTGTCATACTCATAGGCACTCATGTTTGCGGACTCTTGAGCCTCTTTATATTCTCTCCTAGATTTTTGGGAACGAGTTTCAACCATGAACTAGGTCTTGACCAAGATGTGTGAGACTAGATGAAAATGGAAAGAGTATGGAAGACCAAGAGTTTGGATGGAATGTAAATGAATATGAAGTGTACTTGCAATGTCCAAAGTGTAAGACCAAGTATATATGTAGTAGAGTAGGTGTGGCTTCCAAAGAGATGATATTTTCTCTTGATGAGGTAAGTTGACCTTGACTCTAAGTAAGACCAAATGAGACCCAAAGGTGATAGACCTTGATGAGGGACCACTTAGCAAAATGTTGTTGTATGTAGTGTGTTGACAAAGCAAGATGAGGACAAGCAAGTGACCTTATGACTCAAGCTTAGACAAATGTGAATGTAATGGAAGATGTAAAGCAATGATAAAATTTGTGAGACCCAGAAGTAGGTTGAATGCTAGATCAAAATCTAGAGAAATAACTTAGGAACCTCAATAAGTCTAAAACTGACTGCTCTTGTTTGTTGGACTGTACGTTTTTCCAATACTGAACACAGATGTGCCTATATACTTCACAGACATGGTTTCTAAAATCTGAGTGCAATTTTTCCAATTTATGAAGTTGTTTGTTGTGACCAAATCAAAAAAATTGACTGTTTTTTTTGACAAGATGACACAATGTTGATGAGGACTTAATGTTTGCAAGTGTGTAGACTCAAAAATGACTCAAAGAAAAGTGTGTTGTTTGATGTAAAAATGTTTTGCATACACTTGAAGACACAAAAGACACAATGTTTTGATGTTTGATCTTGAATGTTTGAATGTTTAAAAGAAGACAAGCACAATTCTTATGGCTGGCCAGGACAATAGTTGTTGATCCCACATGGGGTTTCCCCCGAGGCTATGCTATTTAGAGCGGATACTTAGATGCTTGACCCCACTAGCTCCACCCTCATCACTCAGTTCTTTAGGGCAACCAAGCATAAGTCCCCATGAAAACTCCCTGTGGTGAACTTTTTATCTCTCTTAAGAACCGTATGTGTGTGGGCCGCTCCAGAGGTCCGACCTCCTGCCCCAACAACTAGAAGGATTTTGGCTTTCTAAAACAAAAAGGTGCTAGTAAGGGCATCTGCTCATGTGGCCATACATGCAACACTTTCAGCTCTGTAAATAAAAAAGGCTCCCAGCCGGTAGGGGTTACACCCTACAACTGATCAAATAAATTTGGTCAAACGGGTTTATGGGGAGACATAGTGTCAGTATGAAGTAATCAACACACGTTACCAATGGCTTTCACCATGGATACAATTATTTATAGCGGTTCGGAAGAGGATGGTTTTTCCTCGCTACCACTTGGGTCGTCATCTCCTCACTAGTATTCCTAATGACCACATGAGGAGACATGCCGTCTAGAGATTAAACAAAAAGAGCCTATTGCTCAAGACACAAAAGACATTGGTTCAATTTTAGTGCACGAATTGAAGTGTTTGGTAATCTATGAAAACAAGGCACACAATAAAGATAAACAACCCTTGCCAAAAATTTTGCAACAAATATTTGTTAGTAGTTTTGCAATAATACCCCTCCTGCAAGTGCACACGTTAGGTAAATTTTAGATCCAAAAGACTTTGTCAAAAGGGGCCTTTGACAATGCATTTTTTTGATAGATTCAAAGATCTGATTATTCCATGAGTTATTTTGAATCATTAAAAAAATACCACTTGTAAAATTTCAAGACATTTCCAGAAATGTAAGAAAATCCAAAAAAATTGCTAATTTGCTCCATAATTTTTTTTTATGAAAAATCATTAAAAATTCTTATAAAATGCACAATTGATCCAAAAAATTTGAATTTTTTACTGGACACTCCTGATAGCCTTCCAAACCTGCATAAACAAATTCCAAGCAATTTGTGCGATATGATCAAAATAATGCAAAACCCTAATTTTTAAAGATTCGATTTTTGAGGAAATATTTTACATCCAAATTAAAATCACAAAGAATAGATCCTATGTATAATTCTGAGAGATTTCCAAAAATGTAAGAAAATCCGAAAAATTTGCTCATTTTCTCTCAAAACTATTTTTTTATGAAAATGCATAAATAATTCATAGAAAATTCAAATATGCTCCAAAAAAATTGAATTTTTTATTGAGCCCCTCTGATAATGTTATTGACCAGCAAAAAACATTTTATGCCAAAATTCAAAGCCATTTGTGAGATATGCAAAAAATAATGAAAAACCCTAAGTTTTAAAGATCCGTTTTTTAAGGAAATAGTTTGCATCAAAATTAAAATCACAAAGAACAGATCCTATGTATAAGTCTGAGATATTTCCAAAAATGTAAGAAAATCTGAAAAATACTCATTTTCTCTCAAAATTATTTTTTTATGAAAATTCATAAAATATTCATGGAAAATGCAAATGTGCTCCAAAAGTTCTAAATTTTGTATTTAAAGCTCTTGATATTGTCTTCAACCTGCCAAAACAATTTGGTGCAAAAATTCAAAACCGTTTGTGAGATCGGATAAAATCTCTCCAAGATCTTGATTTGTGTCCAAAACCCTAGCTACACAAGGTTATTCTCCAAATTGTTTTACAAAATAGCAATATAGGGTTAGAAAAACTTGCAAAAAACATAGATCTAACAAAAATCCATGTCCCATGGGGCGATCCAATAAGTTTATGGTGAAAATGGAAACAACAATATTGAAAGACTAAATGAATTGAACTACAAAACCCTAGCCTAACAATAACAAAGATCCACCCTAACATATGAAGATTACCTAAGACAATGCAAATCAAATGAAATCATAAAGATTATACCATCACATGTCCAATAGGGTTTGGATCTCCATTCTTCCTATCTCCATTGATCTTGCTTGATATATTTTCTCTCAGATTTTATGTGTGCACAAGAGCTCAACAAAGAACGGAAATGTGGTTGATAGCTAGATCGCATATGAAAGTTTGAATGCTAGAAGGCTTCAAAGATCGATTAGTTGATTAGGTTTGATAATGAAGGAAACATCTCCTGATATAGAAGACACTGTAAGAAATGGAGGGATAAGATTAAGAGGTGTAAAAGATAAATGATTGGCTAGGATTAGAGGGTAGGTAGAGGAAATAAGAAAATAATGAGAGGGTAGGTAGTGTAGGAATTAAGAGATGAATGACATGTGTCATGGGTAGAAAAAGGCTAATGAATTAATTAAATAAATAAAGATTTATTTAATTAATAGAGGAATTAGGCTTAAAATAAAAAAATAAATAAAAATATTTATTTAATTAGGTAGGACAATTTTAGGTGTCTACAGGTATAAGATATACTACTCTAGCAGAGAGAAATATGTATCTAGAATAGCAATATATGCAAGTTATAAAATGATATGGGAGAACAAAAAGTATGACCTATGTGAGTTGCTCTGGAGTGAGCTGATGAATAACCTAGCCAAAATCAAGAAAGACAAGAAACATATATTCAAATATGGAACTTTTTTGTTGTGCTTTTTTTTCTACTTCATGAATAATGTTTTGGGATTTGGTCAAGTGCAATGGGCTTATGAAAGACCTATGGGAGTGCAGATCAAAGAATTACTATACAATGTTGGTGGTACTAAGGCCTGAAAATTTGTCTTATGGGGTTACTTCAAAAAAATTCAGAGTGAAATGCATGATAGGGAGGGGATCACTAAGTCTATAGTTGAGAAGTATCAGGATACAATTTACTTCATGGTGGATTTCGACCAATGTTTGATGGAGGTTGTTGAACCCAGGACTATATGGATCATTTCCCATGGAGTATGAGGTAGATGACTAGAAAATATTGGAGCTATATGCTCAACATTTGTTAAGCAAACTGGTAGATCCCTCGGAAGACAGATTTGGTACTTATGCTAAGAAGAGCTTGAAGCTACACCAGAAATTCAAGAAGCTAGAAATTGAAAGGAAAATAAGGAAGGAAGTGGAAGCATATGCTGAGAGCATTGAGATCATAAAGGAGGTTGTTAAGGAATAAAGAAAGAGAAACATACTACCTATAGAAGAGCTTGTTAAGGAGAAGAAGGCTAAACCAGAAGTCTTTGCTCCCAAACCATAGAAAACAAGGAGATCTACACCTTCCTCCAATTTACAGAAGCCTATCATTTCAACCAAATCTCTAGCCGAGTCATCTGAATAGGGTGAGAAGAGGAAGAAAGAGAAGAGCACAGGAGTTTATGTCACCACAAAGGAGGATGAGGAGATTGAGTCCAATGAAGAGGTGAAGAAAATGAAGACTAGGGGCACCAAAGTCACAAAAGTCTCTAAGGAAAAGCCCTCGGGTGAAGGCCAAGCCGAGAAGAAGGTGAAGATAGATTCTGACAAGCCAGGCATGTCAGTCCAAGAGGTCGAAGAAGCATTAAGAGTACAAGGTAATCTAAAGCCTCTTTCTGATCTTTTTATGACAAGTTTTATGATGATGGCAAAAGAGCTCTAGAGAAAGTTGCAATTAAATATTTGAACATCTATAGTAGGGCACTTATAGAAATAATGTCAGAGATTCCAAAAGGTTTATATGACATTTTGGAAATGAGAAGATAAACTGCAAAAGATGGAGATGAAAGGCTTGAGGAATATGTAATAGTTAGCATATACCCAGTAATAGTAGTAGAGGAAATAAATAGAATATCAAGGAAACCCATCAACATTTTAGAAGTAAAGCTAGGATAAATAAGATTATGATTGGGCAAGCATATGAGGTGATAAAGGATACTGAGGCAATCCTGAAGCCAATTTTAGAAAGGAATCAGTATGATGTTGTCTCATCTACTCTAGCATCACAAAAACAACAACCCCAAGATGACCAAGATGATGTAAGCATTCCCTCTATTATGGTAAAGGAATATGTATTTAAAGATAAGCAGGGAGATGAGATGGTTAAAGGTGAAGAGGAGACATGTAATGATAATGAGGATGAGGATACAGAGAATCCTCCAGACTAGCCCATGGATACAACACCCTTTATTGAGACTCAAGCTCTGGTTGTTGATGATGTAGACATTAAAGAGGCCAAGAAAGAAATAGATGCAAAAAATTAAAGGGTTGAAGAAAGAGACACTGTAGATGATGTGAAATATTTTCTTAAAAAAGAAGTAATTTTTTTATGATCTGGCATTGTCCCAAGGGCCAGTTAACTTGGATTCTCTCTCTACCATCCAGAAGCTAAAGCTAGCATCACTTGCACAGGCTAAGGCAAGAGAAGAGATCTTAAAGTCTCACATAGAGGACATTGAGCTTGTGAGTCTTGCATCTGGTATTCTAGAGGAAATAATGCCTACATTTCAAAAGAGTACATATGATTCCCCTTCCGGCCAGCTGTAAAGTTTGATCAATTTGGTAAGTAATCGTTTTGAGTCATTAGAGAAGTTAGCTGAGGTCAAGGTTCGCAATGAATTTAATGCCAAGAGGCTCTAGACATTAAAGAGAATGATTATAGATGATAGAGTTGTGTTAGATACTTGTGTGAAGATCATTCAAGATGCATTATCTGAAGGAGCTAATATTTACAAATCTTGTCTATCATTGTCAAAATTCACCGAGGATATTGAGAAGCAGTCCAAGGAGCATGAAAAACAATTAGCTGGTATATGTTAGTCATTTGATCCTTTGTTAGTATCTGCGGCGAGTCATGAAGATAAATTAATATCTCTACTTGACAAAATCAAGTGCTTAGGCTTTGATAGGGAGAATATTGTTGGCAGAGTTGGTGAACTTTAGAGTCACATCACTCCCAAGTTGGACACAATGCTCAGGATGTCATAGCCATAGGTGACCCCTCCAATCTCAAGATGGCAGAGATGCAAACATACCTCTTCAGTGGTCTCATATATGTTCTAGAGTGTCTCAAGAAGGGTTGGGATAGCCATTTGAGTTATTTGAAAAACTTTTTTGCACATATTTTCAAGCTTATATAAGTTAAGAAGGTCTGTGTGTACATAGCCACTGTATATAGAATTTTATGTAAATTTTTGGCATGCAGATCCCTACCTTTTCCATTGATGTCAAAGGGGGAGTGTAGACTAGTGAAAAATATTGCATTCATCTTAGGGGGAGTTCTAGAATTTTAGAATTTTGAGATTTTGAGTTTTGCAGTGTATATATGTTGGTATTGATTCTGACATAGTCATTTTTCATTAAGTGTTGCCATCAATGCCAAAGGGGGAGATTGTTGGCAAGAGACACTACATAGGGCATCAAATGTTGTCATTGATGGAAACTCTAATCAAAGATCCTATCCATAGTTCATGATTTTTATATATCGAAAGTCAAAAGGAAGATTTGGTTGTTTGGTAAGTTAGAATAGAGCACCTGACATAATGTAGTATTTTGGTTGGCATTTCCTTTTGATTTAATATCTTGTGTTGAAAAAAATAGAAGATAGTTAGATGTTTGGAATACCTTATTCTAGAATCTTAGCCTCAACTGATGATTGCCATGTGAGTTAGAAGATCCGGTGTACAAGTTTTTGGGTTGAACAGTGTGGTATAACCAGCTTGGATAGTTGATCCTTGTGCGAAATTGATGGAGTAATTTTGGTGATTATTTTTGTGATTGAGGATGTTTAACCAACATTTGGGAAGCATCTGAACAATTATTTTTGGTCCTCATACGCATTGGAGTTTGGATTGAGTTGACTATGTATGCATGTTTCATTATATGTTATGTGTTCTTAAAGCCGACATGTAGAAGACCTAATTTTGTGTTGTAGATATACAAGACAAATGGATATGATCATTTTGGATATTGGTGAGTATATGGAAAGTTCTTTTGATTGAGTGTGCACAGTTTCATGTGCACAAGTGAAGGATTTATGCCCCAGAATATCACAAAACAGTGGAATAGAGTAGTGTAGCAGAGTAGTGTGAGATTTAATGTTTCGTGCTTAACCAAAATCACACTTTGGCATTTGTAGACATTGTTTTTTAGTTTATACATTCCAATTATCTTTTGTATAAGACATTGTAAGATAGTGAGTCTTTCTAGGTTTGTAGGCCTTTATATTTTAGAGCAGTGAGCTCAAGGTAGTTTGTGTGAATGCATGTGCATTCCCAATGTAGTATTTTTATACTTTCCAGAGTATTTTTATATTGTGGGTCTCATCCCCATCGTGGTTTTTCCCTTGACTGGTTTTTCCATATATAAAATATTGGTGTTATGGTGTTGTTGTTGCTTGCTTTGCGTTTCGGTAAAATTCCTTTGTTCATTTTCATTAAGTGGTTGAAAAAACAAGTTAATAATGTCAAAATTTGTAGAACACTGATTCATCCCCCCCTCTCAATGATCCTTGATTCCAACATTGCATAACTGACAGTAACCATGAAAAAATCTATTTCTTCCATCTACAATTTAATTTATGCAATTACTAGCCTTATGACTAAATTTCATACATGCAAAATATTGAACATTCTAATTTACTTTGTTTCTATATTCTAAAGATTTATTTTCAAATTTAATATAGGATAAATAGTAACCATTAAATGAGGAGTACCTTTGAGCATTAGGTTTTCTAACTGAAGGTTTCCTTGTGAGGCTTTTCTGATTCCAGGGCTACTTGACTTTGTTTTCTTCTTTAGTGTGATGTACAAATTCAATCTCTTTTACCTTGCCTTTATCTTTAGTTCTATGATTTGAACATTCACTAGGTTCAAAACCTAATCCACTTTTATCTTCTAGGGATTTCTGCATAGCCATCATCTCATCAAGTTTCTTAGTACTTTTCTTGAATTGTCTTTAGATTTTAGGGTTACAACTTCATGTTCTATTCTTGCACATTCTTCAGTCCTCTATTTGATTAAGCCATTCAGACATTCTCCTGTTTTCTTTCTTTCTTCAACTTGTACCTTGAGATTTATGATAGTTTCATTTGCTTTCTTCAATTCCTTGTTGACCTCTTTGGATCTTTCTTTGAATTTTTTGATTTGATCTCTCAAATTTCTAATGCACTCACTCACTTATTTGATGTTTTCTTTCAAATCTTCATTCTCACTCTCCATTTTCTCCAGATCTTCAAGAATAGTATTCAACTCTCCATACATAAGTACTTCTTCTGTACTTATCTCAGGAGTCATCTATGTTCAACCAACAAGATCTCCATCAAGCGATTAAGCTTAAAAAAAGGAGACCAAAGCTTTGATACCAATTGTTGAACGACTAGAATACTGAGAGGGGAGGGGGGGGGGGTGAATCAGTATTCCTTGAAAACTCTTTCCAATCAATCTAGTTATTACTACTTTGTAAATTATTCCTATTAGATAAAGTTTTTAAATGAACTACAAGGTACATCATCACATACAAGAGCACCAAATTTTTGTGTGGAAACCTATTAGGGAAAAAACTTTAGGGTTAACTCTCAAAATAATATAACTAGTTATTTAATATTACAAATGCTCACTACCTGAGGCTCACAGCTAAACTGAAAAGGAGGTTCACTACCAAGAGGACTCACTCTCCAAGAGAATAAACAAAATGAATTTCTTAGATTGCATCTTACATATGCATGAATTACATATCCAATTAAGCTTAGAAGATTGACTTCAACCTTTAATTTCTCTCTAGCAATCTACTTCAATTACATCTGATGAATTTGTTACTCTTCTATATTTATATCTTCATCTCTTTCTATATCTCTCTTTCTCACATACATCCATACCATAATCATCAATACCAAAATGAATGCCTTTGTCTCTGTCTCTGTCTCTGTCTCTCTCTCTCTCTCACACACACATCAAGTCGACCATTCATTCCTTACATGCTATTCAAAATACATCACACATTTCACCTCATAGGTCAACCAAATATGTAACAAAAAATAAAGTTAACTAGGATATGCGCGTTATCCTCAATGTTTAACCATATCACAACAACTACAACATTAAAATCACTTAATTAAAGAAATGAGGATGCCAAAACCAATTGTTCTATTATGGAGGAATAGGACAATCGACAAACTGAATTTCTAGACCAATCATTTCACCCTACGAAGATCCAAAACACGTGAAATCTGGACTATAAGTAAATTTAATATCTATAAGTGTACTATCTAAACCTCAAACCCATATCTGCAACTGTGGAGTAATGCGGAGCAAATCATGGTAGACAAAATCACAAAAATACTAGAGCAACAAGAAAACAAGTCAATAGAAGTATGTTGAAATCAATGACAATTGGTAGCCAATACAATATTCTCCTTCATCAATGACAAAACTCCAACACATATCTGTACTCACATGGATGAACTCTATATGTAAGAAAGGACCTCACCAACTAGGTTATTAAAGACACTAATTTTATGGGAGCACCAAAGGGAGGACATTAACTTTGATTGATCCAACCCTTAAATGATTGGATACATAGAAGATTAATCCTTCCTTAGTTTGAGTTAAAATTATATTTGAATTAGGTTTAAATTTCCATGCTATATCCAGGAGAAAAAATAAGAATTTGACATAAAATAATAATAACAGTAAGTTCTAGATTTCATATAGAGCTATAAAGTCGAATCTAAGGATGAGAAATAGATCAAAACTTGTGACAAAAAATTGGGCTAAATTGTCAGGACAAGGAGGTGTGGGGAAACACAGTCCTCTAAATGTCAAATGTAGACAAACTGATTCTTTTATTGATTTTAATGATGCATAAAATATTATATTGAAAGATTGTAAGAAATTCTTGAGACTAGGAGGTGTGGCTCGATCCTCCACTTTTCGTGCCTTCAAAAGATAGATTTTATTATTGTCTTTCGCTCTACCAAATTCTATAGTCGTGGTTGTTGAATTGGTTTCCTTCTCACAAAATGATAGAAATACATTTGTTGATGGGGTTATTACTTAGGTCAAACCCTAGTTTAGGAATTAACCTTGAAATTGAAATAGTAAGTGAGCTTAGAAATAGAAATGAATTGAAGTAGAATGCTTTCCTTTTGAGGGAAAAGCTAGATCTAAAATGCTTGAAATTGAACTTGATACCTTGATGAAGCTTACTTGAATCCTCATACAAGAGTTTAGAATGTTATGTAGAATATCTTCATATAACGTTGATCATGAATTATTGAACTTGACTTGAGTTGAACTTCAATGCTTGATGAATGCTTGATTTCTTCCTCAGTTAAGATTGATTTTTTCAGAGTGCAATTGAGATCTTGATAGAGGTTACATAATGAGGGGGGGTAGGCTTTCTTTTATACCTAATTGTGTCTTAATTGTTTGAATCCTTGGAATAGGTCAACATGGGGCCAACTTTCCCACCCATAAAAGTGACCATTGCGTGGTCCAATTTTGAGCCCCTTTTGGGAGGACCAGGGTGCCTAGGGCATCTTGGTCCTATCAAGCAAGACACAAAATTGAATAGGAGTTGGAGAAAGAGTTGAAAATGCATATTTTAGGATAGTCTAAGCAACATCAAAGTAGGTATCGAGCATTGAATGCTAGAGCACCAAGGTGAGGACAAAATTGTATAAGGATATAATTTACAATGCTACAATTCATATCAATGAATGCAAAAATACAATATAAACTTGAATGATATTATAAAGAGAACCACTTGGTCATAAAGGCCAAGGTGAGACATAGGATATAATAAGATTATGACAAGTCTCTTAATTCTATTATATGAGACATAAAATGATAAGTATCCCTTGTATACCCTAAGTAAACTTAAATGATACAGTGTGAAAAGGACTTGATTGTCAAACTAATTAGGTAATACCCCTATTTAGACTAGCAGATCACAAACATGGTGAAACATGGGTTTAACAATGATTAAAATCTGCAATAGACCTAAAAAAATGAGCATATTTTTTCTACATTGCCATACCTATGATAAATAAAACAGAGATCTCTAGTAAGGATAATTTGTAGGAATAGATTAAGTTCTAACCAGATGTAAAAAATATTTGCTAAGAAATATTAAATCTTTTGTGACCTTAAATTAAAAATCACATTTGTGGAGTTAAATTCTCATGTAGCCTTCATGTTGCACATATATATGCAAGATTAAAGTTATTCACCAAACGGGATATAAATTTATTTCAAATATTTAGATGCATGTGCAAATTTTATTTTATCTACTTAATTGGGGCCTTCTAGGTCTAATTGTAGCAACCAATAAAACAAGGGCTTAATGATACAAAATTGAGTCTCAATAATACATCAGGGATGGCCTTAAGAGGCCTAACTATATTGGTCGTATTTTTCTTTAATTTTTCTAGTTGATGGTCTCTAGGAACACCCTCCAAAGCTTGCCATAGCCCAATGTGAAGGGAAGCTACCATCTCTTCCGAGTTGGTACTTGGTCATTAACTATTCATTATAGTCTTAATTCCTTTGTCCTAGGTTGACATGCTATAGGATTACGATTTGAGTTTTTCTGCTAGTATTAATGGAAGTATACTTTTGAGCACAAACATGATCAAATTCAAAGAATCTTCAAAAAACGCTTAACAGACCAAAAGAATGAGCATAAAAAAATTGTGCTACCATACCTAAGATGGATAGAATAAAAATCTAGCAAGGATAATTTGTAAAAACCCTTTAAAGAATGTAAGATCTTTAAACTATAAATGAAAAACTAAAAAGAACAACCAAAAAAATCTTTCTTAAAACAAAAAAAAATTATAAATATTTTAAAAAAATAAAATTCAAAGACCACATTCAGTGTTATAATCACACAACAATGATCCTCATGTATATGAAATACTTATGATACCAAATCTTAAAAAAAATCTAGATATACTTATTAAAAAAAAATTTAGAAACAAATATAAAAAATGTTTCTCTTAAAATACTATAAAACTAAATATTCTACTATACTAACCAATCAAATACTATAAATAAATGGGTGGGTCTCAATGAAATGAACATGTTAATTACGTCATGCCTTTTCTTAATGCATGATGGCTTCTAGATAGTTGATTAAATTAACTTGTCACAATCAGATGGACTAAATATAATCTGAAATCAAAACGGTGACAGAATTGCTGAGTAACTTCCGCAACTGCACATATCATGATTAGCCGACTGAGCTCGATAAGTTTAGAAGCTTAAACCCCCCCAAGGACCCCAGCCTTAACATTGCTATGGAGAAAGTGGAGAGGGACGAGTGATCATTCTTTCTGTATCATAGAGACTATTAGTAGAATGCAAGGGAAAATAGCTAATATAGCTAGTTATTTTAACAAGAGAAGAAGTTAAAAGTCCAAAGCCCTGTGAACAATGGTTATTTTTATGAATAATTAAGGTCCTCAGAGAGGCTGGTAAGATCATAGTTAGAAAGAAAGGCATTAAGAAATTACCTTTGGTATTGCACTAACTAAAGAAGTGGCACAATTGAATAAAAAGAGTCATAAAAACACTTGGTGATTTATCTTCAAGTTATCTATATTACCTGGAATGCAATTGACGACATGACATTAATGCATAAACCATAGAAACCATGCATGAAAATTTCTAAGGCGGCAAATTGAAATGATTCCAAGACATGCACTAAAAATGGATTTGTTGAAGATAATCTTTAAGCTTTCATAGAAATATAAATAACATGCCAGGGATCAATCTGCAGGTTAATGGAAGATCGTGCCATATAAGTAGGTTGTGAGGAGAAAAATCGTTAGATAATTCACCTCAAAGAAATATAGTTTCTTACATAAAAAATGTAGGGACTATGACTACGTAAGCAAGCAGTTTGAAATTATGCCTCAAAGAATTGTGATCTCATGAATTAAAATTGTTAAGTAATTAAAGGAGTAGGCGAATCATTCAATAGAACAGTGCAAGGAATTGGGATCTCGAGAAATGTGTTGATTGCAATAGAAGCACTTAAAATTTATGTTAAAAAATACAATTATAACCCATAGATCCAAGATTAGATTTAGCAGATTCAATTCATGAACCCACCTTCAATAATAAATGACATCTGGTAAAAGAAATATATATATAAATAAAATATATTAAGTGGCACTGGCATCTTTTTTCAAAAAAATAAATAAAAAATAAATGACATCTCTTTCATAACTATCTTTCTTTTTTTAGGGCAGGTCTCTATATGATTTCTTAGCTTATTTTGGTTAGCAGTCATTGCTCAAAGATTTTAAGGAGAAATTTGTGGAGTTGGTGACTCTATGAACATTAAATTCTTAAATTCTTCTATCACACAAATAGTAAATTATTTGAATAGTAATACTTTAAAGATTTTTTGGGGACACTCTAACTGCTTATTCTTAAGCAAAAAATGGACTTAAATAGCTGCATGAGGACATGGGATTACTCACCCCTACACAATGTAACTTGGAAAGAAAAATAAAACAAGATTAAGAAGAAAAATCAACCCTCTTATTCAAATATTTTTATTTTCATACATAAAGACCAAATACCATACTACCAACCATAATTATGAAAACTTCATCACGCTCCCACTAACGTAGTCTACTATTAGCAACAACTCACTCCAATGAACCAAATATATTCATTTATCCTTTGGTCAACTTTTACTTACTAATATTAACCTCCCCACTATGTAGTAATTCAAGATATTATATTGCAAAAAAAAAATCTTTCATTTTCATAGAGTGCATTATTTTTAGAAAAAAAATCATTCACATTAGTAATATATGTTAAAGTTGTGAAATACAACCTCACAGAACCCAATGAACACCTGTATGCAAATAACCGGTCACAACAATGCAAGATTCTCACAAAACACAAAGATTGCTTTGAAAACCCAGAGCAAAAAAATGCAATAATAATAATCAGATTTTTAGGGAATACAAAGGGATCAATCCTTATAAAAGGAGATCAAAACTAAAAGGAAAAACCCTAACAAACAATTAATAATTAATAATGTATTAATTATTAATATTCCTAAGTTTAACTTCCTAAATTTAGCTTAAGTGAAATAGAGAAAATGTGACTTAATTATTAAATCAATATGATTTAATTAATTAAGTAAACTAATACCTTTAACTCCAACAACCCTCCTTAAGATGAAGTTAGGGAGAAGCTAAAAAAACTAAGGACTAGATGCTAGAAAGCTAAAATGGGTCCCAACAACAAGGCCTGATGAGAAAACCAAGTACAATAAAATCTTTGTAAAGTGGAGAAAAGGAGAAAACCTTGTTGGAAAAAACCTCATCTCCAAGAAGAGATGAAAGCTCAAGTGAAGGACTAAGAAGCCTCCAAACAAGAATGTTCCAAAAGATAGGAACAAAAGACAAGCATGAAGAATTGTTGAAGCTTGAAGAAGCTGCAAACTCTGTAGTAGAATGACTGCTATGATGCTAAAAAGGAACCTCCTTTGAAACAAAAGATGATCAGGATCAAGAAGACATCAATCTGCATTAGTGCCCTCAATGACACTACTCGAATCTGAACTTGATGGCAAAAAAAAGGCAAAACATCTGGAACTCAAAGATACAGATGGCACAAGTACCAATAGTCTGAAGAACTGATCAAATGAAAAAATGGAAGGTCACCTCCAAAAATAGGAATGCAAAGAGTGTCCATATGGTAAGTATTCCATCTTATTGAAATGCATGGGTAACCAGCCGCTGCATCTGCCTAGTACATAGGAACAAATATTGAATACATAACTCACTCCAATGTGAAACCAAGGAAGCATTAGCACCAATAGTAGAAACCCCCCCATAATGTTGACAAGGGAGAGGTGTGACAAGTACACTAAATCTGAAAGCCATAATATAGTGCATGAAGAAGAACCAATAACATCTGACCTTGCAGACATGAAAGTACAAGCAAATACAAAGGGTGTGCAAACCAAGGCACACACACATGAGAAAGGTATGAAGGCAAAACAAAGGCAAACATCAAACCCCCATGACACTTTATATCATAGTGCGAGTATAATAAGATACAAAAATGATGTGCAAAATCCCATAATACATGTGCAATACCAAGGCACTTTATCTCAGTGCGATTACAAAATCATAAGTGCTTACAATGAAAGCTTAGAATTGTAAAAAAGGACATAAGACTAAAAATACATGAAGAACAAAAAAAATGAGCCATCCCATGCAAACGAGAAGTTTCCACGATGTCATATGTCCAAATAATTCACCAGAGTGTGAAAACACAAAAATATGAATAAAATGTACCTGGAGTAAACTCTATAAAAAGTGCATGGATGGATGTGAAGAGCTCTGAAACACTATTTCAATGCTTCAAACAACACCTCTAACTTCAAATACTTGTAGAATGTACCAGCAAAAAACATAGGTGAGGAAACCCACAAATATGGAAAGTTGACGAAACCAGCTTTCAAACGATATATCGTTTGCCAAAAAATGATATCGTATGCCCAAGTTATGGCCAAAAGAAAAAAAACTCCTCTTTTAGGGCACAAAGAGGCTCACAAGGGGCCATGAAGCAGTCCATATTGCTGACGCCAACAAAATATTATGGGAATATTCTGTACCTACTGAAAAAATTTACCCCTGCCAGAAAAATTCGCCAGAAAAAAATCCCTTGTAGGAAAAACTTGCTGAGAAAAAATATCCACTGGCAGCTGGTAAAGTTGGCGGGGCCAGTAGGCGGCATGGAGGTGGTGGCTCAGAGGTGAAGCAGAGGCAGTGGTCTAGGTGAAAGGCGACAACAGAGGTGGTGACATGGGCGGAAGGCTGTGGCCATAGGAAACCACCATTGGAGGGGGGAAGGGCCGACAAGTACCGTCGCCTTGCTGCAGGTCGTATGACTGCAATCCGTGCAGCAAGGGTACACCTCCCCCCCCCCCCCCCTTGCTCAATTTTTTTAATAAAAAACCAAGAACTTTTTCTATAAAGTTTGGTTTATGATTTTTTTTTCTAAATTTCTGAAAAAAATTAAAAACGGAAAGAGATTTTAAAAAAACCTAATTTTTTTTTCTCATAGTGCATGCAAGCAGTATCATCATTTAAGCAAAAGTAATTTCCCTCAGAGGTTAATGATGCCTAAATTGGTTGAATTTTATATCAAAATTCATGGAATTGGCCTCCTGAAGCCAACCACAAGGTCCTTTTGGGCCCAAATTGCTCCAAAAATAGGTGCCCCCCTTGGATCACAAAAAGGTTGAATTTTCAAACCCTCACAGATCTGACCCCGTGAATAAAAATGACAAACAAAAGGTCAATCTTGATTATTTGACACATGTTGGATTCAATGGTAAGGTCCAAATCAACCCAAATTACATAGAATACCTACTATAGGTAGAATCTCCCGATCTAAAGAACATCAAAGCCTTAGGTTTGAAGCTCTGATACCATGTTAAAGTTGTGAAATACAACCTCGTAGAACCCAGTGAACACCTATATGCAAATGACCTATCACAACAATGGAAGATTCTCACGAAACACAAAGATTTCTTTGAAAACCCAGAGCAAGAAAATGCAATAATGATAATCATATTGTTAGGGAATACAAAGGGATCAATAATTATAAAAGGAGATCAAACCTAAAAGGAAAAACCCTAAAAATAAATTAATAATTAATAATGAATTAATTATTAATATTCCTAATTTTAGCTTCCTAAATTTAGCTTAAGTGACATAGAGAAAAGGTGACTTAATTGTTAAATCAATGTGATTTAATTAATTAAGTAAACTAATACCTTTTACTCTAACAATATATTTTTAAAATTCATTTTTTCATCTAAAATAACATAATTTGTATTTTTTTTTTGCAAACATAAAAATAAATAAGACATTTGCATTCAATTATCCAAGTAATTAAAATAAACATTTAATAATTTTCTAAGTGATTGTGTGTGTATTCTATCACAACCATTCTCTTTCTGCAATGATATTATCTTTCTTGTGATGGTATCAATTCATCTCTCGCACTCATAAAAACAATACTAAAATATTAGTCCATGTTAGTACCCATAAAATTAAAATTAAATATTATACTCATCATATTATTTTTCATTGTTCAAAGTAATGTTCAACTGTAATCATTTTAAATCAATGCATCCAAAATTTAATTATTTAATGTAAGTTATTTATTTTGATTAAAATGGATTATGACACTATGAAATGAGAAGATAATATGAAAAGAATAAGATATATTCCTAATAATGAATGCAAAAATATTATATCAATGCATGAGATTACAAATAGAACCCCTTGATTATATAGGCAAATTATGACAAGTGTCTTAATCTTATGATATGAGACATAAAGTGATAAGTATCTCATGCATATCCTTAGTATGTCCTTAGTAAAATCAATGTGAAGAGGATCTAATAGTGAAACTAAATAGGTAATACCCATATTTACACTAATAGATCACAAACATGGTCGAAGATAGATTTGACAATGATTAAAGCACATAATGGACTTAAATAAAAAAAAACAAATTTGCACAACCACATGCAAGATAATAAAAATAGAGATCTTTAGCAAGGGTAATTTGTAGGAATAGATTATGTTCTATCCATATACAAGAATTATTGCCTAAATAATATTAAATATTTTGTGAGCTCAAACTAAAAACGCTTTTAGAGAATTTTTGTGTAGCCTTCAAGTTGCAAATGTGTATGCAACCTTAAAGTGATTCACCAAAAGAGATATAAATGCAATTCAAATATTTAGATGCATGTGCAAATTTTCTTTTATCTGCATAATTGGGGTCTTCTAGATCTAGTTGTAGCGACCAATATAAGAAGAGCTTAATGATAAGTAACTGGGTCTCAATAATATGTCAAGCATGGTCTTTAGAGGTATAACTAAATTGGTCACATTTCTCTTTAATTGTCTTGTTTGATGGTCTCAAAGAACACCCTCCTAAGCTTATTATAGCCCAATGTGAAGGGCAGCTAGCCTTTCTTATGAGTTGGTCATTAAATATCCACTACCTCGTTATGAGTTTCAATTCATTTGTCTTCATCTGACATACTCTAGAATTAAGATTTGAGTTTTCCCTCTAGAGTTAATTGAAATATACTTTCGACCACGAACATGATCAAATATGGGTTTCACAATGTTAAAACCTTAAAGGAAACCCTAGTAGACCTAAAAAATTGAGCATGAAAATTTTTCATTACCATACCTAAGATAGATAGAATAAAGACTTAAGAAGGATAATTTATTGAAATTCTTATAGAATGTTAGATCTTTGAATTACAAATGAAAAAATATAAAGAACAACAAAAAATCTTCGAAAAGACTTGATAAATGATAACTAAAATAAAAAAAGTTGATAAATATTAACAAAAACCTTTTGAAAAGCCAAATTCAATGCCACAATCACACACCTATGATCCTCCTAATGTATATGAAATACTCATGATACCAAATCTTAGAAAAGAATATACATATACTTTTAAAAGCGAACATAACAAATGATTTTCTTAAAATACTATAAAACTAAATCAAATACTATTAAAAAAAAGAAATGGGTGGCTCTCAATGAAATGAACATGTTAATTATCTCACTCCTTTTCTTAATGCATGATGGCTTCTAGATGGTTGATTAAATTAACTTGTTGCAATCAAATGGACAAAATATAACCGGAAATCAAACCGGTGACAGAATTGCAGAGTAACTTCCGCAACTGCACATACTGAGATTAGCTGGCTAGGGTCGATAAGGTTAGGTATCGACAAGTGCTGGAAAGAAAAAATTATATATATATATATATATATAATGCAGATTTTTTAAATGCGGTTGGAATCATGAGCCCGCCTCCCCCTCTTTCGTCTTATAGCACGCCGATGCTGAGCAACGCGTTTACCAAATATTAATATTTTATTAAAAGTTTTCCTGGTTAATGATGATGACAATTGGATGCCCTTGTCATTGCTTTTGTAATAAACTGTTCAGATGGCTCCACAGGCGTCTTCCGCCAACCTCACAGATCATCATCCCTCCATTTAATTATTCATTTTCCTCTGTCCAAAGAATCGATCTAATAATATTAATGAATCCGGGTATATTGTGCCTGCAATTCTTTTCGTTTAACTTTCTCACCTGCATGAGAATATCCAGTTCGCTTCTCATCATAACTGTTTAAAGGAGCGTTCTAGTGTGTTGTTAAAAGGAGGGGTCTAGGTAAAGTAATTATACAATTATCTGAATCGGAAAAGCTGTATTTATAGACTCCATTCTATTTAAATTTAGGTGTTGAGATATGGCGGGATCTGTTTGCATTTAGACCGGGTTTTAAGTCGCAGAAATCTCCGGTTACAGTTTTAATGGATCCCATGATTAGAACACGCTTTTGCATGCATGTCGCTTAACTGGAGTTAAGATTGCATACCTTGAATTATTCAATGTCTGTCAGTTGTGTAGCTCACAAGATCGGGCTTGTTAACGATTTTAAAGAGACGAATGTATGATTAATCTTTTTTTTCTTTTTTCTTTTTTCTTTTCGTTACAGGTCGTCCCAGTTCGACAGGATCTCACCGTAGCTCTGACTTCCAGGTATGGATTCCATGTTTTGTACAATTTGTTTTGATGCTGTCTCAATTAGAGTTCCATGGTTGTTCAAACCCTAACTGCACTGTCACCTATCACATTACACTAGCATATGGAAATTTCTAGCTCTCTTAATTTTAAAGCATGTTGGTCCTCTTTTCTCTCCTCTCCTGATTTACATTTACCTGATATTTCGTGGTGGTTTCTTGACTCTTTTGTCATCCATATTTGTCCTTTCTATTTGGTCAGGTTGGTCTGCAATGTAATTTTCACAATTTTGTAGTTCTATTTTTTCATCTTTTCGTAAAAGATTTTGACAAAATCCAATCTAAAAACATCATTACACAAATTTGCAATGGTTAACAAAACTTGTAACTTTAAGACTAGATTGAATCATTAGTGTTGAATGTTTACAACCATATAATTTAGATTCAAATTTTCTAGATTCGTTATTCTTTTAACGTTGTAAGTAGAGTTTATTCATTTAATAAACAGATCAAAAGTTACAGACAAAGTAGCCTAAATCTTCAGTCAGGCGCAGATTCCCCCAGTACCAAAATAATAATAATTTATAACACAGCTCATGATAGCCCGAAACTGAGCCTTGAAATTGAAGTTAAATGCTCTATAGCTTTTTCAGGTGGGCGTATAGAGAACTTTATTCCTGCTTTTGAAGCCTGAAAGGTAATTCTGCCAAGTTATATTCGTTGGGTTAAGCTTTCCTGTAATCTTGACTTGCACATGGATTTTGAGCTTTGGATGATACTACCAGAAATGTGCAGAAATCCTTTTAGTATTTGTAGCCTAAAATGTGAATGACAGATTGAAGATTCGAGGTACAACACCAAAAAAAGTCCCAGTTATGGAAAAATCCGTGTAGTTTGTGTGATTATCTATATTATATGGGCTATGGTTAGAATCTTATTTGTAGTTCGACAGATTCTTTTGTAGGGATTTGGTTGGTAAAGTTTGTGGTATTCTTTGAAGAAACAAAAACCCTAAATGAATTACTGAAATATGCCTTAGCGAAAATAGTCTGCGTTTAGATTCTCCTCCATTAGTTTTAAATAAGAGTTCGATTATTTTATCTAATTAATAGTGATTTTATATTTTGTTAAGGGTACAAATTATGATATTGTGATCAAAATTTAATTGTCTAGTTTTTGAGTCAAATGTATTGACCTATATTTCATGGGTAGTGGTTGGTAAGGGTATATAGAAAGCTAAGTAAGATCAATCTAGGGAAAAACTTCACAATTAGACAGACTTGAGTTGGAGTAGGATTGTGATGGGTGACCTTTGTTGAAGTTTCAATGCTTAACTTCTTATGAACATCACTCAGATACAATGATTGTTAAATGGGTTATTTATTTTCATAAAAGATGATTTAGCATGAATCACTACTCATAAAATATGGGTCAATGAATTTGACAAAAAAATCTAAAAAATTGAATGATGATAACAACATCATAATTCTATATTTCATTTACACATAAAATAATGAACAATTATCTCATGTTATTAATAACAATAAGCAATGTCTATCCAGGATACTTATATATATTTCACCAAAATAGTTAATAATTAAAAATTTCAATGAGTTCTAAAATTATTTTACTCAAATATGCATTACTGTTGACTGGTAGTGATAAATTTTCCTATACTAATCTATTACTTGTCCTTTTTTCGAATCAAATCATATTTGCAGAGTGACTCGGCAATGAACTATTTCGTGATTTTGTATTGTATTTTTATTGGAAACAGAAAATGAAGGCCTATCAAGGTGGCCGGATGTAAGGACACAAGCAACAACTCAGATAAGCACAGGTACTTGATTGCCCTTTCTTTCTCTTACCATAAATTAATCAGGATAGACTGAATAAAAAATGGAGGCCTAAGGGAGTTTTACTCTAGTGTTTATGATAGCAGAGGCGTGCTTTAAGACATGGGGACGTCCAAGAATTCAAATCTCATGATGCGACCAACAACTACAGATAAAATCCAGTTTGGCTTGGTTCAGTCTCCAGGGAGGTGGACAAAGCCCTGGAGATTTTTCGCAGGATTAAGATCAATCATTCGAATTTTCACGGTTCGAAACTCTCCTTGTAAATTTTTATCCCTGCCATCAGGCCCCTCGGATTCTCCATCTGCATCAAACTGCGTGACGGGCACACTATTTGGTTACAGAAAGGGTCATGTCCACCTTGCAGTGCAGGACAATCCCAAGTCGCCACCATTTCTACTCCTGCAATTGGGAACTCCAACAGTCACTCTGATCAAAGAAATGGCTTCCGGACTGGTCAGAATTGCACTAGAATGCGAGAAGACTCATGAGAGGGGAAAACTGTTTCAGGAGCCAGTGTGGGAAATGTATTGTAATGGAAGGAAGTCAGGGTATGGTATCCGAAGGGCATATTCTGAATCTGACATGAAGGTGTTAAACACTGTGCAGGCAGTTTCCATGGGAGCTGGTGTGCTTCCTTCTGATATGGAAGGAACAGAAGGTGAATTGATGTATATGAGAGCAAGATTTGAGAGAGTTATTGGATCTAAGGACTCTGAGGCATTTTACATGATGAATCCTGATGGTAGTGGACCTGAGCTCAGCATTTTTTTGCTTAGGATCTGATTTTTTTGCTTTTCTGTTTTCTGTGTATATCTGGGATTGCATCTCATTTTCATTTACACGTGCCATTGCTTGATTGTTGCTGTGCGCTGCTGTATGTAATTGTACTCGAGTGTTTTGAGATTGTTTCTAGCAATTTTATACTATTTAGAAAGCTTTGTAGTACAGCCTTCTCCTTTTAAGGCATTTGTCCTCCACAGGAGGGCTAAAATTGTACATCTTGTTCAGTAAATGGAATAAACAATCTTCTCAGAGGTTTGTACCAGAGCTTCTGTACCAAATTAGTTATGTCACTTAGTTCAACAATGACAAACCAAAAACAGGCCTCTTCCTGAAGAAACTGGTTAATGCGAAACAATTTTTATCTGCATGTTTCAATATACAACAAAAGTTAATTGTGTGTCGAAGATGATGATATATAATATAAAGTCATTTATTGAAGTTCAAATTTCTAGAGACGTTTTCAGTTCAGATTTTACATATGAGTGATTCCAGATCAGGTTTTACATCTGAATGATTTTGATATTGGCATCCTTGACATTTTAACTGAAGGATGATTTCTGGTTTAGATTTGGTACTTCATATTGTTATATGAAATACTAATATATTATAAACATTTTTTAAATTAAATTCGAAAAATCTTTCAGAGATAAAGATGAAAACTAAGGATTGTAGCTATAACCTATAAGCCATAGGCATCTCTATGAGCTACGACCATCTAACTTTCTAAGCATCCATCATGATTTGACATTTTAGAGGCAACCTGTAATGAGCTGGAACTCGAGATGGGATAAGATTCGATTAAGATTGAAATAGACCCTGTCAACAGACCTGGCAAATTCATGTGGGTTTGGCCAACTGAAAATGCTATCTGACTGGGTCATACATGAATGGGAAGTAGGACGAAAAGCAACCTCTCCTTTCCAAACAACTTAGCAATTTTACCACCTGAGCTAACGGAGAACAAGATATTATGAGGATTTTAAGGGGTTTTAAGTGTATGTCTCTTAGGAGGAAAAGGCAATAGCCATTGTGCTTATTTCAGGTAAATATTTTATGGTTTTCTATCTATTAATTACATTGTAAAGATAATTAACTTATTCCTTAGGAAAAAAATTATTAATAAAAAAATTATGATTATGAAGTGTAAACTGTTATTATTTATTTCATGGTTGAATTGTTTAATGTTTAAGTAAAGCATTTTATCTTTTATCTATTACCTGTTTCATATCCGCATCAAGTTTTTTTTCTTTTTTTTTGGTTTCTTTTCTTAAAATAATAATGTTATAATTTGGTATGTGTTCACATATTTCATATTTCAAAGCATCCTTTCAATCCCACATATACTATGGATATGGTCAATTGAAATAATATCCCTAAAATTGCTATAGCTAAACCTAAGAATCTAAATACAAATAATTGTGGAAGAAAATAATAAAATTATGTACAATTAATATTGGAAATAGATGTTAGAATGAGTAAATTAATTATGGTCTATCAACATAGAACAACCAACCATGCACCGACCCAATTATCTCATGCCACCCAGGTTATTCATGTGTGCACGATTTCATCTATCCACCACAAATATATTAGCTAAATCCTATCAACAATGATCATAGAATTAATTATGTATATGCTTATAAATTAAATGTATTGATCCTACAGTCTCAAATCTCTTTTATGGATTTCTCCTCTGTACCATGTTTCTTTTCATGGTATCGAAGCTTAAGGATGATAGTGGAGAGCTCATTTCTATGAGTTTCTCCTAATTCGTGATTTCTTTTCATGGTATAAGCATTTCTTTTACCATGTTCATTTCACATGACCACTTGTAGACACATGGAAATGCTTATAAATAGGTTTGCACTAAACATTCCTGTGGTGGAAAGGAATGAGAAGTGGACACCACCACAACACACTTCATCATTTTGATCACACGTTACCCATCGATCACAAATATTGGAGCCAAAAAAAGACTCATACGTTACACAATCTCCAATTCTGGACTGGTCTGGACCCAAAATAACACCTCCCAACTTAGCAAAACCTAAATGGAACCAAGATAAACATGAATCCAAGCAATCAACACCATATCCAAAAAACAGAGAAATTCGGATCATAGACAACACTATCAATTACCAGTCATCACTGAACATCATCTAGAGCAGAACTTCTAGAGGATCAATCAGTTTGGGAAACATATTCCAGATCACCGACTCAGAAAAACCAATACTAGTACAATATGTTGACATCATTGACAACCATTAATGACAACCATAATAGCACCATCAACATCACATTGCAACAGTAAGAAGTAAAAACCCAAAGTGATTATGATGAGGGGAAGTAGTTAAGTGTTGTAAATGGGTACCAAAGAAAGCTTCAAGATGGGACCCATCTTTTTCATATTATGGGTGGATATCTAAAAAAAGTTAGATAATTAAATTATGAGGGGATTTTAGAATGAGTAAATTAGTCATGATCTATTGGCATAGAATAGCTGACCATGAATCGATATAGTTGTCTCACACCACCTATGTTATTCACATGTGCATACTATTTTATTTATCTGCCATTTATGTCTTAGCTCACTCTTATCTATAGTGAGCATAGAATTAATTTTATATGTTCTTATAAATTGGTTGTATTGGGCCTGCAATTCAAGATCTCTTCTATGGATTTATCCACTCTACCATGTATATCAAGTGGCTCCTACATTGTATCTTCACTACATCATCCTCATTAGAAGAGGTTATCTCAAAATCCCCCTCTTACTCTTTCTTAGGGCTAGTTTCTCTAAAAGATAACACTATCTTAGTGGCCATTGTAAGCTTGGTTAGCTTTTTAGATCTCCTTTACCTTGAAGAAACAATTTTCTCTTTCTTGCAATTAACCCCATTAGAAATATCTATAGATGGTGAGGGAGAGAAACAAATCAGTAGGCTTCTTTCCCCTCTAATTAACTTATTTTCCGTTATCCAAATTAGAGGGATCTTATCAAGACTTTTCCTTTATTATGATGGTCTAGTGGAGGGTTATCTACACCCAATTCAATAATTATAGGGTTTCATGACCTAGAATCATCTTTTACTTTTTAGGAGGGCTTGGTAGAAACTTTTTCACAAATTTGGCCTTGGAAGAAGATGGGATATTATAATAAAAGAAAATCACTTTTTTGCTACCTTGAATGTGGGGAGGGCTATGATTTTGCTGAAGGGCCAATATATTCCAAAGTTGAGTAGTAGCCAAACATAAATTACAAAATGCATACATTAGCCCCTATTGGAGCGGAGGTTAAGACCCTTCAATGCACACTTTTTAATGAAAGAAAGAAAAAATTAAGGAAAAATAACTAGCTAATGGTGTGTGAGATGATTTAGAAGCAAAAAGTGATAGCCATGGAAAGTGGAAACCTTGCCTTTAAGGGTAAAATATTTGATAAGGTAGAAGAAGCTCACTACCCCGCATGACATTGGCAAATATTCTCTACTAAATCCATTTTGGTGTACTAAAATCATTCAACTTCCTTCAAGAACAAATTAATATACTCCTTGTTCGCATATTTTTTTTCTTAAGTGTGGAAACTTCTCCCTCTCATAACATAGGATCATAACTTTTCCAATTATCTCCTTTAAGAATTCAATTCTCATGCCTCCCATTTGCACCTTTCCATCCTTCCAATTGTTCATAAATTGTGATGAAAGCTTTTTGTCTTTCCCCTTTATAGATTTAAAAAATAGAGTGAGCCCTCCCATTACAAAGATTTCTCAAACCTCAACATTTTTATTTAAGGAGACAAAGGTAGTGGGTTCGACTCTTAGTCAATGGCCCCCATTTTTTAATCTTTCACTATTTTAGAAATAATATCTAGAGAGTTGAAACTAAGATCAAAGATAGAAAGGAAACAAAAAATACTTTTTCAATGATTGGTAAATGGAATTTAGTTTTGATTAAGCATGCCACTATTAAAATGATACCTCCATACCTGTCATGTGAGACTAAGAACTTCTTCTTTACCTATCTCTATCCTTGTTTATATTTATTTTTTTCATTTTACTTATGCAATCCAAGTTGATCTCATAACTAGGTTATTCATACTATTTTTTAGGTATACAAATCTACATTTTTTGGTTTTAGTCGTATAAGCCACCTTATAATGATTACTAGGTTTCATTTGAATTTATTAATATCATTTTGACTATCTTCCATTTTAATGTAATTTTTTCCTATGTGCTAACCCTCGATGTCTATATAATGTATATTATTAACATTAGGGAAATCTTTCCAAAGGATGATCAAGTAATTATGAGATATCTAAATGAAAATTAAAAATATATACCACTTAAAATAGTTATTTTGGTATAAGGCCTTTGATTCAGTCTAGTGCATGATTAAAAAATAAAGGTTTATTGATCATTGAACAAAATATTACTGGCCTGGGGGGCATATTTATGTCCAGCATACAATATTTATACACATTAAACTATAGATCATCATTAGTATTGGCTATTTGTATCCCTTGTCATTTTGAGTGGTCAATCTTCCATTGTGGGATTGGGGTTAGTAGTCATTTGTCATGTTCAATAAGGAATTTTATTTTCCAAGGGCAACACGAAAGAATTTAAGAGGTCAATAATTATCTTAGAGTCCCCTTCAATAATCATGTTTTGAAAGCCATGTGTTATAACAAGTCTTACCCCCAACCACATAGCTTTATCATCTTTGTCATTGCTGGACCATAATCCAACTTATTTAGCATAAAATTCAATCATTTGACCTTTAGCATCTCTTATATTTGCTCCTATAGTTGTAACTCTTGGGTTGCCCTTGATACAACCATCAAATTTTAACTTAACCCACCCTTGTTTTGGTTTTCTCCATTTTATAATTTTTCTTAAGAATCCCTTGTTGGGTTTTATTTTATTCATGGGGAAAGTGATGCCCTATTTTCACTTTATAGATAGTTCTCAACTAGAGGGGAGATGACTAGCATCTTGATTCTTAATAAATTTGATGTTTTCTTTTAACCTATTTTTTATAATTTGTAAGACCTCCTTGCTCTTTTTAGCTTCCTCCCTAAAGATTCTATTATTTTTTTCTTTCCAAATCCCACAAGAAAAAAAATAGGGGAATTTGGTTGCATAGCTCTCTAATAATAGGATGTTTGAGGCGGGTACAATCTTTCTAGATCCCAATAAAGTCTTTTATGGTTTTTGGATTGACCCAATATCCGTGAAGAGAGGATAACACTTTATCGTGGAATTATTTAGCAAATATGTAGTAAAGAACAAGGTGGTACATCGATTCTTCATCATTACAAAAAATAATACATCTATTTATGAGATTAAATCCTGGTTTCATAAGATTATTGGTTACAATTTTGTCTTGATTTTCTATCCTCCAAAAGTGAGTGATCTCTACGATCAATTTATATTTTCAGACTAGGCTCCACCTAATATTAGGTCATCTAGTTCTAATATTTCTCTATCAAATAGTAGGAGGATATTGTGATATAGCTGGATGGATTGGGAGCCGAAATTGGTTCATCAATTATATATATATATTGAACAAGTACCAGTCACCTAAACACTTCATAAGTTGATCTTAAGACATATCATTTATAAATAATTAGAAAGAGAAAGCCTTCCATTTTGGATCCCTTCCACAAAATCCACATAGTCAAACAACATTGTGTCTAGTGTCTATTTAGTTGATATTTTAAAGTAGGAATGGTGGGGATCAACTCTAGAAAAATGTTATTGATTCATACATGCTCCCAAAAATTAATCATTCTTTGATTTCCTACATGCCACCTGGTTCATTGGTTTAGGACTTCCTTTGTATTTAAGATGTTATTCTAGGTCATAGAACCCTTAGATAGAAAAGGAAAGAATAAATCATCTCAGCCTAGGTATTTAGCATGAGAAAGTCTAGTGTTGTCTTTTTTTACCTAAAAGTAGGTTCTAGCAATTCTTTTCTAAGATGTCTTAATTAAAGCATTGTAACTTTCTAAACTTAATTCTTCTTAGCTTTTTTAGGTTGACAAACTATGTCTCTTTTAATTAAGGCCATTCTCTCTTTGTCCTTCACTCTCATCCACAAGAATAATTTTTATAACTTGTTCTATTTTTTGTACCACAAATGTGGGGAATTTAAATAAGATTTACACAAGTATATTTTGGAGAGAAATTTTTAGGACTTGGCATTTTTTTGCCTAAATTAGGAGTTTACATTTCCACTTTGCTACCTTTCATTGTATCTTCCTATTATTCCAAACCAATAATTGTGAGAAAGGTTTTTGATGTTAAAGGGAGCTTAAGATAGGTACTAGGCAAGGAATCCTTTTGACAACCGAATATGCTTGTAGTATTATTCTATAAGTGTTATTTAATATTGAATAAATATAGAGAACTTTTATTATAATTCATATGTTGTCCTCAAAATTGTGCATACAGATTTGACATTGTCTTCCGTTGTTTCGCTTCATGGATTGAAGAGTATGTAAAATGAATGGTATCATCAATAAATTTCTAATGTGAGGAGAGTGGGATGTGTTGACCATAGTGTTATCACAATGAATCATAGATAAATCAAGAATGAATCACCTGTCTTAACAGTAACTAAATCACTTAAAGGTTCCTTTGGGGTTTGATCTTGACCATGCAAAATAACTTAGTTGGTCAATGCGATTGTTATACAAGGGGCATTGTTGGTAACAACAAGTATTTAATTATAAATAAAATAATTTAGACTCCCACAAAATGTAAACATTATAATAAAAAAACTGTTCATAAGAAGATATGAAAGTGTGATGGGTGAAAATGGAATCACGTAAGATAAGACCTAATCCCACTTTCGCTCACACATTAGAATAGGAAAGAGAATAAGGAGATGATTCACTTTGACTTCCTCTTATAAAAGAGATTCAAGGAACATCTTTAGGGTTTCTATTCCATTGTTGCTATGAGGGAAAATGAGCCAAATGTAAATAAGTAATGCACTAAGCTAGGGAAATGAATGAAAATGACTATATAAATTGCAATAATAGAGAGATAATGAGCTAAAAATAAGGTAAAAGTTATAGAACAAGTAATGAAATCCTGATGTGCACCTGTCACACCAAAAACTAAGCCTGATTGAGCCAGATCATGGTGCTAGATGCTTTGGTCCCTATTACTATGTTGAGCAGAAAGTCTGGAATCTATAAATGGGAGTCTTGAGAAGCCAAACTGCCAAAATCTCTTGGAAAATGAAGAGGACCAGAGCACTGGGAACCTTGGTCCAGGACTAGGGCCTGCTTTTGGATCTGAGTCTATGTCTATGAGTCTTGATTTTTAAAAGATCACAACTTCATCGAATTTCTGTACCTAAACCTAAAAGGTGGGAAAAGGTGTGTGGGTAGCTATATAGGGTTTTCCCTTAGTCAAACCCCTTATTTTGGTGTTTTTCACCTCCACAAATAGCCAATAAAGTATTGTAAAGCGTGTGTGCCCTAGAATCTCATGTGTTTGTAAGATTCCTATGAGCTAGAATGAAAAACTAGAGTTCTACCCTATGTTTGGAGTAAAAACTATAGAGATGAAAATAACATGAAATCATACCAAACCCTAAGGGAGAGGTACATGCCAATCAATAGTCGGTGATCTTCTTCTTATTCTTCAATATCTCCTAAGCTTCCATGATTGATAAAAAAGGTTGATGAAGATTTGATTGATGATAAATTTACTGATTGAAGACTTGACATAAAACCTGCATTTTCATTTCATAAGAGTTTCCTTTAATTGCTTGTAGATGGATCCTTCAAATGAGGAAAGGAAAGGTTATATGTATGAAAGCCTGACTTCATTTTTGATCATAGGACGACGTAAAATTGACATAATTTCACACAAAGCGGGAATTAAACATTATAATACTACCAAAAAATGATCCCAAAATTTGAGGACAAAAAGTCGAGACCAGGGCGAATCACCATGATCTGACTGACATTTTTTCAAATTTTTAGGGATGCAAGGTATCACAATTATAAAGTTAATCCTAGCTTGGTGAAACAATACATGGTGTTTAGATATGCAAAATTGGGCCTTGAAGGTCGAAATAGGACCTTATTAGGGTTTAATTTATTAATTAATTAAAGAAGATAAAATAAAAGGGGCACACTTAGGGTTAAGGGCCCAATCTTATAATGTGTAGAATAATGAGTGAGGACCTTAGATTTAATTAAATTAATAATTAAATTCTTAAAGGAATCTTGAAAATGCAAAATGCAACATGTAGACACCTAAAAATGTCTTATTGATCGCATACTAATTATTCGTCTATTTAAGTAATTCTTTAATTATTTGATTAAACTAATTATTTCTTTTGATTATCACATTTAACATTGCTAATTATTCAATTTCTATTCTCAAATCAATTTAATCAATTAATCCTCTTCTACATATTAATTAAAGATTAATTATTTAATTAATTGTGACATTTTCCTTGGTTAAATAATCTTTATTATTTAATTAAATTCCATTTCTAATGTTTAAATAATTTTATTATAATTATTTAAATTAATTAATTATTCTTCTAATTCCTAAAATTCTAATTCCAATTAATTTGATTTCATTTTCCCCAAATTTGAATTTCATAACATTTCAATTAATTTCATTTCTTCCAAATTAACATTTTCCTAAATGTGAATTTCAGTTAGTTTTATGTGCATTTCAGCATTCAAAACTCCAAATTGAAAATGAAAATGAAATCAAATTCAAAATCCTATAGCACATGTTGAAATCAAACTAATTGATCAAATCAGTTGACTAATCAATTAACTCCTCAATCTCCCATTTTCACTCAAAATTAGCTTTTTATGACTAATTAATCAATTCAGTCTTCTAATCGATCTCTTCAGTTATCTCTCAATCAATTTAGTCAACTGACTAGTCTATTCAGTCTATTGGTTAATCAATTGAGTTCACTCTCCAATCAGTTGAGTTCCCTCTCCAATCAACTCTATTAACAGATCAATCTATTGAGTTCACTGATCAATCAATTTTAGTTATCTATCAATCAACACTTGAGTTCAAATTTTGACCTCCTTTGTGTTGAAAATCTATAAATTCAATCATTTTTTTCATTTTCAAGCTAGATCACAGTCTTCAAAATAGTTGCTAATCTATGCAATACCCGAGAGCCATTCAACAACAACTAAGGAGAAGAACAATGGAAGCTGCAATATAGTTGAGGGGGTTTTCAATTAGGATAATTATTTAATTCTTTCATTTATGCATTTCATTTCATTGATTTGTGTTTGGAATTGCTTTGATAGTTAAGGATCTTGAGATCATCCTTATTCCCTGTTTTAGCATTTACGACATTCAAGCATGGAAAAAATTGGTGAACCCGACGTGAATGATCAAATATAATCTTTAATTTATGTTTTGTTTGATTTTGCGGATCCGTACGAGCCCAAAAAAATGCAGGTTTGCAATTGATAGTGCAGAATTTGTCAATATTAATCCATAATTGATATGAAAATCTTCTGCAGTTGCTATTAAAATGTCACACAATTGCTAAAATTCACCGCAATTGCTAGAAAAGGGCCAAAAATTCAATTTTTATTTGTCATTTCTTATTTATTTCGTCTTGTGCACCTAACCCATAAAATATTTTAAATTCTGGAAAATTTACTTTTTTATATAAAATGTATCTAATATGTTGGTAGGAAAGGTGACTTTCAAAATTCTAGGTTCCAAGAGTGCAAAACAATATAGAAGACAACAAAGAGCATACCAAGGGATGCTAAAGGCAGAAAGACAACTTCGTGAAATTGAAGAGGGAGAGGAAATTGCTCAATACCATAGAAATATTCATCGATTCCTTGCCAAATTCAACTTTTATGATGACATTGATGTGATGGCTCGTGTGATCTGGAGTAACATTATTGTAGAATAAAACGTCTATCTTTTGTCTTTTACTTTTGTTTAAATTAAAAATTTTGCCACTTAACTGATCCGTAATTGACATGACAATGCTACACAATTTCTCAGAAATCAATTCACAATTGCTATCATAGTGATTCACAATTGATAGCATATTAATCCGCAATTGATCAGAAGGTAATCCATAATCGCTCAGAAGGTAATTCGCAATTGCAATTTAAGTTTTTCTTCATTCTATTTTTCTGTTTTCCTAATTTCTATTAGAATTATTCTTTGATTGCATAAAGACAAAGCTCTATAACCAAGGGAAAGATAGGCTACATAGCCCACCATGTGTCTACTAACGTTATTTTCCTTTGTAGGGTTATTGTAGAAAACTTTATTTTGGTGTTGTTAAAAAGAACAAAACAAATTCTTTTCCTTACTTCACAAATTGCTATGAGGATTAAAAATGAACACCATGCCTGTGTAGAATAGAAAATCATTGCAATTGAAAGATAAAAAGAATTTTTTTTACATGTCTTTGAAGTGATAGGTATTATGCTCTCCCCTTCAATGGGTGATTAAAAAACCAGACTCTCTTCTTTATGCTTTCATTTAATTTTTGTGCTTACATCCTTTAGAGGGCCTGCCTTCCTGAGTTTCCTTGAGGGGGCTGGTGTGAAGGGAATGACCCAAGTGAGTACAGATAAAGCTAATAATTCTAACTCACTCTAATCAAATCACCTTTTGAGATGAAAATCTCGGGAGACGAAGCATATTTGAGTTTATGTCATATCGAGCACTTTGTAGGGCCTTGAGGTCTCAATCACGCTTGCGTGACTACATCTTGCTTGGTACTTTATTGGGCTATAGGCCTCAATCGTGCTTGCACGACTTCAAAGAGTATCTTTGAACGAAAGCCTAATTTAAAACCATAGCAATTGAGGCCAAACTGAGTCAGTAACCAGACACTTGGATTATCATAGTGCAAGGGTGGCGAAGAATCCACCTCCAAGACACTCACCATATATCTCCTAGGATAACGGGCCAATTGAGGAGCAATCTTCTTTGGTCTAATTTCCAAAAAAAGGTAAAAAAATGGGTGCACCCTAGGGTGTGACAAGACTACTTGAGCTGATGAAGTATCAAGATGTGGGCTATGGTAATACTTGGGACCTTTTGACCTTAGGAGAGTCTGATTGATGTGATATCGAATTGCCAAAAATACTATCAAAAACAAAATGGGGTCTTGAAAAAGATCTCAACATTCATGGGGATTTGAAAAAATTCATTCAAACAAGTGCTCTCTTTGTTCAAGATTGTTTTCTTTACTTGCTACTGTGTCTTTGCAAATACCAAAGTCCAACAAGGTCAAAACCTCAACAAATTCAAGTGTCAACATCAACAATGTCAAGTTTCAATATCAACATCTAAATCAAAATTTTGCGAAATTCAAAGATGGAAAACATTTTATTTTCAAGTGATCTTAGGTCCTAGGCATCTAGTTCATGCATAGTCCTTTAGTGTCCTCATCTTACACAAAGTCCTTGCACAAGTCCTCACATCACAAAAGAGTAGTCTTCAATCAAGTTTGCATCCACTCACATAGAATTTAGTATTGCATTAGAGTCTTAGAAACATACCTAAGTACATGGGTTTGAAAGGAGATGGTGAATTTCCATTTGAGCAAACCAAATCTTGGGCCAAACAACAACCAATTAGCAATAATTGATAGTTTGGAAAACTTCGCTTGGAAGTTAAAAGTTAATCATGCCCAGTTTGACATAGTTGAAATGGTCATAGACAATGAGATCCAAAAATTTGTCTGTGTTGATGAAAAATTGAGGAAAAAGATAAAAAAAGGCAGCTCAAAGGGAAGCCATTAGACAATTGGTTGAAAAGACCATAGCAAAGTTTCTAAATCCTCGTTAGATTCCTTAAAGAAAATTGTCAATTATTCCTAGGTTCCACATAGTATACATTGTAATCTTAGCATATGGGTTTGAAAGGAGACTGTAAATTCCCATTTGAGCAACCCAATCTTGGGCCAAATAACGTTCAACTAGAAATAATTGATGGTTTAAATATTCTTGTTGAGGAATTGATAGTTGATAAAGACCAATATGACATAGTCCAAGCTGTCATAGATGATGAAGTTCGAAAGTCAGTATAAATTGACATAGACCTCAAAAATCAAATCAAAGAAGATGTAGAACTAGAAGCATTTTGGCAATATGCTGAAAACCTTGTGTTTGAATTCCAAAATCATTAATAGCAAGTCTTCACTCATAGATTGCATTTTCTTCATTTTAGTCTTTAGAAAGTCTTAGAAGCATACCTACCTATATTTAGTTGAGTCTTGTATTCGCATTTTAGAATCTTAAAGAGTCAAGATCATGTCAGAATAACATTCATGCTATTAACACGTGCTCAAAAGGAAAAACATAAGATGGAACCTAACAATGACCCTTCGATTAACCCAACATGGAATATGAACTTGTCCACAAATCAAAAAACACTAGGTCAGAGACTCGCAACCTTATCAACAAACACAAACATGATGCCTTCTATTGATGAAATACAATATATTTTGACAAAAGAATAATTGGAAGCAGCCCAACAAGATCCTGCAACGCTTATGATTCTCAACGCTCTCATCAACAATGATAGAGATAGATATCTCGCACTCTTAGTCCAAAATAGGGCCAAATTACCTCTAGGGGTGGACATTTTGGCTATATTGCCGCTAGGTGTGAATTCAATCAAAATTTTCCTCAAGTACCTACCATTACATAGACTCAAGAAACACTTGCAACATCAACCCAGGGTGTATCTCAAAATAATCAAGTGACTCCAACTTCAACACCGTCAATAGTTGCATCAATAAGTACTAATGTTACATCTGAGACAATGCCCAATGTAACGATGCAAGATACCATAGCTCAAAACATTGCTTCAACAAGTATAACTCAACCCTCAGTTTTAGTTGGATCCACCTACAGTGGCCAAAATGTGAATCAAGGGATAACTAGCTCAAATCAGTTGAATGTCAATACACAATTTGCATACTTTACACCACCTGGTGGGACTTATGGTACACAACTACATGGTCAGTCCACATTTCAGCAAGCTCCAAGATACTCCAACACTATCCCTTTTGTGAGAAACACTTATCAAGTCAGTGCACCATTGACGCAAACAGAGATCCTGACTCAACAAATGGACAATATTCAAAAGCAGATGACCAGTATGCAAAGAGTTAATGACAAAAAGAGCTATACATGTTGGCATATGCACACTCCAATGAGACATTGTAGGTGATTGAAGGTTTTGTCATTGATGGCAACCTTACAATCCTACGACATCGACAAGGCATTCCACTGGCACTCGCAAGATCAGACTCTACACCGACACTCAGATCACTGACACCAATAGTGAAAGCAAGCATACCGGCACAAAGGCCGACAAGATTTTTGTTGTAATATATTTTGTTTATTATTTGTAAAATCATTGTAAGCTGACTTGGCAAGTTGTAAAATGACTCTTATATAAGAGAGATCATTGTAGAACATTTTGTGTAAGTGGGTAAGTAAGAGGAATGTAATTAGGCGAAATAACGCAGACTTATTATGCGAATTATAGGTTAAGGGTTTATGTATGAAGTAGAGCAGAAACCAGTACTAGATCTGGCATTATAGATGCTACTTTGAAGCAGTACAAGACACTGGATTTATATAATCCATTTTGTAAGTCAATGAGACTTCCTATTTTGTATTTGAGCAGTGAGCTCTAGGCAATTGGCCTTCCTGCATGTGCAGGCCCCTCTTGTAGCAGTAATATTCTCTTATTGGCTAGTAAGTGAATATTGTGGGTCACAAATCCCACTGAGGTTTTTCCCACATCGGGTTTCCTTGTTAAATCCTTGTGTTATGGTGTGTTTTTCATGTGGTTGTTTTTATCTCTGTTTATTGCATTACTTTCTGCTTACCGGTACACAGTGTTAATATGCTCTACATGTTTTAGGTTAAGAAAATCTATTAACCGGTTAGATACTGATTCACCCCCCCTCTCAGTATCTGTGGGAATCCTAACAATACAATGGAGGACCTCTGTCCATGTCCTTCTGACAAAAAGTTATACATGCCACCATTTCCCCCTCATTTTGAAACTCCAAGGTTTGACAACTATAGAGGGAAAGGTTATCCTTGAGATCATGTCAGAGAATTCTTCATGACATGTATCGAGGTAGCCCACAATGATACATACTTAATGGGGTTATTTTCTAAAATTCTTGGAGGGACAACATTGGAATGGTTTTCACACCTCCCACCTAAGATTGCTTCGTGGGGTGAACTGGTTGATTTATTCATATCAAAATTTGTATTCAATATAGATAATCCAATTACCTTGATTGATTTATGTACAACAAAGAAAAAGGAAGGAGAAACCTTCGCTACATTCTTGCAAACATGGATGGGCTTATACCGTAGATGTCTTAGTCACATCCCTGAAGCTGAGCAAGTAGACATTTTCAATAAAAACCTTGTACCTCAAATTAAGTATCCATTACAAATGCAATGCCTAAACAATTTTAAAGACATCATGGAAAAAGGCATCAAGTGTGAAAGATTCTTATTAGAGCAAGGGATGCTAAAACACCACAAAGATAATGGTCCAACTACATGTACAAATAATGAAAGGCTAAAATTTTGGCCTAGGAACAAAAATGTTACAAGTGACAGAGTTGTTGATGCCAGTGTTGTAAATAGAGCTTAGCCAATAGTATCTCTACAAGGACCAATTGATTTTGCTAGTAATAATCAAACTCTGATAAAGTAACACTACAATTCAGTCAACCAATCCAAGACCACCAAGGGTAGATGCACCTAGAAGAAAATTTACACCCCTTGGTGAACCTATTGAGTTAGCACTCAAAGTTAATACAAATTAATGCCATAACTCTACCAGAAGCTAGACCATATGAACTAGGTCCATTCAAGCCTGCTTGGTGGAATGACAATGATTTCTATGAATAACACCACAATAAAGGTCACAAGATAGCAAGTTTCTACAAACTAAAGAACCTCATGAAAGATCTCATTGATCAAGGTGACATTACTATGAATGCCAATAAGACAACAAACATAGATCATACCATCTTCGAGGATCCCTTTGTCAAGAATGACAAAGGAAAGGCTTCTAGTTCTAATGCATAAAACAATACTGCCAATTATACCAATGTCGCATTTGATTATGTCATAAATGCACTTGGTGCAGGAGATGACATAGTGGCTACAATCAAAATAAATCCCACAAGCAGAGACTATGTTGTCATCACTAGAAGGTCAAAGGTCACATTAAAAGGGGTACCTTCAAATCCCCCTTCAACAACCAACAATTACAATATGGTGGATGAGTTAAAGCGAACTCCAACTCAAATTTCATTATTTGAGTTACTACGCATCTTGCCAGCTCATAAGGCAGTCCTTGACAAAGCTTTACAAGATTCATTTGTTGCCAGAGATATTGATGAGAATACATTCCATTCCATGGTTGGAAACTTGGTAGCTTCAAAGGTCGCATTCACAGAGCAGGGTGTACCTATAGACCGACCCATGCATAATGGTCCCTTACACTTAGAAGCTTTGATTCACTGAAAGAAGGTCAGAAGATTACTTGTAGATGGTGGAGTTGGCCTTAACATATGCACATTACATTTGATTAAAGCTTTAGGATATTCTGAACATTATATTGATTCTACCAAGAGAATCAATATCAAATCTTATGATGATGAGGAACGCCCTTTTAAGGGTGTGGTGACTTTGCCAGTACAAGTGGGACCAGTTACAACAGATATCACCTTTCAGTTCCTAGACAGAGAGTTGGGATACAAAATGTTGTTAGGCTTCCCATGGATACATTCCATGTATGTAGTACCATCAAATTTTCACCAATGTGTTAAGCTCCCATACAATGGCATTAAGATCACCGTTCATGGCGACCCAAACCCTTTTCAACACTGCAATTATTTAAGGGGAAGCACAAATAATCAAGTACCAAACAATCAGACAGCTCCACTTCACTTACAAATGGAGTCATTAACAATCACAAAAACATAGAATAATACACCTACCACATCTTCTTTACAGATTAAGGAGGTTGGTTGTGGGGAATATTAAAGTACTCAGATTCATGCTCTTTCATTAGATGGGGAGACTTACAAGAAGAATCTCTAAATGAATATGTCAATCACTAGATATATAGAGAAGAAGATGACATGACAATACCCAAGTTACCTTTAGACTAGTATGGCAACGGTTTCAAGATGCTACAAAAACATGGGCATGATGTTACCATAGGATTGGGACTACAAAATCAAGGAAGATTAGAACGTGTTTTACCGCATGAAAACCCAAAGAATCAAGGGCTAGGATATAAAAATGTACCAAAGATAACTAAGGCAAGACAATGCACACTAGATATACTTAACAAACCTAGACTACCATCAGAGTACATACCTCAGAATCAGTTATCAATACGAGTATTTCCCCCTTCATCTTAGAGAAGTAAGAAAGAACCAAGATCTCCTAGTATGGAATCAGATGGTGAAGATATAAGGCAATTTCTACAAGAAACCAACACATAATCATCTAGCAATACAATACCTGAAACATCCACACAAGAAAATATGGTAACAGACATAGACTTAGCACCAGCAAATGAGCCCAATCCTTGGTTGATGTCAATACTTTTGCCAAGGGAAACAAATTAGGCTCCTCCATTTGAGTCAGATGAAGAAAGACTGCAACAACTGATACAAGGCTTAAGAAGGATATCCACCATGCAAAGGAGGTACACAAATCTACAACAAACTCGGTTACAAGAATAAGAGGAGATAAGTGACACAACCTTAGAAAGTGAAACATACATAGAAAGTGTGATAGATTCTCACGGATTTGAGTTCCTATATAATCATGATGACAATCCACAAACAATTGATGATGGAGCTATATCAGATCATCAAAATAACCAAGTATGCATGTTATCAGGATCTTTTACAAGAGAAGGGAACAATGAATTACCCCTTATACATTCATATTTGATTGATTGGGGGCAAGAAGGGAAACCAACTCTAGACTAGTTTCAAAATGACAAAGCCATAGCTGAATTATTGTGTGCAAGGAATGGATTCCCTTATGGGATGAACCCACAATAGTGGGTTACACTTTTTTGTCAACTTTGACACTGCAATATTCATTTTCAGAAAAAAAAAAAAAACTTCAGATTCAGACGTCTATTACTTCTAAACTGTAAGAAATTTGTAGATGATGTGAACTAGTGATTTGTTTCATTTTGTATGCTGATTCTAAAAATATTTTTTTGATAATTTTTGGAATCAATTTGCTTCCATTTTTCTATCTCCCTCAAAAACTATTTTTTTTCAAAAAAAAAAACATTTTAAAAGAGTGATACTCACTTTGTAGAGCATAACTTTTTTTCTATAATAGGTATGAATGTGATTCTATCAAATTTGGTTTTGTAACATCCATATCTAGTGTTTTCAATTGGTTTTGTAATATTATCTTCAATATTTCATATTTTATTAAGATTTGAAGTCAAGTTAACTGTAATTTTGACATATATCCATTTGATATTACATAACTTGTTGTATATGTAATGAAAATAAATTTATTTTTTTGTTGGAAAGAAGACTTCAATATCTAGTGCGTAAGTATTTTCGATAATTTTTTGGGTGATGTTTACTATTTTTCCATAAGCATTGAACAAAAAAGTTCATGTTTGGTGAAAACACTACATTCATAAGAAATAAAATAAAAATATATTTATGAAATTAAATATATTAAAAATTATACTATTTGGAAAGCTTATAATAAGGGCTAAATACCAAAAAAAAGAAAAAACTTCTAAATGAGTTCATTTGACCCCCCAAAAACTAATGTAAAATTGGATTTTTATCAACATTTGATAGATGCAAAGGAGACTCCATTGCAAGTATGATTTAGAAGTAGAGAGGTTCTATCCAATAAATTTTGATCTAAGAGCCTTTGATCTAGCTCTCTTCAATTAAATACTTCAAATGGGACCTCTTAAAGCTTAAATCATTATATTTTCTAAAAAATTTATGATTTTAGCAAAAATTAGAATGTACGAAAAAGTGGGAACCAGCATTGTGAGCTCACCCTAATATGATGATCACAAAGCCGACTTTGCGATAGATCTAGATAGAACTACATATTTTGGAGAAGCAATCTCCTCTTCAATTCAAGATAATGGAAATGAAGTAGAACACATTTCTCATAATATAATGGACACTCTTCCAATTAATAAAGAACAATCAACATTATTAGTTGAAGAGACCGAAGAAATCAACATCGGTGATGATGAAAATTTTAATAATATACACCTCACAAAGTCCCTGAATCCAATGGAAAAAGAGAAGTTTATCCAATTCTTTAAACAAGGACCAATCAATTTTGCATGGTCTTATGAAGATATGCCAGGGTTAGAACTCTAAATGGTCTTACATCATTTTCCATTACTGCCAGGAGTAAAAGCATATAAATAGAAACTCAGAAAGATGCATCCTCACATAGCTTTGTTGGTCAAAATCCAACTACAAAAATGATTGAAAGTGGGTTTCATTAGACGCATAGACTATGCTGAGTGGAATTTAAATCTAGTCCCAGTAACCAATCATATTGGAGGTATCAGGATTTGCACTGACTTCAAAGATCTCAACAAGGCTTGCCCAAAGGATGATTTTCCATTCACTAACATAGACATGATAGTGGACTTGATAGCTGGAAATGAAATTCTATTACTCATGGATGGTTTTTTTGGTTATAATGAAATCAGAATTATACCAGAGGACCAACCTAAGACAACATTCACTTGTCCATGGGCAACATATTGCTAGAATGTGATGCCATTTGGCCTTTAAAATGCAAGCGCTACTTATCAAAGGACAATGAACACCTTATTCCATGACATGATACACACAATCATGAAAGACTATGTAGATGATTTGCTAGCAAAATCCAACACAAGAGATGTTCATCTAAACATATTGGCTAAAATCTTTGATAGACTTGAGCAATAAAATGTACGACTCAATCCAAAAAACATGTGTTTTCGGAGTAACATCCAAAAAACTCTTGGGATTCATTGTATCTAATCGCGGCATTGAAATAGATCCAGAAAAACTAAAAGCCATTTTAGACATGCCATCACCCACTACACTCAAACAACTCAGAAGTCTACAAGGCAGATTACAATCCATAAGGTGCTTAATTTCCCAATTGGTAGAAAAGTGCCAACCTTTTCAACATCTTTTAAAGAATGGTGTCACATTAAAATGGACACAACAATGCCAAGAAGAATTCTAGAAACTAAAAGAATATCTTTTGTCTACACCAGTCTTGGTTCCACCCATACACGAGAAACCATTACTCATGTATATAGCTGCAACACATTCCTCCTTAGGTGCTCTTCTAGCACATCATGATAAACAAGGGAAGAAAGCGTTGTCTACTACATCGGTAGAAAAATCATTGGTTATGAACTCAAATACACACCAATAGAAAGAGAATGTCTTGCAGTAGTTTTTGCATCACAAAAACTATGATACTATATGTTGAGTCATAAAGTCCATCTCAATGCACACTTCGACCCACTCAAAAAATTGATAAACAAAGCAACATTAACTAGAAGGCTTGCCAATTGGGTCATGATACTCAGTGAGTACATCGAATATGTCGACAAAAAATCCATCAAAGGACATATCATAGCAGACCAACTTGTAGAAACACCCCTACAAGACAGTCATCCAATGGTGGTAGATTTTCTAGATGAATCAGTATTTGCATTGTTCGCACAAATGAACTAGAAACTATACCTTGATGGGTCTCACACTAATCATGGAGAAGGAGAAGGAATTCTATTCATTACTCCTCAAGGATATTCCATTTTGAAATTATTCAAGATCATCTTCCCTTGCACCAATAACATTGATGAATACGAAGCCCTGGTGATAGGACCCCATATAACACTCCAATGAAAAATCATGGAATCACAAGTCTTTGAAGACTCACAACTTATTATTAACCAGGTCCATGATGGTTATAGTACAAAAGATGATAAACTGACACCCTACAAACAATTGGTGGACGAATACAAACAATACTTCACCAATATAACATTTGAACAAATACCAAGAGTGCAAAACAAGGGAGTTGATGCAATGGTAATAGTAGGCTCTCTCTTGGATATGCCTAATAATGGGACTCACTTTGACTTTCAAGTGGAACAACTCATTGTGCTAGCTTCTGAAATACCATCCACTGAATATGTATGTATGATAATAGGACCTAAGTCTCGATGGTACAAAGATATATATGTATACCTTCATGATCAATATATACCTCCCAATCTTTCATGAAATCAAAGAAAGGGACTGATCTGAAAATCATCAAGACATTCAATCATTGCTAACACTTTATATAGAAATCTCTATGTAGATGATACCTTTCTCAGATGCCTCAATGTTGAGGAAGCACAAATCACCCTAAAAGAAGTCCATGATGGCATATGTGGAGCACATTATTCAGGACCAACCCTAGGAAAAACACTGGTACGAACAGGTTATTATTGGCCTACAATGGAAAAGAATGCTTACAAGTATGTCCAAAGATGAAAACAATGTCAAATACATGCAAATATGATCCATGCACCTAGTCAAGGTCTTCAGCCAATAACATCACCATGGCCATTTTCAAAGTGGGGACTAGATCTTGTGGGGAAAGTACACCCTACCTCCTCCAATGGACATAAATTTATACTCAAAGCTACTAAGTACTTTACCAAATGGGTTGAAGTAATCCCAATGACCTTCACAACAGGAAAAAAAATAGCAAAGTTCATATTGAATTACATCATTTGCATGTATGGAGTCCCCATGTGCATTGTAACTGACAATGGGAGACCCTTCAAAAATCAAGAAGTGAGTGACCTTTGTGAACAATTTAAAATCCAACAACATTTTGCGACACCCTAATATCCCCAAAGCAACGGTCAGGCAAAGGCAAAAAATAAGACTATTTAAAATTTTTTAAAGAAAGTTGTCAATGACACTTGATGAGATTGGCATCTTCAGCTAAATCCATCTCTCTCGACCTATCGAACTGGTGTCCGTATAGCCATTGGTGCCACACCTTACTCTTCGTTTTATGGTTCTGAATATATTTTCCCTATCGAGGTAGAATTGCCATCACTAAGAGTCTCTCTGAAATACATTATATCAGAAGAAGACTATAGAGTAGTATGTTTGCAAGAACTATAATTCCTAGACAAAAAATGTCAAAGGATACTAAATCACCTACAAGGATATCAAAACAAAATGAGAAGAAGCTACAACAAAAGAGTAAACCCATGTTGCTTCGAGGTAGGAGATATCATTCTTAACAAAAATCACAGGAATCTCACTAAGCGTGAAAAACTAGGAAAGTTTGAGCCTAATTGGTTAGGTTATTTTTTTATAACCAAAGTAGTTGGAAATGATTCTTATCATTTACAAATGATAGAGGGAGATCCACTCCTCAATCCCATTAACAACTTGCACCTAAAAATATATTATATCTAAAGGGTTGGGTTTTAATTATAATTTACTTTCTGTACTTGCATATCATTTTGAAAGCATTATATCTTATATATTTTGTATAGCATATCATCGCATCATATTCATAGCATATATAATAGAAGATGATTGTTTGAGTTATGCACCTAACTGCACTTAAAGGAAAGAAGATGGTCTCATTTCCTAGATACTTGATCATGAAGTCTTTAGGAGGCCTTTAGTCATTCATTTTCAAACATCTCCTTGTCATTGAACTTTATCTATGGTTCTGTAGAGGTTTCACTATCGAACCTTGTTACTCAAAATCTATCAATTTCTATATCTCACACATTAATCAATAGCTCTAAGTCATTACAGATACCTAGTTGATCATGTGGCTAGTGAAAAATCCAAAAATCTACTTTAGCGCCAATGTAATTGTCACACCCACGTAGGTTTCATCACTTACAAGTCAAGGAAAGAAAATGAAGAAAAGAAAAGAAAAATACTATGCCAATATCCATCTCAAGGAAAAATAAACAATGATATATTATTGAAATATCATGCATACAAGTGCGACAATAAAAGATTGACTATGGGAACATGCAAATAACTCCGTCAAGGCTATGGACACTTGCTGGCAATGGAGCAATATTTGAGAGATTACAGTGCATAACCTTGTCAGAGTCCTAAATATTGCCAACAATGAGGCTATATCTAGGATACTTTTGAAGTTAGAATAACTCACATAGCTAGCCACATAGGATTCCAAGGGTCTTTGATGGTTATAAGAGTCACAATGACTTCAAATGCACACACATTTGCAAAACAAGATCAAAGTTTCAAGAATTGATGGAGAAGTTTTCCGTGCTTCCATTCATAAATCTTGGCTACACATTGTGTTAGATTGGATGGTTTAAAGTCTTTTGAGAATGGATTGAACTCCTATCTCTGAAATGTTTAACACCTTCAATTCAATTAGTGCATTTTAGAGTGAGGGGCACACATAGTCATCCTTGTTTGAATATTTACTGCATCTTCATTTCGCATACTGCATTAGTATAATTTGCATCTAAAAAATTAATTGTCTCCACCACATTCTACAGATCATCATATCATACAGGTTTGCATACTTGGGGGCATAACTGAAAAAAACCTAAAAAATTGCAAAAAGTCCAGAACAAGTCAAAACATTAGATAAAGTCCTGAAACAAATCAAAACATTTAGATAAAGTCCTGGAAAAGTTATACATTCAAATAAAGTCCTGAAAAAATCAAAACATTCAGATAAAGTCTTGAAAAAATCAAACATTCAGATAAAGTCATGAAAAAATCAAAACATTCAGATAAAGTCCTGACAAAAATTAAAAAAATCAGATAAAGTCCTGAAAAAATCAATCAAAAACATTTAGATAAAGTCCTAAAAAAAAATCAATCCGTAAACATTCAACTATCAATCCACAAAATACAAAACATTTAAAATCAATTTAAAAACATGCAATAACTTGTCTCGCAAGAATCAAACACCCTAGCAGATATCCAACAAACACTTCACACGAAGTTAATCAAAGGATACAATTATCTTGTCAAAACATTTGCAATCAAGTTGATCACCTGTCTAATCTATCAAATCACTATCGAACTATCAACGTGATCAACATCTTGTCTTAAATAGAATCGGTACACTTGGAACCAAACAAGTCAGTCTTAAACGGGGTCCAAAACTTCTAAAACCAGAAATTATCAAAATAACATCAAACATATCAAAGCAAAGACACATTCAATCCAACTATTGAGTTTTGTCTATTTTGGTTAAATTTTTTTATCAAATTAACAAAGATCATTTCTTTTAGCTACTCAAGGATGTCAAAAAAAGTGACTAGAGGAGCCGTGATGGGCATGATCCTCTTCCTTGTTTGTTTTTTGTGGTTTGAACCAATGAAGCTTCAACACAACTGTGTTGTGCGTGTCTGTGATAAGTACATTCGCTCTATGAATGCTACACATAGCTCGACTCCCAACATAATTTCTGAAATGGAGGGTTCATTCCTTGTTTTCTATGTGTTTGTTTCTTGCAATGATATATCTATACATCTTGGTTCCTCATACCCTAGTGTAATTAGTTCCATTGTTACATAATAAGGCTCAATGATGACAATGAAGACTTTCTCATCAATGTTTTATCAATTAGGTTGATTTTATCAATTCTATTTCTAGAATAAATAAAGGTTGGTTCAATTAGTTCATCATTTCTTGTCTATTTTCCATCTAACCACTAAAATTTCTTCCAAAATTCATAAATTTTCAACACCTATTTTGACAAAAGAAAAAGATTACATGCATTTTCATTTAAATCATTTCACATCTGCATATAATGAGGCATTAGATCTTTTTTGGACATTCACATTTTGCATAACATTTGCATTGTCACAAGAATTTCACTTAGGCAATTTTAGATCATTATCACACATAGATTGATTCCTCATAAATTAAAGGCACATTACATATATTGGATCATATCACATTCACATTAGTCGCATCATCAAATAAGCATAAAAACCCAAAACATTATATCATAGAATGCACCATCAAATAAGGCATAACTCATCACAAAAGAATGCATGTCCTATATCTCATCAACGTGTCAAAATACATCGTATCTATGATACATCCTCAATAACAAAGCATCTCAACCAATGCTACCTCTATCACTAGGCGTATCTCGCCTCGCACCAATCTATCTTGATGGTACCTTAGGTGGACCCATCACTCCTCCACTCCTAGTCTTTTGAGAGGTTGACCGACTCGATTTCCTCCCTATGAAAGCGTTAAAACTAGGCTCTCTTTGGACCTCTGGAATGGCTCTCTCATAAGCCTACCTATAGTAAATAGCCTCATGTACATCAGCAAAATATCTATCTTCCTAGGTCCATGCCTCTGTCACTAGCCCAAATAACTGATCGTATACATCCATGGTGATCTGAGCCCACCTAACTGCCTCATTCATCTCTCTTTGTAGCTAATCTCTCTCACTGGCTATCTAATCCCTCTCTATAGTCAGCTCCTCCATCGCTCACCGATACTGATCTCTATGCTCCATCCACCACTACTGCAGGGTAGCGACGAAGTCCTCCAGACTCCTAACCTGAGCCCTCAATCCCTCCTCATCATCATCTCCCTCTTCATCGCCTCCCTCCACACCTCCTATCTCCATGGCTTGGGGCATATCAATATCATGTCCACCATCCCCACCCTCATCCCCATCACTGCTCAATGAACCTAATACTGACTCATCACTCCCACTCTCATCAAAATTTCTCATAGATGCAATGTCTCTATCGACATCCACATCCTCCTCTCCACTCTCAACCTGCTCTGGAACTGCTACTATCTGATCCCTATCCTGTCCTCCTCAACCTCCATTTGTCTGCCCTCCATCTCTCCCTCCTCCATCCCATCCTCCACCATCTCTCCCTCATCCTATCCCCCTCCCCTTGGGAATCCTATTGTGCCTAATCTACTGGGCCCCAATCGGAACTGTCAGATCTATCAAAGGTATGGGCCTATGATGTATCCACCATACACTATACTGTGCTATAGTCCCTGGATCTACAACACTAACTAGCCAACCCCATTGAATAGGAGCAAGATCATAGAACTCTGCAATGTCAATATTAGGCTGCACACATGCACCCCAATCACCAATCTCATGAGTAGTACGAGAAAAATTGGTTGTGACATTTGGAACATCCTGTATCTCCCCAAACTGTCAGAGTACACGGCCAAGAAGATGCATATCAATAACCCTATGACCACCAACATATCTCCTAATAAAGGTATCTCTCCTGTCGGCAAAAAGGAAGATTATGGGCATCATCAGTCTTACGGGGGCAAGTAAGATAAGGTCTCCATGAGAAGTACTATAATTTATCATTCTGATGACGCCAATACAAAATGTTACCTGACGCCCTATGTCTCACTCCAATAGTATATCTATAAGCATATGGCTACTCTAGTTGTAAATCAACATGTATCATAGGCCGAAATATAGCAATATGTTCCCACGCCCATATCTAGAGAAAAGTAACACCACATCCAATGGATTTCTGCTGTAAATAAACAATCCCATGCATCCGATGATATAAAGTGGCAAGAAGACAGGGACCCCAAGAAAACACTCATCTATCAATAACCATATCATGAATCACTCATCCCCATCCAACAGGGAAACCATGGGTACGTTTATCAGGGATCAACAATCCAACAACAGTGCAACAAAGAACAATGGTGAGATCAAAATAATCTAAATCATCCCAATGAATCTCATAATAACCTCGGATATGAAGATCATCCTCAGAACACTCGAGAAAAGGGCACAAGGTAGTTACTCCATCATTACAATCAAATGTAACCTATGCACAAAATATGGGAATGTGTAGAATATACCACACATCCTCAAGTGTGATGGATGCCTCACTTGTTGGAAGATGAAATGAGAAAGTCTCTGAATGCCATTGCTTAATCAAGCCAGTAATCATGGCCCTGTTGGTCGTAACCTCAAGCAAGCTCACTATATGGTATAATCCAACCCGTCAAAGCAGAGCTCTATCCTCAGCATCTAACTCATGACGTCGATCAAGACGATCTAGCCTCGTCTGTCTCACAACTAAGACTGGATAATGCTCCTCCATTTGACAAAGAGAAAAATGAATTAGATATGTCATTTGCAATGAGAGAAAACACAAAAAAATTAATATTACTGTCAAATGCGAACTGATTTTGTCAATTGCAAATGAATAATAAGAATTGCAAACTATTTAATGCAAGTGCAAACTACTAAAAGCAATTGTAAATTAAAAGTTTTAATTGCGAATCAGTATTATCAATTGTGAGATAAAATAATAATTGCGAATTATTACTCTTAAATGCGAACTAATATTATCAATTGTGAATAAAACGACAATTAATTATGGATTAGCTAATTTTTGCACTTCTAGACATCGATGAAAAATCTTTAAAAAAAAGACAAAAATTTGCATAATTTTTGGAAGACTCACCATGCTTCCAGTGTCAAGAGGTCTCTAATATGATCGCACTCGCTCAAACAAATGCAGCCTCTCTTTGTGACCCGACATCTCGCTCCAAGGACACTGAAAGTGCTAAAATCTCAAAGGAACTCCTACAAAGCAAATGAGTACAAATGAGCTAAAATCAAAACCAATTTTCAATTTTTAGCTCAAAATTAGGGTTTTTTGCCACCCTAATGGTCGTGATCCCCTCCAACTTCAAAGCAGTCATAGCCATATCAAACGAGATCGAAACCTCACCAAACTTCACACGTAAAATTACTAGCATATTTTTGAAAAAATAGTCTTAATTTCACAATTTTTTGACCACTTTTTTCAAGGGGGCATATTTACACCCTAAGTGTCACTAGGACATACTAGGGTTTTTTTTTTGTTTTCTTTGAAACAATGTCGTTTCGACATTGTGTCAAAGGGGGGCGAATGTAGATACCTAAAAAATGTCTCACTGATTGCATACTAATTATTCGTCTATTAAAGTAATTATTTAGTTATTTGATTATACTAATTATTTCTTCTCATTATCACATTCAACATTGCTAATTATTCAATTTCTATTCTCAAATCAGTTTAATCAATTAATCCTCTTCTACATATTAATTAAATATGTTGGAATCTGTTAACACTGAGAGGGGGGCTGAATCAGTGTTATACCGAAATGATTAATTTTAACCTTATTAAAACATGCATACACCAGCTAGTATGCTGGTACATATAGAATTGAAAGAAGTAAAGCAATCAATAAGACAATCACATAAATGAGAACCATAACACACAAATTTATACGTGGAAAACTTGAAAGAGGAAAAACCACGGTGGGATTTGTGACCCACAATATAATTCCACTGGCCATATGAAAAGATATTACAAAATATGAGGGGCCCGCACTTCCAGGAAGGCTTACAACCTAGAGAAAACTTCTCAATCACACAAGGAGCCTCACTAACTACATAAAATTACAAACTACAATCCAGAGAAGTGTGAATTGCTAAGATAGCATCTTCTATGCCAGAATACAATTCCGGTTTAAGCTCTATCTATTCCGGTCTGAAACCTTAAACCCTTTACCGGAATAACCCTTACATGAATTTCCTCACATACATGTTCTCTCTGATATATTTTGCATCATATTATGAGCATATTCATAATCTCCTATCTCATGTCTATAATAAAAATGATCTATCAAACTGACTTATATACCCTATACAAATTACCATGCCTTATGTCAGCTTACAAAGATATATACAATATCAAATTACATGTCGAACAAATAACATAAATGCATAAATATTAAAACCAATTGCCGATGTCAAATCCAAGATATGTCGGCCTCCAATACCAATAACCTTTACTAAACCATGTCAGTCTGCATTGCCAGTAACCAAAGAAATCCTTCTTTCCTACTGGTGCCAGTGTAGTATCTGTGAAGTGCCTGGTAGTACACCATTGAACCAAAACATGAAGTCGGAACACAATACCATATTGCCATCAATGACAACATAGGGAAACCTGTTGGCATTTTTTGATGTATTAATGTTGTGATTGTCATTGATGGACACACACTTGCATTGAGATCACTTTTATATGTATGAGTTATGCTCAACCGGTATGATGTATTATAGTCTTTAGATTATCGATGTTTTGCAGAATGTGTTCACTGGTCTGAAGTGCTATGTTGACCCCAAGCGGTTCGAGGATATCAAGTGGTACAAAGGATCAAAGCGATAGAACACATATTTCCTAGTCTTCTTTTGTGTCAAACTGGCAACCGGTATTTTGTATGAACCGGTAATACTCTGTGATGAGTTACCAACTGGCATTTTGTGATGAGTTACCATCCACCGATTGTTTGACGGTGCCAACACTTTAACGGTGCTTTTTGTGTCATGTTACATAATATGTCTAGATGCATTGAACCTAGGAAATTGTAATGTAATCCTATTGGACCGACATGAAATCAGATTCCTTTATAAGGACATCATGTCTAGGGTTTTAAGTTGTTGCTAGGGTTTAAGGTGGTTGATGAGTTAGAGCGAGTGTGAATGTGTTGAAGACTGAAGTAATGTTGGAATGCATTAGGAACGAGCTATCAAGGATCTAACCAAGCAATCTGTAGCTAGATCACTCACTTGTTGATTACTCACATCTTCAACAAGTCTAAAGCCCTTAACCGGGTAGGCCCAAAAGCCTTTTGTAAATCCTCTAACAAGGTGGTTCACATCTGTGAATCTAAAATCCTCTAGCAAGGTAGTCTTGAGTTGGACTTATCTCCTAACAGAGATTGAGATTCCTAACAGGATCTGTTATAGTAAAGAACATTGTATGACCTTAACCGGTCTGGTTCCTATTCTGCAGATAGTTACTTGTGAGTCTCATCTCACTGTGGTTTTTCCCATTTGGGTTTCCACGTCAAAATCTCTTGTGTTATGGTGTTTGTGCTTCTGTGGGTGAATGCATTATTTTCTATTTGGTTTGCATATGTGCTTACTGGTTTGTCTGCTAAACTGTTTTACCACTTTACTGTTAGTCTAGTAAAGTGTTTAAGTACATTGATTTTTGGCATACTAATTCACCCCCCCCTCTTAGTATTCATCAATTGGTATCAGAGCCAACCTTTCTATAAGTCTAACCACTTGGATTGAGATATGGGGGAATACACTATGAGGGAACTTACTCATTGGCTCACTCAGTCTGAGGAAGCCTATGATGATCTTATGGTCAAATATAAGGCCTCTTAGGCAAAAAGGAGAGAACATGCTGAAAAACTGATGGAGCTATCTGAAAATAGTTCTTCTGATGAAGTGGACATAGAAGCCCTGATTCAAGATGTAGAAAAGCTAAATGAATCCAATTCCAAACTGAGAAAAGAGTTGGAAGGACTGACTATTCGAATGTGCCAAGAGCTTGAGAATCGAAGGAAAGTTGAAGATTTGGTAAAAGACAAAGATGATGAAATCTCCAAACTGAAGCAAGAAATCAGTGCCTTATCTACTCAACTCCATGCGAGCAAAGTGGAAAAGGAAGACATGCAAGGAGAATTGAACATAGCCATCTTTGAGAATGCAAACTTGATGGAAACAAATGCTACTATTTCCAAAGAACTCTTTGAGTCAAAGGAAATACTTGCTAAGTTCAACAAGAGTACTATTAAGCTAGAGCAAAAGCTTGAATCTGCCAAACCTGTCAAGAATACTGATGGACTTGGTTATTCCAGTCACGAGGAAGGTGAGACCTCTAGTACAAATGTTGGAGCATCAAAGAAACAACCGACATCAAAGGATAAAGGTAAACAAAAGTTTAAACCTGTTTTCTTTAACTATCTTAAAGAAGGACATACTGCCAATGTGTGTAGGAGAAAAGCCTACAATAATTTTCCTTACTTTATAAACAATGTACCTAGATCCAATAAGTTCAATGGTAATTGTTATGCATGCAACAAGTTTGGGCATAGAGCATCTGAATGCAGGTCTGTTATGAACAACACTGGAAGATATCCTCAAAGGACTCAAGGGGTTGGTCCAGAACCTTTTGTGAACCAGAATCACAACCGGTTTAATGCCTTTAATCATCAGTCAAGAAGCAGTGGCTATCAAGTGGCAACTAGATGGAGAACAAACTGTTTGATCTATCATGGTCATGGTCACACAGTTGCAACATGCAGGAGGAAGAACGGTAACATGAATAATGGACCTTGGAGAGCACCTAGAATGGTCTGCTATCATTTCAACAAAATGGGTCACTTTGCCAGATTCTGCAGAACAAGAAAGAACATAACGGATGACATATCGATCACTCTGGAAGGAAAGATTGATATTGAAACTGTTCAAGCGGATATGAACAAAACCTAGAAAAAGAAACTAGCGGTGCTGTAAGAAGAACCAGTTTCTGCACCTAGTGTGGAAATCATGGAATCGACAAACTAAGCATCAGAAAAGCTTAGGGGGAGCAAATGATGAAATGTTTCGAACCCCCAGTTTATACTGGTAAAAGACCTTAACCGGTATGTGATACCTATCATTTGGAAGAAGACCAAAAGTGGTAACAGGCAAATTAGGGTTTACGCCCTAATGGTGGAGCATTTATTATGGTAGGTGAGGAATATGTTTAAAAGGAATTTTCAAATCATTTCTCACTATCATTTTTCGAGCGAAGAAGTTTTTCAAGTGTAGAGTGAAGAAAAAGTGATTTGTGTTGCGATTCAAAGAAATTTCAAAACCCTGAAGAAGATTCAGAAGAAAATATCAAACAGTCAAGAGAAGAACTCATAGCGATGATTCAGCAAACGGCAAAGTGTGAGGCAAAGTGGAATTTGCAAGCCCTAAATTCTCGATTTTCGAAAGGTATTTCTTGAGTTTTCTATTTTATCATGGCTTCCACATCTCATGATAGTTCTAGTGCAACTGTTGATTCTATGGACTTCATACCACAAAAGTTGAAATATAATGCCTTGTCTCAAGTACCGATTGGTGATATAGTAGAAGAAGGGATTTTTGATTACATAGATTGCAAAATCAAAGACCTAGGGTCTCTTGTGATCCATTCTTAGCTAGGTCTATTCTATGGGATGGATAAAAAGATCAAACTGGAGTATAGCATTTTGGAGAAGAAGAAACTTCATAATGCGGTTTACTTCCTATAGGATTTCACAGATGACCACATTCGAATCATTTTGAGCAGAGTTCATGGTGACAAGATGTATCTTGAGAGAACACATGATATCACACCGAAAGCGATTCATGCCATCACCAGTTTCTGCAATACAGGGGAAGTGCCAGCCCTAAGGAAGGTCAGCAAGACTGAAATGTCCAAGCTCACCGATTCAGTGAGCGACTCACGTGGCATGACCATCAACTTAATCAAAGATGATCTGGTCAAGTATGCCTACATGGTGATAGGCTACCAGACATTCTCTGCCAGTAGAATTAATTTTATCTCTGCTGCAGCGGTAAATGCCGCTTACAGGATGATCAAGAAGGATGCATCATTTGATCTGTGCATCTGTATGCAAAGACAGCTTATGTTGCATCTTAAGTCAATCAAATAGGACAATGCACTGAGATTCAAGTTTGGACAACTACTGGTAGGGTTATTCTTCTATTTCCAAGGTTATTTCCCAGGAGTTGGAGATATTTAGTGGTCTGTCGACCAACCGGTTACCAAGCAGATCAAAGAGAGCCTGCAAGTAGTTGGAACCGGTTACCCTGAAGTTCTGAACAAGTACTTTGATGAGTTCAGAAGAAAGATGAGACTAAGGATGAGGATATCCAGTGACATTGTCAAGAAATATGAAGAGGACATCTACTTTATCATCAAAGTGGATGAATGCTTAATGGAGGCTGTTGAGCTTAGGCAGGAAGAAGTAGAGCCTATCGGCTATGACGTAATATACGATATGCTGGACGGGTATGATTCTACCCTAATAGCCTCACCCCTTGATCCTAAGGCAAAGAGAAATGACACCTATTTGGAAAGGGTTGCACCAGTTGTAGAACCCTCTGAAAAGAAAGGAAAGGCAGTGCCTTCGACATCGGCACCGGTTACTGCAGCCAGTCCCAAAGTGACCAAGCGGTCACCTGCAAAGAAGAAACCGGAAGCAGCACCTGCCAAAGTATTCAAGAGGAAGAGGAAGACAAGGAATAATTCACCAGACTCAGAAGAAACTGTGTCTAAAGAAAAACCCAAGAAGACAAGACAAACAAAGAAAAAGACAAAGAATGAACCGACATCATCGGCACTGGTAAATATTGACATTTCTTCCTACAAACCTTTGACACATTGTCAAAGAACTATAAAGAATATTAGGAGAAAAGTGCTGAATGATTTGATTGATTGTTTTGATGATTTCAATGATGATGAAAAAGAAGTAGTTGAACAGGAAATCATTAGGTATTTATGTGTTAATGACCGGTCGCCTTCAGAAATTAGGTCTGAGACACCAGATTCTTTGTATATATCTTTAGACAATAAATGGCGCATTGCCATAGAAAAGGAATAGGAAATGAGGGAGAAAATATTTCCTCAGCATTTTCCTGATGTATCCAATTCAAAACTTTTCAAAGTTATAAATAAATACAAAGGCCTCTTCTTCATGAGAAGAAGAAGACTCCTGTTACTGGAAGGAAAGGGTCAAGAAGTGATCAAGGATACACATACTCATGCTCAAGAAGCCCTTAAGATGCATCAAGTGGCTGAAGCCAACAGAGAAGATGAGCGAGAACCAAAAACTGGTGAACCAGATGAGGTGTATGACAGTGAAGGAGAACTGGTCACAGAACAAATGGACCTCATTGATGTAGATGCCTTAGAAGGTGAAAATGTTACTCAAGATGCACCATCAGAAGCAATAGGACAGGAGAAGTAGGCAAAATAGGTAGAAAAGAAAAAGGAAGCAAAGGACAAAAAGGAAGAAGAAAAGAAGCAAGCGGAGGAGAAGAAAAAGAGGGATGAAGAGGAGAAGAGGAAGAATGAAGAGGAGAAGAGGAAAAAGGAAGAGGAGAAGGAGAAGAAGGATGAAGAGGAGAAGAGGAAAAAGGAAGAGGAGAAGAAGAAGAAGGATGAAGAGGAGAAGAGAAAGAAGGAAGAGGAAAAGAAGAAGGATGAAGAGGAGAAGAGGAAGAAGGAAGAGGAGAAGAAGAAGAATGAAGAAGAAAAGAAGCGAAAAGATAAAGAAAAGAGAAAGGAAGAGGAGAAGAAGCAGCATGAAGAGGAGCAAAAGAAAAAGGACGAAGAAGAAGAGAAGCAAAGGAAAGAAGAGAAAAGGAAAACAGAAGAAGAGGAAAAGAAAAAGATAGAAGAGGAAAAGTTAAGAGCTATAGAGAAAGAAGAAGCGACAAAAAGCACTCAGATGGAGACTCCAAAGGCAACCAGTAGTCAAGCCAAACTGGCTGACCTCACTAGTCCTATTGACCTCCAGTCTGCAAATGAAATGGAGCTGCTACAGAGCATTAAGGTTGCTCAAGAATGCCTTGAAGTGATAAGGAGGAAGAAGGAGCAAGATGTGATCCAAGCTGCGGTGGACACTCTTACTGGTTTGTTGCCCGACACAAACCTCCCCAATACTGATTCATCACTGGCACAATTGAAGCTCCTATGCACCGTAGTTGATGATCAAGTGTAGAGCCTAGAAGAGGTAGTAGAGGCAAATTCCAAGAAAGTGCATCAAAAGGCTCTCAACATTACCTTGGTGAAGAAGCTAAATGAGCTCCAGTTTGATCTGCAAAAAGCTCAAAAAGATAGAAGGAATGCTCTAGATGAGGGGAATCCACTACTGAGTAAGATTTGCCAACCCCATCTCTTCTGTGATGATGTGCTTGTATAGAAGCAAAAGCTACAAACTAACTTGCAGTTATACATGAGCACCTTCAAGCCACCATATGACTCTTTTACAACTTATGGGAAACCCGTTCACTGGTTTCATATCTAGTCTGCCAAAATAGAGTTGGAAATCAGCAACCAGACTCGAGATTTGTAGGAACTACAATTGGTTCTACTCCCACGCCTGCAAATACTTCAAAAATGTTATCTCAATCTATATGCCTTAATGGTGACTCAAGAGATGAGGACAATAGATGCCATGGAAGAACAGGTCTCCCAGATGCAGATAGAGAATGAAGTGGCTACCTCCTTACTTGAGTCCTGGTCCTTATCTATGAAACAATTTTTGCAGGACTTTAAATAAGTTTTTGATAAGTTTTATTCTTTATTGTCATAAACTCTTATTCTCTTAATACTAATGAAACAAGGGTTGGTCTGTAATATTTTGCTGTCATTGTTGGCAAAGGGGGAGAAGTATAAATTTTTTGAATGTTTTGATGTATACTTTCATGTTATTTCTATTAAGAAGTAGTATACATTGTATTTTCTGCAAAAGGGATAGTGTATATCCTTAGGGGGAGTAATTTTGATTATGGCATATTTTTGTTGTAAAACACTTAGATGTCAAAATTTTCCTAAGTGTTGCCATCAATGCCAAAGGGGGAGATTGTTGACATTTTTGATGTATTAATGTTGTGATTGTCATTGATGGACACACACTTGCATTGAGATCACTTTTATATGTATGAGTTATGCTCAACCGGCATTTGTTCCAACTGGTATGATGTATTATATTCTTTACACTATCGGTGTTTTGCAGAATGTGTTTACTGGTCTGAAGCGGTATGTTGACCCCAAGTGGTTCGAGGATCTCAAGTGGTACGAAGGATCAAAGCAGTAGAACACATATTTCCTAGTCTTCATTTTGTTCAAACCGGCAACCAGTATTTTGTATGAACCGGTAATACTCTATGATGAGTTACCAACCGATATTTTGTGATGAGTTACCATCCATTGATTGTTTGACAGTGCCAACACTTTAATGGTGCTTTTTGTGTCGTGTTACAGAATATGTCTAGATGTATTGAACCTAGGAAATTGTAATGTAATCCTATTGGACCGACATGAAATCAGATTCCTTTATAAGGACATCATGTCTAGGGTTTTAAGTTGTTGCTAGGGTTTAAGGTGGTTGACGATTTAGAGAGAGTGTGAATGTGTTGAAGATTGAAGTAATGCTGGAATCAATTAGGAATGAGCTATTAAAGATCTAACCAAGAAATTTGTGCTATTAGCTAGATCACTCACTTGTTGATTACTCACATCTTCGACAAGTCTAAAGCCCTTAACCAGGTAGGCCCAAAAGCCTTTTGTAAATCCTCTAACAAGATTGTTCACATCTATGGATCTAAAATCCTCTAGCAAGGTAGTCTTTAATCGGACTTATCTCCTAACAGAGATTGAGATTCCTAACAAGATCTGTTCTGGTAAAGAACATTGTATGACCTTAACCGGTCTGGTTCCTATTCTGCAAATAGTTACTTGTGAGTCTCATCTCACCGTGGTTTCTCCCATTTGGGTTTCCACATCAAAATCTCTTGTGTTATTGTGTTTGTGCTTCTGTGGGTGAATGCATTATTTTCTATTTGGTTTGCATATGTGCTAACCGGTTTGTCTGCTAAATTGTTTTACCGGTTTATTGTTAGTCTAGTAAAGTGTTTAAGTACATTGATTTTTGGCATACTAATTCACCCCCCCCTCTTAGTATTCATCAAAACCAGCCAATTGAGTGTCAATTACCAATAATATCCCACTTTGGCATTGATGACAACACTCACTTGAAAAATGGTCATGATTTCATCTACCGGTTTCATCCTGCCCTGCTCCCTCTGAGCTGAATATTCATTAATGCAAAATACTCCAAATCTCCATAACTCCATAACACCATAAATCCCCCTAATGTATACAACTCCTTTTATTCTTTTTCACATCTATACCACTCCCCCTTCAACATCAATGCCATAAAAAATTCTAAAAAGCGTGTCGAAAAAGAACTGTACATTGAATATCCCAAAATGTCTTACCGAAGCTTGACAAATTTCAAAATTTCCGGATAAGCCTTCTCTAGTAGCTGAAGATAAGTATCCCAACTTGTTTTGAATATGTTGGAAATAGATACAATTCCACTCAATATATATGCAAATGACTCTTTCTCATTTACCTCTCCCAGTGTGGGATTTCCCACCATATCCATTCATTATTTCTTATGTACACTGAGTGAATCCAATCGGGGACTCACCAAGCCTCTTAGACTTTTGGCTCTTATTATTTTGTCTCTTTCCTTCTCAAGTACATAAATTTGGTTCTCCAAAATCAAAATTTGACCATCAATGGATGTAGTCAATAAAATCAATCCGTCAAAAGAATTAGCTATATTTGCAATTTTCTCTTGATGTTCTTTTTATCTTTTTATCCACATTAGCTATAAGTATATCAGTGTTACAACATACCCTATATATTTGTACATTTCTTCAAGGAATTTTCTATTAGTTTCAACTTCTCATCAATCTTCTTCTTCTCAGATTCAATTACCTGATCAAATGCAGCTCTCTTAGCCTGAGTAAACCTCTCTAGTGCTTGTCGGTTTGAAATATGTTGTAAGGATTGAAAATTCTTTGAAATATGCTCAGTAATTAATTTAAGCTTTCCAAATGGGCTTTCTTCATTTTCAATCTTGCACTCCGGGACTAGTCTATGTAGAACAATGATTGATTGATCAATAATCCCTTTATATTTGGATCCCACCTTCATTTGTTTTTATGTTGCCATCATCATGAGTTCTATAGGACTCATCTCTATTATGTTTTTCTTTTCGACCTATGAGGTGTCAATTGACAACAATGATGGACCAACTACCGGTTCCCTATCGCATTAACCTTTCTTCTCTTATGAAGATTTATCCTTTATAACCTCCTTACTTGCATCGGTGGCTTTGCCACTTGGTGCAATTTGTGTAATTGTTGGTTCCTTTGTAGGAACTATAACCTCAACCTGTACATGTGTATCCAGAGGACTATTATCCTCAATATTAGTATCCTATACAACATTATCTTGTTCACTCTATGTATTAACCAGTATCTCAATATTTGTCTATATATCTGTATTTACCAGGGGCTCAATTTCCACTATCTTAATAAGTTTCAAAACTCAAGGTGAAGTACCCATAATCCCCTTTCCTTTTCCTTCAACCAGGGTATCTATAGTGTCTGTTTTGGTTTCTGGTGAATTAAAGAATCCCCTATTCTCTCCAAGAAATTTAACCCATGCTTTTTGAGTCTCCTTCATTATTTTGTTTGCTCTTCCTAGCATCAGACTAGTTATTCTATGGTTGTTATTAAAAAAAATTCTATCTTCCACCACAATTATCTTTTCCATTTCATTTGGAGCAATAGTAACACAAATAGATAATATCTCTTGAATTTTAATATATTTATCTTCTTGCATAGCTGACAATCTTCTAGCATCTAACATTTTATACAATTCAACCAATATTTGATTTTCTATTTCTATTAAGGCTTTCTTATAAATATCCAAGTATAATAAGACTACTTCCTCGACCTCTCGTTGTTCATCATCCCCTAAGTGTTCATAATAAAATTGAACATTCTTCAACATGCCATCTTTAGTGAATTCATCTACTAATTTTGCATAAGTTTTACGTGGTATGATAGTCACATTACCGGATTCAATTGCTAAGTCGATGTCACTCTTCTTCTTCCTCTTTGCAGTACCAGATACAATTGAAGGTGTAGCTTTTTGTGCTTGCTTTTGTGCTGGTATTTTGATTGTAACCTTCCTAACTAGTTTCTTCTTAGCTTCTACCATTGTTTCCTCTATTTTCTTTCTAACAATCCTCTTAAATGCTAATGGTGTGTCATCCTCAAATTCTGATTCTGCAGTAACAAGCTAAATATGTACTTCAAGACTCTTCCTTTTTCTACCTTTCTCTGAGACAACATCAATTAATGCTTTGATATCCTTTAAGACCTTCTCCACAAATTTGCTTGCTTTCCCTTCCTACTTCTCTCTTTTCTTCTGGTTGAACTTTGTTTCAACCTCTTGTGTTTTTTGTTGTGCAATACCATAGGGCTTCTCTACCTCATCAATAGGTGCATCAATCAACATTTTGGCGTAGGCATCAAGAATCTATGCATCCACCTCATAGCCCATTTATTCAATCCAAATCTTTCGGGGTTTAACTGCTTCCATAAGTGTTTTAACCTTCTTTACCTTGAAGCATATATAGGTTGAATATTTTTCTACAATTTGCTTAGGTACCCTTACCCTAGACCTCATATATTTCTAGAATTATTTGAAATATCTCCTTACCTTATCATATCTCTGACTTCCTAAGGCAACAATTGACTATTTCAATTGTCTCCCTACCAGGATGTCAAATTCCCATTGGCTCTTACCAAAACTAGGTGTATCATTCATGGAATATAACATCAAGCAAACTATCAAGTTGCCATACTGGAATGTACCCTTCTTTTCACCCTTAATCTTTCCTAGGTTTATTAACAACTCATCTAGCATCCAACTACATAGATCCAATTTTACATTCTCTCTCATTATATTGTATGTAGTCAAAATGCATGAATTGGAAACAGAATTTAGTCCGTTTGACTGAGTTACCTTATAACCAATGATCATGCTATCGAATCTAATGTCTATTTCGGTGATATTGCTCACTCTCATGGATCTCCTATCAAATGTTGCGCCAATGATCTTTTTCACAAAATCATTTAAGACCTTCTTGTATGGATGTTGCCCAACCAATGGTAAACCAGTGGTTGCCTAGATGGATTCCTTGGTTATTTTGTAAGGTTTGTTTAACCATATAAATTCCCCATGTACTCTACTAAAAACATATCTAATTATCTCATCTTCAAATTCTGGAATATCCGGAATGCCAGTAAACCCTAGGTCTTCAATATGCTTGAATGTCAGTTTGATCTTTCCAAATTCTCCCATCAGCTCACTCATATACATACCCTTAATTTAAAAAGTTTCCAAGTCCTCAATGTGACAGTGAATATATGCCCTAACATCTTCTACATAGATAACTTCCTCCAAAACGCGAGAAAATGCTCCAACCGAATCTTCTAGGGTAGCCACATATGGAAACCGCTTGAAAATTGGCCTAGGGTGATCCTTGACCTCTACTACAGTCGGGTTTGCAACAAAAATATGAATAGATGATGATCTCCCTTCCATATTTAAAGATAAATACCTTTCAATCACTCTCGGTGAAAACCTCCAACAAATTCTTCCAGACGCCAGAGAAATCGCTCAACAAGAAATGTGATTGCTCTGAATTTCCTTGGATCACTCTTAGTCTCTCTAAATCGCTCTAAAGTCGCTCTGAATGCAACATGCTCAATAATGAAGTCAATTCGACCTTTTAAAATTCGATAAAAACCCTAATCTTCCATTGACATAAATGATTGTTGGTGAAAGAAACTGGATCTTGCACATAACATATCCATGCCAAATAATCATCTCCAATATCTGGAACATCTTCCAGAACCTCTTCCTTGGGCATATGCAACATTTTCATCAATTTTGCCTACCCCTAAGGCACCTTCCTTAGTTACCGAATGAGCTACCTGCCAGTGCAAGACCAACCTCCTCTACCAGATAAGTAACTGGGACATTCCCATCTGATGATTGTTCTTCAGTCTTCCTAACCCATCTCTGAGGATGATATTGTTGGATCTCACTAACCTTCTCTTTTCCTTTCTCATTTGATCCTCCATTACCAACTGGTGGATTTATACTTCTACATAATTTTGTAATATGTCCAATCTCATTATATGCATAACATGTAACATTGTTCCTTTGAATTGCTTTGCTAAAACTGGTGAGATTGCTTGTCCTGCACTGATTAGCCATATGTCCAAATTTTCCACATGCATAGCATTTAACATTCAGTCTACAATCTTCTATTTTATGACCATACTTATTGCATTTGGAATATTTACCGAGAGCAAAATCAGGGCTCTGATTTGCTCTATTTCTACACTGCCTAGCCATGTGACCAAATCTATTGCAAATAAAACATCTACCATTGAATTTATAAGTATTAAATTTCCTTACTATTTCCTTATGGTTTTGATCATCATTTGCAGTACCAAAACTCTGTCCTTGCTCAAATCCAAGTCGACTGAAATCTCCAATCTGCCTTTGTCTCTTTAATAACTCATTTAGATGTGCTTATCTAATCTTGAATTTTTCTTTATAATCACTTGCAGTAGTTAGATATTCTCTCAAAATTATCATTTGTCTGTCAAGTTCTTGTTCATTACTCTGGGATTGTACTAAATCATTTCTCAACATATCATTCTCATGAACCAACCTACCACATTCTTCAAATTTGTTCTTTAGGGATACAACAAGATTTTCTTCCTTTTTCTTTATGTCCTCAATCTCCTTAGACATCCTCATAGTTATAATTTGCATTTCATTTTTCATAACCATGTTCTCTTCACTCAATTTTTGACATTGATCCTTAACTGCATCTTTCTCTTCATCGTCCTGACTTTGCAAAAGTTCCTTCCTCCTAGCTTGAACATATGATAGCCTCTCTTGTAGGACAAGAATGAATTCCTTGGTAGAATTCAATTCATCTTGTAGCTTTAAGGTCTTCAACCTTTCAACATCACAATCTTCAAGTGCCATCTCAAGTTGCTTCTCCAAAGCCATATCCATGGATTCTGGATTCAGGATCTTCCTCAAGCTGTTAAACTTCCTCTAAGGCACAAAGGCTCTGATACCAATTGTTAGAATCCAATAACACTGAGTGAGGGGGGGGTGAATCAGTGTTATACCAGAATGATTAATTTTAACCTTATTAAAACATGCATACACCAATCGGTATACCAGTACATACAAAATTGAAAGAGGTAAAGCAACTAATAAGCCAATCACATAAATGAGAACCATAACACACAAATTTATATGTGGAAAACCTCAAAGAGAAAAAACCATGGTGGGATTTGTGGCCCACAATATCAATCCACTATCCATATGAAGAGATATTGCCAAATATGAGGGGCCTGCACTTGCAGGAAGGCTTATAGCCTAGAGCACATTGCTCAATCACAAAAGGAGCCTCACTGACTACATAAAATTCTAGATTACAATCTAGAGAAGTGTGAACTTCTAAGATAGCATCTTCTATACCAGAAGACAGTTTTGTTTTAAGCTCTGTCTGTTCTGGTCTGAAACCCTAAACCCTTTACCGCAATAACCCTTACATGAATTTCCTCACATACATGATCTCTCTGATATATTTCGCATCCTATTATATTCACATATTCATAATCTCCTATCTCATGTCTATAATAAAAATGATCTATCAAACTGACTTATATACCCTATACAAATTATCATGCCTTATGTCAGCTTATAAAGAAATATACAATATCAAATTACATGTCGGCCAAATAACATAAATGCATAAATATTAAAACCAATTGTCAATGTTGGATCTAAGATATGTCGGCCTCCAATACCGATAACCTTTACTAAACCATGTCAGCCTACATTGTCGGTAACCAAAGAAACCCTTTTGTCTTGTCGGTGCCAGTGTCGGTGTAGTATCTGTGAAGTGCGTATCGGTACACCACTGAACCAAAACATGAAGCTGGAACACAATATCATGTTGCCATCAATGATAGCATAGTGAAACCAACCAATTGAGTGTCAATTGCCAACAAAATATTAATTATTTAATTAATTGCGACATTCTCCTTAGTTAAATAATCTTTATTATTTAATTAAATTCCATTTCCAATGTTTAAATAATTTAATCTAAATAATTTAAACTAATTAGTTATTCTTCTAATTCCCCAAATTAGAATTCCAATTAATTTGATTTCATTTTCACCAAATTTGAATTTCATATCATTTCAATTAATTTCATTTCTTCCAAATTAACATTTCACCAAATGTGAATTTTAGTTAATTTCATGTGCATTTCAGCATTCAAAAGTCCAAATTCAAATCCAAATTGAAAATGAAAATGAAATTCAATTTCAAAATCCTACAACACATGTTGAAATAAAACTAATTGATCAAATCAGTTGACTAATCAATTAACTCCTCAATCTCCCATTTTCATTCAAAACTAGCTTTTTATGACTAATCAATCAATCCGGTCTTCTAATCCATCTAATTAGTTATCTCACAATCAATTTAGTCAACTAACTAGTCTATTCAGTGTACTGGTTAATCAATTGAGTTCACTCTCCAATCAACTCTGTTAACATATCAATCTATTGAGTTCACTTATCAATCAATTTTAGTTATCTATCAATCAACACTTGACTTCAATTTCTCACCTCCTTTGTGTTGAAAATCTATAAATTCAATTTGTTTTCTCATTTTCAAGATAGATCATAGTCTTCAAAATTAGTTGCTAATCTATGCAGGAAATCAATGCAATACATGAGAGCCATTCAACAACAACTAAGGAGAAGAACAATGAAAGCTACAATAAAATTGATGGGGTTTTAAATTAGGATAATTATTTAATTCTTTCATTTATACATTTCATTTCATTGATTTGTGTTTGGAATTGATTTGATAGTTAAGGATCTTGTGATCTTCCTTATTCCCTATTTTAGTATTTATGACATTCAAGCATGGAAACAATTGGTGAACCTAACGTGAACGATCAAATCTAACCTTTAATTTATGTTTTGTTTGATTTTGCAGATCCGTACGAGCCCAAAAAAATGCAAGAGCTAAAAATAGGCTCAAATCAATTCAAAATCCTACAACACATGTTGAAATCAAACTAATTGATCAAATCAGTTGACTAATTAGTTAACTCCTCAATCTCCCATTTTCACTCAAAATTAGCTTTTTAAGACTAATCAATCAATTCAGTCGTCTAATCCATCTAATTAGTTATCTCTCAATCAATTTAGTCAACTGACTAGTCTATTTAGTTTATCGGTTAATCAATTGATTTCACTCACCAATCAACTTTGTTAATAGATCAATCTATTGAGTTCACTGATCAATCAATCCACACTTGAGTTCAAATTTTCACCTCCTTTGTGTTGAAAATCTATCAATTCAATCCCTTTTCTCATTTTCAAGCTAGATCACAGTCTTCAAAATAGTTGTTGATCTATGCAGGAAATCAGTGTAATACATGAGATCCATTCAACAACAACTAAGGAGAAGAACAATGGAAGATACAATGCAATTGAGGGGGTTTTCAATTAGGATAATTGTTTAATTCTTTCAGTTATGCATTTCATTTCATTGATTTGTTTTTGGAATCGAATTGATAGTTAAGGATCTTGTGATCGTCCTTATTCCCTATTTTAGCATTTATAACATTCAAGCATGGAAACACAACACACTAATGTAGGTGCTAACCTAAGTATGAGATTGTATAGCCCTAATTAAGGTGTGCAATTTATGATGCTACATTTAGCCCCCACTTTAGCGGTCATATGACACTATGTGCATATGGAAGCTAAAGGACAAAAAAAAAAATATTCATGAGAAAAATGATATGTCCATAAGATATCGAATGAAGCCCCTAGTGGTATCTACAGTACAATGTTAAGAACCACATCCTACAAAACCACATTGTTAATTGTAATCACAAAATCACCTAAATGCTTAATAAGAGTGATGAAATTCAGGGGTAGCTATATGCCCCCCCCCTACTTCGGCTTGCTAATTAGTGAGTTGAAATAGGGTAATGTGTTTACCACATCAAATTGTGAAGGAAAATTGATGACAAATGCTCACAACAAGGTTTGATACAAGATCAAACCAAGTCAAGGAAAATTTTGTAAGAAAGATAACTAAGTCACAATTCCAACACATCCAAGAGTGTGAGAATAAGAATCCTCTAACACAAGATGTGAAAGATTAAGTGCAAAATGCAGAACTAGGGTTTGGAAAAAGAATTACCTCCTAATAATTGCCAAGTGACAAGTATAAAGGTATCTTTTTTATGATAAAAGGAGGAAGAAATCATTATCCAAAGGCATCCACCTTCAATAATAGAGGCTATCTTTGATAAAAATAACATCTTTAAAAAGAAAAGAAGAAAAAGAAGAATACACACCTCCAATATTTAGGAAAAGGAGATTCTTAGTGAAGGATTGCACACTTTCACTAAGGAGAGATTGTCCATGAAAGACATACTATTTCAATCAGAGAATAGGTCCTAAATAAGGAACACACATATTTTATCAAATGAAAAATACAAACTCAACAAAAGAAAGGTGAATCATTGGAAGAAGAGATAGAAGATTAAATATCACCCTTACCCCCCAAGCTTAGAGGTAAGGACATCAAAGAGGGATCATTTATAAAAGAAACACTCTTCTAAATGAAGGAAAGAGATCCTCATCATGGATAAGAATGTCCACCATATAGAAGGACTCATTATAAAAGATACCACTCAATGAAGAAAAGGATAGATGTCCAACACTAAGGAAGAGGTGCCAATTGAAGATATGTACTTAAGATCCTTATTAGGGATAGTTGTTAAAATAAGAGGAAGGAGATCCCTAACAAGGATATACACCTCCACAATCAATAAGAGATCCTTATAGAAGACACTACTTCACAAAGGGGAAATTTTAATCTTAAGTAGGGAGAGGTGTTTGAAATCATTCTTGTGCCCATACATAGAGAAAAGAGATGGGACAAAAATAGTCTATTATGTTGCTTCCAAAGTATGATTGCACGTGAAATTGTACTATGATGAATGGCAATGAACCCCCAATAGGTAGGCTACCAATGTCACATAGTGAAGAGAAACATAATATCCACTAATATTATTTAAACATATGATATACTGGATAAAGGATTTGAATACAACATGTTAAATTCTCTACAATCAATGAGAGAAAAAACATGTATAAGATGATAAGTATTGAATTTTCTTGATCAAGAAAGTAGTTTCTAGGAGAAGAATAGGTCTCTAAGTCACATTCCTCTTGCACACAAATTTACTCATACATAAAATAAACCTTAGGAGAGGGACGATTATAATTCATTGGGGCCTCCTTATTATAAGAGAGGGTATGAATAAAAGAAAACATATCATAAATAGGGTTGTCAATCTCATGGGGAGATTCATAAAGGGACTTGTCAATCACCATAATTTCATTATGAGTGGGATAAATATTGAGAGATGTAGAGGATGATCTAATTGATATGAAGTAATCATCACTACTAAATATACCATTCACATTGAGAGATGGTTCTTTATATTCTTTGGTGGGCTATTAAGGATTATATCCAAGTCCAAATGAAGTTTCACGTATGGTATTTTCTAAAGGAACTTTAATCCCTTGTTCATTTACACCACAACCATTGCAATTATATCCACTCTTAGCTAAGATGTGAAAAACCAAACCATAAAGAGATGCTAGATGAGAAAGAGATGGTGAGGCCTCATGGGTCTCAATGTCATAATTAAGTGAATAAATAGAATATTTTGAAGAATTGTTTGAATTAGAAGCAGCCACAAAATTCTTACTAAGTTGTTTAGATAAAGTGGGTTTCTTTTTAGATTTATCCATGTCTTTCTCCTTTTTAGTATTAGGTTCTATTGGAGGGACTTTATACTTTCCTATAAAATAAGGTGTAAAGTCTAAAGACCCCTAATCATCACCAAAGAAAACTTCTTCTTTGAAGAAGTATCTTCGGGAGAAGATGGTGATTCAGTTTGAGTGGAAGAAGAATCAAGAGTACTTGAAGAAGTAGGTGTTCTTGAAGAATAATTAGTAGTAAAAGAATATTTATAAGATGGGGTTTGCAAAAAAGATTGTAAATTGGTATCATAAAAAAAAGTATACATCTTAATGTTGTAAATGAATTTGATGCTATGATGAAGAGTAGAAGGGACAACTCGCATACAATGAAGCCATGGTCTTCCTAAGATAAGATTGTAAGTAATTTTATTGGGCATGATGTGCATAGGCGTAGGTAAAATAATAGATCCTACCTTAATAGGAAAGGTTATAGGACCTAAATATTGTTTAGAAACATTATTAAAGCCATGGATAGTAAGAGAATCAGGTTGAATAAGAGAGGGATCCACTTTTATCTTATGCAATAAATCGATGCTACAAATATTAAGGCCAAAGCCATTGTCAACGAGGGTTCTTCTTATAACATTACCATTGATAAGGAAAACAATCATAAGAGGATCATATTGGTGTTGAATCTCATGGGAGTGTAACTCATCTTGTGTATACACAATTTGAGCTTTAGGTTTTGTCATGGAGTCAATCAAAGAAGCCACATTATTAGGTGTCACTTTAGGTGGGACATCTAAGTTCTTTAAAGAATATTGTAACATTATATGATGTGTGGATGAATTTTGAATCAAATCCCAAAGGGATATATTGTTGGGAGTAAATTTAAATTGTTCAATAAGATCATACCATTTACCAAGGGTTTGTGAGATATGAGGTGTTGGTGGAAGAATAGTTTGAGAAGTAGGAAGTGAAGAAGGAATAACCGGAGGAGGATTAGGTTTCCTATCATTTCACATATTATATGTGTGGCAACTGAATTATATCTCTGTCAAGTAATTTGTTTAGCATACTTATAAGGAATCTTAGTGGGATATCCTCCTTGCACAGTAATAACTAGTTTGTTAGGAGTGCAAAAGGCATCATTACTATAACCACCTTGAACCACAAAGAAAGGCTTGTTAAGAGGTTGAGAATCTGGAAAAGGACTAGCACCTTGAAATATGAAGAGGGGTATTTTAAGTGTTTGCTAACCATTAACTTGTATTATATTGATCGAAGATGGTTTGGGAACATGTAAGGAAGGTTTAGTAGAGCTTAAATCATTTTGTGGTTCATAATGAGTATTATCAACCGTAAACATTTCTTCATAAGTTGGATTTTCTTTGGATTGAATGAAAGGGACATCCTCATAGAGGGGATTGTTAATGATAGTGAGCCCTTTTAACCTAAGAGAATTATCTTTTTATAAAGTATCATTACAAGGGGTATGCATTTTAGGAGAAGGATCAATATCATTTATATGATAAAAATATTATTGAAAGAAGTTTTGATAGTCTCTTCTTGCACCAAAATATTTTCATAGATAAGATCAATTTTGGGAGAGGGAATACCATTAGTCATTAATGCTTCATCCCTCGAAGGAAGGTTATTGAAAGAAGGTGTAGTGTTACTAGGAAAGGTAGCCATCATATCATCCTCTATCACCAAAGGTTCCACATGAGGGAGATACTCTCTAGGAGAAGGATCAACATTAATCTTTAAAGCTTCATCCTTGAGAGGGAGATCTTTGAAAGAAATATTAACAATCACTTCTTGAACTAGTGTACCCTCATGGGTAGAGAAAAGTTTGGGAGAGAGAATAGCACTATGTATTAATGTTTCATCCTTAGAGGGAAGATTATTGAAATGAATTGAAGGTGAGGTGTTATCAAGGGAATTTTTAATCATATCACCCTCTTTTACCATAAATCATCTTCCTCGACCAATGTACTCTTAGGGAGGGACATAGTGAGAGAGTAATCAACATCATTCTCCAATGGTTCATCCCAAAGAGGGAGATCATTTAGAGAAGTGTTAAAATATCTTCTTGCACTATGATGTCCTCATGGAAAGGGACAATTTTGGAAGAGGGAATAGTACTATTTATTAATGCTTCATCTGTAGAAGAGAGAGCATCAATACATGTGTTACTAAACTCATCCTCTTGCCTCAAAATATCCTTAGTAGGATATTTAAGATAGGGGTGAAGAGTCATAAGAAGGTATAAGAAACTATCATGATACAAAGACAATCTGGTCGAAGGCCGATGTATCATCCTAGAATTGACCCAAAAAAAAGTTTTGGCATGAAAAAGATTTAAAAATGTATAGGTTTTTTTTTAACAAAATGAAATGAAATAAACAATGCAATTAAATAAAGTAAACTAAATTTGTAAGCAATGAATCAATTATGCAATTAACTAAGTGCAATTATATGAACTAACCAATACAATTAATGAGAATTCATAAGCTATATGTTTTAAGAAATGATTACAAAATGGATGTTTAATGCATAAAAATCAGATCTAAGATGAAAATTAGAAGTAAGCATAGGATATGTCAGGTTCACCAAAATGAAGCAAAATGTGATGGGTGAAAATGGAATCGGCTAAGCTAAGACCTAATCCCACTCTCGCTCACACATTGGAATATGAAAGAGCCTAAGGAGATGATTTACTTTGAATTCCTCTTGTAAAAGAGAGTTAAAGAATGTCATTAGAGTTTCTATTCCTTTGCTTCTATGAGGGGAAATAACCCAAATGTAAACAAGTAATGAAAAAATCTAGGGAAATGAATGAAAATGACTATATAAATTGCAATAACATAGAGATATAGAACTAAAACTGAGGTACAGATTACAAAACAAGTAATTAATTTTGATGTGCACCTATCACTTAAAAATGAGATTGATTAAGCCAGACTGAGGCATTGGGTGCATTGGTCCCTATTAATGTATTGATTTGAACATCTGGAATCTGCAAATGGAAGTCTTGAGAAGCCAAATTACCAAAATCTATTGGAAAATGTAGAGGACTGGGTGTTGGGCTCATTGGTCCAGGACCAACGCATTGGGCACCCCGGTCCTAGGGATCTGGGGCCTTCTTTTGGATCCGATTCTATGTCCGTGAGTCCTAGTTTTTCGAAAGATCGCAACTCTATCAGATTTATTTACTTGCACTTGCAAGTTGGGAAAAGGTGTGTGGGTGGCTATATAGGGTTTTTCCTTAGTCAAATCCCTTTTTTGGTGATTTCTCCATCCAAAAATGTCCAATAAAGTTTTAAAAAGTGTGTGTCCTAAAATTTTATGTGTTTGTAAGATTCCCATGAGCTAGAATGCAAAACTAGAGTTATACCCCATGCTTGGAGTAAAAACCCTAAATGAACATAGGGTAAGTGCTTCAAACAAAAAATACAATATGGATCTAAATAAATGATTTAAATATAAAAGCAAGTGATGTGAAAATCATATAGAGATATTAAAATAACATGAAACTATACAAAACCCTAAGGGAGATGTACAAGCCAATCAATAGTCGACGATCTCCTTATTATTATTCTTCAATATATCCTAAGCTTACATGATTGATGAAAAAGTTTGATGAAGACTTGATTGATGATGAATTTTCTGATTGAAGACTTCACATAAAACCTTCACTTTCACTTCATAAGAGTTTCCTTCAATTTCTTGTAGATGGATCCTTCAAATCAGGAAAAGAAAGGTTATATATATGAAACCTTACATTTTTTTATCATAGGTCAACCTAAAATTAACACAATTTCACATAAAGTATAGAATTTAAACATTATAATACCACCAAAGCATTATCCCAAAATTCGGGGAGGAAAAGTCGGGACCAGGGAGAATTACCATGGTCCAGACGACTTTTTTTCCAATTTTTAAGGGATGCAAGGTATTATGATTAAAAAGTTAATCCTAGCTTGGTGCGATAATCCAAGGTGTTTAGATATGCAAAATCAGGCCTTGAAGGTCAAAATAGGACCATATCATGGTTTAATTGGTTAATTAATTAAAGAAGATAAAATTAAAAGGGGCACACTTAGTGTGAAGGGACCAATTTTATAATGTGTAGAATGATGAGAGAGGACATTAGATTTAATTAAATTAATAATTAAATTCTTAAAAGAATCTTGAAAATACAAAATACAACACACTAAGGTGGGTGTTAACCTAAGCATGAAATTGTACAACCCTAATTAAGGGTGTACAATTTACGATGCTACAGAAAGTAAAACCTCCTTCTTTAAAAGAAATATTATTCTCAAATGAATTCAAAAAATATCAAAAGCGAGAAATTTAATAAGAAGTGAATTGAAAATCTACTCTAACAAACAATGAAAACTATAATTCACCTCAAGAAATTGAAAGGTTAACTTAAATATTTCAAACCAATGTTGTATTAAATAGGAATTCCACAACTAATATCAACACAATTGCCATCATCCAAGGTAAATATGCAAATTGTGTGCATGAAAATAAAAGTGTAGATCTAACTAGCTTATCCAATTTTTTGCTAAAGAAAATCCATGTAAGTCAATGCCTGATGACTAAATAAACTCAATTGTACAAAAGAAACTATCTAATATTTGATAAAAATCTAAAAATTCTACAATTTTTAGTAGATTAACACATGGAATCATGTATGTTATCCATCTATAACGTGAGAAAATAAGTTCTCAACCTGTAATGTACATACTCAAATTATTCATATATAATTTACATTGAACATGTTGCTAGGGCTTGAGCATGAAGAACCTGGCATGTAAAAATTCTAACTACACCTAAAAGTTAACCAATCTATTGTCTAAATAAACCGTATGTGAGTCCAAAATTATTTCCAACTCATGCAAGAGGTGGCATATAATTTGTAAAGAGTAGAAAAATAAAAAATTGGCCCTAAAAATAGTGGTTGTAATTCTAGTTTGCATGGTGATACTTTTGGTTCACTTTCTCAATTGTAGTTACTTTCCAACAAGGTGTATTTTATAAATAGACCAAAATGGACTTGGATCTTGATATCGACCTTGGAGGTGTGGGAAAAAAAATAAATATGCCAAAACTTACCCTCAAATTGATGTTCTTTATGTGAGCCCATGAGCTAGCATGTGGATCCCATTTAGTCATTCTAACAATATTCAAAGTCTTAAATTTGATTATGCCCTTTGTAAAAAATTTAAAATACTTAGCACAATATAAAATTTTCATCCAACACATGAGCATTCAACTCACAAATTAGCAACTACATCTCAAAACACCTCAATGAAGGTATTAGCAATTCCATTCAAATCCTCCAAGTTTGGAGTCTTTCTATACCTGAACTTAAAGATCTAATAATTCAGGAAAGTATTTATAACTTCTTATTCATTCCCTTAAACCTAAGAAATTTTGACTATATATTTATTAACTCGACCTTTCTTAGTGTCATTTGGTCAATTCTTTCTTTAGTTCATTGTTTGTGTAAACTATCCTTGAATTCTATCACAATGGCTATAGCTTAATGTATCTTGACCCATGTTTCCCACAACAACCATGTGAGTGCCTCAATCAATTCCTCTATTCTCTTCAAAAATTTGGTTATCATATGATGATTTTGCATTATTTTATCCTTTGAGTTCTTAAATGTGGATAAAATTATCTTGATGGCATTTAACCATTCTCTAGGTTTATCCTTATTCACTTTATCCACTATAGAAACTTGAAGAAATTCATCTTCATTAGTAGTCTCTATTAGTTCCTAAATGGGGATGTATTCTTACCACATAAGAATAATCTATTTGATACCCATATGACCATCCATCCCCAATGACATGTATTATAGAGAAATCAATTTATTAGTAATTGAATTGTAAATTTTAATAGCTCTATTATTATTTTTTCTCCCAAAAATTCAATATCTTTTCTCCATTACATGGCAACTATCAAAAAGCCATTTTTGTCCCAAACTATTTCTTCTTGAGACAATTTCACTTGTAGGCTCATGGTAGGAGTGACTAAATCCATTAGCTCTACAAGATTGTTGATATACATTTTGAGCTAGCTCACGTATGCTAGGCACCCTAGACCTAGAGGGGTTTTCATTAGCTAAAACATTGAATTCTAGATCAAGATACTTTGTAGATCATCCCCTTAAAACTTTAGCCAAAAAAATTCTATTCAAAAGTGAAAATTGACATAGACCAAGAGTTTTCACATGTTCAAAATATACAACTATATATCTCATTATGGTCTCTAGAACTTTGCAACTTTTCATTGTTGGATCTAAAACCTATACACAAAAAAGAGGGAGAAATATTGTGTTGCATAGGAGTTTTCCTAAGGAAATTACTGAATAGGAATTATCCTCTATTACAAAAATGATTATTAATATGATTTCCGGTCTGGAGGAGTTCAAGATTTTGCACGTTTTCCAGGAAGGAAATAAACTGACGGATTATGTTGCCAACCTGGATGTTGAAAACGTGGCAGTTAGATGGTGGAGACGAAGGGAAACCTTCCGGAAAATTCTGTGTGACCTGGCAAGAAATGATGCCGATATCTTCGGCCTTACAAATGAATTTAATGCTGAGAGATTATGATGGGATGGGAGCTGTTGGGAAGGTATTTTAAATTATTACCACTTTGAGAAACTCTACAAACTTCAGCTCGCCCTGTTTCTAGTTTATCTTTTTTTGGTTTTGCTCCTGGTTTGCAGTTGTCTGGATTGCCTGTGTAACAAAATGGGTGGTGACAAGAATAGGCATGAACCCATTGCCTATGATAAGTGGTGGGAGATTAAGGAGGTATGGGAGGCAATATCTGACAGTGGGAAAGTTCCCTATTTGGAGAGATTACTTGGTAACTCTCCCTTGGTTACTGAAAGCTTTGTTAAAGGGTGGAAAAAGGGTGTGTTGGCTATTTTTGGGGCAGAATTTCATGTTGACGAAACCATGGTTACCACTGCTACTGGAATTTCTACTGAGGGCAAGAAATTTTTTAGAGAGAGGAAGTCTAGTGAGGAGGCTATCATTACATTTATTGACAAGGAAAAGGAATGAAAGAGGGTGACTAAAATGATGGAAGGTGGGTACAACAGGAAATACTTAAATTCCCTCTGGGCTAACATGGAAGAATTCATTATGAGGTATATAACTCTTGATGGCAGATTTGCTAATATTTTCTCATATCATTTTACAATTTTAAACCATTTTAGGCATGGTAAAAATATCTCCATCCCTTTCTCCTTGGTTTCATCCCTGGAAAATAGTTTAGCCAAACATGCTGAGAACTAGGATAATCTGGTGCTTCATGAGGGGCTTATCATGTTAATAATTGAGTATGCCAAAGCTCATGAAGTGAAACCTTGCCCCATGGATAAAACCCACATTTATTCCTCTAACCCTGAGGTGCAGTTAGTTTCTGATACAAAGATGGATGAGGAGGACAATGTCACTGTCCTTGATTGGCATGATATCAAGGATTCAGAGGACCCTGAGTATAGACCAAAGAAAGAAGCGGATCCTATGGTGACCCCTAGAAGTAACAACAGTAGGAAAAACAATCCTCCAAGGTGGGCGACAAGCAAGTTTAAGTCCATCAGAAGGAAAATGCAAGACTTGGAGCCACACATCAACAAGAAAGCAAAATTGACCAAGTTAAGTGGATCCAAAGACAAGGACCATGAGACTATGTTAGACATCCCCATCAATGTGGATAACAAGGAACAAGGGAGCATGAATAAAGAACATGAAGGTGGTCAAAAGGGGAGAGGGTGCTGGAAGACCTGATTTTGGAGGTCACTAAGGGCCAAGAGAGTTGTTGGAAGTGGGTTGATCAGGAAATTGGAACCCTGAAAGATGAGATTAAGGGTATTATTGACACTTTCACGGATTCCCTTGGGCCTAGTAAAACTAAGAAGCTCATGAGCATGACTTAGAAGTTGTCTCATGATGTCGAAACTATGAAGATCAGCCATGAGTGTAGAATTGATAAGTTGGAAGAGTATGTGGATGAAATCAAAGATATCCTGAATAATCTGGTGTTAATTAGTAGGGAGGCGATGAGTAATAGTGCTGAGGGTTTAATAAAAATCAATGCCATGATTGTAGACTATAGAACCAGACCCATAGCCAGTGATCTTCCCTTGGGGGAAAAACAAAAAAAGAATGCTTTGGAGGGTGGCAAGATTGTTGCTCGAGGGAAGACTATCTTGGGTTCCTATACTAGGACCAAGAACCGGAGCTAAGACCAGGGTACCTCCAGATTCATCATGGAGGATATGGAGAAAATCAACAAGAAGATTATTCAAAAGAATTTTGAACTGGTGCATTCTCTCAATTGAGTGTGTTCTCTTGTTAAATGGGGATTTTCATGTTGTTTCTGGCTTTGGGTCTGTGTGGGGTTTGTCTCTTGTTTCGCTTCTATTTAATGTCTATTTGGTTGTTGGCCTTGGTTCGTAAAACTTTGGGTTTCGGGTCCCTTTAAAACCTGTTTATCTTTATCAAAAACAATGATGATTAAGATAAATCTTAACCATGCTAGGCTAGAAGATAAAAACCTTAAAAAATGCTAAATTGAAATGATATTACCTTAAGATTGATGATGATATTGATTCAAATCTCTTTGGATAAGACCTTCAAGGGTTAATTCAATAACATGACATGATAGGAAATAAAAGGGTCAATCATGAAAGTACACTTGCATGTAGGTTTCTATAGATTTTTGCTCCATAATGATCAAACTTGAAGCCACTTTCTCATAATATTTGCTCAAATAAAAGTGCTTGATAGTATTAGGACACTTAGGTTCAAAATGAAGTAGAAAATATTTTTTTTTATACAGGGATCCCAAGGTATTTCCTATTTTAGGCTGACTTGCAACAATCATATCAAAATATCAAGATCAAATAACAAATGACAACAACTAACAATCTAACATGCTCGAGTTTGGGCCCATGTTGGAGTTACCATGGTGGTAGGCACCCTAGTCCACCTAGAAAATTAGTAAAGAAGAATCAATGCATAGTGCATAGGACTAGGTGCATATGACTAGTATATAGGATATACTCACCACATAAGCATATGATGATTCTTTGGTTATGACAAGGCTAGAAATAGGCTTGAAATGAACTATGATAGCACACACTAAAGAAATGACCTAATAAAAGAGTGTGAGATTGTAAAGGGATTACAATTTATGACACCATTTAGCCCAAACTTTTGTGAGAGTACAAACTCACACTCATAATCATGGTAAAGTAGAAAGAAAGTTTGAGAGAAAGAGAGAGAGATCAATTGAGATCAAGAATGACTAGAGATAAGAAATCACTAAGTTTGGAGAACAAGACCCCAAAATTGGGATCTTAACTCACACAACAACATCCTAGGAAAGAAACCAAAAAAAAAAAGAGAAAACAAAGCAAAACAAAACAAAAAAGGAAAACAAAGGAACACAAAAAGGGTTAGTACTAAAAACAAAAAGGTCCAAGTCAATTATTTGAAAACACCTAAATAATCAAAATATATTAAATGCTAATACCATTCTTAAAATGTTATTGCAAGAGCATAAACAATCTTATAGAAAAAGAAAGAGAATACACCAATTGATGAGATGAGAAACCTTGATCCAACAACTAGCAAGGTATGTTATTTTATGGGTTCACGGGAAAGAGAGAGGCATGGATTCTACAAGCCAAAAAGGTATGTTTATGTTACAACTTGTGATCTATGTTAGGGAAAGGAGAGTTAAATAGAAAAGTTCATTATGCTAGTTGACTCATACTACAGTAGATTACAAAGCAAAATATTTTCTTGATGGATAATTTTAAAGTGCAACTACAAAATGGGTGTTGCAGCATGTACCAAACATAAATATTAAAAAACAAACCTTTGTTTGTTAGGTAATTTAAAAAAAAGTGACTATAAAATGGATATTGCAATGTGCACCAAAAATAAAGATTACAATATAAGACCTCTTTTTACAAGGTAATCTTAAAATGCAACAACAAAATGGGTTCTCTAGTATGGACCGAAACAAATATTACAAAATAAAACCTTTATTTGATAGATAATATGAAAAATGTAATTGTAGAATAGATGTTGTAGCATGTACCAAACTCAAAGAAAAAGGAGGCCTCATAACATTCCTTATTTTCCAATGGAATCTATGTCTCTTTTTCATGGATCACCTAGCATAACATAGGTTGCTAGCCAATAGAAACCATGATGCAATCATGAATCACTCAACATAATACACCTTGTTGGGTAGTGGAATTTATGATTCAAGATTTCCCATGAACCCATAGGATAACATAACTTGCTATTTATTGGATCATGTATTCTTGTACCAACAATCATTGTATGCTCTCATCTCTTTATAAAAGTTCACTTGTTCTCTTGTAGTAACAAGCCAAGAATGATATTAGCGATTGAGACATTTTTGACATTGGGGTCTCTTCAACTAGTTAACTTGGAACCTTTTTATTTTCTTTAGTACTAGCATTGTGTGCTTTGTGTATATTTGAAGGTTTTTTCTATGGATTTATAGGATCTATTCTTGGGGGTTTAAACATCCCTGAAACTTATTTTCATGATTTCCCTAGCTTGAATTTGTCTCAAGTTCTCTAACTCTTCATCTCTACTTTACCATAAGTACAAGCATAAGTTCATACTCCTATTAAAGTGGGGTCTAAATCTAGTGTCATAAACTGGTACTTCTTAGAATTTCACTCTAATTTTTGGGCCCCTTCTTCAGTGTGCCTCCTTCATGGTTTTTTGAGCTTATTTTGGTCTTATCTTATCCAAACTATCATCATATTCTCATGAGGTGACCTAGACCTATGTCTTGAGCCAATGCACTCTACAACCAAATTTAGTTTTCCCTTTTTTGAGTGGACTATGGTGCCCAATGCCATAGTCCTAGGGGATTAGGATGCAAATTTAAATGTGTCAAAGTATCAAATTCGACCATTTGTGATTTGATCCCAATATTTTTCTATGAGTCTTGGAAGTTAGCCTAAGTGTGAAAATAACTTGAGAAGCCTATATAAAGGCATCATATCTAATTCAATTAATTATCTTATCATAATCTAGAATTTCTATTTCAATTCCTAATTCCTTTATTCAAGAGTCGAATTGAGTACAAGGAGAATCATACTAAAACTTATATTCAAGTATGTTTTCATGATGGATTTTGCTATGATTTGCTATGTTATTGCATTGATAATTGGAGGACTTATGTAAAGATCATTACATCACGACCATTATCAATTGAAAGATATAATCTGGTCAGTTTCATATTTAAAGTTTTAACTAAGGCAAACACCTATAGATCTAGGGTTCTTATCATATTGGTTTGGTATTCTATAGATAAGATTTCAATGATAGGCTCCTCTCAACATCCCATTTCTAGATCTATACTTTTGAGTTGACTTTTAGTTATGTATCTTTCTGGTTATACTAAATATTGTCAATTTTACATCATTTTACCTAGTTATTACACATTCACATCAAATCATATCAAATCAAAAAGAGGAAACACCATACATAATATCCAGCCCTCCTTCGAGACATACTTTAGATCTTGGTGGATATTCCCCCTAATGAAATGATATTGATTTAGGATATTAGTGCTGGTGTAAATTATGTCTCATAATTACACTTTACTTAAGCTGACTTAGGTTTATGCATTCATTTTAGTGTGCATGTGAAACACTTAGGGAAGTATGCATCTAGGGAGCATGGTTGTAGGAAAAATTCCACCTTTTGATATCTTGTTGTCACATTCTACCTTCGATTGGTGATCCACCTTTAGTGGAATATTCTATTATTTTTCCTACCTACCCCTACCTACCCTTGTATCTCATTGGGCCACATACCATGGTTGTGTGCTCTCATTTCTATATGGCCTTGCCTTTATAAGAAGGCTCATCTTCATTGTATGGTTTATCCACTTGATCATTTTTTGCATCTTGATGAGAATATTTATCTCTGTTATATTGTCCTATTCATTAGAATCTAGATCTTGGTTATTATTGGTAAATTATTACATGGTATCAAAGCCATTGGGGCTCCACTGGGTAGTCATTTTGGAGAGTTCTTGTTGCATTTGAGATTAAGATCTAAGGAGAAGCATAAATTGGGAGCATCCTATGCTAAATAAAACATCACCATTGAGTACAAGAGGTTGTTTCCATAAATTTTGATTATAAATTTTCTTATATTGGGAAAAAGTGATTTTTGGGGCATCAAGAACTTTTTTTACCATCTTGGTAGTACTGTACAAATTTTTAAATATATATATATATATATATATATATATTCTATGAATTTTCTTTTAAAAATTCCAAAAAAATATGTTTTTTTTTTGGGGGGGGGACCCATAACTTTTGACCTCGCACCTTCTACCATGTGGCTTTCCTTTATTTATACCACCCAAAGCTTCTCATGGTTCTACTACCTGCCATCTCCTGTGGTTCTCCAATCCCTCGTGGGTGACTAGGCTCACTGCTCCATATCGCCTTCCTTCGTTGCTTGGTTTCAGCTCCACCTCTATTATGCTAGGACTTTGCACCATCACCCGACCTCCTCTATGACCTCCACAACTACCCTATACTCTGCACAGGTGATCTCCTCCTCTGCCACTAGTGGCGTCTAGCTTCTTGGACCAACTACTTTCTACAAGCCACCACATGGCCTTCAGTGACTCACCCACGATGATGCCATGTGACATATTTTGGTTCACATGACAACGCTACGTGCCTTCACCTCATTCACCACCAAATTCCAATTAGCAGCTACAAGGATTCCATACAAACTGACACATAAGCATCAAACAACACGTACAAACCTATCACTGCCTGACACGTGTCCAATCTGTATTGCCACGTGTTAGTCTAGACTTCAAGCCATGTCAGTACATCCATATGACTATACACTACATCAATTGCCATGTCAGCACCCAGTTAGCCTAACATGTCAGATTTTTATACGGTCTAGTCATCATTCCATACAGTGCCATGTCATATCCGAATTGCATAGTTAGCACCATGTGTGACTTGTCTGTACTACCATGTCAGCAGTTCATATAGTACGGACTGCCATGCAGACAAAAAGGATTTTTCCATGATGGCCATATGGTTGTCAAATTTAATATCATGAAATGTTGATGTTAGCAGTGCATCAACATACTTTTTGAAATTTGACCCCTCACCATTTGAGTTTTCATTTTTACAGTATAAATTTGAAGGCTCATAACTTGGTCATTTTGAGGCCTTTTTCAGTGTAATTGTTTTTGTTTGGCTTAATTTTTCGTGCTCTCTACAATGGTGTAGTTAGTTTCTAATTTTGGTGGACATAACTTTTAGAATTTTTAGATTTTGACAATTGTACCTATCTAATCCTCAATTCTCTAACTTCTCAGGAACCATTCAGGCTCATTCAACCTCCTTTACAGGTGCCATGTTTTGAATGTTCATGATTTTTTATCCACTTTCACATTGTTCTATCAATTTTTCACCATTTGAGTAGATATTTTTGTTTCAAAACTTGGTCTATTTTTGGCCTATTTTGTACTTGAAATTTTCTTGGATCTCAACTTAAATCTTGTGCATTATTGAATTGAGTCTTCTATAGCCTATTTGGGGTAATGTAGTACCCCTACCGTAATCGATCTCTAACCTTGGTTTAATCTTGATTAGATTATCTTAATATAATGTTAAAGTCAGATGTTTGATTTAATGCATAGCTGTGGATGTGGTTTTCACACTAGTGGTATGCAAGTTGTTTGTGTACCTATCTCGTGGTATTAATATTGAGCTAACGCTTTCATTAAGTTATTATATATGTATGCATGTATGAATCTTGGTTGCAGGAGATTTCAGGTACAACGTCGCATGAGTGCGAGGTTCGTCTTCACCTAGATGTGCAGGTTTGAGTGTACCTTTTTATCCCTAGAGTTGGATTAGGCAGTTGTAAGACCCTAGTTGACCTTCGTCGTGCTCCAGTGAGCATCGCCAGTCGTCGTCGGTAATCCCCTTCTTGTTTGGGTTTACGAGTCGTCTGTTTGGTTGACTTTCTCATTTTGCGTGCCTGGTGTGTTTGGTTAATTGATTAATTAGTCCTTAGTAATTATTTTGATTATTTATGCGTTTGTGCATTGAAGATTAATGGGCTAGATTAATCGGGTTTTCGTTATGCGATTTTCGTTGTTATTGGATTGCTCGTTTTTAATTGGGAGTAAATTCGATTGAATGACTGATTTTGATTATTTAAATGCATTTTATATATGCTGTTGAAAATAAAGTTATGTATTTTTATCGCAATTGACTTAATTGTATTCTGTTGGATCATTAAATTAGAACGGCTAAAATTGAATTGATTAAGGAGAAATCGATTTTGGAATTGATAAAGCAAGTTAATTTGTTGCTAGCTAGAAAAGAATTAAATTTTGAGTATTATTTGTAAATAAAAGTTTTAATTCCAAAAATAGAATTTTTTTGGGTCAACTCTTCCATATAACCCAATTTGGGGAAAAATTGGAGGATGGACAAAATTTGGAGAAGATTTTGGTTGGGAAGAAATTTTGGAGGTTTTGGGAAGAAATGATGCTGGATCTGGCAGGTGGGCTCTCCTTCAGCCATTCCAGGATTGCGTATTAAGGTAGAGTTTTGAATTTGTTATTGAAAAATCATTTGATTGTCCATTTGAGTTTGGCTGGAGATTTTAAATTGAGATGTGTTTTCATCATTGCTATTTGGGGGTTTGAATCCCTTTGTTATTGGGAAGGAGGAAAATCACCCAAGAACTTGATATCGAATTTTTATTGAATCGAAATTGCTTATCAAAATTGGTGATGGGCGTTTGTTTTAGCTTTCGGACTGGGTGTTTTTAAAGAAAATATATTTATATCAAAACCCGGGCTGTGTGTTTTGTTTTACTTCGAACCTGGGCATTTTAATCAAATTTCAACTGGGAATGTAAACCGAACTGTGAGTTCATATTTAAAATTTAAACGTATTATTTTGCGGACTGCGCGTTGATGTTTTAACTGTGGGTTTGGGGTTTGGAGGCGGGGAGCGGAGCTCCACCCGCTCATCCCCCCTTTCCCCCCCCACGCGTCCCCCGCTTGCTTTTCCCCTTCGCTGGTGTTGAAGCCTCCGGCCGCGGCACACTGCGGTGGCCGCAGGGCCGCGATGGCCGCAAGGCGCCGCGGACCTGCGGGCTCCGCAGCGGCGCCGCCGCTCGGGTAATGCCCAGCGGCTAGGGTTAGGGTTACGCCCGCCCTCGCCGCGTTTTCAAACACATTTTGCATTAAACGTAAATTTTAAATTCGTGTTTTTTTTTAATGTATTTTTTTTTGTATTTAAAAAAAAAATGCATGTGATTATAATATCATTTTAATGAGAGTTGTTTTTAATGACTAAGTTTTATCTAGTTTCTTAATTAAGACTATGGTGGCAAAAAAAAAATGATAAATGTTAAATTGGTATTGTTTAATTTTTATAATGGAGTTTATAGATTAAGCATTATTCAACTCCATTTCGTGACTTATGCCCTTTTCCTAATTAAGTTCTAAAACTGTTAACTTCGCAACTAAATATCATTGATTATATTCTGATCGATCTTGGATTAATGAATCTAGATCTTGATCGTTGAAATACGATGTAATTACTGCTTGATGATGTTAAATTTTATCGTAGAACATATCATTTGAGTAATTGTAAAGTAGTGAAATATTTATCGTTGGGCATTAGAAATTTAACGATATGCATTGGAAATGATTATCTTCGTTAGATTCCCTTTCTACATTTTTATTTCCGTAATCCGTATTATGTAACTGGAATTGAAATTATGAATCTGTAGAGATTGATTTTAGACCAGTATGTTAATGACGTTTCGATTGGAGATTAAATAGCTTATTTTAGTTGATTAATGGTTGTCTGAATTTTATTAATATAAATTGGTTAAAAACTCATTATGGCTTAATTTGCCTGTTCGATGCTCTGAACCTTAACGAGTTAGAAAACCAAGAACAACCTATCCCTTGATGAGGTAGATAACTATAATCTGATTTAGATCTTGTAGAAAACTTGATCGATTTTAATGTTTAAATCAATTTGAGAAGATATTGCCTTTCTGATTATTGCCTTGCGAGTTTTATTGCTGTGTTTGCTTTTAATTATGAAATGGCAAGAGTGCTTTGTTTGATAGGACCCTGTCGTATGGCTTGACTTGGGGTACCTATTTCAGTCCTCGATTCCGAGTTGACTGTTGTATTGTGGTAGTGTCGTTTTGGTCATATCCTTGTTGTGTGAGTCGAATGATGATTCATGGTTGACCTTAGTTTGTCAGGTCTCTAGTTAGAGTACCGTCAGTAAGTGTCATCCTTGAGTCGTGTTTGACCAGATGATTGTTCTTCTTCTTGAACTCCGTTCATCTGACCATGTGTGTTCCTTGGTTTTGAGTTCGTCAGAGTTTAGTCTAGTGTCCTATGGGAAAGTGGCTTTCGATTGGGGGCCGCGCCCAAAGTGGCTGCTGGGTAACCCGTCGAAAGTGAGTCTAATAAGTGATAACCTAAGTAGATTAGAATGTAACCTCTAATAAGATAATTGTGCCTCACACATGGGACGAGTGCTATCATAGACTCGACATGCTGTGAGAAGGCCTGAAATGGCAAACCATCTTCCTTGTCATCATGAGAGGATGTGTAGATCCACATGAGGCTTGGATGGGCCGGAAGCTCGGATTAGGTTGCCAGGGTAACCCAGTGTACGAGGCCGGGATCTATGAAGACTTGCCATGGTATCCATACCAGGTTGTGTGATGACACTTGTCCCTACGTTCGCTAGTGTGTTGTCGTTGTCCTGTTAGGAGTACCTTTGTGAGTGTCGGTTTCACGTTAGACCTTGGGTGGTGATGGCTTAGTTTTATGGATGCTCTCATGGACCTCTGGTTTTAGCTTTGATTTTGATCAGCTGGATCCTGTTCTTTTCAAGGATCGTTTATGTATTATTGACCGATGCGGTCGTTTGTATATTGTTTATGTATCGCCTTGATGGCTGGGTTGTATGGTGTAACCTTTTGTATTCTTAACTTTATTAATTATCAGAGGGGTCTTGCAGTTGAGCAGACCTGGAGATGTAGCCCTTTAGGGGTGAACTTCGAGATCATTATGGTGTTATGTGATGTATTCTCTTATGTTTCCTTTATTCAGCTTTATCATGTATGTTTAGCTTATGTTAAAATGGTTAAGTGGATAAATGGAATTAACTTTAAATGCTTATATTCAGTTCTTCCTTGAATGCCATGTTGATCGAAAGCGTAAGTGTTTTAGAAGTGATTGATCGTAGATGCTAGCATGCGATCGTCTTTTAAAATGCAATAAGTTGGAATATGAATGAATGTAACTTAGAGTAGTGAATTATACTCAGTTGTTATTAAGGAATTTAAATATGCTTGGAAAGATCTCATATGTTATGATGAAATCCTAGGGTATTAGAATGTTAGATGTGTGGTTTGTAATTTTAAATGAAAAGCTTGAATGAAGATTATGAATGGATCTTAATGGATGAATCCTTGTTGTGATTTATGTTTCCATCCTTTGAAAGAAATTATCCTGAATATGAATTATCTCGTTATTAAGATAATTAGCTTATTGGATAATTGTGTGAGTTAAGTGAATTGTGAGATTTAAGTAATCTCGTTGGGAAACTCTTTAGGTGTTAGTTGAAGTCTTCCGCTATGAAATCTGAATCTTTGATATCTTGTTGCATCTTATGTGTTGTAACTTTAAAAAAATAAAATAAAATTTGCACTCTATTCTTGTGTTTTGGCTTAATCCCTTCGGGGTTTCCTGGCGGGGCATTACATTTGGTATCAGAGCGCATGTTGCAAACATTGGGATCTCTGGTGTCGCGTGTGCCCTCTATTTGTGTGAGGTGTATCGACCTTATGTGTATGCTTGTCCTCCTTTTGCATGTGAGTGATTGAGCAGACCTTAGCTTGTGTGTAACATGTGTGTTCACACCTTGTTTTCGCCTTCTTGATGTTGGTGTTTGAGTGCTTAATTGTGCATTGTGTGCTTATTGATGTCTTGGTCTACGATTACTCTTATTTGGAAAGAGATTCGTATGTACCTTCCCTTATTGAGTGTTGTACTATTTAGACTAATCCATTTGGGTTGGTCCGTGCTTGTCTTGAATTTGAAGTGCGTATTGTGTTTGTTAAAGATTATGATCTAGCTTAGTGTTGTTCGCTTGAAGAACTAATATGGCAATTATTGAATGCTTATTTTGTAGAAAATTAAATGATCATCACCATTCCTCTTTCTCTCTCTTTCTGGAAATTAAAATGATTAAGATATGTGTAATTATCTTTGATTTGAGTTTCTTGTTTGTAAGAGAAAAAGGGGTGTGACTTCTTGAACCCTTGTGTGAGCCTTATGACGCTTGTGTTTTAGATTATTAGAGGGCTTTGGGTTTAAAAAAAATTTATTTTGGTTACTGGGAGAAAACTGTATGCGTATGTTTAAAGAAATCTCCATATGTATTTTGTAGGAGTAGCATGATTAAACTCTACCTTAGAAAGGTGCATTCTATGTGAATTGTTGAATTATGTGAAACTGCTTGGTTTGTAGAAGTGTTAAAAGGAGCATGTTATTGTAGCTTCGAGAGAGTATTAATGTGTTCTCTGAAAGATTGTTTTATGTGTTTTCCGAAAGATTGCAAATTATGACATGTGTCTATATTACATTATTGTAAATGAGTGTTCTTAAGAGGTCTTGCATTATCGAAAAGATTGCCTCTCTTGATCTCTGTTTTGTTTGGAAAACTAGAACCTCCTGTTGCAATCATATTATTGGAAATGTTTTGTTAGGCTGATTGTCATCCTTTTAACGACAGCGAAATGAAAGCCGTGTAATTAAAATGATAGGCTTATAGTGAGAAATTTTATAATGTAGTGTGATCTTGATTGATCTTGTGTCTTTGTAAGAAACAGTTTGATTTTCAAACTCTCTTTCCCTTTTCCTTGCCTAATCATAAGATTTTTAGAAATGATATTAAAGAATGCATTGATTTAAATAGAATGCTTATAAAACATGTGAAATTGTATGTTGGCATTTTGGGCTTCATAGTGATAGATGAAAGTCTTAAGCTTTAGAAGCGAATTTGAATAGCTAGTAATTTAGTTACGGATGCTTGGTGAGATTTGAGAAAGATATAGAAATGATGTTAATTCCGTACATAATTGTGAATTGTTAATGAATTCAGTACTTGTATCTAGAGTAAACTTGATTCAGTTATTTATATAGAAAGCATAATTGAAATCTTCCTTGTATAGATGTTAGCGTACTGAAAAGTACTCCCCGTAAATGTGACTAAACCAGTACTGGTGTAATTGTGTGTATTGTAAGAAACCAGTGCTTATCTTATGTGCCCATGGATTGGTGAAGTAATCAACCATGGAGGATGTTGCTTATGAGTATGGGAAACCATACTGTCTATGTGCTGTTGCTTATTTGTTTCCCTGCTGAGTACCAAACCTCGGGTTGTGGGTAACTCAGTATGTTAAGGGGTAGTATTCGAAGCGATCGTTCCTTGAATAGTATGGATTGGCGTACGAGTAATGTCGGCGCGAAGCGACTTTAGCTTCTCTACTTCGAGGAATGATATAGTTGTACTACTAAACTGTATCAAGGTGTACTCAATACTTTCCCTTTGATGAACCTATTTATAGGTTTATGTGTGTCAGCCTATTCCTCTTCCTTAATTGAGCAGTTTGGATGGTGATTCTTGTGTATAGTGATGGTATGATTTAGAGGATCCTTTGCCTTGTCTTCATGGAAGGTAGGTTTATTCACATGTGCTGCCAGTTGTATGTGTTGGTGGGCATGTGGGTGGACCATAGTCATGTATACCTCTGACTTACGGCGAGTATTCTTCTAGATACGTCGCTATGCGGGATGTGGCTTGCGTGTGCTTTTTCCGCGAGGTGCACTACCATGCGGGATACGTCCATTGTGTGTTTTCTCCACTTGGGTTATTGCCATGCCATGTGACGACGTGATGCGGGGTGATGTCGAGGTGCACACCGCCATGCCATGTGGATAGTGTGACTATGTCGCACCACATGATGAGCTACTGCAATAGTTAGTCAGTTGTTCCTTCCTTCCTCGTTGGTGGCTAGATGCTAGTCACACAGTGATGTTATGTGTAGTTGTGATATTCTTTATATTTCTTTGGGGATCAGCAATTTATTTTACTTTGACTTTGAAGGTTTAGCCACGGTCTTGTGATCTTTTGCACTTTTGATTTGGTGTTGAAATTCCGGATTATTTACTTGCCTTACTGTTGGAATTGATGATTTATTATCTTTATTCATCTGTACTTTAGTGGCTAAACTGGTTTATCCTTATTGTTTTCGGATGCTGATCTTGTGTCAAAATGTGAAATTCCTCTCCAAGGACGTATGATACGGAATTGGTAGAGTGTGTGCGAGGAAGTTGATGTAGGGAACCGTGAGGATGGGGGTATGTGAGGTTGTGTTGCAGCTAGTATCCACTACCTACCTTTGTGTGGTGACTATCTCTTGGAGGCTAACCACCTTGCTCAACAAGGGATATTCACAAAGGTCTTGTATGGAAGGTAGCACCGCTATGGTGTGCCTAGCACCATCAAGCCTTTGAGTGAGATATTGGATTCTTATGATCATATTGTGGTTCTGGGATCAGGCATAGAGATGCTGATTGTGCATGTTACCTCTGACCGAGCATTAGACATGCTCACATGTGGCCTTTTCTGTTATGCATTCCAGTTATGTGGATGGTTATTATGGGTATCATGGAGTAAATTGTGTTAACTTGTCACTATGTTATGGGACATAGTCTTTGGAAAGGTGTTCTTATGCCTGGCAAGTGTAAACAATTGAGTTATTTTGTTGCTCTTATTTCATGAAAGTTAATTTGGCTATAGGAATTGATATTTAAGCTAGTTCTATGTTATTAAATTTTATGATAAAGATGGATTGGTAAAGGAAATTGATCATTATGGCATGTTTTCTTGTCATTTTTGGTCGATGATTATGATAATTGTTGTTTACCTCCTTGTAATGCCTTAATTTAGTGTACTGAAAAGAAGAAAACTCTTGTTTCTTTGCTATGATGGTGGATAATTCCTAGAATATTTTAAGGAATGTATGGTTTTAGATGTATCTTGCCAATGGATAATGGCGTTTGTAAAGGATTTTGCAATTATATTTCAATTATTTATGGAAAGATTTCTATGTGCAATTTGATCTTTGTTGAATGAGTTTCAGGGCTGATGCGTACGACATGTTCTCCATCTAGCCTTACGACTTCCAGGAGTAAGTCGGAACCTAGGGGGGGAGAATGTAGTACCCCTACCGTAATCGATCTCTAACCTTGGTTTAATCTTTATTAGATTATCTTAATATAATGTTAAAGTCAGATGTTTGATTTAATGCATAGCTGTGGATGTGGTTTTCACACTAGTGGTATGCAAGTTGTTTGTGTACCTATCTCGTGGTATTAATATTGAGCTAACGCTTTCATTAAGTTATTATATATGTATGCATGTATGAATCTTGGTTGCAGGAATTTCAGGTACAACATCGCATGAGTGCGAGGTTCGTCTTCACCTGGATGTGCAGGTTTGAGTGTACCTTTTTATCCCTAGAGTTGGATTAGGTGGTCGTAAGACCCTAGTTGACCTTCGTCGTGCTCCAGTGAGCATCGCCAGTCGTCGTCGGTAATCCCCTTCTTGTTTGGGTTTGCGAGTCGTCTGTTTGGTTGACTTTCTCGTTTTGCATGCCTAGTGTGTTTGGTTAATTGATTAATTAGTCCTTAGTAATTATTTTGATTATTTATGCGTTTGTGCATTGAAGATTAATGGGCTAGATTAATCGGGTTTTCGTTATGCGATTTTTGTTGTTATTGGATTGCTCATTTTTAATTGGGAGTAAATTCGATTGAATGACTGATTTTGATTATTTAAATGCATTTTATATATGCTGTTGAAAAGAAAGTTATGTATTTTTATCGCAATTGACTTAATTGTATTCTGTTGGATCATTAAATTAGAACGGCTAAAATTGAATTGATTAAGGAGAAATCGATTTTGGAATTGATAAAGCAAGTTAATTTGTTGCTAGCTAGAAAAGAATTAAATTTTGAGTATTATTTGTAAATAAAAGTTTTAATTCCAAAAATAGAATTTTTTTGGGTCAACTCTTCCATATAACCCAATTTGGGGAAAAATTGGAGGATGGACAAAATTTGGAGAAGATTTTGGTTGGGAAGAAATTTTGGAGGTTTTGGGAAGAAATGATGCTGGATCTGGCAGGTGGGCTCTCCTTCAGCCATTCCAGGATTGCGTATTAAGGTAGGGTTCTGAATTTGTTATTGAAAAATCATTTGATTGTCCATTTGAGTTTGGCTAGAGATTTTAAATTGAGATGTGTTTTCATCATTGCTATTTGGGGGTTTGAATCCCTTTGTTATTGGGAAGGAGGAAAATCACCCAAGAACTTGATACCGAACCAGTCCCTTTTAAATCGAATTTTTATTGAATCGAAATTGCTTATCAAAATTGGTGATGGGCGTTTGTTTTAGCTTTCGGACTGGGTGTTTTTAAAGAAAATATATTTATATCAAAACCCGGGCTGTGCGTTTTGTTTTACTTCAAACTTGGGCGTTTTAATCAAATTTGTTTTTATCAAATTTCAACTAGGAATGTAAACCGAACAGTGAGTTCATATTTAAAATTTAAACGTATTATTTTGCGGACTGCGCGTTGATGTTTTAACTGTGGGTTTGGGGTTTGGAGGCGGGGAGCAGAGCTCCACTCGCTCCTCCCCCCTTTCCCCCCCCACGCGTCCCTTGCTTGCTTTTCCCCTTCGCTGGTGTTGAAGCCTCCGGCCGTGGCACACTGCAATGGCCGCAGGGCCGCGATGGCCGCAGGGTGCCACGGACCTGCGGGCTCCGCAGCGGCGCCACTGCTCGGGTAATGCCCAGCGGCTAGGGTTAGGGTTACGCCCGCCCTCGCCGCGTTTTCAAACGCATTTTGCATTAAACGTAAATTTTAAATTCGTGTTTTTTTTTAATGTATTTTTTTTTGTATTTAAAAAAAAATGCGTGTGATTATAATATCATTTTAATGAGAGTTGTTTTTAATGACTAAGTTTTATCTAGTTTCTTAATTAGGACTATGGTGGCAAAAAAAAAATGATAAATGTTAAATTGGTATTGTTTAATTTTTATAATGGAGTTTATAGATTAAGCATTATTCAACTCCATTTCATGACTTATGCCCTTTTCCTAATTAAGTTCTAAAACTGTTAGCTTCGCAACTAAATATCATTGATTATATTCTGATCGATCTTGGATTAATGAATCTAGATCTTGATCATTGAAATACGATGTAATTACTGCTTGATGATGTTAAATTTTATCGTAGAACATATCATTTGAGTAATTGTAAAGTAGTGAAATATTTATCGTTGGGGATTAGAAATTTAACGATATGCATTGGAAATGATTATCTTCGTTAGATTCTCTTTCTACATTTTTATTTCCGTAATCCGTATTATGTAACTGGAATTGAAATTATGAATCTGTAGAGATTGATTTTAGACCAGTATGTTAATGATGTTTCGATTGGAGATTAAATAGCTTATTTTAGTTGATTAATGGTTGTCTGAATTTTATTAATATAAATTGGTTAAAAACTCATTATGGGTTAATTTGCCTGTTCGATGCTCTGAACCTTAACGAGTTAGAAAACCAAGAACAACCTATCCCTTGATGAGGTAGATAACTGTAATATGATTTAGATCTTGTAGAAAACTTGATCGATTTTAATGTTTAAATCAATTTGAGAAGATATTGCCTTTCTGATTATTGCCTTGCGAGTTTTATTGCTGTGTTCGCTTTTAATTATGAAATGGCAAGAGTGCTTTGTTTGATAGGACCCTGTTGTATGGCTTGACTTGGGGTACCTGTTTCAGTCCTCGATTCCGAGTTGACTGTTGTATTGTGGTAGTGTCGTTTTGGTCATATCCTCGTTGTGTGAGTCGAATGATGATTCATGGTTGACCTTAGTTTGTTAGGTCTCTAGTTAGAGTACCGTCAGTAAGTGTCATCCTTGAGTCGTGTTTGACTAGATGATTGTTCTTCTTCTTGAACTCCGTTCGTCTGACCATGTGTGTTCCTTGGTTTTGAGTTCGTCAGAGTTTAGTCTAGTGTCGTATGGGAAAGTGGCTTTCGATTGGGGGCCGCGCCCAAAGTGGCTGCTGGGTAACCCGTCGAAAGTGAGTCTAATAAGTGATAACCTAAGTAGATTAGAATGTAACCTCTAATAAGATAATTGTGCCTCACACATGGGACAAGTGCTATCATAGACTCGACATGCTGTGAGAAGGCCTGAAATGGCAAACCATCTTCCTTGTCATCACGAGAGGATGTGTGGGTCCACATGAGGCTTGGATGGGCCGGAAGCTCGGATTAGGTTGCCAGGGTAACCCAGTGTACGGGGCCGGGATCTATGAAGACTTGACATGGTATCCATACCAGGTTGTGTGATGACACTTGTCCTTACGTCGCTAGTGTGTTGTCGTTGTCCTGTTAGGAGTACCTTTGTGAGTCGTCCTTTTGTCTCTGCCCTTGTGAGTGTCGGTTTCATGTTAGACCTTGGGTGGTGATGGCTCAGTTTTATGGATGCTCTCATGGACCTCTAGTTTTAGCTTTGATTTTGATCAGCTGGATCCTGTTCTTTTCAAGGATCGTTTATGTATTATTGACCGATGCGGTCATTTGTATATTGTTTATGTATCGCCTTGATGGCTGGGTTGTATGGTGTAACCTTTTGTATTCTTAACTTTATTAATTATCAGAGGGGTCTTGCAGTTGAGCAGACCCGGAGATGTAGCCCTTTAGGGGTTAACTCGGAGATCATTATGGTGTTATGTGATGTATTCTCTTATGTTTCCTTTATTCAGCTTTATCATGTATGTTTAGCTTATGTTAAAATGGTTAAGTGGATAAATGGAATTAACTTTAAATGCTTATATTCAATTCTTCCTTGAATGCCATGTTGATCGAAAGCGTAAGTGTTTTAGAAGTGATTGATCGTAGATGCTAGCATGCAATCATCTTTTAAAATGTAATAAGTTGGAATATGAATGAATGTAACTTAGAGTAGTCAATTATACTCAGTTGTTATTAAGGAATTTAAATATGCTTGGAAAGATCTCATATGTTATGATGAAATCCTAGGGTATTAGAATGTTAGATGTGTGGTTTGTAATTTTAAATGAAAAGATTGAATGAAGATTATGAATGGATCTTAATGGATGAATCCTTGTTGTGATTTATGTTTCCGTCCTTTGAAAGAAATTATCCTGAATATGAATTATCTTGTTATTAAGATAATTAGCTTATTGGATAATTGTGTGAGTTAAGTGAATTGTGAAATTTAAGTAATCTCGTTGGGAAACTCTTTAGGTGTTAGTTGAAGTCTTCCGCTATGAAATCTAAATCTTTGATATCTTGTTGCATCTTATGTGTTGTAACTTAAAAAAAAAATAAAAATTTGCACTCTATTCTTGTGTTTTGGCTTAATCCCTTCGGGGTTTCCTGGCGGGGCATTACATAGTTGTAATCTTGAAATCAGAAGCTGACTTTGCCCTTGTTTGCGAGTGACCCATTGTACATGCACCAAGTATAAGTGTCAAACCATCATTTTGAGGGAGGGTTCTTTGATTGAGTGAATTTAGGGTTGGGGGGGGGGGGTCATTTTGTGAGTGTGCCTCTCTCTATCTTGTGCTCTTTCATTTTGTTGCTATGGATTTTCCTAAATTTCCACTTCTAAGTCCACATAATTATGCAACATGGAAAATTAAACCATGGAGTAAGTTAATGGAAAAAGGACTCATTCATTACATAAATGGAATATTGATAACACCAGTAGATCATAAAGTTGATCCTAGTGCTCAATTGAAATGGATCACTCAAAATTATATGGTTCTTCAAACTTTGAGAAAGTATTTATCAAATAACCTCATTTTTCACATTCAAAAATGTACTATAGTTAAAGATGCTTGGGATATATATACAAAATTCTAAGTTCAAGTTGATGATATAGGGTCTACAAGCTTGACAATAAATTCACAATGTTGGATCCCAAATATTTTGATACAATCCAAGATTATGTCACAAAAGCAACTGAGCTAAGAGAAAAGCTTAAGGATTGTGGCATTGACAAGATGGACACTCAATTGGTTTACAATTTGTTGGACAGGCTTCCATCAGAGTATGCAGCCTTTGTTTCTAGCTTCCACACCCATGGGTTGACTTAAAGTGCCTCATTCACTCCATCATCATTTGACGCATTCAGAGAGATGTTGATAATTGAGAAAGCAAAGTTGATTAAGATGGGGATTCTCAAGTCTTCAAAGTCCAAAGCTTTGGGGGCTATTCAAGGGAATCAAATGAATCAAGGTAAAAGAAACAACCAAAAGCAGTCTAAGACAAAGCCACAACAAGACAGAGCAAAATCATCATCTCCACAACAAGGTAATTGTTCATCCTCTTCCAAGAAGGGAAATACACCTAAGAATGAGAGACCAACTTGTTCATGAATATTGTAAAAAAATTTGGTCATGATGAGCATCATTTCCACTCAAAGCATATTGATGAATTGACAAATATCATTAAGAAGAACAACATCAATTTTTCATCTTCCTAATAGAAGAAGAAGGAATCATCTCCTTTCACTTCCTTGCAATTAAAAGGAAAAGGGCAAGCATGTGTGGCTAAAACATGTTGTTCACAGTAGTGGATACTTGACTTGAGTACCTCTCATCATATGGGTTCTACAATGGAGCAGTTTTCCTCATTGTAGCTATCTAGTGTAACTCCCATTTTCATTGGTGATGATACACAAGTGGAAGTTTAAGGGAAGGGTTCAGCTGCCATGTATGATGGAACTTTTGAGAATGTTCTCTATGTTCATAACTTGACCACCAACCTTCTCTCTATCTACCAAATCACCCACTATGGAGATGTAAAGAAAGTTGAGTTTACACCTAAATCAGTTATGGTCAAAGATATTGAGAATGATGCCTTGGTAGAAGTGGGTCAAGCCAATCATAACTCACGATTTTATTCATTCTCCCACTTTGTGCCTCAATCTCCTTATATGGCCTTTCTCACTCATTCAAATTCAGAAAATAAGTTATGGCATGTGCAGTTTGGTCACCTCAACTACCACTATCTTTAGCATCTTAGCCCTAAGGACATGGTCATAGGTCTACCTCAAATCAATTTTTCAGAGGGTGTATGTTCAGGGTGTTCCATGGGCAAGCATCCCGAAGAGAAGTTTGATAAGGGGAACTCTTGGAGAGATTTGGAAGTTGTTCAATTGGTTCACAATGATGTAGAAAGACCATGTATAGCACCTTCATTTAGCAAGGCCCTCTATTTCCTCACCTTCATTGATGCTTACTCCCTCTTCACTTGGGTCTACTTTCTTGTTCACAAGAGAGAAGTCTTTGATATAATTCTACCAATCAAGGCTCATGTTGAGAAGCAATCAGAGAAGTCAGTCAAGATCCCTAGCACAGATAATGGAAGGGAATCTTTGAATAATAGACTTGAGGAATTTTCTACTCTTGAGGGGATTGATCTTCAACACTTAGTTTCCTACACTCCACAATTCCCATTCTCTTGGTCCAACTTTTTGGGCTAAAGCTATCAATTGTGCCACACACATCCAAAATTGGGTTCCCCACAAATATTTCAAGGGTATCACTCCTTTTGAGGCTTGGTGTGGTAGAAAACCGATTGTAAGACATTTTAGGGTCTTTGGGTATCCAACATGGGTTTGCATTCCTCCATATAAGCACAAGACATTGGAACCTCAGAGTAGGAATTGCATATTTGTTTAATATCCAGAGAGTGTTAAGGCATATTGACTTATGTATCCAGAGACACATGAGGTATTCATTGAGAGGAGTGTTCATTTTGAGGAAAGCTCTCCTAGCTTAGCCTCTCATCCTCCATTATGGATAGTGATCATAGTGACTTAGTTGATGATTCTCCAAGCTCAACTACTACTCATAGGGTCACACCTTTGTAGGGTCCAGTTGCAGTTGAGGAAGCTTGTTCTGCATATCCTCCTAGACCTCATTGGGCTTGACAAACTCTTGAATTTGTGCGTTCTCTTGTTGGGGATCCTCTAGAAACTCTAAGGACTTGGTCACAACATTAGGACATTTAACATGCATACATTTCTATCACTTCCAATCCATAAACCTTTCACGAAGTATCAGAAGTTCCCAAGTGGGACTTAGCCTTGGAGGAAGAGTAAAGTTCCTTGATGAGGAACAACACTTGGGAGTTAGTCCCTCTCCATAAGGGGAGAAAGATGATTCGATGTAAGGGGATCTATCAAAGCAAGTTTGTAGTGGATGATAGTGTGGATAAGTACAAAGATTCTAAGTTTGTTGTGAAAGTTTTCTCACAAGTTCCTGGTGTTAACTATACTGAGACCTTTGTGCATTTCATGGGGGTTGATAAGAATAGGATGGAACCCACCTCTTTTGAAAACTGGAAAAGGAACTTTGCGGTTTGGAATGAGATTCTGGATAGATGACTGGTGTTGTATATTGAAAGGTTGAAGGAGTATTCATTGAATGCCACTGAAGAATTTATGAATGGATGGGATAATGGTATCCTTAAGGGCTATGACGCATAATTTAGGATTGATGAAGACATTATTACTGAAATTATTGGCCTGCAGATGGAGGGAAGGAATTTCTATAGAGAGAGGAAATCTGCAGATGAAGCTATATCCACCTTCTTTGACAAGATGAAGGAGAAGAATAGCATTCAGAAGATGGATGATGGTGGCTACAATCGAAAGGATCTTTAGACGTCCCAGGCTAATGTGGCGGAAGTGATCATGCAATACGTTACTCTTGATGGCCGGTATGCGAGCATTTTTTCCTATCAATTCGTCGTTTTGAATCCCTTCAAACATGATAGGAAAATATCCATCCCTTTTTATCTTTTGTCTTCCTTAAAGCATAGTCTAGAGAAACATGCTGAGAATGTGGACAACCCGGTCCTCCATGAGGGCCTTATTCATCTCATTTTGAATTATGCTAAGGCCCATGAAGTCAAGTCATCCCCTATTTTGAATACCCATGTTTCTTCTTCCAAACCAGAGGTCCAGATAGTTTATGAAATGAATTCAAAAGGTGAAGATAGTGGGTTTGTCAGGGATTGGCAGGATCAAGACTTGTCTGATGATCCTGAGTATTGTCTACCTATAGGTGAGGGTCTCATTCTTACCCCTACGATAGGTAGTAGAAAACACAATAAGCACCCTAGGTGGGTCACTAGTAAATACAAAAATTTGGGGACTAAGCTTTTTGACTTTGTCTCTCCCAAACCTAAGAAGTCCAAATCTAGAAAGGTAGGGGACAACATTGATAATGAAAAGGAGATTAAAATCAAAATCCCCATTAACGTTGATCCTAGGAAACAGGGGAGGGCTGTCATTGACCTTGACTTGGATGATTGTATTTCCCTTGCACCCAACAATTAGATGGAGTGCCTCTGGAAAATGGGTATAGAGATCGAAGTCCTTAAAGAGAGTATTAACGGTATTGTTGATACTTTTATGGACAATCCAAGACCAAATAAATCAGAAAAATCCTCCAACTGACCCAAAAAGTGAGCGGGGACGTGGACAAGCTAAAATCGAATCCTGAAAGTAGGATATAGAATTTAGAGGTGAGTGTTACAAAAATTAAAGGTAGTCTGAAAAATCTGGTTGAGATTAGCAAGGACGTCATGAATAATAGTTCGAAAGGTTTGTGAGGGTCAACAACATGATTGTGGATTATAGGGTCGATCCCATTGCCAGTGTGACACCTTCAGACTCTAAGCAGAAGAAGATTGTGAAGGGTGTAGGTGGTCAAATGCCTCGATCCCATACTACGACTAGTCCATGTACCCATACTAGGAGAAAGAACTAGGAGCAAGGAAACTCTATATTTATCATGGATGAGTTGGAGGATATCAATAGGAAAGTGATTCAGAAGAATGCAAATTTGGGTTATCAGTAGGTCTTTTTTTGTGTCCGTCTTAATCATTGGTCTTTTGTAGATTGTTTTGTGCGCTTGGCCCAATTTTATTTTGCTTTGGTTGTTGGTTTCGGACTTTAATGCTTATTTCTAGGATTTTAATAAACCTTTTGGGTTTTGGGTCCTTGTAAAAGCTGTTTACCTTAATCAAAAACTATACTAAGACCTTTGCACACATAGCTAAGATGAACTCCATTCCCTTGACACTTGCTATTGTTTTAGCTCATGGTTTGGTTGTACATCAGATGGATGTGAAGAGTTTCTTTCTTCACGAGGATCTCAAAGAAGAGATTTACATGGAGAAACAACAAGGATTCATTTAGGATTGTTCATTGGTTTGCAGATTGAGGAAGTCTATCTATGGCCTCAAGAAGGCCCCTAGGGCTTGGTATGGCAAGATGGATTCTTTTCTTCTCTCTCTAGGATTCACCAGGTGTCATTTTGATCTGAATGTCTAAATTTTTCAACAAGATGACTCTCATTTGATACTTTTTCTCTATGTTGATGACTTGATCATTACGGAGAGCACCTCACCCATCATTGGTAGTGTCAAATCTCCTTTGCATGATATATTTGCTATGACTAACTTGGGCCTTTTGCACTACTTTCTCAAGATAGAGATATCATAGTCACCTTCTGGTATTACTCTTGTGTAGCCCAAGTATGCTCTTGATCTTCTAGCACGGTTCCACATGGTTGATTGTAAGCCTGTGTCAACTCCCTTTCTTTTAGGAGTCAAGCTTGAGGCTAAGTGTTCCACTCCACTTGTTAATGGCACATTGTATCAATAACTTGTTGGGAGTCTCATCTACTTGACTCACACATGCCCTGATATTTCATTTATAGTTGGTGTGGTTTCCTGCTTTATGTAGGCACCACGTGAGCTTCATTTTAAAGATACCAAACAAATCTTGCACTATATACAAGGTACACATCACTATGGGATTCCCTATACAATAGGTACAAAAATTACCTTGGTTGGTTACAAAGACTTAGATTGGGTGGATGATCTTGATGATTGTAAGTCCACTTAAGGTTATAGATTTTATATTGGTTTAGGCCCAATTTGTTGGCAGAGAAAGAAGCAGCATGATATTGCTTTCTCTTTGACTGAGGCTAAGTATCAAGGGGATATTAATGCAGTTATTGAGGCTATTTGGCTTCAAAATATTCTCAAATAGTTTGGCTTCACCACTCCATGGCCTATAGTCCTTTATTATGACAATCAAAGTTCCATTCAAATCTTGAAGAACCTGGTTCACCATCAGTAGACCAAACACATTGAGATCCACATGCACTACATTAGGGAGTTGATTCAAGAGCATATCATTGATTCGTAGAATTTTCCTATAGTAGAGCAAGTTGCAAACATCTTCACCAAACCCTTTACTAAGAGTAACTTTCATCAGTTGCAAACTCTTTTGGGTGTGGGATATTTCATCAGGGGGGGTCAACTGACTTCTCCTTTTTCTTTTATAGGGGGGACATTTTCCTCTCTTGAGGTTTTGCCCTTCTTCCTAGAGGTTTTTTATTTTAATCTCTCTTTTAGGGGGGGGGGGTTTCCCACTGGGTTTTATCCCTTTCTCTGTTTGTGAGAGATTTCATTGTATTTTTTTCCTTTGCATTTGTTCATGGGTACCTAACATGGCCTAGTAGCTAGGACCGATCCTAGTTAGCTTGAGTCTAAATTTCCCTAAGTTATAGTTAAGGGGGGGTGCTAGAGTAAATTATATCTCATAATTATATTTTACTTAAGTTGACTTAGGCTCATGCATTCATTGTAGTTTGCATATGAGACACTTAAGTTGATCTAGGGAACATAGTTGTAGGAGAAATTCCACCATTTGTTGTGATATCTTGTTGTCACATTCCAACTTCGATGGGTGTTCTACCTTTAGTGGAATATTCGGTTATTTATCCTACCTACCCTTGCATCTCATTGGGCCACATGTCATGGTTGTGTGCTTCCATTTCTATATGGCATTGCCTTTATAAGCAGGCTCATCTTCATTGTATGGCTTATCTAGTTGATTATTTTTTGTATCTTGATGAGAATATAGTTTGTTCTTATCAATCTTTGTCTCTTTTGTATTGTGTTATTCATGAGGATCTAGATCTTGGTTATTACTAGAAAATTCTTACAATTACTTTATGTCTCTAGTCTAGGACCCCATTTTACATCATTTCATATATCTATACCCCTTGAGGTGTAGACCATTTGTTTGATAAATTGAAAGAAACTAATTATTGATGTAGGTTAAAACCTCAACTCACCCAACCATTCATGACACGAGGTAGACAATGAGCTTCTCGTTGGCCAAGAGGATCAATCTCACCCTGCTTGGATTGACTTGAAAACAAGTTCACAATGGAGTCACGAAAACACTTCTGAGAATGTATATATATGTATGTATACTTGATGCATAATAACGTTTATATTATCTAATTATCTAATGTCAACAAACTAGTCACCAAATAAAATGACACATATGTGTGAAATTTTAAGGTTTAATTACGTCTTCTAAATTAAGAGAAGGGTAGTTAATGTTGGGAATTTTTTTAATAAGTGTATGTATGTTTCCATTGAGATTCGTACTATCTCAAGAAAATATTTGAAATTGTTTACTAATTTTTTCTTGTCACACTGGTTAGCATGATTTTTTTAAGATTAGATTAATGCATGATAGACATTATAAAGAATTGAAAACTTCTTTATTGAGGTTCTTTTTTGTTTTTGCATGTGGAATATTATTGTCAAGAAAAATTACCTCATGTATTTGTACAAAAAAAATGGATCTAGGTTCTTACACTTACCCTTTGCATATCTTTTGAGATTTTTGAGTTATTAGTCACTCTATTATCATCAGAGGTTACGCCTTATAGTGATCATAATTTTGAGCTCATTGATCTATATATAGTTTTTTAATCATTTAGCATAACATATTCATTATGGAACTTTTAAATTGATGATATAACTTCACAGCCATTTCTTAAATAGCTTCATGAATATGTCCTAAACAATGTCATGTATTTTCTAAAAAATTATTTTAGATTATTGTGATGTAGTTTATAGAAAGACTCATTTAGTGGAGCACAACATATTTAAAACTTTCATCAATAATATTACATATGATACAATTGTCTTTTAATGATGATTTTTTATTAAGATTGCATATAATTTCAAAACCTTCACTTATCTAAACTTATTAGTAAAAAATTATATATCCATTAAAAAAGTAAACATCAAGTTCCAACAACCATTAATAAGATTATTCATTTCCGCACTCCTCAAATAAAGGTTATAAATATACATTTAAAAAGTAAACATTAATTTCCAAAGATCATTAATAAGATTTTTCATTCAATACTCTAGACCTATGATACTTATCATACATCAAATTCCAAAGACCTATAATAAGAGTATTTATTTAATATTAGATCTATATACATGTGAGTTATTTATTCAATATTAGCTCTATGGTACTCATCACATGTGCATAATAAACATGAAATTTTAAAGATCAATAGTAAGATGATAAATTTAATATTGAACCTAAGATATTCATCACATGTGAATAGCGAAATGTTCTATTTTTTGATTGATGCCAACACACTTAAGCCTAAAATATTTAGGTACGAGCTATATTTATTTCCTCACAATATAATATATTAATTCTGACACTTAGTGAACATGATGAATAAAAACAGTGTTGTCTTGAACTCAAATGTGATTAAAAAATTTAACATCAATGAAAGATTATAACTTGAGAAAACTTTATGAAGTTATTGAAATTTCCTTTTTACATTTTTATTAAAACATTTAAAATGAATATTGGCCCTACACAAAGTGTCTTTGGTCGAATGAGAAATTCTCTCTATGACATGGAATACAGGAAGATAATTAGGATTGTAATAAGAATAGGTATGGAAACAAATGATCTACTTTAAGCAAGGCCCTGTTGAACCGCTTGTGTAAGCAGAGACTGAGCAAGAATGGAGTTCATTCTGTCCGACGGATGGAAACTATCCCAGAATACATATTTTGAGGCGTTTAAACATGTCCCTACCGAAAATTCAGTGCAGAAGATAGATGCTTCAATGAACCCAGTACCACAACAACCTCTGCGGCCTTCAACAAAACCTGTGCTTAGAACAAAAAATCAGAAACTCCAAAAGAAAAGATAAACATTACCAAGTTTGTAAATGCTTAAAGAATCTAGCTTACCATACTGAGCTGGATGAGTTGCGGCACTTAGAAGTAACCCATAACTGTCTAAGTAAGCAATCCTGGTACCATCTGTTTCATTCATCTTAGTCAAAAGTTTCTTCAAATTCATATTGAAGATTGATGCCTCCTTATTCATATATTCAACACAAATCCCTTTTCCTCCACCATGCAAGGTTCTTTCAAACGGTAAGCAACCCAATGCAGGAAGAGACAGTACAGCAATTTTCTTTGCTCCTAACGATTGAAGCTCCTGAAAAATGATAACAATTTCTTGAAGAAATATTTGTCGCCTGATCATTCTCTACACAGCATGAAATAGCATGATAAAGGAAATTTACCTTGATAAACATAGATAATGTGCTCAACAGGTGCGTCCTTAATTCTTTTCGATTGGATTCATTTTCTGATAAAATGTTCAGATTAAAATACTGAAGATAGTCATTGTTTCCAGTGCTTATAATATAAATAGCCTTAGATAAGATACGTGAAGCATTGGCAGCTCCCACAACCCTACGCAAATCCTCTCTATATTGTTTGTAGAGATTTAGCTGATCTTTTAGATTTAGAATGTTCTGTAAAATGAGAAAGATTCAAATTTTCCATCAGTATTGCATAGATATTTTGTTAAATCAGCTAGTACCAAGATACTTACAAAGGTTTTTCCAGTGTCATCATTGATCCCAGATGCAGAGGAAGCAAATGTAACACCCGTAACAATCCTCTCTCCATAAGCCTCAGGATTCAAGTACCCCAACGTTGGTGACATTAGGCCTAGCATTGATGCTGTTCTACTCCATAACAAACCATACTCAACACCCATGTGAATGAAGTTCATTAAAGTAAAACAAAAAAGCAAAAAACAAAAAAAATCAAATTGATGGGAGATCTCTCAACGTCAATACCAATATAGTCTGTAACGAGCAAGCCATTGCAGAATCTGCCTGTAATTTTTTGGCCCGGAAAGTCCCTTCCGTAAGGAACATGATTGCTCTTTGCCAAACTGAAAAGATCGTTATTATTTCCCACGTCCAAAGTCGAGTCTCCAAACGATATCAGTGCAGGAATTTCCTTAAACGAGCATTCAATCAAGCCTATATTCATAATTAGAATTACAAGTACTGCTTTTCTCATCTCTGTAACATAATATTTTTCCATCTTTCTTTCTTCTTCCTCTGGAGTACTAAACAACTTATGAAAAGCTCCTGAATTTCTGCGTCGAGATCCTCCACAAATGGGAGAATTTGTATACAATACATCAACTGTCTCTTTACTTCGAGTTCACACGAATGGAAGAATTTGTACACAATTGCACGTTTACTTGTTCCGCAAACTAACGTAACAGATTTGGGTTGACGATCTAATTTAGCAGAGATCCGCACGCATCAGATTAGATTTCTCCAGATTGTGATCACAAGGACTATATGCCTTGCTTATCAACTTCGTTATTCAATCCGTGTTTATTGCACCATCGGACATGAATTCATCTTCTAACGGCCTTCCTAAAAATTAAGGATAACTGTTTTAACGGTTGACCAGTTTTAATTTTTCTTTCTGAATTGCCTCGCGGTGACTTTTATTTGTAATTGAACAAAACCAAAATGCTGACCAAAAGATTTATATGCATGTGGGAATGCCTTATAAAATTATAGAAAGCTACTTTAATGGAATAAAAGTACCTTATGACTTAATATAAAATCATAGAGGACAAAACTAATTGAAGTTTGTGTGCAGAGGAAGGAGAGCTAAAACTAGGAAATAGACAATCGTGCGTGAAATGCTTATAAGAGAATTTGTGACATTACGATAAGGTTTCGTATAAGAATTTAAAAAGATTGCCATTTTAGGGCAAAGTTCATCTGGCAATGAATATCATAAAGGAAGAAAATTGTTTCTTTATGATTGGTTTAGGTTGATTTAATAAAACGTATGTCTATTTATAAGAGTTAATATATATTAGTTAAGAGTTTGTATTTGGCTAGTGTTTCTGTATTTGAGTATTAAAGTAATTAAATATTGAAAATGTCAATGAAAAATAAGTGTTTTTAGTTTGAAGATTGTTTTAAGATTATTACAAATTTAAATTTGATTCTTGAGTTTTAAAATGGTATATATCAAATTTGTAAAATCATGTATAGATTAGAATGGTATATTATGATCTTATAGAGATGATTCCAACTCATAAAAAAGGATATCTACAATCTCTTTATGATTTAGTAATTTCCTTTCTCGAGTTTTCGTAATGTATGAAAAATTGATCTACTCTTCTTGAATATTTGGAAACTTGCAAACATATAAAAATAAATTATTGATTGATGATTGGTCACAAGGAGTCAAGTTCTCCCATATTAGCCCCTAAAAACCGAAGAATGATTGAATACAACAATCTTTGGACAAATGGATGCTTCAAGAATAATTTTAATAAAGATAATTTTATTTTAGAGCATCAACTAAACTATGTAAAGAAATTAAGTTCTCCTTATGAATATATGATTAGAATGATTGTATTCGGTACCTATGATCATATTTAATATGTAGATTCATTATTTTTTCAATTTAAGAAATAGGGTTCTTCTCAGAGTGCGTTGTTTAAGTGGTGATGTTGTTGTTGTGACCACTAAGGTTCAAGCCCTCGCTAGGCCATTATAATTGCAAGTCTTGTGCCTTTCTTGATCCAATGTGCTTGTGGGTTTGACCCTTAATATTCTTATATGGGGATGAGGTTCTCCATTTGTAACCTCACTAGTTCATAGGTATAAGTCAAAAGTGTTTTATGTGGATCTAGAGCATGTGTCATGGCAGAATATTAGTCATGTTAAAATTTTTACCTATCACTTGTTATATTTGTGTTAACATTGTCATTGTTGTCATTGATGTCAATATCACTGATGAACTATTGGACTGGATGTATCATATTGAGCAGAGAACTGCTAATGAATAGTTAATGTATGTATAAAGCAGGGCAATGATATTGAACAAATACTGAGCAACTAAGTATGTATGATCTATTGAATTATTTTCTAGAACACCATCTTCTTTGGAATCTTGTGTGTTGCTTATCATAGTTTGTATCGTGTTCTGGTATTAGTTGTGTTGATTGAAGTGTTATTTGAATGTTTGTATTACATTATGGTTTATGATTCCTATGCTCCAAAATCAGTGCATTTGTATCTTGAAGATGTAAGTTGTTATGCTTGGAATTTGTGCTTATGGGTCCGGTAGACCCTTGTTTTGTTCTTGTAATTGAAGCGGGTGTTCTATTAAATGAAGCATGTGAAAGAAGCATGTAAAAGATCAATTAAGGCTGACTTAATCACTTTGATTTTGGTCAAGGCTTAATTGATCCGAGAAATGCTTTAATGTACGAAACTTTTGTGATTGGCTGACATATTATCTCGGTGTATGTGCTTACTGGTATCTATATACAAGATGTATGGATATGTATGCATCATTGAGTAGTGGTATGCAAGGTATGCAAGTAAAGTGAGTAGTAGTAGTATTCAAGTAGTGTGCAGTTTGAACAGTGGAGTATGATGTATGTGCAAGAGAAAAGGTGTATGTGGAAAGGTATGAGTGTAGTGTTGCAATAATCCTTTACCGGATCCACTGCAAGTAGTTGAATTGACAAAGTGCAGACAGTGTTGTAGTATTCCCTTACTAGATATGTTGTAGGTAGTTGTGAATAGGTTGGAGAGATCCCTTGCCAAATTAGTTCTGATTTGTTCTCTGATCTTATCTTGGAACTGACCTCGTGCATTTGGATATTAGTGAGCCAAATTATAGTCAGACAGTGAGCTATCTAGCAGTGAGCCGCCCCTTTTGTAAACACTATATAACTAGTTATATTATTTTGAGAGTTAACCCTCTTCATGGTTTTTCCTATTTGGGTTTTTCACATATAAAATTTGGTGTCTATCTTGTGATTTTTTGCATTTTCTGATTCATCTTGATGAGATTAATTTCTATGGTTAAAATATCAATTATTTTTTTATTGTTGTGGGAATATTGATTCACTCCCCCCTCCTCAGTATTTCAGTCCATTCAACCATTCAACAATTAGTATCAGAATCTGGTCCCTTGTCAGATAGCGTAACTACTCGAGGGAGATCCTTGTTGGTTGAATCATGACACCGATGAGTATGACCAAACAATATCAGTTGGATGAAGAATTGAAGATAGATATGTTGGAATTGCACACTCCAATGAGAAATTGTAGGCGATTGAAGGTATTTTCATTGATGGCAACCTTGCAATCCTATGGCATTGACAGATAGTTTACTGGGAGTGGCAAAGATGATTACTGACACCCTGGTTGATAGGATTTTGTTTATTGCATATTGTATTTATTTGTAATATCTTTTTGTAAGCTGACAAGGCATATTGTAATAAGACTCATATATAAGTATGAGATCTTGTAGATCATTTATAGGTGTAGACATATTGCAAAAGTAACATGTGAATATTAAGGCAGATTTTGGAGTAAGGTTTATGATTATTGTATGAGCTTAAAATGATATTGAACCTGGCATAGAAGATACTGAACTAAAGCAGTACATTATATTGGATTTGCATAATCCATTTTGTAAGTCAGTGTGACTTCTTTTTGTAATTAAGCAGTGAGCTTTAGGCAGTTGGCCTTCTTGCATGTGCAGGCCCCTATAATATCCATTCATTGGCCAGTGAGTGAATATTGTGGGTCACAAATCCCACTGAGGTTTTTCCCACACCGAGTTTCCTCATTAAAAAACTTGTATTATGGTGTGATTTCTATGTTGTGCTTATTGTTCTTATTTACTGCATTAATTCTTGTTTACCAGTACACTATTTTGGAATGCAATTTATTTAATAAAGTTAGAAAATCTGTTAACCGGTTAGATACTAATTCACCCCCCGCCCCCCCCCCCCCCCCCCCCCCCCCCTCTCAGTATCTTTGGGAAATATTACAATTGGTATGAGAGCCTGGTCCTCCTTTTTCAAAAGCCTAACAACTTGAGGGAGATTCTGACACCGATACAAATGGATAAGTTGAGAAAGCAATTGGAAACAACTCTTGCAGATTATGATGCAGAAAAGTTGAAGACTATCAAACTTGAAGATGATCTGAAGGCTGCATAGGAAATAATTCAAGGACTTCAGGAGAATCTAACTATTGATAGAAACAAAAGAAGACAACTTCATAAGAAGATACAGAATGATGATGATGAAAAGGAAACTCTTAATGATCTTGTAAGCAAGATGAAGCAAGAAAACATGACCTTGAGGAATAAGATGCAAGATATGACTATGAGATTCTGTAAAGACACTGAAGACAGAAAGAAAAATGAAGATGACTTAGCTAGGAGAATCAATGATGCTAGAAATGAAAATATAAGACTCAGTCATGAAAATGATGTTAAAGACAGATCTGATTCACTTGGAACATAATAAAACTGAACTCATGAGATAGAAGGATTTCTTGGAAAATGAGTTGGTTACTGCAAATCAACATAAAGAGAAATTCAAGAAAAGTTCAGAAGAACTTGATGACATGCTGAAAAATCAGAAACCTAATGGAGATACTAATGGACTTGGCTTTGAAGTTGGTGAAAACTCTGGTACTACAAACAATCATGATCACAGTAAACCGACAAGACAACCTAATGCCTACAAATTTAATGGGAAATTCTTTAACTATAACAAGTATGGTCATAGAGAAAATCAGTGTAGATCTAGAAACTATCTGAACACTAATGCACCCATCGGTCAATGTTCTAAATGCAATAAAATCAGTCATAATTCAGAAAATTGCAGAATGAATGTAAGATGTTATGTTTGTGGAACATTTGGACACTTATCTAATCAATGCAGAACACATACCGACATAGGATATATAAAAGCTATTCAAAAAAATAATGTGACTTGTTATGCTTGTAACAAGATTGGACATATTATAAAATTTTGTAGAAGCAAGGCATCTCCAACAAATAAAAAAGGACCTAACTTGAAAGGTAAAGAAAAGGTTGAAGAGGTAAAACAAGAATTTTCAAAAAAATAGATTAGAAAGACAGATCAGAATGTTGATGAGGCTATTCCTTCACTGGTAGAACAAAGTATTACTCCACCGATAGGAGATTCTTCATCTAACTGAAAATAAATCTTTTGGGGGTATGGTAACTAATTGAAAATCATGCTAGTTTACCCTTGGTTGATGGTAAGAAGATGAAATGCTTCTTTATCGGTAGATGAGTTAAGTTTTCACTTAACCGACAGGCATTTATTATGGTAGTTGAAGGAAATGACATTATAAAGCAAGTGTTTTTCACTCTTTTTTACTCACCAAGCACTCAAATTTCCTAAGAGTGCGAAAAACCCAAGCAAAGGCATCCATAGCAAGAAGTGAAGCAAAATCTATCAAGCATTCAAACCTAAAGGTAGATTAAGGTATTTATCAAATGGCTTCCTCCTTTGCACCTGAATTCATTGCAAACCCTACTGTAATTGAAGTGGTTAAATGCCCTAGGCTTGTATTTAAGATCATACCCGAAGTAGTGAAGCAGGATGATACCCTAGGTGCATTCTTTAAAATACCCAAAGGAGTTGCATATGCTGAAGACCCTAGGATATACATACATTGTCATATTGAGGAACTTGGTGCTGATGAGATAATGAACATGTATAGGACAATAATTTGTGATGAAAATGGGAATTTGAAATCGAAACACAAGATAATGGAAACCCTAGGTTTTGTGGAGATACTTAGCATTCCTAATTTTCCCAAGGAAGTTGTAAGAATTGTGCTTAGCAGAGTTCATGGGGAATTATTTGCGCTTGAATCCATCCACAAGATCATAAAAGAAGTAGTTAGGGTAGTGACTGGCTTACCTTCCATCGGTAGCACACCTGACAAAACTAAGAAAGTTCCAAACAACATTGTGATGGCCCTAACCAATGCAACCCATGATAGTAGATCCTTGAGAGTCAATGATATCAAAGATATAAATGTCAGATTCATTAGCATGATACTAGGATACAAGACTACACATGCTAACAAATTAAACTCGGTTTCTAGTTTATGTATCAAGAGTGCTTATGACATAGTGAATAATAACACTAAGATTGACATATTTGAATTGCTAAAGGATGAATTGATTGAAAACCTAAAGAAAATTAAAGGTGATAAGAAAGGTAGTTTCAGATTTGGCAACTTACTTGTATGCCTAATGCTATACATTACTAAGGAAGTTCCTAGTATAGGAAGGAAAGAATTTGGTTTTGACATATCGGTAGACAAACAAATTTTGGATATCTTTACCAACATGGTAGATGACAGGGAAAACAACATAATTGAATACTTCCAAGCATTTAAGGCTATAATGAAAACAAGGGAAAGGTTATCTCAAAGCATAGTTGACAAATATCAGAAAGAGATATGTTTTGTTATAAAGAAAGATGAAATTTGGATGGAAGCAGTGGTTCCTAGAACTGTTTGGGTGACAGAAATGGGTTATGAGGCAGATTAAATCATAATTGAGACATATGCTAAAGCCCTACTTGAAGCCCCTAGAGAACCTGAAGAGGAAATATTTGGAAATGTTGAAACCATTGAGAGAAACGTACAAACCCTTAAATGAAGGAAGAAAAGAGAACAATCTATCAGAAAAGCAACAAAACAGGCCAAAGGGATTAAGGAAAACATATTTAATATCACTAGTATTAAGGAAAGTGACCTGGAAGGGATACAACCGAAAGCTCATCTTTCACTGATTGGAACTTCATCTGACAGTGAAATCCCAGCTGAGTTTCAGAGAGTAGAAAGGAAAAGAAAACCTCCACCGACACCCTCTCCTACACCAAAGAGAAGAAAACAACAGGCAGTAAGGTCCCCAACAAAGAAAATGACACCAAGGAAGAAGAAGGAAAAACAAGTTATTCCTCCTTTAGACAATCTTTTGAATGAAATAACTGAAGAAGGAAACTTGCCTAATGTTAGCAAATTGTATAATACTTTTACCAATGCAGAAAAGGAAAGCATAGAAAACAGTGTTATTCTACACTTAGACATTTACAAGAAATTTTTGATAGAAGTTGTAGATGATTTACCAAGTGACTTGTATAGAAGACTAGATGCGAAGAGATTAGCCATTGTGGAACTGGATAAGAAGATAAAGATAGAAAAATTGCTTGCAATTCACCCAGTGAAATCAGCAAAAAAAATTGATGAACTAATAAGTGAGGCAAATAGGATAGTATTTTCTACTGGTCACCGACATGTAGGTTTAATTGCTCGAAGAGTGAATGAAATATCTGAAGAGACAATGGATAAATGGGATATCTTCTTTGTGGAGAAGGAAAAACAAGAAGAGCTCAAATGACCCAAAACTTCCAGAGTTTACCAAAAGGAAAAGGATAAAGGTAAAAGCAAGGTAGGTGGACCTACAAGCATAAAAGTGATAGACAACTTGCCCCCACCTTCTTCTGATACTCCACTGGCACAAACTGTTGATACACCATCGGCTACTGATAATATTGAGTTAGAATCAACACATGAAGACACCAATCTTGACTCAGAAGTTTTGTATACTATGAACATTGATACATAAGAGGTAAACATTATGGTTGATAAGGAAACCACTGGTGAAAAGAAAGATGTGGCTACTAAGCCACCGACTGAGAATACTGCAATGGAAACACATGGAGAGCATACAGTTGGAAATATTGAAATTGGGGTTGAGACACAAACTGATACCACTGGTGCACACATTGAAAAACCCACAAAGTTTAGAGATACCGACAGTGGATAGTTTAGAGGTGCATACTGAGAAACTGGTAGTGAATACTAAGACTTCATCAGAGAAACTGGCATCAGAAAGCACAGAGAAAAAAACTGAGGTACACACTGAGAAATAGGAAGAGAAAAAGGTTGAGACTAAGACAATGCCATCGACAACTGCTGAGAAACCCAAGCCTTTGCTAGTTGAGATGTACACACAAACTGACCTATCAAAGATCAATATAAGCAAAGAGGTTACTCACACCGGGGAAATGAAGATTGTTAAGATAGTTGGACAATCATCTAGTTCTTCCATGACAGAATTTAGACCAACTAATGTGATAGAGGTATTATTGGATTCAATCAAGAAAATAACAGATTGTAATGCACTTGCATACAAGGCTATTGATGACACAATTTTTTTATTAAAATTGATTGTACCCAAGTGCAATGTGGACAATAAAGATTCTTTGAGCTAATTAGACACATTGTCTAAGTATATCACCAGCAACCTACTAATAGTTGATCAGATTAATGAGGAGACATTGGTGAGAAAATGAATAGAGAAAAGGAAAAATTATTTGATGAGTCAATAATGAAGTGTATGGGACACATTTATACCCTATTACTAGCACTTAGCAAAACAATAATTGAATTCAAAGAGTTGTACAGGGACACACGCAAGACTGATATTTTGATAGTTGATATAGACAAGAAAATCAGTAAAGTGCTGAAAGAAATAAATGATATAGCTGATAATATCATCAGTTCATCAGAACCCATATCGGTTATAGAATAGGAAATAGCAGATTTTGAGGAGAAAATTGAAAATTTTGAAACAAAAAAGGAAAGAATAAAGTTCAAGGCAAAAGAGCTTAAATGTAGACTTGGTCCGAAACTTGACAACCTCATCTCTTTGAGAAAAGAGATCTCAGAGGCACTTGTTCCAGGACTAAATACATCTGAAGAACAAATGCACACCCTCATCGGTACAACTCAAAGGACTAAAGAAACATTAAAGGATAGTGAATGGTTCACTGAGAGCCTAAATTTTGTACCAGAAGAACTTTTTCAGATTGTAACCAACCGGTTATAGGGTTCTAGCTGAGAACTACACTCAGTTGACATTTTTGACAGCTTTTGTCATTTATGCCAAAGGGGGAGTATTAGAGATGAGAAAAATAATGGACAAAAGAGATCATCTGCTCAGGGGGAGCACACAGTTTTGGTAAAAATTTTGGACTTCAAATTTTGGATACATTTTTAAATTTTTCTCATCGGTGTTGCCATCAATGCCAAAGGGGGAGATTGTTAGCATTGCACACTCCAATGAGAAATTGTAGGTTATTGAAGGTATTATCATTGATGGCAACCTTGCAATGCTATGGCACCGACAGGCACCAATAGACTCTACACCGACAGATAGTTTACCAGCAAAAACAAAGATGATTACGGACACCCTAGCTGACAGGATTTTATTTATTGTATATTGTATTTATTTGTAATATCTTTTTGTAAGCTGACAAGGCATATTGTAATAAGACTCATATATAAGTATGAGATCTTATAGATCATTTATAGGTGTGGACATATTGTAGAAGTAACATGCGAATATTAAGGTAGATTTTGGAGTAAGGTTTATGGTTATTGTATGAGCTTAAACCAGTACTGAACCTAGCATAGAAGCTGTTGAACTAAAGTAGTACATTATATTGGATTTGCATAATCCGTTTTGTAAGTTAGTGTGACTTGTTTTTGTAATTAAGTAGTGAGCTTTAGGAAGTTGGCCTTCCTGCATGTGCAGACCCCTATTGTAAGTAATATCCATTCATTGGCCAGTGAGTGAATATTGTGGGTCACAAATTCCACTGAGGTTTTTCCCACACTGGGTTTCCTCATTAAAAATCTTGTGTTATGGTGTGCTTTCTATGTTGTGCTTATTGCTCTTATTTACTGCACTAATTCTTATTTACTGGTACACTATTTTGGAATGCAATTTATTTAATAAAGTCAGAAAATTTGTTAACCAGTTAGATATTGATTCACCCCCCCCTCTCAGTATCTTTGGGAATCCTAACAACATCTTGAGGATCTGGAAAGTGTAGAATTTGAGAATGAAGAATTGAAATAAAATATCAAAGAAGCAAATGAGTGTGTAGTGAAACTAAGAGGATAGATCTAGAAGTTCAAGTTGAGACATAAGGAAGTTAACAATAAGTTAAAGCAGGTGAATCAAATTGTTAAAGATCTAATGTTAAAAATTGAGGAGAAGAACAAGATATAAGAAACCCTAAAAAATTCAATTAAGTTGAAAAGTAAAGAATGTGAGAAGCTGGAATAGGAAGTGAAGAAGCTAAAGACAGAAACTAAAGTTCTTGAAAGCAGAAAACTTTTGGAAGAATTGATTAACATGCAGAAAGCTCATGTAGGCAAAATTGGACTAGGATTTTAGATGAGTGAATGTTCAAATCAAAATGATAAAGACAAAGGCAAGGAAGTTAAGGTAGAAGTAGAAAATAAACCTGAAGATGCAAGTAAAATCTGGAATCAGAGATCTACTGCAAGAAGATAGTTAGTTTGTCAACTGAATGCACAAAGGTGCCCATTAATGGTTATTTTTTTCAAAATAATAAATTTGGTCATATGGCCACATATTATAGAAGCATTTAATGTTAAAATTGCAAGAAGTTTGGTCACAAAGAAAATTACTATAGAAATCATGTTGTGAGTCAGAATCATTATCTGGTTGAAATGAATAGGAAGAATAGCAATTTTCATGGATATTGTCATTTATGCAATGACTATGGTCACGAAGCTAATTAGTATAGATCTAGAACATATTCAATAAATTTAGTTTAGAGGAACATTAAATGTTACAACTGCAAACAATTTGAATATTATGCTAATAAGTGTAGAAATGAGGTTGGTATGGAGAAGTCTATAGAGAAGAATGTGATCAAGTCTAGTGAATCGAAGAAAAAGGAAGTCATGGTATGGAGAAAGAAAGAGGTAAATAATGTAAGAAATCCTGGTGTACCAAAATCTGGTGCAAGCACCTCTACCTTCGGTAACTGAGCTTATTTCTTTGTCTTAGGGGGAGCTATCAAGGAAAACCTTTCGTCCCCCTTTCCAAAGTAGTTCATGATATGGGTTTGGCATGACTGTGATGGATATGTAATTTTGTAATTCAATGAATATGCTGACATCAGCAATAAGACACTTTTTGGTGGCAAAACCCTAGGAGTGATCGGTAACATTAGTATCAAAATTTGAGATTATTTTCTTCATTATGTAAAAAGAAATATTTTAAGAGAAAGAGAAGAAGTAGAGAAAGTAATCATGAAATCGAAGATGATTGTCGAAGAATCCAAAAACATATATTTTTAGACTTTGGAAAAGGTACGGTTAGATAAATTTCATACTAAAAAAATCAAAAATATGGAAAGCGGTTTAAGTGAAATAGATTTGCAAAAATTTAAGTAGTTAGGTTAGAAATGATTGAATTTGTGGAGTGAATTCCCTTGGTTTGATAATGAAGATTTGATCAAGCTTATCCTAAGTCAAGTATAGAATAATTGCATCATATTGGATAAACCCTACCCGATTTCAAAGGACATAATTTTAGTTGTTACTAGTCTATGTGACAATCACAATGTACCAGTTGAGAAGATTGTTAATAATAAGGAAGTTGAAACCCTAACCAGTGTGACAAAACATCATAGAGAACTATTGATTGATAAAATCATCAATCTCGTGGTGAGGTATGTTGCATAAGGTATTTGTGATAAAATATATTTTAGGAATAGGGAAGGTTCTACCTCTACTATCATGGTATATGTTGCACATATGCTTGCTATGGAAGATGCATTTTTTTATTTGTGTGAATTGTTGAAGAATCGACCCTGTTAGAAAACATCCAAGTGACAAAATATCAAGACTAGCCCTTCTAATTTGGATCATTGCTTATATGTTTTTCAATTTGATTTTTGGGATCTTTGTTGGTGAAGGAAAATGTGTTGTAGGAGTCTAATGTCCTAGTTGTAAGATATATATTTTTTGATATCTAATGGTTTGGAAAAGAGAGAAGAAGATTGTGATGATTACTTGAAGTCATTTCAAAATGTTTGGTGTATTGGCCTTGTATCGCCTATTACCAATTCAACTAAGGTAAGTCCCACCTCTAAGAGGAGAGACAACAAATGTGATGTCCACTATCTCTCTGGAATCCAAGAAGAAAAAGAAGGATTAAAAGAAAAAAGATATCATAGAAATTATTGATCCAGAATCTCTTGTGGCTGAAGAAAAGTTGGCTATTGCAGAGCAAGAAGGAAAAAAGTCAGATTCAGATGAAGATGAACCCTTTAGGACTTTGGATTTGCTGAAAATCCTTGTTAGTGAATATGGGATAAACAAGATTGGACAAATGTGGATTAATGGTGTTGAGCCAGATAGAATTAAGAAAGCTTTAATGAATCACACTCACTGGAACAACCTTAGAATTGAATATGTTAGTGATGGTCTTCAAAAAGCTTTATCTTAGCTTATTAAAGAATAATTGGAGACCTCTCGAGAGCAATTTGTTAGTACAAACATGTGTAACATGTTGGAAATAAGATGCATTGAAGCTCAAAGAATTTTAACTGAATGTATAAGGGAAATGAGAGACTGTAGTGAGAGTGTTATCAAAATATATAGGTATTGCCTATAATGGCCATCTGCTATGGTGAATTTCAAAGAAAATGTTGTATTTGTTGAAGATGATTTGAGTTATATGCTAGCAAGAGACACTATTCTGGTGATTATAGTAGAGATTTGTGCATGATAGATGTTCAAGGGTTGTCATTGATGGCAACTCAATTTGTAGATCACATCCGGTGTACATACAATTGGTTTACTATAACTCATTCTATTCATAAGGCATAAGTTTGGAAGGTGTAACACAGTTACTAGTAGAGAATGAGATCATGGTGCATATCTTGGTTTCGATGATGTATTTTGGGTTGTGTGGTGATCAAGGCAATTGATTCAACCTTTGAGAGAGATTATTTCATGATCCTGATATCTGGTGTTGAATTGTGTGCTACTTTAGAATTTTGGTATCTGATATTTTAGTTAGCGCAGTGGTATTTTGGAGTAATGTGTGTTACAGATTTGTTGGGATGATCTTGGTGATCAATTTTCTATTTGAGGTGATTGGGCCGATTTATGGGAAGAATTTTATCATCTTGTTTTGGTCCGCATTTGGATTTATGATCAGATTGAGCCGACTTAGTGTAACACATTTCATGTTGTGTGTTATGTGGTTTTTAGAAGTTGACTTAGTAAATGATTCTTTTTGTTGATGCGGATATATAAGATTAATTTGATTGACTATATTGGTAGTGTGGTGAGCTAAGGAAGTCTGTGTGAGCGATTTTGTAAAAGTGAATATTTTGTTGCTCCGGTATGTGATAGAGAAGTGTTATGGAGCAGATTGATAGATCAATTGGAAGAGAAAATTAGTGCCTAACTAGAACTATACTCTGGAATATATATATGCTACACTTCAGTTCAGATACTATTGTAATAATTTTTTAATAGCATGTAAGGGAGTGATCCTTCCTTTGGGTTGTAGCCCTTTTGTAATTGAGCAATGAGCTCTAGGCAATGTGCCTGAATGCAAGTGCATTCCACTATTGTAATATTATTTTACTACTCGCCATAGTATAATACTATTATGGGTACTCAATCGTACCATGATTTTTCCCTTTTCGGGTTTTCATGCAAAAATATTAGTGTTATGGTTGTGTGGTTGTTCATTTTATGTTTTTGCACTTTGATTACTTTCTCACGTATCTGGTGGTTTAAGAATCAACTTGATTAATTTTTCAATTATAAAACTCTGATTACCCCACCCTCTTAGTGTTCATTGATTCAAATAATTGGTATCAGTACCTTGAGCCTCGAAAGAGGCCTACCAGCTTGAGAAAGATCCAGAAGATTGAATCAATGGACTCTAGTTTGTAGAGGCAACTTAGTGTGGCACTTGAAGACCTTGATGCAACGATGAAGGAAAAGAGTATCCAGAAAAGAAATCTAAATGCAGCTGAAGACTTCATTAAGACATTGAAAGATCAATTGAACACATCTAGAGAGAAGAGAAAGGAGTTGATGGATAGGATGTAGGAGAAAGAAGAACAAAGTGTTGATAATCAAATCCTACAAGATAAGACTGAAGAATGTGAGAAGTTGGCAAGGGAGAATGTAGTTTTGAAGAATGAGATGCAATTTATCATCATGAAGCTGACTAAGGAGATTGAAGATAGGAAGAGGAATGAAGAAACCCTGACTCAATCATTGAAAGAAAAATCCAATGAATGTTGCATATTGACATATTGAAATATGAGAATGATCAGTTGAAGCTTGAATTGGTACAAATAAAGAATGATGGGCAAGAACTTGAAAGGAAGATCATAACTTTGAGTGATGAGTTGACTACTGCTAATGAATACAAAGAAAAGTTCAAAGATAGTTCAACCTAGTTGGATGAGATGCTACAAAGCTAGAGACATGGAAAAAATATGCAAGGCCTTGGATTTGAGAAAGGAGAATCCTTTGTTTCTGGTTAGAGAAATTATCAGCAAAAGAACAAGAAACCTCTGGTAAGACAACCTAATGTCTATAAATTCAATTGTAAATGTTTTGTTTGTGGTAAATTTGGATATATGGCAAATAAATGCAGAAGTAGGATGAATAATGAGATGATGAATAATATGAACAATGGTCCTACTTTTATCGGTCAATGTTGTTGGCCATTTGGTGGAATTGATTGTGTTGCATTGATGTTTTGTCATTGATGTCAATACTATCTGTTTGGATTCTTTATCGATACCCTTCTGGTCCCGATAGGTTGAGTGGTTTTTGGTTAACTTGGATCCGGTATGATCTAATAGGCTCTGGTATAATCTGATGATGGAATTATCTTGTTCATGATACTAATACTCATACTTGATCAGTTGGTTTTGGTCTGGTGATTGGATGCTATACTGCTTGCTTAGAAGATTGGTTTCTGGTTCCGGGGAGAGTTTCACCAGTAGAGATTTTGGTGGAGATCTTTGATGAATTGCAAAAGTGGTGTTGGTGTAGCTTCTAATGGTGTTTCAGGATGCTATTGGTGATCAAGTTCAAGATTTGGCATTTGGAGATCATTGTTGAAGTGTTTGGACCTATACTTGGTCTCGGTTGATCTAGGTTATGGACCAGCATTAATGTAATGTGGATAGGACCTATTCTTGTATTTTTAGGATGTATTATGTGTTGATATTACTTGTAAGGCCGACATGGTTTGTAATTATGTAATCAGTTTATTGTCTGGTGGCCAACCTGATTGTTTATGGTCAAGGGTTTGTATAAATAGATGTAATATCTCATTCTAGATCATCATGGTTAATGTAAGAGGTCATGGTCAAGGAATGTAATGTGAAAATAATGTAATATCATTCAGGAAGAGGAGTTGGTTGATCATTGGAGATCAAATTGGGTTTGTGTAGGAGGATTTAGTCCTCTGGTATTAATCTTAACCGAAACTATACTCGGGTATAGGAGATGCTACCTTTTGCAGTTCAACACTTCTCTGGATTGTAGTATGAATTTATATGTAGTCAGTGAGGCTCCTTTTTTGATGAGCAGTGTTTTTTAGGTTGTTGGCCTTCCTGCAAGTGCAGGCCCCTTCACTGTAATTTGCATACTTACTGTAGAAGTATTATCTGACTGTGGGTAGGCTTACCACTGTGGTTTTTCTCATTATCGGGTTTTCCATGTACAAATCTTGGTGTCATGTGGAAGGTATTTATTCTATGATTATTGTTTATGCTTAATTGGATTAACTACTATTCCAATATTATTGTTTTGGGCTCTGTTATTAAAGTTCTAATTGTTAATGTTTTTGGTAATCTGTGACAACTAATTCACCCCCCCTCTAAGTTGTCTTTCGGTTATCTGAACTGTCTAACTATTGGTATCAGAGATTTGGTCCTCTGCAGAAATCTTAACCACTTGAAGAAGATCCTATGGCATCTAACAGTTCAAGTTCATCCAGTTATTCTAGAGCTATGTTTCAAAGGCATATACTAAGGCTTGAAGGAACAAATTACATAGTATGGAAGATTCTGATGGAGACTCATCTGAGATGTCTTGGAAAGGAAATTTGGGAGATCACACAGAATGGTGTCACAACCTTTAATCTAGGATTTGGCAATCCTCCTCCGATAAACCTGGACACGGAGCTTGAGAATGATTTTAGAGAAAGATAATCCCTCTTGTGTGCACTTTCTGATCAACAAATAATGGGATTAATAGACAAATCGTCTGGAAAGGCTATATGGGATAAGTTGTAGACTCTTAATGGTTACCCTACAGTCAAGATTGCTAAACTTGATGGTTATCAGGTGAGATATGAAAACCCGAAGATGGAAGAAGAGGAAAGGATTACTGCATTCATGGAAAGAGTAAATGCGATTGTTATGGGAATTCAATGTTGTGGTGGAACTCTGATCAATGAGTTTAGAACAATGGCTAATACATCTATCAATAGAGATAATTTGGTTGGGAAACTATTTGCTTTTGAGCTTGAGCAATTTGGACCTTTTGGAGCTGTGAAGACTGAACCTTCTTTTCATGCATCTACATCTGCAACGAGTAAGAAAGATTGGGAATCTTTATATGCAAAAGAGTTATAAGATATAAAGAGAGAAGATGATGAGTTTGAACAACTTGAAGCACTATTTGCTAGATGAGTATTGAAAGGACCAGTAGAAAGTAAGTATGAAGGGAAAGCACTTTTTAAATGTTTTGCATGCAATAAGATTAGTCATTTTGCATCTAGATGTCCTAAAAGGAATTCAACATTTGAAGGAAGAATTAAAAGATCATTTAAGCCTAACTCTAGATATCAAACAAGTATAGATTCAAGAAAAACAGAGATAAATCATGCTACATAGTGGATGAGAAAGGCATTACTGATTCAGATGATGAATTAGCAGAAGACTCTGCTAGTGGATTCGGCAATGGGAAGGAATGTGTATTCTTGGCTATCATGGAAGATGATCTGACATTGGAAGAGAATGTACTGGAGGAGAAGGCACTTGCTGCTAAAATTGAGGACAAGGATGAATGGATAATTGACAGTGGTTGTTCACATCATATGATTGGAGATAAAGGGAAGTTTCTATCTTTGCAAGAATTTGATGGTGGACTAGTTATATTTGGAGATGACAAGGCATGTATGATCATGGGAAAAGGAACTATATTATTGGATGGTAAGAACAATACTGACAATGTTTATTATTTTGAAGGTTTGAAGCATAATCTTTTGAGTGTAGGACAATTAGTAGATAAGGGATTTCAATTACAGTTGAAGGATGAAAAATGTAAAATCATTAACAGATTTGGTTTGGAAATTGCAACCAGTACACAGACCAAAGGTAATATATTTCATTTGAACTTCGGTGAGAATACATGTTTGATTACATAGATTGATGAAAGTTGGCTACGACATAAAAGGCTGTGTCATGTAAATTTTGATTGTACTGTGAAGATCAATTCAACTAAGGCTGTTAGAGATATACCTAAGATTATGAAGCCCTATAATCTGGTATGTAAGGAATGTCAAATGGGTAAATAGGTCAGAACCTCTTTTAGGAGTATACAAGATAAATCAAATAATGTTCTTGATCTTAATCATAGTGATTTGTGTAGCCCTGCTAGAGTTAAAAGTTTTCATGGTGATAGATATTTCATGCTAATCATTGATGAGTATTCTAGAATGATGTAGAAATTGAGACAGGATTGAAGATTAAATGTTTGAGATCAGATCATGTTGGAGAATTCACATCTGGTGAGTTTAATAACTTTTGTGACAAGCATGGTATAAGAAGACAATTTTTTGCTCCCCAGACACCTTAGTAGAATGGAGTTGTGGAAGGGAAAAACATAACTATCTTGGATGTGTTGGCATTATGGATGAATTGATCATGTGTTTCATTGATATTTTAACATTGATGTCAGTACTAGCTATTATGGTTGGTTACCGACAGACAAGTTTTTGTTACCGCTAGAAGATCTAGTGTTACCGATAGAAGAGACTATCTATTGGACAATTCTGACATGATTGGATCAATAAAGATTCTTTATGAGAATATTTTGGTGAGTTGGTATTGGCTTGGTAATTGGATGCTATCATACACTCTGATAAACCCTTACCGACACTGGTTTAAGGCCTTACCGATAGAGCTTTTATTGAGGAATTGTGACAAGATGCATAATTGGTGTTGGCGCAGCTTCTTCATGGATGCTAAATATGTTTTTTGATCATGCTTCAACTGCTTGAAGACATTGCTATAGCGTGGTGGACCCAGAATTGGTCCGATACCTATCTAGGTTATGGACCAGTATCATGCTATAGTGTACTCTACAGGTTACCAGGATGATTTGAGATGATTTATGGATTTGTTATTATTGTTTTGATTTGAAGCCGATATGGCATATCATTGTAAATAAAATTATGTAATGATCTTATTGTAATATCTTTAGGTGGTTGACTTAATCAATTTAGGCCTTAGGGTTTGTATAAATAAGAGGTAAAAACTCTTTGTAAAGTATCATGGTTATTGAAAAGGTCATGGTCAAGGAATCTAATGTGTGATTATTGTAATATCATTTAGGCAGAGGAGTTGGTCGATCATTGGTGATCAAATTGGATTCAGAAGAGGATTTAGTCCTCTGGAACTAAGCTTAACCAGGACTGTAATCAGGCATGGTAGATGCTATTTCTAGTACTTCACTCTATTGGATTGTTCTCCATTTATCTTGAGATGGTTTTAGCATCTTTGTAGTCAGTGAGACTCTTTTGTAATGAGTAATATGCTCTAGACAATGTGCCTTCTTGCAAGTGTAGGCCCCTCTTGTAACACATACTTTCTACACAAGTATCATCTGACTATGGGTAGGCTTGCCACTGTAGTTTTTCCCTTTCTAGGTTTTCCACGTACAAATCATGGGGTTATGTGGTATGGTTTCTTTTCATTGATTATCTGTTTAATTGTTAAGTTGTATTGTTTACTGGTATCTATTCGTATCGACATTTGTATATATTTTACCAGTACTTGATTTTTTTAAGGTTGTATTGTGGATTAAAAGTTATAATCTGTTAACAACTTATTCACCCCCCCTCTTAGTTGTTCATTGGTTATCCTAACAATTGGTATTAGAGTTTTGTTCCTCTTTTGCAGAAGCTTAACCGCTTGAGGTAGATCTTATGGCAACTCACATTTCTAATCCACTGACAGCTATTTTTAGAAGAGAAATCCCTAAGTTTGATGGAACAAATTATGGGATATGGAAAATTTGAATGGAGACTCATCTTATATGTCTTGGAAAGGATATTTGGGAGATCATTAAGAAAGGATACACACCTTATGATCCAGCATCTAGAAATCTTGCTCCTGCAGACCAGGATAAGAATATTTAAAATGATTGCAAAGCTAGAGAAGCCATCTTGTGTGCACTTATTGATCAATAGATTATGGGATTGACTGACAAATCATCAACTAAGGTTATGTGGGACAAATTGCAAACTCTGGATGAAGGTGACCCTACTGTCAAAATTGCTAAACTTGATGGTTACTGGGTACGGTATGAAAACTTGAAAATGGAAGATAATGAAAGAACCTTTTAAATGTTTTGCACGTAATAAGATTGGTCATTTTGCATCTATATATCCTGAAAGGAATGCAAGTTTAAGGATAGAGTTAAGAAATCTTTTAAGCCTAACCCAAATAGATATAGATTCAAGAAAAGTAAACAATGCTACATAGCAAGTGAGGAAGGAGTAACTGATGACTTTGGAGATGAACTAACAGAAGACTCTGCTAGTGGATCTGGAAATGGAAAGGAATGGGTGTTCTATTCTTTGAAGGAAGATGAACCAGAACTGGCTATCAAGAATGAAGAAAAGGCCCTGGCAGCAAAAGTTGAAGATAAGGATGAATGGGTAATTGATAGTGGATGCTCACATCATATGACTGGAGATAAAGGGAAATTTTTGTCCCTACATGAATACAATGGCAGTCAAGTATGATTTCGAGATGAAAAGGCATGTATGATCAAAGGTAGAGGTATTCTTTTTTTGGATGGAAAGCATAACACTGATAATGTCTATTATGTAGAAGGTTTAAGGAATAATATTTTGAGTGTTGGTCAATTAGTTGATAAGGTTTTTCAACTTTAGTTTAAAGATAGAAAATGCAAAGTCATTAACAAGACTGGTTTGGAGATTGCAACTGGTATTTAGACTGGAAGTAATATCTTTCACTTGAACACTGGTAATAAGGCATGTTTGATTGCTGATATTGATGAGAGTTGGCTATGTCATAAGAGGTTGTTTCATGTTAATTTTGATTGTATTGTTAAGATTAGTTCAACTAAGGCAGTTAGAAATATACCTAAGATTATGAAGCCTCATAATCCGGTATGTAAGGAATGCCAATTGGGTAAGCAAGTCAAAAGTTATTTTTAGAGCATACATGACAAATCTAATGATGCACTTGATTTGATTCACACTGACTTATGTGGTCCATCAAGGACTAGAAGCTTTCAAGGTGATAGGTATTTCATGCTGATTATTGATGACTATTCTAGAATAATGTGGGTGACTTTTCTAAGGGAGAAGTCTGAAGCTTTTGAGAAATTCAAGATCTTTAGAGAAAAGGTTGAAACTAAAACTAGATTGAAAATCAAATGTCTAAGATTGGATCATGGTGATGAATTCACTTCTCATGAATTTAACAGCTATTGTGAGACAAATGGAATCAGGAGACAGCTATATGCACCTAGGACTCCTCAGCAAAATTGTGTAGTGGAAAGAAAGAACAAAACCATTTTGGATGCAACAAGATCAATGACACTGGAAGCCAAATTATCTCATATATATTGGAGAGAAGTAGTGAGTACAATAGTCTACACATTCAACAAAGTTCACATCAAAGGTGAAACCGGTAAGACCCCTTATGAACTATGGTTTGGACATACACCTACTATTAAGTATTTCAGAATTTTTGGAAGTAAATGCTATATCAAAAGAGATGATTCAATTGGAATGTTTGATCCTAGATGTGATGAAGGGATATTTCTTGCTTATTCAATTCAGGGCAAAGCATATAGATGTTATAACAAAAGATTACAAAAAATTGTGGAGAATACTAATGTGAAAGTGGATGAACAATACAAAAATCATTCTATATCATATGATAGGGAACTGGCAATGGAAATGATCATAATTAAACTGGCAATCCCTCAACTGGTACAAGAAGCTCAGACAGTTATACCAACATAATAAAAAATTCAACTGTGACTGATGATTAGAGCAGTGAACCTAAAGTTCAAAAGACACCAGGATATGTAAGATTAAATCATTCTAAAGATCAAATTATTGGAGATAGAAACAAGGGAGTTATGACAAGAAGAAAAATGGCAAATGAAGAGGTATGTCTTATTTCTCAAGTTGAACCGGAAACTGTTATTGAATCTTGTAAGGATAAACATTGGTTAATGGCTATGAAAGATTAATTAGATCAAATATAGAAGAATGAAACTTGGTCTTTAGTTTCTCGACCTAAAAATAAGAATGTTATTGGAACTAAATGGGTTTTTAGAAATAAACTAAATGAGGATGGTCAAGTTACAAGGAACATGACTAGATTGGTGTGTAAAGGATATTCTCAAATAGAAGGAATTGATTATGGTGAGACATTTGCATCTGTAGCTAGAATTGAAGTTGTTAGACTATTTCTTGCCTATGAAGCTTATAAGAACTATAAGGTTTATCAAATTGATGTCAAATGTGAATTTTTGAATGGTGGGCTTGAGGAAGAAGTTTACATTGAGGAACCTAATGTATTTTCACTAATAGATGACAAAGATATGGTTTGCAGATTAAAGAAAGCTTTATATGGATTGAAATAGGCTCCTAGAGCTTGGTATGCAAGGTTGGATAAATATCTTTTGAAGCTTGGTTTTACTAAAGGTAGTGCTAATAGTAATCTATATTATAAGATCACTGATAATGATATTCTGATTATTGATGTTTTTGTTGATGATATCATTTGTGGAGGAGAAGATAAACTGTGCATGGAATTTGCTAACAACATGAAGAATTAATTTGAAATGTCCATGATTGGTGAGATGAAATTTTTCTTAGGTTTGCAGATTACTCAAACTAACAAAGGGATTTTTATTTGCCAAACTAAGTATGTGAGGGAATTGTTGAAAAAGTCTGGTATGGAGAATTCCAGACCAGTAAGTACTCCTATGGCTACAAGTGATAAATTATCTATCAAGGATACTTCTAAACTGGTAAATTCTTATAGTTCTTATAGTTCTTAATATCAGATATCAAAGTAGTCATAAAGAAAAACATGAATGTGTGGTAAAGAGGATATTATGGTATTTGCAAGGAACAACAGAATATGGTTTGTGGTATTCCAAAAATGATGAATTCACTGTATGTGCATATATTGACTCGGATTGGGCAAGTGATACTGATGACAGGAAAAGTACTTCTGGTGGAGCTTTCTTCCTTGGAAAGAAATTGGTTTCATGGATCAACAAAAAATAGTCATGCATTTCTTTATCTACTGCAAAAGCCGAGTATGTTGCAGTAGCAACTAATTTCACCCAAGTCTTGTGGATGAAGCAAATGTTGAAGAATATCACGGTAAATTGTAGTGAGCCAGTAGTTATCTATTGTGATAACTCTGCAGCTATTGACATGTCCAAGAATCTAGTATTTCACTCCTAAGAATATTTCAATTAAGTATAAATTTTTGAAGGGCAAGGTTGAAGCAAAGGAAGTCAAATTGGTTTATGTGAACACTAAAGAATAGATTGTAGACATATTCGCTAAACCATTGTCTAAAGAATCATTTGAGTATTTGAGAGATAGGTTAGGGGTTTCTACCCCTCTGATGGAGATTTGATTGATGAACTTTGTGATTAGTTTGACATGTATTATCAGAGACATTATTCATTCCGACACTAATGAGTGGTGCTACTACTCAGGGGGAGTAGTCAGCTTTGAGATTCAGGGATCTACATCATTGCTTTGATATTTTTGTCAGATTTCTTCAATTTTCAAACCATATCTTTATCATCTATCAATGAAAATCCACCAGGTTGCTCAATGTATACTTCTTCTTCAAGGTCACCATTCAAAAATGCACATTTAACATCCATTTGATAAACCTTATAGTTCTTATAAGTTGCATAGGCAAGAAATAGTCTAATAGCTTCAATTCTAGCTACAAGTGCAAATGTCTCACCATAATCAATTCCTTCTATTTGAGAATATCCTTTAGAAACCAATCTAGCCTTGTTTCTTACAACTTAGCCATCCTCATTCAGTTTATTCCTAAAAACCCATTTAGTTCCAATAGCATTATTATTTTTAGGTTAGGAAACTAAAGACCAAGTCTCATTTTTCTCTATCTAATCTAATTCATTTTCCATAGCCTTTAACCAATGTTTATCCTTATAAGCTTCAATAACAGTTGTTGGTTCAATTTGAAAAATAAGACACACCTCTTCATTAGCCAATTTTCTTCTTGTCATAACTCTCTTGTTCTTATCTCCAATGATTTGATCTTCAGAATGATTTAATCTTACATACCTTGGTGTCTTTTGAACTTCAGGTTCACTACTCTAATCATTAGTCATAATTGAATTTTATGATTGTGTCGGTGTAACTGTCTCAGCTTCTTGTACCAGTTGAGGCATTGTTGGTTCAGTTATGATAATTTCCATTGTCGGTTCCCTGTCATATGATATAGAATGATTTTTGTACTTCTCATCCACTTTCACATTAGCACTCTCAACAATTTTATGTAATCTTTTGTTATTACATCTATATGCGTTGCTTTGAATAGAATAACCAAGAAATATTTCTTCATCACATCTAGGATCAAACTTTCCAATTGAATCATCTCTTTTGATATAGCATTTACTTCCAAAAATTCTAAAATACTTAATAATAGGTGTATGTCCAAACCATAGTTCATAAGAGGTCTTATCAATTTCACCTTTGATGTGAACTCTGTTGAATGTGTAGACTGTTGTACTCATTGCTTCTCTCCAACAGATATGAGGAAATTTAACTTCCATTATCATAGATCTTGTTGCATCCAAAATGGTTATGTTCTTCCTTTCCACTACTCCATTTTGTTGAGGACTCCAATGTGCAGATAATTGTCTCTTGATTCCATTTGTCTCATAATAACTGTTAAATTCATGAGATGTGAACTCACCACCATGATCTGATCTTAGACATTTTAATTTCAATCTAGTTTCTGTTTCAACTTTCTCTCTAAAGATCTTGAATTTCTCAAAATCTTTAGGCTTCTCCCTAAGAAAAGTCACCCACAACATCCTAGAATAGTCATCAATAATCAACATGAAATACCTATCACCTTGAAAGATTCTAGTCCTTCCTAGACCACATAAGTTAGTGTGAATCAAATCAAGTACATCATTATATTTATCATGTATGCTCTTAAAAGAACTTTTAACTTGCTTTCCCAATTGACATTCCTTACATACCAAATTATGAGGCTTCATAATCTTAGGTATATCTCTAACTGCCTTAGTTGAACCGATCTTAACAATACAATCAAAATTAACATGACACAACCTCTTATGCCATAACCAACTCTCATCAAAATGACAATCAAACATGTCTTATTAGCAGTATTAAAGTGAAAGATATTACCTACAGTCTGAATACCTGTTGCAATTTCCAAACCAGTCTTGTTAATGATTTTCCATTTTCTATCTTTTAACTTGAAGTTAATAACCCTTATCAACAAATTGACCAACTCACCTTCCACATAATAGACATTATAAGTATTATGCTTACCATCCAAAGAAATAATACCTCTACCTATGATCATACATGCTTTGTCATCTCCAAATCTGACTTGACCGTTATTGTATTCTTGCAGGGACAAAAATTTCCCTTTATCTCCAATCATATGATGTGAGCATCCACTATCAATTACCCATTCATCCTTATCTTCAACTTTTGCTACCAGGGCCTTTTGTTCATTTTTGATAGCCAGTTCCGGTTCATCTTCCTTCAAAGCATAGAACACCCATTCCTTTCCATTGCTGGATCCACTAGCAAAGTCTTCTTCCAGTTCATCTCCAAAGTCATCAGTCACTCCTTCCTCATCTTCTATGTAGCATTGTTTACTTTTCTTGAATCTATATCTGTTCTATTTAGGCTTAAAATATTTCTTAACTCTTTCCTCAAACCTTGCATTCCTTCCAGGACATCTAGATGCAAAATGACCAATCCTATCACATGAAAAACATTTAAAAGGTGCTTTTCCTTCATCCTTACTTCCACTTGGTGCTTTAGGTACTCTTTTAGCAAATAAGGATTCGAGTTGGTCAAATTATTCATCTTCTTTCGTCATGTCCTCCAATTCTTTTACATATAAAACTTTCCAATCACTTTTGCTAGTAGATGATGATGATGATGATGGATGAAAAGTAGGTTTAGACTTTACAACTCTAGAAGATCCAAATTCTTCAAGCTCAAAAGCAGATAATTTCCCAATCAAAATATCTCTGTTAACTGAGGAGTTGTCCATTGTTCTCAAATCATTAATTGTAGTTGCCTTTATCTTCTAATCCATTGGAAGGGCTCTCAAGACTTTGGAAACTATTTCATGTTCACTTAGAAATCCTCCACAACATTGAATTCCCATAACAATCTCATTTACTATTTTCATAAACACAACAATTCTTTCATTATCTTTCATCTTCTTGTTTTCATATCGTACCCGGTAACCATCAAGTTTATAAATTTTGTTAGTAGGATCACCTTCATTTAGAGTTTGCAATTTGTCCCACATAACCTTTGTCAATGATTTATCAGTTAATCCCATGATCTATTGATTAGTAAGTGCACACAAGAGGGCTTCTCTATCTCTACAATCATTCTCAATATTTTTATCCAAGTCTATAGGAGCAGGATTTCCAGATGTCGGATCATAAGGTGTGTATCCTTTCTCTGTGATCTCCCAAATATCCTTTCCAAGACATCTAAGATGAGTCTCCATTCAAATTTTCCATATCCAATAATTTGTTCTATCAAGCTTAGGGATTTCTCTTCTGAAAATAGTTGTCGGTGGATTAGAAGTGTTAGCTACCATAGGATCTACCTCAAGCGATTAAGATTCTGCAAAAGAGGACCAAAAATTTGATACCAATTGTTAGGATAACCAGTGAACAACTGAGTGGGGGGGTGTGAATCATTTGTTAATAGATTATAACATTTAATCCACTTAATAGCCTTTAAATAGATCAAGTACTAGTAAAGCACATACAAATGCTGGTAGGAACAGATACCGGTAAAAAATACAACTTAAAAATTAAACAAATAATTAATGCAAAAGCAACCATACCACATAAAACCATTACTTGTATGTAGAAAACTTGGAAAGGGAAAAACCATGATGGGTAGCCTACCCACAGTCAAATGATACTTCTGCAAAAAGTATGTTTTACAATGAGGGGCCTGCACTTGCAGAAAGTCACACTTCCTAGAGTGTATTTCTCATTATAAAAGAGTCTCACTGACTACAGAGAGGCTACAACTATCTCAAGATAAATGGACAACAATCCAATAGAGTGAACTGTCAGAAATAACATCTATTATTCTTGATTACAATCTTGGTTAAGCTCAATACTGGAGGCCTCTGACCTCTTCCTTAATCCGAATTCGATCACCTATGATCAACCAAATCTCCTTCGCATATGATATAACATTCCAAGACCATGACACATAATCCCCATTATCTACAATGAGATCTTACATCATTTTATGCAAACCCTAAGGCCTAAACCTATTAGGTCAGCCACCTAGAAGATATTACAATAACATCATTTCATAAATTTGTATTACAATGATATGCCATGTCGTCTTAAGACCAAAATAAGAATAACATCTCGGTAATGTGTAGAGTACACATTAGCATGATACTGGTCCATAACCTAGATAGGTACCGGACCTATTATGTGTCCACCACGCCAAAGAAATGCCTTCAAGAAATTGAAGCATGATCAAAGGACATCTTCAACATCCTAAAATCCATGAAGAAGCCGCATCAACACCAATTATGCATCTTGTCAAGATTCCTTAATGAAAGCTCTACCGATAGAGCCTTAAACCAATGTTGGTAAGGGTTTACCAGAAGGTATGATAGCATTTGATTACCAATTCAATACCAACTGACCAATACATTCTCATGGATCATATAACACATGAAATCAAACATACTTCACTGACCCAAACATGCCAGAAGTGTCCAATAGATTATCTCTTTTGTCGGTAACAATAGATCTTCTATAGGTAACCGAAACATGTGTATCGGTAACCATCCATAATAGCTAGTGTTGACATCAATGACAAAACATCAATGAAACACATAATCAATTCTTCCATAATGCCAACAACTTGTTTGGCATTTCTTGGTACTTAGATGTTTTTCACATCTAGTATTTCCATCAATGCTAGAGGGGGAGATTGTTGGCCATTTGGTGGAATTGATTATGTGTTGCATTGATGTTTTGTCATTGATTTCAAAACTATCTATTTGCATGCTTTACCGACACCCTTTTGGTCCTGGTAAGCTGAGTGGTTTCTGGTTAACTTGGATCCAGTATGATCTGGTAGGCTCTAGTTTAATCTGGTGATGGAATTGGCTTGTTCATGATACTAATACTCATACTTGATCAGTTGGTTTTGGTCTGGTAATTGCATGATATCCTGCTTGCTTAGAAGATTGGTTTTTGGTTCCAACAAGGGTTTCACCGATAGAGCTTTTGGTAGAGATCTTTGATGAATTGCATAGATTGTGTTGGTGGAGCTTCTGATGGTGTTTCAGGATGTTGTTGGTGATCATGTTTGAGACTTGGCATTTGGAGATTATTGTTGAAGCGTGTGGACCTATACTTGGTCCTGGTTGATCTAGGTTATGGACCATCATTAATGTAATGTGTCGATAGGACCTATTGTTGTATTTTTAGGATGTCTTATGTGTTGATATTACTTGTAAGGCTGATATGGTTTGTAATTATGTAATTGGTTTATTGTGTGGTGGTCAACTTGATTGTTTATTATCGAGGGTTTATATAAATAGATGTAATATCTCATTGTAAATCATCATGGTTAATGTAAGAGGTCATGAAGGAATGTAATGTGTGAATAATGTAATATCATTCAAGTAGAGGAGTTGACCAATCATTGGAGATCAAATTGGGTTTGTGTAAGAGGATTTAGTTCTCTGGTCTTTAGCTTAGTCGGGATTGTACTCAGGCATAGGAGATACTATCTTTTGCAGTTCAACACTTCTCCAGATTGTAGTATGGATTTATATGTAGTCAGTGAGGCTCTTTTTGTGATGAGCAGTGCGCTCTAGGTTGTTGGCCTTCCTACAAGTGCAGGCCCCTTCATTCTAATTCCCAGACCTACTGCATAAGTATTATCTGACTATGGGTAGGCTTCCTACTGTGGTTTTTACCTTTACCAATTTTTCTACATACAAATCGTGTCATGTGAATTGTATTTATTATGTGATTATTGTTTATACTTAATTGGATTACCTACTATTATGGTATTATTATTTTGGGTTCCGGTATGAAATTTTTAATTGCTCATGCTTCTTGTAATTTGTGACAACTGATTCACCCCCCCCCCTGCCTCTCAGTTATTGTTTGGTTATCTGAACTATCTAACAAGTGTTTCAAATACAACAATTTTGGAAATAAGTCAAATATATACAGAATGGTGATCAATTTCTAGAATAAGAGATGTTATGATTGTGGGATGTTTGGACATATATCAAACCAATGCGGGATGAGACAAAATCAAATGAACTTTAGGCCTATGTGAGTAAATGTTGTTTGCCACGCATGTAACAAACTAGGTCATATTGCAAAATATTGTAGAAGCAGGAATGCACCAGTGAATAAGAACAATCAAGATGAGAAATGCAATAAAAAGGTAGATGAAATCAGAGATCAACATAAGAAGATGTGGGTGAAAAAAGAAGATTCAAATGTGGAAAATAACTCCACATCTGAATCCGGTGATGGAATCTCATTCGATAACTTGGGCATTTTTGCCTTAGGGGGTAGATTATCATGTAGATCTTTAAAATCCCCTTGAGGAGATCTGTAACCAAGAAATGATGGTTTCAAATGATGGGGATAAGTCATGCAATTGATAACCAAAAGAATTTATAGCAGTTTGATAATCTAGTGAAACAATGCATTTGGAAGACTTTAGGGTTGTGCATTTATTACAACTTGAAATTAGGTTTTCAGTAGATAAAAAGGTGTTTTAATAGACCATTCTTCAAAATGCGAACAAGAAAGAAGCCCAGAGCAGAAAGTGAATCATCTAGAAAGGCTAGAGCGAGCAGGAAGCATAAATTTGAGATAGATGAAGCTCTCAAATCTATTAATATTGAAGGCACATTTAAAATAGTACCTCTATTAACCTTAAAAGAGTTAATTGATGAAATTATTAAGGATGGAAATTTAAGAAATATATCTATATATTATGAAAATTATGATAATAAGGATTAAAGGGAAGTTGAAGAAGGAATTGTAGAATATATGGACGTATATAGTAAGACATTAATAGAACTTGCATCTACGATCCATAAGTTTATATGACATTTTGGATGAAAGAAGGCTTACGCTAGTCAAGAGGATGAGAAAATAAAAGATTATGTGCTAGTAAATCTATCTTTTGTTATTTCTAGAGATGAAGTCACCCGGTTAATGAAACTTGCCAAGGGTATATTCTGAAGTAAGAAAAGGGTAAATAAGCCTATGATAGGGAAGAAAGATGAGGTGATAAAGGAAACTGAATCAATTTTGAGATGGTTTTTGATAGATTAGGGAGTTGATGTGAATCTAGAAGAACCCACTCAAGACACATCTGTTCTGGAAGTAAATATAGTTTTCTCCAGTAAGCCAAAGGATTAGTTTCCTAAAAAATCCACTCTGAAAGGACAAACCAATGATCAAACTCCAGTTGATAATGATGATACCTCTGACATTGTTGTATAGGATCCTTAGGTTATAGAAATTATATCAAAAAAAGAAGGTGAGGAGTCAGTAGATGTGGAGAAGGATGGAGATGATGGTAAGAAAGATGGAAAGGTTGAGAGTGTAGAATTTGCAAATAAGGAGAAAGGGGAGGAAAAGGAAGATTGGGCTCCAACAATAGTGGCAAGAGATTGGTATTGTTAAAGGGAAACAAGTTGTTGTTGATCCAGATGATTTTGGTCAAGGGTCAATTGACTTCAATTCCTTATCTCCCATTCAATAACTTAAATTGGCAACCCTGGCTCAAGGAAATCCAGTGAAGACTTTCTTAAGTCCCATTCTGCTAATAAGGAATTGATATCATTGGCGAGGGATATGTTGGAAAAGATAATGCCATCTTGCAAAATGGATACATTTGATCCCTCTAGTAATTTCAAGTGTTTATTAGGTGTTGTTTGTACTCACTTTGATTCTTTTGAGAATGCCACAATTATTAAATTCTTGAATCAATTTAATGCAATGAAGCTAAAGCAATTTTTGAGAATGATTAAAGATGATAGAGTCTGTTTAGTTACTGTACTAAAAGTATTCAATATTTAATTGATGAAGGAGGTAATATATACAACTCATGTCTAATTTTGCCCAAGTTCACTACAGACATTAACAATAAGATAAGGGAATATGAAGGTCAGCTAGCAAGCATTTCACAGTCATACACACCACAATTTGCTCCAGCTAGCAATTTTCAACGCCAAGTTTTGAATATATTGAATAAAATCAAGAGCTTAAACCAAGAAAAATGTAGAATTTTGCGAAGGTGAGAAGTCCTATTACTAATTGGATAGATTCTTTGATGAGCAGAATGAAAGATGCTAAGGATGCACTAAATAAACTTATTCCAACAGATAGATAGGGAGCCAAAAAGTATGTCTACCTCTTCATCAGGATGATAACCATTTTGGAGAGCCTAAAGAAGGCATGAGATAATAATTTGCTATCCCTTAGAAATATTTTTGCTGACATCCTTAAAAAAAATTGTGAGCAACTATATATGCTCTTGTATATCAATTTTGGTGGATCATTTGTCTTTGGCATTGCTATTAAAGGGTGAGAAAGCCGAGTAAAAAATGGTGTAAATTCTTAGGGGAACTTGTACAAATTTTGAAGTCTTGTAGTATTGAGTGTATAATTCATTTTTCATAGTGCTTCCATCAATGCCAAAGGGGGAGATTGTTGGCAAGAGACACTATTCCAATGATTCTAGTAAAGATTGTTGCATGATAGATGTTCAGGGATTGTCATTGATGGAAACTCAATTCATAGATCACATTCGATGTAAATAGAATTGGTTTACCGAAAATCATTTTGTTCATAAGGCATAACTCTGGAAGGTGGACCACAGTTACTACTAGAGCATGAGATCATGGTGTATATCTTGATTTCGAAGATGTATTTTATGTTGCGATGATCAAGGTAGTTGATTCAAGGTCTGAGACAAATTAATTCATTATCTTGATATCTAGTGTTGAATTGTGTGCTAGTTTAGAACTTCGGTATCCGATATTTTAGTTAGGGAAGAGGTATTTTTGAGTAGTGTGTTGCAAATTTTTTGGGATCATCTCAGTGATCAATTTCATGTTTTAGGTGATTGGGTCGATTTATGGAAAGCATTTTATCATTTTTTTGGTCCACATTTGGATTTGTGATTGGATTGAGCCGACTTGGTGTAAAACGTTTCATGTTGTGTGTTATGCGGTTTTTGAAAGTCGACTTAGTAAATGATTCTTTTTGTTGATGTAGATATATGAGATTGATTTGGTTGATCATTTTGGTAGTCTGGTAAGTGAAGGAATTTATTTGAGAGAGTTTATAAGTTAAGTGAAGATTTTGTTGCTTCGATATGTGATAGAGCAGTGTTACAGAGCAGATTAATAGATCACTTGGAAGAGACAATCCGAGCCTAACCAGAACTATACTCTGGCATATATAGATGCTAGAATTTAGTTTAGATACTATTGTAATCATTTTGTAATAGCCTATAAGGAAATCAGCCTTCCTCCGGGTTGTAGTCCTTTTGTAATTGATCAGTCAGCTCTAGACAGTGTGCCTGAATGCAAGTACATTCCACTCTGGTAATATTATTTTACTACTAGCCATACTATAATAATATTGTGGGTACTCAATCCCACCATGGTTTTTCCCTTTCTGGGTTTCCACGTAAAAATATCAATTTTATGGTTGTGTGGTTGTTCATTTTATATTTTTGCAGTTTGATTACTTTCTCATGTATCTGATGGTTTAAGAATCATCTTGATAAGTTTGTTAATTAGAAAACACTGATTAATACACCCTCTCAATGTTCATTGATTCCAACATTCTATTGGTAAGATATTTGATTTTATGAGCGATAAAGATGGTGATCAAAGGAAGAACATAAATTCCTTGCAGTTTCAGTTATTACTTTGCAAAGGAAGAAGATTATGTGATCATTTTCTAGAGATTTGAGGAGATTATTGAGGTGAAATTGGAACACTTCTCAGTATTCCTTAATGATGTAGTTGAGTATGAGCAACATCCATCTACTCCATATAGTATATCTCATGTTATTGATGTGTTGGTTGAATGTAGCAGCTTTTCTATTAGTATCAAATTGGTCATACATTCTTGGAAGGTCCTCATTCTTAATCTTAAGGAGAAATACAAGCAGATCTTTCAGAAGAAAACCATTTAAGGAATTTCTTTTTTATATACATTTTAGGTATTCTTTTTGTTGTTGAATGCATTCTTTTTCTTTTTCATCAAAGGCACCCTTTGTACTAAATGTCAAAGGGGGAGAAAGGTAAATAGAAAGAAATGGAAAAATATGAGTGATATGCATAAGGGGAAGTTATATGTAGAGATACATACAAACATTTTTTTGAGATTATTCTTTTTGAATATGTTTTGCCATCAATGACAAAGGGGGACATTGTTATATTTGTTTGGATTTTGTCATTGTTTTTTAAGACTGGTGATCTGGTTAGACCAAATGTAGCATATTGAGAAGAGAAGTGATAATTAATAGTTAATGTATGTAGTAAGAAAAGTAGTGATAGTGAATATATACTAAGCAGCTAAGTATCTATGATCTACAAAAGTATTTTCTGGAAGATCCTCTTCTCTATAATATTATGTGTTTCTTATCATGGTTTGTATTATGTTCTGGTAATAGTTGTGTCAGCTAAAGTGTTATCTAAATGTTTGTATTACATTATGATTTATGATTACTATTCTTTGAAATATATGGTATCTGTATCTTGAAGATGGAAGTTGTTATGCTTAGAATTTGTGCTTATGGGTCGGTATCTATGGGTCTGGTAGACACTTTTTTTATTCTAATAATTGAAGTGTGTGTTTCTATAAATGTTTCAAAGCGTGTTAAGGAAGCATGTAAAAATTAAATGAAGACCAATAGTGTTACTCTTTTTTTGGTCAAGGCTTAATTGGGTAATGTGTTGATCCAAGCAATACTTTATTGTATAAACATTTTGTGATTGGTCAACATATTATCTCAGTGTATATACTTACTAGTATATATATAAAATATGTATGGATATGTATACATGAAAGAGTATGGAGTGTGCGAGTGATAGAGTAGTGGTATGCAAGGTATGCAGGTAACATGAGTTGTAGTAGTATGCGAGTGGTGTGTGGTGTGAATAGTGGAGTATGATGTATGTGCAAGAGTGAAGGTGTATGTGGAAAGGTACAAATGTAGTGTTGTAGTAATCCTTTATTGAATCTATTGCAAGAAGTTGAATTGATATAGTGTAGACAATGTTGTAGTAATTGTTTACTGGATTTGCTACAGGCAGTTGTGGATAAGTTGGAGAGATCCCTTACCGAATCAGCTAAGTTGTTGTCTGAGCTTATCTTGGAACTAACCTAATGCATTTGGAGATGCAATTTTTCTCAATTTACTTATTTCTATTGTAGTGAGCATTCCAATAGTGAGCCACCCATTTTGTAAACACCATATAAATATTTATATTATCTTGAGAGGTAACCCTCTTTGTCATTTTTCCCATTTGGGTTTTCCATGTATAAAATCTACTGTCTATCTTGTGATTATGTTTTTTAATTATTATACATTTGTTGATTCATTTTGATGACATTAATTGCTAAGGTTAAAATATCAATAAAAGTTTTATTGATGTGGGAATATTGATTCACCCCCCCTCTCAATATTCTAGTCCATTCAACCATTCAACATCGAGTGATCCCACAATAATAGGTTACACTTTTTGGTACATCCCGATTTTTGCTGAAATCATACATTTTTTATAAAATATAATTACTTAAGCTTTAAGAGGTCCCATTTGAAGTAATTACTTGAGGAGATTTAGATCAAAGGCTCTTAGATCAAAATTTCTTAGATAGAACCTCTCTACTTCTAAATCATACTTGTAATGGAGTCTCCTTAGAGCCTATCAAAATATTGATAAAAAACCACTTTTACATTAGATTTTAGGTGACCAAATGAATTCATTTTGAAGTTTTGTTTTATTAAGTAATCAGTCCTTATTATAATCTTTCCAAATACAATAATTTTAAATATATTTAATTTCATTAATATATTTATATTTTATTTCTTTTGAATGTAGTTTTTTCATCAAACACTAAGGATTGTATTTCACATTTGCAGAAATTGAAAAATAGAGAAATTTTTTGTAAAAACTATCTTTTGCCTAGGCATTGATATCCTCATTTTAACACAAAAGGAAGTTAATTCAAATGCATACAAAAAAAATTATGCATTACGAAATACACCTTTGTCCAAATTATAATTACTCTATCTTTAAAAATAAACTAAAAATATATATTTGCAACAAAAAATTGTGAAAAAATATCCATTCACTAGATATTGGTGTGAAAATTCTATATTTCAAAAATTCAAATTTATTTCTCGCTATAAAAAATGTTATGCATTACCAAATAAATGTCACTTCTGAAAAATGTTGATTACTATAAATATCGAGTTATTAAAAGTTACATAACAATATCGACAATTAATTTTTAATTATTTTTAAAAAGAAATATTTAAAATCTATATGAAAAGTCTCACAAATTAGTAGTTTACTTCATCCTCAAATTATTAATGGTTTAGCTGCTATAGGTTTTAGATAGTAAAAATGTGATGCAAAATGCTGATTTAAGTGTAAAGTTTGGCCAAAAAGTGTAACCTAGTATTATGGGATCACCCCATCACTTATTTAAAAATAATAAAAATTAAAATATATAATCTTCTTTTTAAATATTTGTTAGTGAAATGGTGAAAATGTGGATGTTAGTCTACGATTGCAAACTATGATCTTGAATTGTCACTTCCATGATCATTAGGGAATTATTAGTTAGGTTCAACTACAATCGTAATAGAAGAGTTGAACAATAATTGGTTTAAGACTCCCTTTTAGTTTATTTGTGTAATTGGATTTTAGATTATGGAACGTATGTAAATGAAATAGGTTTAATTATAGGAAATTGATAACTTTCATCATAAACAACAAGATATAGAGTTAGCAATCAACATAGTAGAAAACATCTAGAAATTAGATACAAAGAGGAACCTATAGCTACAATATAGAGTATAATATACTAGACATGGGTGTAGGGTGCCCCAATATGAGGGTAACTTAGACAAAAAAGTGTTAAACATATTCTAATTAGAAGGATATGTAGGATCTATCTCTTTGAAAATCATCAAAAAAGTGTCATACATGAGAGTAGGGAACCCTAGTCTAGGGATTTCTATATGTTCAAAGTCTATGACTATCTATAACTATCTTATCCATTCTCTTGTAATCTTGTTTGATGCCATATCAAAACATACATGCATAAAAATAGGGAAATGTCTTTGTTGTATAGGGTATTGCCTAAGTTGGACCTAGTATTTGGGTTTCCACCTCCACTACAAAACTAATCGATGAAAGAAAAAAAATCCTAAAAAAGGACAATAGCTGAAACTTAATGGAAATGTTTGAAATTTTAAATGCAACCTTTGATATTAAACCTTTACTTTAAAATGTAACACAAAGATTGATGTTTTTGGATTGATGCTAATGGATTCTTTCATCATAAACACATAAAACTTGATCATGATTTCTGAAACTTGAATGTTTCAATCCTCGAGTACAAAATTATGCTCAATCATCTTGAAAATTCTAGATTGAAAGCTCAGATTAAGATATATAATGTAGGTTGATATTAGATATATATAGAGATAGATGTTAAAAAATTAGAGGGAGAGTTGTATTTCTACGAAACTTACACCTTTTTAGTTTAAATATTTGGTTAAGGCCAACATCAATAAGTACTTCCCCACTACTTGCAAAGAAAAATATTATAATTTCAAATTTTGTTACAAACTACCTATCCAAGGGTGCTAGGTCCCGACACTATCTACCCAGCCCCTATGATGCACCCACATCCTATACAGGAAATATATGTTAACATACATGATAATTGTTTGTTGGTGTATCGTAGGGGTTGTATAGATGGTTCCCTAGGTCCCTGGTCCACTAGGACGGGGAAATTAGGAGCCTTAGTCTTAGTAGTTTAGGTTGAAACAAAGGTCGTTTAGTAGGGGATTTCATGAATCTTTTGAAAATGGTCTTTAAAGTGACAAAAATAAGACATGAGTAGGGAACATTAGGAACAACTACCAAAGTGAATTGAAAGTGAGTATATAATTGTAAAGGTGTATAATTTACTACACTATATTCATCCCCCACTTTACTAAGAGTATGATATTACAATCATACTCTCAAAACAATATAGAGAAGAAAAGAGATACATTAGATGATATCAAGCATGGAAATTCTATATCCCCAAGACTTAGGATCTTACCAATATTAAATATCATGATAAATGTGTGCAATATGATCAATATAGGTAAAACAAATGGATCATGCAAAAAAAAAGGTATGTTATCTAGGGATAATAAGATCCTTGGGAAGTTACTAGGAAACATATCAAAACACAAGGCATGACCTCTAGGACTAGTAATAGTCCTTGAATACTTACTAGGATTCATGCTACAAAGGGAGTCACATAGGTCTAACAAGTTACAATATGCTCAATGACTCATGCAAAATTCAAGGCCTCACATATGTCTAACAAGTTGTATTATGCTTGGTGAGATTCATGTAAATGGATATTACAAAGTAAAAAACCTTTATTTCTTGATAATATTGGATATGAGATTTCAAGTGTTGTAGTGATACCAAGAAAATTATAGATGTGCCACCATAAAATGGGTGCTATAGTGGCACCAACAAAATTATGGTGTGTTATCAAGCAATACAAACCAATCTAATAGTGCATGCATAAAGTGAAACAAAAATTAAAGCACATAGTGGATTGAATGCCACCATGTTAAAGTAATTTCACATACCCACTACATGAATAATTGCTTTTGGGTAGCCTACATCAAAAGATAAGTATGTTAGAATAGTGAAATGGCCCCAAACATAGGCAAGTCAATGGAAAAAGGTCATATAACATGTAAGAGAACATAAGGGATCCACAATCTGGGGATAGAATGCATATTATATTAATCATGTATATCAATATGATTGTTTTAAATTAACTTTATCCCCTATATATAGTGGTACTATAGGCACAATAGAAGAACATAAAAGATGAACAAATGATTTTTTTGGGTAAACATGGAAGAAAACAAAAAGACTCAACAATTTGCATCATCCCCAAAAGATAACACAAAATCACATTTTTGATAAAATAATATTTGTGACATATCGAATAATCATGATACAAATAGAGGATTGCCACAACAAAGATTAGTCTCTTTTTTTCCTTGTGCCAAAGAGAGCCTAAAAAGTAAAAATACAAATGTCATGCCCAAACTTTTGGGCACGAACAGAATAATTTTTTATTTTTATTTTAAATACTCAACTAAGTACGATTAACTTAAATAAAATAACGCAACTTAGTTTGGTCTTAACTATGTTTCAAATAAACCAAGCAACTAAATTAATGAGGCAATAATAATCTATGTTATAAACGAGCTATTATTTCCCCAAATAGTGATCATTAATCTTCTATTAAATAATTAAACTCTCTAGCAAGAAATTCCAAACTAAATATATAATTTCTAAAATTAATTGATAGGAGAAAATAATAATTTCCTATAGTTCCTTAACTACTTAGGGTCTAAAATTAACTCATCCCAATCTCTTTGATTAAATAAATTTGTTAAATCAATTATTCATTAAATTAAACAAGCCCAATAATTTTCACAATAGAGGGGGCCAATATGGTCAATTTAATCCCTTAAAGTTTACCCTCCCAAGAGTATAAAATCTTTTTTTATATACTTTATTAAATTGCTTCTACATTTATCCATAATTTAAAAAAAAATGCAAAACTTAATTTTTCAACTATCAAATTTAATTCCAAATAAATATAAAACTTAATCTACCCTTTTGTTTATATATATATATATATATATATATATATATATATATATATATATATATATATATATATATATATATATATATATATATATATATATATATATATATATATGTATTAATATATATATATATATATATATATGTATTAATATATCTATATATATATTTACTTATAAATTTTATATATAGGATTGTGAATATATTCTCATGAGAGGGTGGGGCTTTTATTTTATTATACTAATTTACCCCTCTTAATCATGCCCACACACATACCTATTTTTTTAAAAAAACCAAATGTGTTTGCCCTAACCCGAGAATAGGGTTAGGGCTTGTGTGAGAAAACAACATTCACACTTTTCTTTATTTCTCTTGAGTGTGTGAGCTGTGTGTGTGTATGTTTCTTTTGTTCTGTGAGTGTGTGTGTGTGTTCAGGTGCGGACGCGGCGGCCCGAGCTCAACCCTTGGCCGAGCCGAAGAGAGGAGGGCGAAGAGAGGAAGCGGCGCACACGGCCGAACCGGAGGCAGACTTACCTCCTTTTTTATGTGTTAGGCATAGCGGAGGGAGGTTTGAGTGGGGAGCGCCAGACGGAGACACCCGATCGGGTGGAGGAAGTGGTGACGGTAGTGGCGGGGGGTTTTCCCCGGGCGCCACTGTGGTTACCCACAGTGCGGCCGTGTGCTGTCCACTGTGGGTAGTCACAATGGCGGGCCAGGAGCGAACCCAGCGCCGTTCACTATGGTTACCCACAGTGGTGGCGCCGAGCCGTCCACTGTGAGTAATCACAGTGCGGGCCAGGCCGCGCTGTCCCCTGTTATCACAGGGGTTCGGCCCTTAGGGGTTTCAATTAATTTTTTTATTTTTTATTTTTGTTGTATTAAGATGCAGTGCAAACGGAAATACGTTTAAATATATATTTATATATATATATAGATAAATATATATATATATATATATAATTAAATATATCCCCTTTTTTTTATGTTAGGAAATTTATCATGATTTACATCACTGTAATTTTTTTTTGTTTATAAAAAGAATTAACAGAATAATAGTTAGAGAAAAAATAATATTTAAATAAGTATATATATATATATATATATATATATATATATATATATATATATATGTATTTATTTTGCTATTTGTTCATTTTTTTTTTTTGATAGCCAAATAAACTAAAACTAGATGCAAGTTTTTTTTGATAAAGAAATAGACTAACTAGAATAAGATTCATTTCAGCTTGAATGGAAAAATAATAACAGATTTAATTAAATTTGCAGCAGCATAATTAACTTAAAGAAATATGGAGTAACAACTAATTTTAATTTCAGTTTACACAAAAGTGCATCTATTTCTTTTTTTTTGTAAAAGATGAAGATTTAAATGCAAACTAACACATTTCTTTCTTCTTTGCAAAACTACCAAAGTAGGAAAAACAATATGTATTTCATTAGCAAATGTAGATACAAAATAAATATGGATACAAATGGGTTTGAAAACCCAACAATGTTTTTCTTTTCATGGAAATATGAATGAAATACTACACTTCTTTTCTTGAAAATAAATACAACAATAGCTCACATTCCCCTTTTTTTTTATACAAGCTACAACATTGTATACATCTCTTTTTTTTTTAACACTTTCTGCAACACAAAACAGCAGCAACATACTTTATTTCTTCCTTTCCCATCCCAAGCAACCTGCAATAAAACACAACTTGACCATGGAGAGCTCACCTCCCAGCCTAGGCTTACTAGAAGCCACCCCCAAGCTTGGAGAACCAAGCACTAGACGGGTTACAAACAAGCAAACAACACAACAAAATAAGGCAAACACTCAACATACATCTTCCCTTCCCAAGCTACACTTTCACCACATTTTGTGATGATCATTCCATGGGTGGAAGTGGACCAAGTACCATTGGGGAGATTGCAAGCCAAAATGTTACAATACAAGCCACCTCATGGCAATACAAAATATGACAAAAGATGCATCTACATACCTTATGTCCCCCAAAGGCTCAAAGGCCATATTTTCTCCCCTTATGACCCCCAAATGCATACACAAGGCTATGCAGCAAGGGTCACAAAGGACACCCTTGAGATCACTCTCCATAAGGAGAGCCTCTCACCCAAGGCTGTCATACTCCTTCCACCCCAAGACCATCCTACTCCCCCCAAGAGTAGGAGGTCTTGGACACTCCCAAAACAAGAACACATAAACAAAAAACATAGAAATGAAAGCTTACACTTTTCTTTTCAACAACAATTTACATAAACACAACTTTTTCAACAAGCTTTTCTTTCCTTCAACAAAACAACATAAACTAACATAAACAACATAAATAAGAGGAGAATAAAACCAACCTTATTCTGCCAATAGGTATGTTAAATTTAGTCGGGGATGAGCTGCCCAATCCACACAAACTTTTCTCCAATCTTCTCCCAAAATTCTATCCTACATCTAATTTTCAAAGCAAAAGCATAATCTCCAAAAATGGAGAGTGGGTGATTGCTCACTAAGTCTCCAATTCTTGCCTAAGAAGGCCTCTCACATGCTTCCCAACCTCTTGGGTGAGGTGAGAGTTCCCATTGGTTGCTCTTCCCAAACTCTTACACATTACTAAAACTAGAAAGGGAAAAGGTGAGAGAAGATGGGGAAGAGAGTTTGACATCAAAAGGGAAGGTTGTCTATCCTAGGAGGAACTTTCTAAGTTGAATTTTCGTTCACCTTTGAAAAACCACTTTTTGAGGTGACTAAACAGTCACATGGGAGAAGTCACATGTTTCAAAATACCCCTAACCCATAGGTATACCCTTTGGACCTTTGGAAAGCTCTAAAACTGACCCTAGGAGTCCATTTAACCCTTTAGAAACCCAACTGAAGTTTACCTATGGGTCAAACCTGAGTTGACCACTCCCAAGACTCCCTACCCAAGGCAAATTTGGGACCACACTCATGTTTTTGAATGGCTTTGGTAGAAACAAAACTCCCTGCAAGAGACAAGTCAAAATCAGTGACACTAATCAGCACATGTGTCAAATTACACAATAAAAATACAATATAAAAATCACACATGTAATTTGTCTCTTGTAGGATTACACATATACATAAAAATTAATTTTAACAGTCAAGCATCATACACTTCACAAATAAAATTCATTACAAATGGGGTGTTGTCTCTCCAAATAGACAACTCCCGGCTTAACAAACGTACATTGGTCTAGGTTTGGTTCTCCATATAAATTCCATGGTCACATGGATAATTTTCCTGCGCATCTCAATTAACACATTAGTAATTCCAAATAATCACAATTATACATAATCAAATACATGGATTTCATTGCACATCAAACACTTCACACTTTGGCAACAATAATTCAATATCTCATTCAATTAAATTCGATTTCACATAACCAATTAACATAATTCTCAAAATTGAACCATTCATAAAATAAGCATCATTTTTCTATCATCAAAATGAAGTCCTGCAAATTCCAATAATGACATTCACCATTTCAAAGTAATTCTATTCTAGCAACATATAAAGTTTCATAATCATCAAGCATAAAACAAAGCATCATCATATGTCAATGTGATCCAAATCATGGAGTCATATAGGTTCTAAATCGATAAAGCATAGAATAAAGCATCCATAATAGTCTCAATATGTAAATAACTAAAAATGTCAAACTGAGTCGGGGTAGGGCCTCACACCCTCCCCCTCTAGGCATGAACTTCCTCCTAGAGTTCATCAAAAAGGTGGGGGTACTGTGATCTCATACGTGCTGCATCCTCCCATGAGGCTGTGACCTCATCATAGCAATCCCACTGGACCCTAACCTGGTCCAGCTCTCAACCTCGAAGGCCCAGCGTCCAGTGTGCCAAAATGGGAATGGGCTCCAATGCTAGCTGCCCGTCCGACTCCACCTGCAAGGCATCCCAATCTAGAATATGAGACTCATCATAGATATACTTCCTCAAAAATGAAACATGAAACACATCGTGGATGCATGACAGGCTAGGTGGCAATGCTAGATGGTAGGCAACTGGTCCTATCCTCTCAAGGATCTCAAATGGTCCTACGAATTGAGGTGCGAGCTTAGAACCCTTTCCATAACGGATTGGACTCTTATGCGGTCGCACTCTCAAGAAAACTCTATCTCCAACCAAGTAGCTATGATCTATCCTCTTCGCATCTGCATATTTCTTCTGTCTATCTTGTGCCTCTCTAAGACGCTGCCTAATCAAATCCACCTACTGCTCCATATCCTGAACTATCTCTGGACCAATAGCAACTCTGTCCTCTATGCGGTCCCAACTCAATGGTGTCCTACAAGGTCTGCCATCTAATGCCTGATAGGGTGGCATACCCAAGGATGTGTGATGCCCATTGTTATAGGCAAACTCCACTAAGGGAAGGTACTCTTCCCATCTAGTCTGGTGATCCATGACATACATGCGAAGCATATCCTCTAACACTTGATTAACTCTCTCTGTCTAGCCATCCGTTTCCGGATGATAGGCTGTACTAAAATTGAGCTTGGTGCCCATAGTTGCCTGTAATGCCTTCCAAAAGGAAGATGTGAAGAGGGAATCCCTGTCAGAAATGATCTTATGTGGAACACCATGAAGTCTGACAATATCTCACAAAAACACCTATGCTACTGCTGGTGCTGTGAAGGTGGTATGAACTGGTGAAAAGTGAGCCACTTTGGTCAACTTGTCAACTGTCACCAAGATCGCATCATGGCGGTGAGATGACATAGGGAGACCAATGATAAAGTCCATAGATATAGTATCCCACTTCCACTCTGGTATAGCATGAGATTGGAGTAACCCACCTGGATGGCAGTGCTTTGCCTTGACTCTCTGACACTCAAGGCATCGGGCTACCAACTCGGCAATAAGCTATCGCATTCCTGGCCAATGGTATAATTCCCTCAAGTCTGCATGCATCTTCTTGACCCCAGGATGTGCTGCATAAGGAGCTCTATGAGCCTCTGTGATAATGAACTCCCGCAATCCCATGGAAGAAGGTACATAAATGTGTCCTCTATGGTGTAATAACCCATTGGACTCTAAGGAATAATCCACATATTTCCCTTCTAAAGTTTCCTGAGATCGTATAGCCTGACAAACCTCTAAATACCATCTGTCCTCTAGCAATTGCTGCATGATCTGATCTCTCAAATCTGTGCTCATAGATATGGTGTATACCTCATGATGTCTCCTACTCAAAGCATCTGCAACCACATTTTCTTTCCCTTTGATGTAGTGAACGTCAAAATCATACTCGCACAAGAATTCCATCCATCTCCTCTGACGTGCATTAAGATTTGGCTGAGTGAATATGTACTGAAGGCTCTGATGGTTTGAGTGCAACTCAAAATGATGACTCAAAAGGAAATGTCTCCATCTCACAAGTGCATGCACTACTGCTGCAAGCTCAAGGTTTTGAGTAGGGTAATTGAGCTTGTGAGTCTTGAGTTTCCTAGACTCAAAAGCTATAGCTCTACCACCCTGCATAAGTACTGCCCCTAAACCCTCTAGGGAAGCATCTATGCAAACCATGAAATCAGCTGAAGGATCTTGTACTACAAGGATAGGTGTAGTAGTAAGTGCCTTCTTAAGTTCCTGAAAGGCCTCCTCACACTTCTCCATCCACTCAAATTTCTTCCCTTTGCGCTAAAGAGAAGTAATAGGATGAGCAACTCTAGAGAATCCCTCAACAAAACATCGATAATAACCTGCTAAGCCCATGAAGTTCCTAACCTCTATCACACTGGTAGGCGCTGGCCAATCCATAATGGCTCTGATTTTTGATGGGTCTACTGAGATCCCATCACCGAATATAACATGACCAAGGTACCTGACCTTTGTTCTAAAGAAATCACACTTCGACAAACTGCCATACAACTGATTTTCCCTCAAACATTGCAAAGCCTGTCTCAAGTGCTCCTCATGTTCCTCCTCATTCCGTGAATATATCAATATGTCGTCGAGAAATACAATCACAAATCAGTCAAGGAATGTGCGGAATACTCCATTCATGAGACTCATGAAAACTACTGGGGCATTCGTAAGACCAAATGGGACCACGGTGAACTCATAGTGGCCATATCTAGTGCAAAATACGGTCTTGTGGATATCACTATCCACTATCCTCAACTGATGGTACCCTGACTTTAGATCAATCTTGGAAAATACTTTGGCACCCTGAAGTTGATCAAATAAATCATCGATCCTGGGCAATGGATAACAATTCTTGATGGTTACTTTGTTCAACTGACAGTAATCCATGCATAATCGGAGAGATCCATCCTTCTTCTTCACGAAGATGACCGGTGCACCCCATGGGGATACACTAGGGCGAATGTGGCCCTTCTCTAGGAGTTCCTCAAGCTGCACCTTGAGCTCATTAAGCTCATTTGTGGTCATTCTATATGGTGCTCGTGAAATAGGTTCGGCTCCTGGAACAAGGTCTATATGAAAATCAATCTCTCTACGAGGCGGCATACCTGGTAACTCTGAAGGAAATACATTTGAAAATTCCTTAAGGATAGGATGGTCGTCAATAGATGGTTCCTTTTCTCCTTCTTCTTCTCTATCACTAATGGTGATGGCAAATAACTGACATCCCTTTCGCATGTTCCACTTAAGCTGCATGGCGGAGATCATACGAAGAGACACGGGTCTCTGAATTCCAGTGATCACTATGGGAGAGCCATGATCATCCTCACACTCGATCCTTTTCAGGCGACAATCCATCTTGGCTCTGTGGGCATAAAGCCAATCCATGCCAAGGATGATGCCGTAAGATTCAAGTGGTGTAACTCTAAGGTCTACTAAGGTGGTGGTATTACCAATCTGAACCTGACAACCCTTAACCTCTGATTCCACTGACACTCTAGCCCCTAAAGCTAATTCCACTTCCCAACTGACCTCTTGTCTAATTGCCACTAGCCCGCAACGCTCCACAACCAATGGAGATATAAAAGAATCAGTAGCTCTTGAATCAAATAATATAGATACACTGCTACCTCTGATCATACCTGCTACCTCAATGACCATGGCCTGATGCTCTGCCTGGCGGTTGTCAACCGCTGCGAAGACCCTATGGGACTTGCCCATATCCCCAACTGTTGGCTCTGATGCTGCCATCCTCTAATTTCCTGCCATCTGACCTTGAGGACACTCTCTCGCCATGTGTCCCATGGCTCCACATGTGAAGCAAGCGCCATGTGCCTGAAACTGCACTCCCTATGGTCTGGAGATAGACTGTCCCCCTATCCTGCTAGAACCACTGTACCCACCTCTAGAGGACTGCTGAGTCCTCGTGGGAGGTGTGTAAGGAGCCTGAGATCTCTGATCTCGCCTCTGACCCTATGACTGCCACTGCTTGGGCTTCGCGCCCTGCTGACCCTACGGAGGCCTTTGCCTCTGGTTTTGCTGTGACTGCTGCGGAGGAGGGGGTTTGGAGAACCCCGATGAGTGTCTGTTGTTACCTTTCCAATGGGGTTTTTGAAACCCATAAGTCTGTGGTGTAGGGTTATGGTTCTGGAACTGATCCCTCGAGTCCTGTGGTCTGACCTGAATCTCCTCGGCTATCAAAGCCTTCTCCACGGCAACCCAAAGGCTCCCTGGAACGGCCATCCTCACTAGTCCTGCTATGCCAGAATTCAATCCTCTGATAAATCGGTTGATGAGAAGCTTCTCATCCTTCAGGTAGTCTACATAAGGTAAGAGTTCAAAGAACTTGTTCTCATACTGGGTCACTGAAAGACCCTTCTGCTGGAGGTCATGAAACTCATCCACCCTATGCTATCTGAAATGCTCAGATAAGTACCTCTCTCTGAATCTCTCTATGAAAATCTCCCAAGTGAGGGTCTCTATCTCTAAGCCACACTTATATTCTTCCTGTCTCCACCATGTGGAGGTTGTTCCTCGCAATAGGTGAACTGCTGCACGTGCTTTTAGATTGCTCTCATAAGAGCGCAATGCAAAGCACCTATCTAGGCTTAAAAGCCATGCCTCTGCTTCTACCCCATCGGTAGATCCCCCAAAAGATGGTGGCTAAAGGCGCATAACCTCTCTGATTAGATCCTCTGGATCCCGACGTGCCCTCTCAATATACACTGGTGCTACGGCTGGAGGTGGTGCTGGTAGGTGAATGGACTCGGGCTCATGCCCAGCCTGACTCTCTACGGGATTAGGAGGTGGACTCCTACTCTGTTCCCGTTCTACTATTCTATGGCTCCCTGAGTTCTGGTTCTCAACATTATGATCTACTGCCGGAAGTCTATCCTGAACTATGCCAATCAGGTTCTGTAGAGCTACCAAGATGTCTTGGTTTGGGTCAACTAATCGTTTGGGAGGAGCTGTTGGGTTCACTTCCTAAACCGATTCCTCCCTAATGACCTCTTCGCGTGCCATGCATTCACGCCTAGGGCCTCTACCACATTTGCGAGCTTGTCGCGTAGTTGGAGGCATCCTTTTTAAGAAAATAAAATAAAATGAAATAAATAAATATTCTAGGAGAAATATTTTAGCTAATTTAAAAATAAATATAATAAAATTAAATACAATTTAATTAATTAAATAATTATAGCAAAGCGTAATGGAGTAAGGTTCCTAGTGTTGGCAACCTCGCTCTGATACCAAAATGTCATGCCCAAACTTTTGGGCACGAACAAAATAATTTTTTATTTTTATTTTAAATACTCAACTAAGTACGATTAACTTAAATAAAATAACGCAACTTAGTTTGGTCTTAACTATGTTTCAAATAAACCAAGCAACTAAATTAATGAGGCAATAATAATCTATGTTATAAATGAGCTATTATTTCCCCAAAATAGTGATCATTAATCTTCTATTAAATAATTAAACTCTCTAGCAAGAAATTCCAAACTAAATATATAATTTCTAAAATTAATTGATAGGAGAAAATAATAATTTCCTATAGTTCCTTAACTACTTAGGGTCTAAAATTAACTCATCCCAATCTCTTTGATTAAATAAATTTGTTAAATCAATTATTCATTAAATTAAACAAGCCCAATAATTTTCAGAATAGAGGGGGCCAATATGGTCAATTTAATCCCCTAAAGTTTACCCTCCCAAGAATATAAAATCTTTTTTTTTATACTTTATTAAATTGCTTCTACATTTATCCATAATTTTAAAAAAAATGCAAAACTTAATTTTTCAACTATCAAATTTAATTCCAAATAAATATAAAACTTAATCTACCCTTTATATATATATATATATATATATATATATATATATATATATATATATATATATATATATATAGATATATGTATTAATATATCTATATATATATTTACTTATAAATTTTATATATAGGATTGTGAATATATTCTCATGAGAGGGTGGGGCTTTTATTTTATTATACTAATTTACCCCTCTTAATCATGCCCACACACATACCAAATAAACTAAAACTAGATGCAGGTTTTTTTTGATAAAGAAATAGACTAACTAGAATAAGATTCATGTCAGCTTGAATGGAAAAATAATAACAGATTTAATTAAATTTGCAGCAGCATAATTAACTTAAAGAAATATGGAGTAACAACTAATTTTAATTTCAGTTTACACAAAAGTGCATCTATTTCTTTTTTTTTTGTAAAACATGAAGATTTAAATGCAAACTAACACATTTCTTTCTTCTTTGCAAAACTACCAAAGTAGGAAAAGCAATATGTATTTCATTAGCAAATGTAGATACAAAATAAATATGGATACAAATGGGTTTGAAAACCCAACAATGTTTTTCTTTTCATGGAAATATGAATGAAATACTACACTTCTTTTCTTGAAAATATATACAACAATAGCTCACATTCCCCCTTTTTTTTATACAAGCTACAACATTGTATACATCTCTTTTTTTTTAACACTTTCTGCAACACAAAACAGCAGCAACATACTTTATTTCTTCCTTTCCCATCCCAAGCAACCTGCAATAAAATAAAACTTGACCATGGAGAGCTCACCTCCCAGCCTAGGCTTACTAGAAGCCACCCTCGAGCTTGGAGAACCAAGCACTAGACGGGTTACAAACAAACAAACAACACAACAAAATAAGGCAAACACTCAACATACATCTTCCCTTCCCAAGCTACACTTTCACCACATTTTGTGATGATCATTCCATGGGTGGAAGTGGACCAAGTACCATTGGGGAGATTGCAAGCCAAAATGTTACAATACAAGCCACCTCATGGCAATACAAAATATGACAAAAGATGCATCCACATACCTTATGCCCCCCAAAGGCTCAAAGGCCATATTTTCTCCCCTTATGACCCCCAAATGCATACACAAGGCTATGCAGTAAGGGTCACAAAGGACACCCTTGAGATCACTCTCCATAAGGAGAGCCTCTCACCCAAGGTTGTCATACTCCTTCCACCCCAAGACCATCCTACTCCCCCCAAGAGTAGGAGGTCTTGGACACTCCCAAAACAAGAACACATAAACAAAAAACATAGAAATGAAAGCTTACACTTTTCTTTTCAACAACAATTTACATAAAGACAACTTTTTCAACAAGCTTTTCTTTCCTTCAACAAAACAACATAAACTAACATAAACAACATAAATAAGAGGAGAATAAAACCAACCTTATTCTGCCAATAGGTATGTTAAATTTAGTTGGGGATGAGCTGCCCAATCCACACAAACTTTTCTCCAATCTCCTCCCAAAATTCTATCCTACATCTAATTTTCAAAGCAAAAGCATAATCTCCAAAAATGGAGAGTGGGTGATTGCTCACTAAGTCTCCAATTCTTGCCTAAGAAGGCCTCTCACACACTTCCCAACCCCTTGGGTGAGGTGAGAGTTCCCATTGGTTGCTCTTCCCAAACTCTTACACATTAATAAAACTGGAAAGGGAAAAGGTGAGAGAAGATGGGGAAGAGAGTTTGACATCAAAAGGGAAGGTTGTCTATCCTAGGAGGAACTTTCTAAGTTGAATTTTTGCTCACCTTGGAAAAACCACTTTTTGAGGTGACTAAACAGTCACATGGGAGAAGTCACATATTTCAAAATATCCCTAACCCATAGGTATACCCTTTGGACCTTTGGAAAGCTCTAAAACTGACCCTAGGAGTCCATTTAACCCTTTAGAAACCCAACTGAAGTTTACCTACGGGTCAAACCTGAGTTGACCACTCCCAAGACTCCCTACCCAAGGCAAATTTGGGACCACACTCGTGTTTTTGAATGGCTTTTTTAGAAACAAAACTCCCTCCAAGAGACAAGTCAAAATCAGTGACACTAATCAGCACATGTGTCAAATGACACAATAAAAATACAATATAAAAATCACACATGGAATTTGTCTCTTGTAGGATGACACATATACATAAAAATTAATTTTAACACTCAAGCATCATACACTTCACAAATAAAATACATTACAAATGGGGTGTTGTCTCTCCAAATAGACAACTCTCGGCTTAACAAACGTACATTGGTCTAGGTTTGGTTCTCCATATAAATTCCATGGTCACATGGATAATTTTCCTGCGCATCTCAATTAACACATTAGTAATTCCAAATAATCACAATTATACATAATCAAATACATGGATTTCATTGCACATCAAACACTTCATACTTTGGCAACAATAATTCAATATCTCATTCAATTAAATTCGATTTCACATAACCAATTAACATAATTCTCAAAATTGAACCATTCATAAAATAAGCATCATTTTTCTATCATCAAAATGAAGTCCTGCAAATTCCAATAATGACATTCACCATTTCAAAGTAATTCTATTCTAGCAACATATAAAGTTTCATAATCATCAAGCATAAAATAAAGCATCATCATATGTCAATGTGATCCAAATTATGGAGTCATATAGGTTCTAAATCCATAAAGCATAGAATAAAGTATCCATAATAGTCTCAATATGCAAATAACTAAAAATGTCAAACTGAGTCGGGGTAGGGCCTCACAACAAAACAAGAAACACATCATGGGGAAGCACATTACATGCAAGAAAACACACAAAACAAAGTTCTACTACATGAATGAGCTAGTCTATAAAATTATTTTCCTCCCAATCTAGAATAAAGAATTATAAAGATATGGTTAACAAGATGATAAAAGAGCTATAGCTAGTATAATAGATGGAGCTATATCTAGTTTTTTAGATGTAACATGTTCTAATGATGAATCATAATGTGTGTCACTAGTAGATTGAGTTAATGGTTTAAAAAACATCAAGGACAAATCATTATCATTTTCAATAGTCTCAATTATATTATTCGAGTCATCGTCCAAATTATTCATTATACGTTGTTTGATAGGAGGGGAATAATCCTATTTAAGTAACAACTTAGCTTACAATGAGGTTATATACCTAAGGATAATATCTAGGATGGATAATGATTGATGATATGCGCCAAATTAACATCTAACTACTTAGGGGAAGACTCACTTCTTGTAGCAAGATCATAACCTTTGGCATGATTTCTTTGTCAGTATTAACTTGCACTATGATTTGATTTATTATAATTCAAAGCTTCTATAGAAGAGGATTAGGTTTCACTAAACATTGACTAATTTTTTTCTTTTTCTCTAGGAATGCAAGGAGGAACAAAAGGAAACTATAAAATTTAAGATCTAGGAGAATCACTAGATGATGTCAAGGATTTGCCTCTTTGTCATTTATAGGATGGCAGATGTAGAAAACCATATATAATCAAAAAATTTATAAGTAGGAATGATTCCTAATCTATGATATGTTTCACTCATTACTTGTGGGGTACCTAAAGAGATACTTATTTATCCATAGATGTGAAAGGATCCCTAGGGATAGAAGTCAAAGCAGGTCCCAAAGGATTACTTTAGGATAAATCAACTATTCTTTTGGATTTAAACTTTAATAGGATAGGAATAGGTTATCTTCATGAGGTTAGATTGGTTGAGGTTATTGAGTCCAAAAGTAGTCAAAAGTAAAGATTCCAGTCTAGACAAGGGCTACAAACCCTATGAGATACATTTTCTACTCATTATTTATATGGGAACTTCAAACATTAATGGATGTGAGACAAGGATGACACAACTTCAAATGAAATTAGGTTAGGGTAGGGATAATGGTAAAAGGAACATCTAATTATTTTGATCCATCTTCAATTAGAAGGGTGATTAAAATGATCATCTAGGACAAGTGAAACCAATTAAACCTAATCTTAGATTAAGCCAATTAAGGACAATCTTAGATTCTAATCATTTGCAACAAGAATTAAGATAAACAACAACACACATAACACCAATAATTTGATGTGGAAAACCTGGTTAAGGGAAAAACCATGGTGGGAACTGATGGGATGGGGTTTGGGATAGACTAGCCTAGTCTTTGCTCTTGGATCCTTCCCTGGGATCACTTGGTGTTCTCTCCACACCCTAGGGTCTCTAGGACTTCCCTTTTCTTGAGGAATCCCCTGAACTTTCCCAATCCACCCACCAATGAGTTGCTATGTTGCTCCTAAGGTCTCACCTACTCATGAGACTCAAAACCCCTTACTATGGCTAATAAGGGCTAGGCTTGCTCCACACTTTCCAAGGTCTTAGCAAGGTTGTATCAGGTCTATTTCATTGTCTTTCCACCCATTCATGTGCCCCTAAGAGGTTTCAAGACTCTAACCCCTTACCGATTTCACAAATTTGGGTTTCTGCCTTCAAATAGGGCTACAAGGATTAGGACCAATTAGGCCTCCTACCCAGTCCTTTAGGGCTTCCTCTCACAAACAATGCACAATCAACCCAAAATCCCAAAATGGACTACCATTAAATTGGCAAGGGATCAAGGATTTTCTATTTTTTGGGCCTCCAAGTGGCCGTACAGTGCCTAGGGCGAATTTTGGGTTTTTTTTAAAGGGTTTTGTGAGGGTTTTATGGTTTGTCTGGGTCATAGTGAGTGTTTAGTGTTTTAGCCACCTTTTCTAGATTGGTGGAGGCTCCTCCTTCACACCAATGATGCTTCAAACACTCCTCTACACCTCCTCCAAAGGGTGTACTCTCCTCTATCCAACCTTGCTCTCCAAGACCTCTGCAACTTACCATTTCCTAGTTGGGCACTATTTAGTCTCGCCTAGGATTGGGTCTCTTGATGGCCTCCCTACATTTTCAAGGGCCCTTCTTGTTTTGTAGTATGGTACAAGGTCTGAACTCTCATTCCCCATGGTTTCCTAGTGGTTCCACAACAGGGAATGGAGTTATGCAGCCATTTACACAATCCTATCCAAAACTAGATCGTAAGAAGACAATTTACAGACTATTTACAAACACACTCAATCTGCAAATAAAAACCTAAACTAATTTCTTGAAATGAAAGTATTTACACCATGACAAACATTCCACATAGATTTATATGTTTCTCAATCCATTAACTAGCTTGTCTTCTTTATTCAAACTAACTGGTAACAGTTTCACAGTCTCAGTCTGATCTTTTTGCTAGGGTTGTACAATGTCTAACATCCAACCCATTCATTTAGAGTTTGGAAATACTTATACTACCCATACCTCAGTCAGTGTGCCAAAATTAGGGCTCTCCACTCTTGACAAGGGTCCTTGACCATTTTGGGTGGAAAAGTTGCTTGACAACTTTTAAAAGTTGTCATGCAACTTTTGCATCTTTTAAGAAACTTTGCCATTGTTACTTTTCATGACTCCTCAGCCTATTTTGGGCTATCCTAAGGATAGTAACATGCCAATAAGGCCTAACACACATCCAAGGCACACTCAACCTCTCCTGCACAAGAAATCACAACAAAACACTAAGGACCTAAAACTAGGACCTAGTCTAGCACACATGAGCTCATGGCTCTTATTCATGTACAATGGCTTCAAAAGAAGCATAAGACCAACAAAACAAGAAGGAGGAAGAGCTTGAAAGGGTTCTCCTACACCATACTCCCCCTCTGCACACAACTAAGGAATAGAAGAAGAGATGAGAGCCGGGTCTATTCCAAGTGTCTTGAACCTGCTCTCCTCCACCCATGTAACTTTAGATACTGGTTGATCTGCTCATTTCACTAAGTGTTCCATGTAGACTTGGTGTTTGGTGGAATTCTTCACTCTTGATTCCAAGATGTCCTCTGCAATAGGCTTCTTCACCTATGGTAAGACATTAACATCAAGGTCCTGCAGTACGTTGGCTTGGTTCTCAGTCTGCCCTTTTATCTCACCCTTGTACATGATCAGGTTAGCTACATTAAAGATTGGTGATATAGCTAAATCTGAAGGCAGGTCAACCTTGTAGGCATTCTTACCATATTGAGATAGGATTCTACAAGGTCCTACCCTCTTCATCTATAGTTTGGTAGGCTTACCACCTTGCATCCTAGCTTTGCTCAAATGGACCATCACATAGTCACCCACCTTGAACTGAACTTCTCTCCTTTTCTCATCCACCTTTTCTTTCAGTTTTTGAGTGGATTCAAGGATGGCCTTCTTAACCTACTCTTGAACTTCCTTGATGGTTTGAGTGAAGTCTTCTGCTTGCCCACTCTTCATTTCCAAACTACCAAGGTCTCTCAACTCACATACTCCTCTTGGATGTCTGTCATAGACAACCTCAAAAGGACTTCTACTAGTGGTTCTATTCACACTGTCATTATATGCATATTTTGTTTGAGGAATGATTAGGTCCCATGTTTGGCCATACTCCTTAGTTAAACACCTCAACAAGTTACCTAACACCCTATTGATGACTTCAGTTTGACCATCTATTTGTGGATGGTAAGTTGAGCTAAATGACAAGTTAGTTCCTAGTCTCCTCCATAATGTCTGCCAAAAATGACCCATGAGCTTGTTGTCCCTATTTGAAACAATGCTTAAAGGGAGTCCATGAATCCTAACAATCTCTTTGAAGAAGAGATGTGCAACATAGCTTGCATCATGTGTAGTCTTGCATGGGATAAAATGGCTCATTTTGGAAAATCTATCTACTACCACATAGATGTTGTCCATACCTGTCTTTGTCTTAGGAAGTCCTACTACAAAGTCCATTCTTATGCATTCCCAAGGCCTGTTAGGGACCGGTAATGGTTGATAAAGACCAGCATTGATTGATCCACCTTTTTCTCTTTGACACACTCCACATTTCTCTACATACCTCTTCACATCTCTTAGCAACTTTGGCCAATGATAGTACCTCTGTGCTAAATCCAAGGTTTTGTTGACTCCAAAGTGTCCACTCAAACTACCATTATGTTTTTCTTGGATGAGGTTCTCCCTCATGGATCCTCTTGGTACACACAATTGATTACCCTTGAACAAGAGACCATTTTGGAGAGTGTAATCTGCATACTCACCATGGAAATGGTTCTCAAACTCTTTGCAAACCTTGAAAGCTGATGAGAAGTCTTCATCTCCTTCATAGAGGTCTTTGAAATCTTCTATTCCTATGCTCTACAACTGTAGTTCTTGAACTATCAGCAACTTCCTACTCAATGCATTTGCCACCTTGTTAAGTTGCCCCTTCTTATGCTTAATGGTGAAGGTGAAGGATTGGAGATATTCCATCCATTTCAAATGTCTATTGCTAAGCTTCTCTTGAGTATTAATGTAACTCAATGCCTGGTTGTCTGTGAACACCACAAATTCTTTTGGGAGTAGGTAATGCCTCCATTTCTTTAGAGACTGCACTAATGCATACAACTCTAGGTCATAGGCCGAGTACTTCTTCTTTGTTTCATTAAGCTTCTCACTGAAAAATGCCACAGGTCTACCCTCTTGACTCAACACACCACCTACTACAATTCCACTTGCATCAGACTCCAAAGTGAATAGCTTATCAAACATAGGTAGGAGAAGGATAGGTTTTGTGGCTACTTCTTGCTTCAATAATTGAAATGCTTTGTCAGCCTGCTCAGTCCATTTAAACTTGGTTGTAAGACCTCCTTTAATGGTGTCAAGGACTGGTGCACATATACCACTGAAATTCCTTACAAATTTCCTATAGAATTGAGCTAATCCATGGAAATTTCTTACTTCAGTCCCTATTTTAGGTGCAGGCCAATTCAATATTGCCTCCACCTTGCTTGGCTACATCTTCAAGGTTCCTTTAGACACCACAAATCCTAAGTAAACCAGCTCTTGCTTCAAGATGTCACACTTCTCAAGGTTGATGGATAACTTCTCCACATGCAACCTCTCTAAGACTAACCTCAAATGCTCAAGGTGCTCTTCCTTGGTTCTGCTATAGATAAGAATATCATCTAGGTACACTACCAAAAATCTGCCTGTGAAGTCTTTCAACACCTCATTCATCAACCTCATGAAGGTGCTTGGAGCATTAGTAAGCCCAAATGGCATCACAAGCCATTCATACAAACCTTTTTTGGTTTTAAAAGCAGTCTTCCACTCATCACCCTCCTTGATTCTAATCTGGTTATAACCACTTTTAAGGTCTAGCTTGGTAAAATACATAGCCCCTCCTAAACAGTCCATTAAATCCTCTATTCTAGGAATAGGAAACCTATACCTTATGGTAATCCTATTGATTTCTCTTGAGTCAATGCAAAGTCTCCACTTACCTCCTTTTTTTGATGCTAGCACTACCAGGACTACACATGGGCTAATGCTCTTCTTAATCAGTCCTTATTCCAATAACTCTTGCACTTGCCTTGCTACTTCCTTATTTTGATCAGGTGTGAGTTTATATGCAGCCTTGTTAGGTAAGGATGCATCGGGAACAAAGTCTATTTGATGGCTTATAGACCTTCTAGGTGGGAGTGTTGTAGGTGTTCCATCACTCACTATATCCTTATACTCTTACAACATTTGCTTAACCTCCTTGGGTACTTCTTCCTGCAACTTGTCTTCATCCTCCTTTGGTTTCACAAAGATGGCACACTTCACTATCTCCTCCTCATGTAGCAAATTTAAGAACTCTTTACCAGTAGCCATTAAAACACTAGGTGTTTTTGAAGTGCCCTCTTCATCCTCTGTCAAAGACCGAATCTTGAAAGTCTTGATGTCCTTCTTAAAGGAAATGGAGTTCTCTTCTCCATCATAGATCACCTTCCTATCAAATTGCCAGGGTCTTCCTAGCAATAAGTGACATGCATCCATAGGTAACACATCACAAAGGATCTTATCCTTGTATCCTCCAATAGAAAACTCTACCCAAGTCTGTTCATTGACTAGCGCACTCTGTCCTTTGTTCAACCAAGTCACCTTGTAAGGATTGGTGTGGGGTATTCTTGTGAGTTTCAACTTCCTAACTTCCTCTTTTGAGATGATGTTGTCAGTTGAGCCTGTATCAACTATCACCTTGCACACTTTACCAAGAATTTTGCATCTCACCCTAAACAATGCTCTCCTATGTTTGGGTTCCTCCTTAATCGGCTATCTAATCAAAATCCTATTGAACATCAGATTCTCACCAACTTTTGATTCAATCTAGTCCACATCCGGTGTCTTGCTACTTGATGAGTCCTCTTGTGAATAATCAACCCTCTTTCCACTATTTGATGATGTAGGCTTGTCAGGGCATCTATATGTCGGGTGTCCCAATTGTCCACAATTGTAACACTTCATAGTTGCAAAGTAGGAGTTACCTCTGCCAGTACCTCTACCTCTACTTGGACCACCTTCTACACCTCTTCCTCTAGAATGTCCTCCTCTGATATTGGTTTCACTACCATGCTCAGTCAGCTTGGCTTCTCCTTGGTTCCTCTGCTCATTTGACTTGCCTTGGTAACCACCTCAGTGATTCACTTGGTTTCTACCTCTGCCTCTACCCCTGTTATTGGAGTCTCCTTTCCTTTTTTTCCTCTCTTCTACCTTGGCATCAAGTTGATGACATTTCTAGATAGTAGTAGGAGTCCATAGGCTTATCTCCTCCTGAATGTTCCACTTTAGGCTGCTTAAATACCTAGCCACCTTAATAGATTCATCTTCTTGGACTTTAGATCTAAGACATAGCTTTTGAAATTCTTCGGTGTAGGAGGTTACATCAAGATCTTTTTGCTTCAAACCCTATCTCTTCTTATGAAGTTGGACTTCATAATCCTCTAGTAAGTAGTTCTCCTTGATCTTACTCACCATGGCTTTCCAATTCGCAATGGGTAGCTTCCCCATATTAACTCTTTCTTCTTGCAAGTACTTCCACCATGTCAAAGCTTCTCCCCTTAATCTTGATTTGGCAACTTTAACCTTCTAAGCCTCTGTCACTCCTTCACACTCAAAGTGGTTTTCCATACCCTCAATCCATTCCATAACAGTGTTTATGTCCATCCTTCCACTGAAAAGTGGCAATCCTTCAAAAGCTTTGGTGTTCAAAGCCTTGATAGCCTTCACAAATGGCTCTTCTTTAAACAAGGGATCTGGTTCAAGTATAATGTCATCTATGTCAATGGTTCTCTTGCCTTTACCCTTGGTGTCTTCATCCCAAGGTTCATGTGTCCTCTAATCCACCACTTCCTACAGTTTATCCCTCATCTCACTCACAGCTACTTCAAGGAGTCTATTCTTCTCCTTCTGCTCTTCTACTTCTCTAGCTAGCTCTACATTAGTAACCATTCTACTCTCCCCTACTGATTCACCAGTATATAGAGACATACACAGTCCAACAAGTCTTTTACTAGCTCTGATACCAATCTGATGGGATGGGGTTTGGGATAGACTAGCCTAGTCTATGCTCCTGGATCCTTCCCTAGGATCACCTGGTGTTCTCTCCACACCCTAGGGTCTCTAGGACTTCCCTTTTCTTGAGGAATCCCTTGAACTTGCCCAATCCACCCACCAATGAGTTGCTATGTTGCTCCTAAGGTCTCACCTACTCATGAGACTCAAAACCCCTTACTATGGCTAATAAGGGCTAGGCTTGCTCCACACTTTCCAAGGTCTTAGAAAGGTTTTATTAGGTCTATTTCATGGTCTTTCCACCCATTCATGTGCCCCCAAGAGGTTTCAAGACTCTAACCCCTTACCGATTTCACAAATTTGGGTTTTTGCCTTCAAATAGGGCTACAAGGATTAGGACCAATTAGGCCTCCTACTCGGTCCTTTAGGGCTTCCTCTCACAAACAATGCACAATCAACCCAAACTCCCAAAATGGACTGCCATTCAATTGGCAAGGGCTCAAGGATTTTCTAGGTTTTGGGCCTCCAAGTGGCCGTATAGTGCCTAGGGCAAATTTTGGGTTTTGTGAGGGTTTTATGGTCTTCCTGGGTCACAGTGAGTGTTTAGTGTTTTAGCCACCTTGTCTGGATTGGTGGAGGCTCCTCCTTCACACCAGTGATGCTTCAAACACTCCTCTACACCTCCTCCAAAGGGTGTACTCTCCTCTATCCAACCTTGCTCTCCAAGACTTCTTCAACTTACCCTTTCCTAGTCGGGCACTATTCAGTCTCGCCTAGGATTGGGTCTCTTGATGGCCTCCCTGCATTTTCAAGGGCCCTACTTGTTTTTCAATATGGTACAAGGTCTACACTCTCATTCCCCATGGTTTCATGGTGGTTCCACAATGAGGAATGGAGTTATGCAGCCATTTACACAATCCTGTCCAAAATTGGATAGTAAGAAGACAATTTACAGACTATTTACAAACACACTCAATCTGCAAATAAAAACCTAAACTAATTTCTTGAAATGAAATTATTTACACCATGACAAACATTCCACATAAATTTAGACATTTCTCAATCCATTAACTGACTTGTATTCTTCATTCAAACTAACTGGTAACAGTTTCACAGTCTCAGTCTGATCTTTTTGCTAGGGCCGTACAATGTTTGACATCCAACCCATTCATTTAGGGTTTGGAAATACTTATACTACCCATACCTTGGTTGGTGTGCCAAAATTAGGGCTCTCCACTCTCAACAAGGGTCTTTGACCATTTTGGGTGGAAAAGTTACTTGACAACTTTTAAAAGTTGTCATGCAACTTTTGTATCTTTTAAGAAAGTTTGCCATTGTTACTTTTCATGACTCCTAAGCCTATTTTGGGCTATCCTAAGAATAGTAACGTGCCAATAAGACCTAACACACATACAAGGCACACTCAACCTCTGCTGCATAAGAAATCACAACAAAACACTAAGGACCTAAAACTAGGACCTAGTCTAGCACACATGAGCTCATGGCTCTTATTCATGTACAATGGTTTCAAAAGAAGCATAACACCAACAAAACAAGAAGGAGGAAGAGCTTGAAAGGGTGCTCCTACACCAGGGACCTACCCACAACAAGATGATACTCTATAGTAGTATGTGTAAATATTACACTAGGAATACACATGCATTCAGAAACACTTCCTAGAGATCACTTCTCAAAATATAATGCCTTAGAAGGCTCCAACCCTCAGGGAAGGCTCACTACCTTACAATAATGATCAGACTACAATTTGGATTACATTAAGTCCAAAGATAACATCTTCTAATGGTTGATGATAGTTCCGGTTAATCTCATCTATGTGCCCTTCAAAAATCTCTTCTCAATACATGATACCTAAAGATAAATTCACTTATGTGCACATACACCACTATCTGATAATGCAGACACCACATCGACACACAAATTACATGAATCTAACACCTATTTATTCAATTCATTAACCTTGACTATAAGGTCAGCCAATCTCTCAATCCTCAATAACAAAATTACTTCACATGATAAATAAATATTACACCAAACAAATACAATGCCAAAGATGACATATCATGGACCTAAATCAAATCTCTAAACACTCATCACAACCAAAAATCTCACCAAGATCAACTTCGACATGCTAGACCACCAGAAATACCACATAACATGAAGAATATCATCGGATTAGAAAAATAACCAATACTACACACAAGGATAAATGTGGACCAATAGAAAAAATAGGACACAATCAGGAAACACTAACAAGCACATTATGTTTTAATCCTAGAATACTGAGAGGAGGGGGTGAATCAATGTTCTACCGGTAAATTCAATTTTAACCTTCTTATAACATGCATTCACCAACCAGTATATTGGTACATATATAATTGAAAGAAGTAAAACAATCAATGAACCAATCACACAAATGAATACCATAACACAGAGAATTATGCATTGAAAACCACAAAGAGGAAAAACCATGGTGGGATTTGTGACCCATAATATCAATCCACTAGCCATATGAAAAGATATTACATAATATGAGGGCCTACACATGCAAGAAGGATTACACCCTATAGCACACTGCTCAACACAAAGGAGTCTCATTGACTATAGTCACTTTGAATAATAAAACATAAGGATGAACTTATTTAATGCATCTGCTATTCCTGATTGAGTTCCAATTCAAGCTTCGACTATTCTGAAAACCATAAAGCCTTACCAGAATATCCTTTGCATTACTGATTTAATCACACAACATCCTCAATTACAATCATTTCCATCATGTCCTAACATATCCTATCATATCACAAAATGATCTAATCAACTTACCTATATACTCTTACAATCCTTCATGACTCATGTTGGCTTTCATAGATAATTACAAACAAATTATACATGTTGTCTCATTACATATATACATAACTATCAAAATGAATTACCAATTTCTGGATCTCCCAATGATATCAGCCTCCAATGCCAGTACCCAAATTGTAAGTCATGTTGGCCTTGAATACTAGTACCCATAGAATCCTTCCTACTGGTGAAGATAGTTGTCGGTGTCGGTGAAGTAAAAAACCAAAGAATGAAGCTGAAACATGTTGCCATCAATGATAACATATGAAACCAATCAAACTCAATTGCCAAAAATCTCCCCCTTTGGCATTAATGGCAACACTCATGTGAAAAATGATATTGGTTTCCATCTGCTGGTTTCACCTTGAGACTGCTCCTCCCAAGCTAAATATCCATCTATGATCATGATCTGTACAAATACTCCATATCTCTTGATGTTAAGAATATATTTTTCACCTATACCTCCCCCTTTGACATCAAAGCCAAAAAAATACCAAAAACCGAAACAAAGAATGAAAGTCTATACAAATAATGTGTCCCAAAACACCTTACCAGAGCTAAATATACTTGAAAATTTATGAATAGGATTTCTCAAAAATCTTTAGATAAGTGTCACAACTAGATTTGAATGTGCTAGATACTAATGCAAGTCCATTAAGAATGTGAGCATAGGACTCTTTCACCTTAAGCTCTTTCGGTGTGGGCTTACCGACCATATCAATGCATTCCTTCTTATGTACACTCAAGGAGTCCAACCAGGAACTCACCAATCCTATCATCCCTTTATCTCTCCTTATGATTTTGACTTTATCCCTTTCAAGAGCTGAAATTTGAGCTTCTATTACCAAAATCTACCCATCAATAGATGTAGTCAAAGAATTTGAACCATAAAAAGAATTGACTATACCTACAATTTTATCCTAAGAATCCTTAATCCCTTTATCTATATTTGTAGTAAGTAATCCGGTGTTATAACATACTCTGTATATATTAGTACATTTCCTTAAATAATTATTGATTAACTTCAATTTGTCGGAAATCTCTTTCTTCTCTAGTTCATTCATCTGATCAAAAGTACCTCTCTTAGCTTGTGTAAATCTCTCCAATGCCTGCCAGTTGGATATCTACTGCAATGATTGAAAATCTTTAGAAATGTGCGCATTAATTATTTTGAGCTTTTTGGATGGGCTTTCTCCTTTGTCAAAATGGCACTCTAGGACAAGTCTGTGCAAAATTGGGATTGATTGATCAATTATTCTTTTGTCCACTGATCCTTTCTTCATCATCTTCTGAGCAACCATCATCATGAGCTCAGTATAACTCATCTCAGTTATGATCTTCTACTCTATTTGTGAGGTGTCAATTGACAACAATGATGTGCTTGCTACCGGTTCCCTATCAGATTCCTCTCCCTTCTCCTTTGATGGTTGATTAACTTTGATAACTTCCTCTTTTGCACCGATGGCTTCATCACTTGGTGCAGTATCAGTTACTGCCGGTTCCACATGAATGCTATCCTGAACCTATACATTATGATCCAGAGGACTATTGTCCTCAACATTTGTAACCTGTACACTCTGTGAATCTATCAGTATCTCCTCTCTATCTTGTACATTAGATTCTACCTGAGCTCTACATCCAATACCTTATTATCTTTCAAAATTGTGGGTGAGGCACCCATCACACCTTTTTCTTTCCCTTGAACTAGGATGTTAGTAGTCTCAGTTTTAGCTTTAGGTGAAGTGTAGAAACTAGGGTTGTCAATAAATAATTGAACCCATGCCTTGTGGGTTTCACTAATTATTTCATTAACACTACATGACATAAGACTAACTATCATGTGCTTGCTTCAAAAAATAGTTCTGTCTGCAACTTCAAGTGTCATATCCAACTCATTTGGAGTAATGGATCCATAAGTAATTAATAACTCTTAAATTTTTATGCGCGTATCCTCCTCCATAGCTGATAACCTCCTAGCATCTATGTTGTCATACAGTTGTGTCATTATTTGCTTCTTAATTTCCAACAAATCTTTCTTAAATATATCCAAATATAACAAAACTACTTCCTCAATTTCTCTTTGCTCATAATAGAATTTTACATTTTTCAACATACCACCCTTAGTGATTTTATCTATCAATTCCACACAAATCTTGGGAGGGATAATAGTTACATTACCGGATACAATAGAAAGGTCTGTGTCATCCATCTTCTTTCTTCTTCCAATACTGGATGGTGCAGAAGGTGTATGAGATGTTTCCTTTGGAGCTTTCAAGTTTGTTGGCCGATGCCGTGATTGTGACCTTCCTTACCGATTGCTTCCTTTCTTGCTCCTTAGAATCTTCACCTTTCTTCCTCAATACCCTCTTGAATGCTAAAGGTGTGTCATCTTCAATTCTAGAGTCTAATGGATAGGGCTCAATGAAGTTTTCAGGCTCTTTCCTCTTCCTTCCTTTTGCCTAAACAACATCCATTAAGGCCTTGATGTCCTAGGATACTTGTTCAACAAATTTGTTGGCCTTGCCTTGATGTTTCTCCCTCTTCTTCTCATTGAATTCAGTTTGGACCTCTTGCTTATTTTGTTTCGCAGTACCAAAGGATTTTTCAGTCTCAGCAATAGGAGAACCAATCAACATTTTGGCATAAGCATCCAGAATCTGAGCATAAACTTCATATCCCATTTCCTCTATCCATATCTTCTGGGGTTAACTACTTCCATTAAGGTTTCATCCTTTTTTACTATAAATCAGATCTCCGTTGAGTATTTATAAATAATTTGTTTCAGAACCCTCTCTTTGGATTTCATTACTTTCCAAAATGGCTTGAAATAACCCCAAACCTTATCAGCTCGCTGACTACCCAAACTAGAAAAAGATTGTTTCAGTTGTCTACCTACCAAGATATCAAATTCCCATTGTCTTTTCGCAAAACTAGGATTTTCATTAAGGAAAAAATAGCATCAAGTAGACAATAAGATTCCCATACCAGAATATCCCCTTTTTCTCTCATTTGATCTTCCCAAGGTTAATTAACATTTGGGTATGTGCACAAAGATGTTGGTCATAAAAGTGGAAACCACCAAAAAAAAACATGGAAAAAAAAGCAACGCATATGCGGTTTTAAAATTTAAAATTCTCGCGTACGCGGTTAGTTTTGTTCTTCCTGAGCCTAGAGAAGATAGCACGTACATGTTGCTTTTAGGAAAATGAGTGCATATGTGCTATTCCTAAGAAAATGAGCACGTACGTGCTGCTCATAGGAAAATGAGCTCGTACGCGCTAATAATCCAAATATAACCGCATACACAGTGTCTGGTAATTTTTTTTATTTTTTAAACTGGGTCTCCTTTACCCATGAATAGCGCATTTTTTACTTCATTTTTTTCCCATTTCCTCTCCTAAACTACGAACGGGGTGCTAGATTTGTCCTCCAAGCTATGGATCAAGGTTAGTTTTTGTTTATTTTTGTCTGTATTTCCCATTTGTTCAAACTGTTTTACATTTTGGATTTAATTACATTAATTTTGATTAGGTTTTATCATTTTTTGTTTCAAAAACCAGATTCTTCTAATCTAGAAAAAGAACAACCAAATGCACCTCCTAAAAACCCACAAGAACAACCAAATACACCTCCTGAAAACACATAAGAAAAACCCCCAATTCCTCCTTTTGACTGCACACCTGAAACACAGGAGCAATTAATTAATCAGTTACAACAAAATACATCTAAAATCAATAGACTGATTGTTAAATTGAAAACTTATGAACTTGGGCATCATCAATCCCTCTCCACTAGCCTAGAAAAATTAGCTAGTGGTGCCATAGATTTTTCCACACAAATTACCAAATGGGGAAGCTTTGGGGATTGGTGTCATCAATTCTATGCCAATGGGCTATCATACGATGGAGTAAAAAACAAAAATATTACTAAACAACAAATATGTGCCCTTTTCGTTGATCCCAAATATGGTCAGTCATTACCTCTTAATGCAAAGAGGTTTCCCATACATTGGTGTACCAATGTGTAGATGAAGAATCTTTCTTGATAGAGGTGGTGGATGGTCTTTGATGATCCACCTTGTAATAATTATGAGGTGCCATTATATTTTTTGAGAAAAGTATATTGTGAGTTTGTGCTGAATGTGCGCCCAAACTATTTTGACATGACAGAGTTCCATGGTAGAGATGGTGGCTCTACCCAAGATAAACCTAGAGCCCATAGGTGATTACCCACGGAGAGTCACCGCCTCCTAGCACCCAAACCGAAGGTGCATCAAGTTGTCCCAGTAGAGCTAAACGAATCAATGGAGCTACAAACTCTTCAAGCAGCCACAACATTGACTGGTTCCATCATCTAGCATGGGACATCATTAGCACACCCTATTGTATTGGATGATGAGCCATTAGGTGGCAACAGAGAGCCCATCCAACATATGTGTGTCAGTTGCTTAGGGATAGATGATGCAGCTAGTGTAGATGGATCCTCATCTCATCTATGCACAATTTGCAAGAGTAGATGTCAGCCCCACATAGTTGAGGATTTCGTGCTGACAGATGAGTTGATGGACATGGTGTTTGCCCATGAGCCATAGACACAGGTGTGTTGATTTTAATTCATAGAATTTTATTTATTAGTCACTTTAAATTTGTAATTACATAAATGAATTTTCATTTATACATCGATTTAAATTGAGACAAATAATATGCATTTCAGGATGTAGCAATGGTATCCCATACTCCTCCCCCAGTTACTATAGCTGCAACTTCGATGCCTGAGGTATAAATTTTGTAACATGTTAAAATAGAATAATACACTTTGAATTCAAAAAAATGCAAGATATACTAACCATCTTTAATGCTTGGTCCAATTTCTGGTTTGTAGGTATTGACAGGGGACGAAATGTCCTAGATTGATGACATCATGCTCTCAGCGATCGATTTTGGCCTACAAGGCTATACGGTATCATATTTTGTACAACCCTTTTTATGTATTGTTTTGATGGAATATGCAAGTCATTTCATTTTAGATTTTTAAAATTATGTTTAATTTATTATCTATACTAATATCTCATGTTAATTTTGTTTTTTTAGGGTACCCCCTCCGTGTCTAGAGCTCATCCTAAGAAAAAGAATTCCTCGAAGATGCCAAAACGTAGGAAGAAGGTAATTGAACACATTTTTAGTTGTACAATTGTTTGAAAATGTTTAAATCAAGTATTAGTTGGGGTTTGTAGATTGATTAGTGTTTTTTGTCTATTTTACATGTACAATGGCCATTGAGCTATGTGGATTTGTTGAATGCACCTGATTCACCCATGGATCAAGAGAGGGTAGAGGTATGTATCTCTACTTTATTTTCTTGATTTCATGATTATATGCATGCTTACATGTGAACTTGTGATATATTATAATCTTATAATTTTTTCATATAGAAAATATCCATACCTATTTCATCAATGGCGAACCCTCCTCCTTGCACTGGAGAAGCATCTTAGGATCTGGTACACTTTTGTTTGATATGTAAAATTAATTGTTTTTAACCTTCAATAATTATCATTATATTAATTGTATTTAATATTTGTACATTTTCTGTATAGGTAATAGCGACAATTTCTACATCGATGGTGAGCCATCCTCAGTCCATTGGAGAAGCATCTCAGACACAGGTACGTCATGGTTCTCTATATTATAGCTTTTAAGTTTTTTTGATATATTTATGTTAGTATAATGTATTAATTGTACATTTAATCTACAATAGACCCCTTCATGGTACAACCATAATGTGGATCCATTTAAGTATGTCTTCAAGAAAACTCCTAAGGGTGACAAGGGGAGGAGAGCGAAGACATTATCTCTTAGATCAACCGATGAGGTAATATACATTTCAATTGCAAAGGAATTAAAGTTAAATGCATAGTTATGTTGTTAATTGTGAACTATTTTCTACCAAATAATTCTAACTTGGCTTTTGAATTGTGGTTTTGTAGCAATCTACAGAGCCACGTACTGCATCAAAGAGGCTTGATTTTGATGATCCACCACAAGTTTATGATCATATAGTGTTAGTTTTGGTCATTGAATGACCAATACATGTAGATATATTCTACATTTTTATTGTATATCTATTTGGACATGGCATATGCCACATTTGTGTAATACTTGTATTGACTTGGTAGACATGCCCCTTTTTATATATATAAATATCGATATTCGATCCAATAAATGTGTAATGAGTTCATTATTTTGTATTCGTTGTATTTTATGGTTGTCCTTTTACAAATTTAAATGAATATTTTCATATGTAATCAACAATATGAATATAAACAACAAAAATATATGATATAGAACATTACAATCGTGGAATATGATTAGATAAAATTTCTAAAATGTTGAATTAACCCTACAAAACTCCTTGTATTCAGTTCATTATTGTGTATTCATTGTATTTGGTGGCTTCCCTTTTCTAAATTTAAATGAATATTTGTATATGTAATCAACAATATGAATATAAACAACAAAAATCGACAATATGAATATAAACAACAAAAATTGACAATATGAATATAAACAACAATATGTGTTTGGTGTGAGAGCATCGTCACGCTCCGAATGGTCAAATTTTGTTTGTCATGTGCACAAACTGACATCGCAAGTGCATCTGGGTGGGTAGGTTTATGCTAGGCATGCCCCTATCATGCATCCCAAAGCGTCGGAACGTCGAGAGTCATACCATACAGGTGTGATCTCTCAAGTGCCCTTAGTCTAAAAAAAATGTCAAAATTTGACGAACTATTTCTTCAAATCCAGGACACATATGGTCGATCTTTTTGAACTCGTGCGGTCGTGTGAGGCTACTCTACAATAGCCTGTCTCTATTTTTGAAGAGTTGGAGCCATTTTCAATTGAAAGCATTTTTTGCCTACTATAAAAATTGTCTGTTGCATGAAATGCAAAGTTGCTAGATTGGCTAGAATTGATTCAGTTCATTGTGTGCACAAACCGACATCACAAGCACATTTGGGTGGGTAGGTTTACATTAGGCATGCCGCTATTGTGCATCCCAAACTATCAGAACATTGAGAGTCATACCGTACTAGTGCGATCTCTTAAATGCCCTGAGCCCAAAAAAATGTCAAAATTTGACGGACTATTTCTCCAAATCCAAGAAACATATGGTCAATCTGTTTGAACTCCTGAGGTCGCATGAGGCTCCTCTACAATGGCCTATCTCAGTTTTTGATGAGTCAGACCCATTTTCAATTGGAAGCATTTTTTCATCCGCTGCAAAAATTGTCTGTTGCATGTAATGCAAAGTTTCCAGATTGGCTAGAATTGCTTCAATTCGTCGTGTGCACAAATTGACATTGTGAGTGTTTCTGGATGGGAAGGTTTATGCTAGGCATTCCCTTGTCATGCATACCAAAGTGTCGGAACATCGAGAGTCATATCATACTGGTGCACTCTCTCAAGTGCCTCGAGTCCAAAAAATTATCAAAATTTGATAGACTATTTCTTCAAATCCATGAAACATATGGCTAGTCCATTTGAACCTATGGGGTCACGTGAACCTCCTCTACAATGGCCTGTCTTGGTTTTTGATGAGTTAGAGCCATTTTCAATTGGTATCATTTTTTCGCCTGCTGCAAAAACTGTCTGTTGCATGCAATGCAAAGTTGCTAGATTGACCAGAATTGATTTTGTTGATCATGTGCACAAACTAACATAACAAGCACATCTGGGTGGGTAGGCTTATGCTAGACATTCCCATGTTGTGCATCCCAAAGCATCGGAACGTCGAGAGTTCCTTGAGTCCAAAAAAATTTCAAAATTTGACGGACTATTTCTTCAAATCCAGGACAAATATGGTCAATCCGTTTGAACCCATGGGGTCATGTGAGGCTCCTCTACAATAGTTTGTCATGGTTTTTGATGAGTCGGAGCCATTTTCAATTGGTCGTATTTTTTCGCCTACTGCAAAAACCGTCTGTTGCATGCAATGCAAAGTTGCGAGATTGGCTAGAATTGATTTGGTTCATCATGTGCATAAATCAACATCACGAGCACATCCCGGTGGGTAGGTTTATGCTAGGCATGCCCCTGTTGTGCATCCCAAACCATCGAAATGTTGAGAGTCATACCATATCGATGTGATCTCTTAAGTGCCTTGATCCAAAAAAATGTCAAAATTTGATGGACTATTTCTTAAATCCAGGACACATGGTCGATCTGTTTGAACTCATGGAGTTGTGTGAGGCTCCTCTACAATGGCCTGTCTCCATTTTTTATGAGTCGGAGCCATTTTCAATTGGAACCATTTTTTTGACTGCTGCAAAAACCATCTATTGCATGCAATGCAAAGTTATCAGATTGGCTAGAATTGATTCAGTTTATCATGTGCCAAAATCGACATCGCGAGCGCATCCAAATAGGCAGGTTTACATTAGGCATGCCCCTCTCATGCATCCTAAAGTGTCAAAATGTTGAGAGTCATACCGTACTAGTGTGATCTCTCAAGTGCCCTGAGTCCAACAAATTGTCAAAATTTGATGGACTATTTCTTCAAATCCAGGACATATATGGTCAATCTATTTAAACCCGTGGAGTTGCATGAGGCTCCTCTATAATGGCCTGTCTCATTTTTTTACGAGTCGGAGTCATTTTCAATTGGTAGCACTTTTTTGCCTACTGCAAAAACCATCTATTGCATGCAATGCAAAGCTGCCAGATTTTCTAGAATTGATTCGGTTCGTCATGTGCACAAACCTACATCACGAGCGCATCCAAGTGGGCAAGTTTACACTAGGAATACCCCTATCATGCATCCCAAAGCGGTGAAACATCAAGAGTCATACCGTAACGATGTGATCTCTCAAGTGCCCTGAGTCCAAAAAATTGTTAAAATTTGACGAACTGTTTCTTCAAATCTAGGATACATATGGTCAATCTATTTGAACCCATGGGGTCATGTGAGGCTCCTCTATAATGAACTATCTCAGTTTTTGACAAGTCAGAGCCATTTTCAATTGGTAGCATTTTTTTGCCTGCTGCAAAAATTGTCTGTTGCATGCAATGCAAAGTTGCCAGATTGGCAAGAATTGATTCGGTTCATCATGTGCACAAACCAACATCATGAGAATGTTTGGGTGGGTAGGAAAATGCTAGGTATGCCCCTATCATGCATCCCAAAGCGCTGGAACGTCGAGAATCATACCATACCTGTGCGATCTCTCAAGTGCCTTGAGTCCAAAAAATTGTCAAAATTTGATAGACTATTTCTTCAAATCCAGGAAACATATGGTCAATCTGTTTGAACCCATGGGGTTGAGTGAGGCTCTTCTACACTGGCCTGTCTCAGTTTTTGATGAGTCGGAGCCATTTTCAATTGGTAGCATTTTTTGCCTACTGCAAAAACTGTCAGTTGCATGCAATGCAAACTTGCCAGATTGGCTAGAATTGATTCAGTTTGTCATGTGCACAAACCGACATCATGAGTACATCAGGGTGGGAAGGTTTATGCTTGAAATGCCCCTTTTGTGCATCCTAAAATGCCGAAACGTCGAGAGTCATACCCGACTGCTGCGATCTCTCAAGTGCCCTAAGTCCAAAAAATTGTCAAAGTTTGATGGATTGTTTCTTCAAATCCAAGACACATATGGTCAATCTGTTTGAACCCATGGGGTTGTGTGAGGCTCCTCTACAATGGTATGTCTCTATTTTTGATGAGTCAGAGCCATTTTCAATTGGTAGAATTTTTTCACCTGCTGCAAAAACTATCAGTTGCATGCAATGAAAAGTTGCCAGATTGGTTATAATTTATTCATTTGGTTCTATGCACAAATCGATGTCATGAATGTGTTCGGGTGGGCATGTTTACAGTTGGCATGCCCCTATCATGCATCCCAAAGCTTCAAAATGTTGAGTCATACCATACCTGTGCGATCTCTCAAGTGCTCTAAGTCCAAAAAATTGTCAAAATTTGATGGACTGTTTCTTCAAATCTAGGACACATATGGTCGATTCATTTGAACCCATGGGGTCGCATCAAGATCCTCTACAATTGCCTATCTCAATTTTTGACGATTTAGAGCCATTTTCAATTGGTGGCATTTTTTTGCCTGCTACAAAAACCGTCAGTTGCATGCAATGCAAAGTTGTCAGATTAGCTAGAATTGATTTGGTTTGTCGTGTGCACAAACCGACATCACGAGGGCATTTGGGTGGAAAATTTTATGCAAGGCATGCCCCTATTGTGCATACCAAAGCATCAGAATGTAGAGAGTCATATCGTACTGGTGCGATCTTTCAAGTGCCCTGAGTCCAAAAAATTGTTAAAATTTGACGGACTATTTCTTCAAATCCATGACACATATGGTCAATCTGTTTGAACATGTGGGGTTGTGTGAGGCTCCTCTACAATGACCTATTTGGGTTTTTGATGAGTCAAAGGCATTTTCAATTGGTAACATTTTTTCCCCTACAACCAAAATCATGAGTTGCATGCAATGCAAAGTTGCCAGATTGGCTAGAATTGATTCGGTTTGTCATGTACACAAACTGACAACACAAGCACATACAGGTGGGTAGTTTTATGCTAGGCATGCCCCTATTGTGCATCCCAAAGTGCCAAAACATCGAGAGTCATACCATACTGGTGAGATCTCTCAAGTCCCTTGAGTCCAAAAAATTATCAAAATTTAAAAGACTAATTCTTCAAATCCAGGACAGATATGGTCGATCCATTTGTACCCATGGGGTTGCGTGAGGCTCCTCTAGAATGTCCTATCTTATTTTTTATGAGTCAGAGCCTTTTTCAATTGGTAGCATTTTTTTGCCTACTGCAAAAACTGTTAGTTGCATGCAATGCAAAGTTACCAGATTAGCTAGAACTGATTCAGTTCATCATGTGCATAAAGAGACATCACGAGCATGTCTGGGTGGGAAAGTTTACACTAGGCATGCCCCTATCATGCATCCTAAAGAGTTGGAACGTAGAGAGTCATATAGTACCGATGAGATCTCTGAAGTGCTTTGAGTCCAAAAAATTATCAAAATTTGACACTGTTTCTTCAAATCAAGGACACATATGATCGATCCATTTGAACTTGTGGGGTCGTGTGAGGATCTTCTATAATTTCTTTTCTTAGTTTTTGATGAATCGGAGTCATTTTCAATTGGTAGCATTTTTTTGCCTACTGTAAAAAACGTTAGTTGCATGCAATGCAAAGTTTACAAATTGGCTAGAATTGATTCAGTTCTTCGTGTGCACAAACTGACATCATGAGCACATCTGGGTGGGAAGGTTTATGCTAGAAATTCCCCTGTCGTGCATCCCAAAGTGCCACAACTTTGACATTCATACCGTACCAACGCAATGTAGAAGTTGCTTGACAACTTTTTTGATAATGTTTTTGACAACAATGACAATTTTTGCTCAAATTGTATCTAGTCTCAATCTATGACCCCTATGACCTAATAATGACTCAAATAATTCTCCATGATTATACAAGAATCAAGAATGCTCATGATTGACTAGGGGCACATCACATATACTCAAAAATAGTCACATATGATTAAAAAATTTGCCTCTAAATATGGTCAAATCAGTTCTTGGCTATTTGATTATACAAAAAAATGTCTTACAAATCATCTCATGGGATTTTATACAAAATTTGGCATTACAATATGTGTGATTCAAATCATCGCCATTTGAATATACAAATCATCTCATGGGCTTTTATACAAAATTTGGCATTACAATATGTGCAATTCAGCTCATTACCATTTTAATATACAAAATTTGGCATGTATATATGTACAAATCAGCTCATTTTCATTTAAATATACAAAATTATGCCCCTAAACATGTAAAAATCAGCTCATGGGCATTTATATATACAAAAAATGAATATAGAACAATTCATCAATGATTTATACAAAATTCTCAAAATCATTCTACTCTGAACTGTAGAATCAATCAAGTGAGCCTTCAGGATCGACTCTAACCCATATTGTGTCAAGTATTGCCTCGTGGTCAGATTCACAAAATTAATCTTGTTATGAGGTCTACCATGATACTTTATCAAATGAATATTTGTTGCAACAACAAGGTTAGAGAAATGAAGAATATGCCTATGTGTTTCAAAGTCCTTGAACAACCAAACATCAGAATTCTTGATAGGGTATCTCTGAAGCAATGTTCCTGTCATGACAATAGACCCTATTGGGTACTCAATACCCTCTCCATCAATGATTGCGGTTGTCAATTTTCTTTTAGACTCAACACAATGACACAAATAATAATTTGTTCCTTCTTCATTGTTCTCTTCTGCAACAACCGCATACACGTGACCTGCATTTTATAAATTATTAATTAATACCAAAAATTAAGTATAATGTACAACAAAATGAACCAAAAAGAATACTTGCAAAAAAATTAACTCAAAAAATCACCTGAATCCACTAGGTCGGATACATGGTCAAAATCCATTGATGTCTCCATTTGGCTCAATTGTAGTGCTTTGGGAATTTGATATGAATCAATGGGAACCAACGGTCTACAAGACCATTTGTCAACTCACTCTTCTGATTCACATTCTTCCCACAAACAATACATGCATGAAGAGAAAAACCATACCATCTGTCTCATATAAATTACCAGTGAACTTGAATTTGAACTCATAAATGAGTGCATGTCACTCGATCCTGCAACTGTACAACAATCTAGATAGTTTTCAATGTTAGATTCAGTGATCAACTAGAAATATCTATGAACCATTGACATACCTGGATTACCTGGACCCATCATAGACTTACACCATTGCACAATTGTTTATGCATCTATCAACTCAGCACCACCTTCATACTTCAATTATTCCCTAGCTAGGGCTCTTTTCACACATGCTCTTGCACCATCATGCTCTCCCTTACCATGTATAGCCTAAGTGAAATTCCAAAAATGTTATACACTGTTTGTCATATGCATCCTTGTCAACCAATAAAACATCCTTGCATTCTTGATTGTGCGGTGCAATTATCTGGCCATATTAAGTGTCGGTTGTATCGTATGTTCCTTTCCCTTAAACTACCATAAAAAAATTTAAAGCATCCTTGTACAAACTCTGATGAATGAGTATGATCATCACTTATGTAGAAGTTATACTCTTTTACAACCTTTCTATCCTCCTCTGTGCTATCATTTGCATGCAGAATGCTATGTGTACAAAAATAGAAACTTTTGTAGAGTGATAATACATGGATTACACTTCATTTTGAGGTTGTAGTGTATAATTTCCAGTGAAATCAATGATAGAGACAATGGTGCCAAGAGAAAATGTGTCCTTACATAACTTGAATTTCTCATCTAACCATCGAGCTCTATGTGTATGCATTATGTACTCATAAACTAGTTTCTCTTGAAACATTTTCAGAAATTGAGCTACAAATATATCATTTTTCACTAGCTCACATCTCTTCAAATCTTTTCCATCTTTAACTCCATGTGTGACTGTCTTGTATTTTCCAAAAGAAACTAGTTTTGCACCAATTTCATGTGTTCTCTCCAAATGTATGCATCTTCGTAAACATTGAAAACCACCACATATAGCAAAAGAACCTTCCAAACAAAGCATCTTATAATAAATGCAACCATCATGTCTATTACATAGCACACTTGAAATAAATTCTCTTACTGACTTAGGAGGTGCTTGTATATTACATTCCTACAAAACATCATTAGTGTGCAAAGTAAAACAAATATGATGAAAAATATCATAATGCATGGAAAATTAAATATGCTTCCTTCAACAACACGTGGTGCGTACATGATTAATCTTAATATAAAAAGGTTTTGCCATTTCAAAAAATCTTTGAGAAATTATTATTTGAGGAAACTTTTGAAGGAATCTTTCATAAAATTTAGTTGGAATCATATCCAAATAGTGTTTGGCATGTGGCTCATGATTTGTAGACCCAAATCGCCTTCTAACAACATCTCTTTGGCTGGGCAAAAACCTTGTTTTGTCATGCCAAAAAAATTTAATTAATGTTTTTAGTGCATCAACAACAACCTTGTCTTTGCATGGTAGTCTACCTGAGAATGCCCAAAGAGAATTATTGTTAGGTTCCTCACCTCTTTAATGCTTTAATTAATGTTTTTCTACTAACGTTTAATGACTTACTTATTTTTCTTATCAAATGATCTTTTTTTATTTTCTTGCTCATTATGTTTGATGTAATGACACATCGAGTAGCATTAGAATCTTTAGTATGTGATTTTGAACCAATAGCTTCATATGCATCAAATAGATTTCTCACAATAGTTCTTTCACTGTTACTTTCAGATGATCTTAGGCCTAGAATTTTTATTGTCTCTCTAAAACTCAAATTTTTAATCATTTGAACAATTAATTGACATCTTGCAGTTTGATTTAAGTTACTAAAATAGTTCTGCCATATTCTTTTAACCATTCTCCTACAAGTTTGTTCATTCTTTTTATTGGGCATTGACTTCAATATATTCTCATCAATGTCAATTAGATACTTTGGTTTCCTACGAATGATTCTAGGAGGTGTTAACAATGGTAAATTATGTATATTCAATTCATCAAGTAGAGAAGGTGTAATATGTTCATCATTTAATTGATTATTCAATGCGCTATCTTCTTCAATTGCATTAGGTTCAAATGGTAAATCAAATGTCTCTTCTTCAATTGCATTAGGTGCATTATATTTGTTTGGTAAATCAAATTGAGATGTTGAGGATGACATAACTTCTTCCCCCATTGTTCTTATAAAACACAATTTCTTCATACATTGTCTTTGTCTTTCCTTTTGAGCCTCTCGTTGTTCCATCATTCCTTGCTTGTTTTTTCCCATGGTTGATATCAGTTGTCCCAAATAGAATCATATTACATATATATATAAACAAAAGTTCATAAATAAAAAAATAACCATAAATATTCATCTTATCACTTTTTTTTGGAATCAAACTATTAAACAATCACAATACTATTGACAAAAACTAATAAGAAGAACAATTCAATCATTTGAAATCATGCAAAAACAAAAAATTCGCTTACTTCTATGTATAAAACAGTGATAGAAGTGAAGACACAATTCCAGTGGGGCCTTCAATGACGTCAAAAAATTCTTTTGAGGCTATTGAGGCTCTTGGGCAACTAAAACTATGTCTATAAATCACGTACACACTACATTAATAACCGTGTATGTGTTGTTAGTCCATAAAATGTTGATAAGCCCAACAATATTATTTTTTCCCATTTTGGACTAAAAAGTAGCGCATATGTGCTCCTAAGCCTAAAAAATGTACCGCATACGGGAGAGAGGGAAGGTAGAGAAAGGGAGAGAGGTAGAGGGAGGGAGAGAGGGAGAGAAGAGGGGGGAGGGTGGGAGAGAAGAAGTGGTATGGAGGAAGGGAGGGAGAGAGAGAGGGAGAGGGAGAGGGAGAGGGAAGGAGGGAGAGGGAGAGGGAGAGGGAAGGAGGGAGAGGGAGAGAGAGGGAGAGAGAGAGAGAGGGGTGGAGAGAGAGAGGGAAGGTAGAGAGAGGGAGAGAGGTATAGGGATGGAGAGAGGGAGAGAAGAGTAGTGATAACTTTAAGAGACCCCCCCTCAAAAAATTATATAAAATCTTAGCGAATATTTAATTTTTTCTAAAAATAATAATAATGTTTATTGGCAAATCTTTCCTTTTTATAAAAAAAAAATTAATTTTATTGGCAAATTTGTTTATATCAATTTTTTTTGGTATAAAATATTGGTGAACCTTGGAAAATAATTTTTGTATGCATTAATTACGATGACATTTCCTTTCATTTAAAAATAATCTTTTATAAAAAAGTAAAGGCATGGAGGTTGAAATCATTAATGAGTTTAAGGGTTAGACTATACTTTATTTGGTTTCTACCATTGAATTAAAATAATCTAATAGCCCTCTTTCTATTTTGTGAGATAAAATTTACAAACAATTTGTAATACTCATGGGGCCAAAAATTTCTTTTAGACCATTGGTTTTCATTGAAGTCAACAATTCAAAAGCAATTTCAAACCCCATGAGCATTCAAACTTGTAGGTACATTTTACCTCATGGAATACAATGAAGGTCATTAGATTATATTTTAAATCAATGGTGGAAATAAAAGATTATTGATATAAACCTAAAGTAACTAATAATTATGATATATTATTGGTGAATTAATTTGGATTTCTACAATAAATTATAAAATATTGGCGAATCTTATCCAATCATGTATCAAATATTGTGGCAAATTTTTAAGTTAAAAAAATTAATAAAATAAATTCTTTGGTGATTTAAATAACATTAAAATAAAAAATTGTAAAAATGTGGCGATTTGGGTCACCTTAAAAGTTGAAATTATTAGCCAAATTTGATTCCCAAATTTCAAAAAATAGCCAATTGGCAAATATTAGCCACTAAAGTTTTTATTGGAGAAGAGGGGGGAGGGTGGGAGAGAAGAAGGGGTATGGAGGAAGGGAGGGAGAGAGAGGGAGAGAGAGAGGGGGGATAGGTAGAGGGAGGGAGAGAGGGAGAGAAGAGCAAGGAGGGAAGGAGGGAGAGGCAGAGAGAGGGAGAGGGAGAGAGAGAGGGAAGGAGAGAGAGAGAGAGAGAGAGAGAGAGAGGAGGGTGGGAGAGAAGAAGGGGTATGGAGGAAGGGAGGGAGAGAGGAGGGGGGAGGAAGGGAAGGAGGGAGGGAGAGAGGGAGAGAAGAGGGGGGAGGGTGGGAGAGAAGAAGGGGTATGGAGGAAGGGAGGGAGAGAGGAGGGGGGAGGAAGGGAAGGAGGGAGGGAGAGGGAGAGAGGAGGGGGGAGGGTGGGAGAGAAGAAGGGGTATGGAGGAAGGGAGAGGGAGAGTATGGGGAGGGAGGGAGAGGAGAGGGAGAGAGGTAGAGGGAGGGAGAGAGGGAGAGAATAGGGGGAGGCTGGGAGAGAAGAAGGGGTATGGAGGAAGGGAGTGGGAGATTAGGGGGAGGGAGAGAGAGGAGAGGGGAGAGGGGGAGAGGGAGAGAGAGGGAGAGGGAGAGGGAGAGAGAGAGAGAGAAGGAGAGAGAGGGAGAGAGAGGGAGAGAGGTAGAGGGAGGGAGAGAGGGAGAGAATAGGGGGAGGGAAGGAGGGAGAGGGAGAGAGAAAGGACATAGGACACCATATGACTGATCTCGATTGTGACTATAGGAATTACAAAAGAAGAGAAAGAGGGAGGGAGAGAAGAAGAGAAAGAGGGATGGGTATGGATGAAGGGAGTAAGGGAGAGAGTGAGAGAGAGAGGAATGGGGTATGGAGGAAGGGAGAAGGGGAGAGAGAGAGGGGAGGAGAGGGAGATAGGGAGAGAAGAAGGGGGGGATGGATGGTGAGGAAGATATATCGAATCCAGGACATAATATGACCCTTACAACACAATATGATTCCTTAGCACACCATAGGACCTATAATGATACCAAATGGTGTCCTAAGGGGTCATAGAACACCATAGGACCCTTTATAACACCATATGGTGTTGTTATGGGGCATTGGTGTCCCAAGGGGTCTTAAGGGGTTAGAGAACACCATATGACCTCTTAGGAAACAATACGACCTCTAATGACACCTAAGGGGTCATATGGTGGGCTAATAAAATGATATATTAAATTTAAAGTTATGAATAGAACATCATACAACGAGACTCCAAACAAATAAATAATGAGGCTTTGCAAAAAAGCAAGTGTAAGAGCTTTCCCTAACGCTAAGAGTACTGCCTAAGTTCTAAAACATATGATGCTATTAAATTTGCAAGGTTATAAGACTGATCTTGATTGTGACTATAGGAATTACACACTTGATTTATTTCATGGGTATGTACCATTCCAGGATGTTTGACAAGTGATGATCATCATATACTACCACTGCCATGCATACAACAAACTTTAATTTCTTTAGGTGATAGGCATTGTGTAACAACATGGGAACTCTCACATACCCACCACTATCATTCTAAAGGACATCATCTATGTTACTCTCTCTCTTTCTCTTCCTACCTATTGTTTCCTTCTGAAAAATATACTGCAGGTACTCTGACTCATCATGTTGCTTTGTTGACACTATTTTCCACATCTGCTCTACTCATTAGAAACACATTTGAGAAGAATATTGCTGCAGGTTTCCTTGTTTGTCATGGTAATACACCCATGGTTCAATTTCAAACCCTATTCCTCCTATTCAATATACACACACAAATCCATCAGTCATCTAGACTCCAAGCAAACAAACAATGAGGCTTTGCTAAAAAGAAAGTATAAGAGCTTGATGAAGTTCTGAAATATATGATGCTATTAAATTTGCAAGGTTATAAGACTAATCTTGATTGTGACTATAGGAATTACACACTTGATTTCTTTGATGGGTATGTACCATTCCAAGCTGTTTCACAAGTGATGATCATCATATACTACCACTGCCATGCATATAACAAACTTTAATTTCTTTAGGTGACAGGCATTGTGTAACAACATGGGAACTCTCACATACCCACCACTATCATTCTACAGGACATCATCTATGTTACTCTCCCTCTTTCTCTTCCTACCTATTGTTTCCTTCTGAAAAACATACTGTAGGTACTCCGACTCATCATGTTGCTTTGTTGACACTATTTTCCACATTTTCTCTACTCATTAAAAACACATTCGAGAAGAATATTGTTGTAGGTTTCCTTGTTTGTCATGGTAATACACTCATGGTTCAATTTCAAACCCTATTCCTCCTATTCAATATACACATACAAATCCATTAGTCAATTTTCTTAGGAGAGCATACATGATAAAAGTCAAAGAGGAAGTTGCAGACAAGAAATACATTCACTTACTTCTATAGAAGTGCAGACACAGTTGCAGTGGGGTATGGAGGGAGGGAGGGAGAGAAGAAGAGAAAGAGGGATGGGGTATGGAGGAAGGGAGAAGAGGAGAGAGAAAGAGAGAGAGGGATGGGGTATGGAGGAAGGGATAAGGGGAGAGAGGGAGGGATGGGGTATGGAGGAAGGGAGAAGGGGAGAGAGGGAAGGAGAGAGAGGGATGGGGTATGGAGGAAGGGAGAAGGGGAGAGAGGGAGCGAGAGAGAGAGATAGAGAGAGAGAGAGAGAGAGGAACCTTGTATGTGTTTGAGAGGGGGAGACAATACACTTACATGTGTATATATATGTTTAATATATTACATATATACATATATATAAATATTATATATTATATGTATATACATATTATATATACAATATCATATTATACACATATTATATGTATATACACATATTATATATAGACTATCATATTATACAATAGCGTGTATGCGCTGTTTATAGTAAAAAGAGCATGTATGCGCTATTTATAGGAAAATGAGTGCGCACGTGCTACTTACACCATAAGTACCTCATACGCGCTTTTGACTGTTTAGGCTTGGAAATAGACCTAGATGACAAAGCTAAGGTTTGGAAGTTTGATTTCCCTCCATTTCTCTCATTCTTGATGTTTTTTATTTTATCAACTTGGTTTGTCGAGTTTGCCATCATCAGGTTTACACTTCATCAAGTGGATATTTCTAAAATTTCCACCATATTTTCACCCATCTTCTGAGCTTTCTAACCATATAATTTTTTTCAATTTGAACAACAATAACATATTATTATTGAATTTCTTTTACCAGTGTCTCCATAGTTCTCATAGATATAGGTGCACCATTTTTTTAATAACTTTTGATATACTTATCCAAATTTAAACCACTTTATATATTATTGTAGTGCACTTGATTCTTTACAATTTAAAAAAAATAAACTGTATTTTCAATTTCTTTAGTGCAATGTATGCTTCACGCATGAATAAGTACCTAATTTTCAGTATGTGATCGATTGGAAAAAAAAAAAAAAAAAAAACAATACTCAACAAAAAATTACAAAAAAATACACATCTTCTAGTGCTCACTCTTAAATATCTTTCTGCCAAAGGATTTGTCAAAATACTAAATCTAACTAACCTTTTTGATGTGCAAGTCAGACACTATGTTATGTTTTTCAGAAAAAATCAGGGTCAGTTTTTCATGCGCGAAGGCTTTGACCCCCTTAATATTATCCAATTTTGAAAAAGTTTTGTAGTTTGGAAACTAGATTCAGAATACTACAATATTTGTTGTTTGATTATCTTCATATCTTGAGTGGATGACGTTCAAATTGTGCCTCCAAGTTCAGGTTCACCTAATTTCAAAAAAAAAGTGTCCACTTATACCCCTCTTTTTTACCACCATATTTGTGCACTTACCCATCTCATCTAACATCCATCCACAAAGATCTATCTTCTCATTTTCCCTCATAATCTTATGTGCGACATATATGCAGGAGCTAGAAATGGAATTTAGATGGTTGGATTGAGTTACCTTATACCCAATGATCATGCTACCAAGTCTAATGTCTTGATCAGTAATGATGTTGACCCTCATTGATCATCAATTCAAAGTTGCACCAGTGAGTTTGTTAACCTGATCATTTGAAATATTTTTCTCCAGACGCTAACCAATCTACAGCAAACTCTTGATGGCCCTAATGGCCTCCTTCATGATCTTATAAGGTTTGTCCAACCAAATGACTCTCCATGAACTCTGATTAGTACATATCTAATGATCTCATCTTCAAATTCAACGATATAAAGAATGCCAGTAAACCCTAGATCCTCAATGTGCTTATACTCGGGCTCGATCTTTTTGGAGTCTCCTATCAACGCACTCATATAAATGCTCTTGATGTCATTGGCACCCAAATCCTCAATGTGGTAGTGAATGTATGCTCTGACATCTTCCACATAAACACCTACTTTCGAAACATGGGAAAATGTGCCAACTGAATCATCTAAGGTGGAAATATGCAGGCATTTCTTGAAAATTGGCTTGGGATGATCCTTAACATCGACAATAGTAAGATTTGCAATGAAAGTAGGTGCAGAGGATGATCTCACTTTCATGATGAAAGATGATTTTGTTAAATACTCAAGAAATTCTTGCCGATGAAACCCTAGAAAACTCTTCTGATCGCTGGTGAAATTGTTGGAGAAGATATGTGATGGTAGTGAATCTCCTTAGACTCGCTTTGTATCATTCTTAATCACTCTGAATGCAAGGTGATAAAAAATGAAGTTGATTCAACCTTTCAACCTTCAAGAAACCTTAATTCGTCATTGATATGAATGACTTCTAGTGGAACATATTGGATCTCAGTCTAACAACTCCATACCAGATAAACCTTTTCCAATGTCTAGAACATCTTCCAAAACCTCTTCCTAGGGCTTAAGCAATATTTTCATGAATTTTTCCTACCCGTAAGGAATCTACCTCAGTTACGAGATGCGTTTCCTACTAGTGCAGGAGCAACCTCCTCTGTCGGTTGATTAACCAGAGAAATTCCTTCTGCTGATTGATTATTTGACTTCTTGACCCATTTCTTGGTATGATCTTTATTGATTTCATTTATCTTTTCTTTCCCTTTATCATTTGATCCATCACTATTAACCGATAGATTTTTGCTTCTACAAAACTTAGCTATGTGTCCAATCTTCTTACACAATTGCTCTTTTGAATTTCTTTTCTATAACCAATATAATTGCTTGACCTACACTGATTATCCATATGTCCAAATTTTCCACAAGCATGACATTTTACATCCATTATGTAGTCTTTTGTTTTATGACCATACTTATTACATTTAGAACATTGTCTGGGAGTAGAATTATAGTTCTAATTTTTCCTATTTCTACCTTTCCTAGCCATGTGACCAAATTTATTACAAATAAGGCATCTACCATTAAATTTGTAAGCATTAAGGTGCCTTACCGGTGTCTTATAGTTTTGATCTTCATTTTCAGTACTGGAGCTTTGACCTTATTCAAATCCAAGTCTATTGGAATCTCCATTTTGTCTTTGGCTTTTCAATAATTCGTCAAGTTGTGCTGAGCTAAACTTGAATTTGTCCTTGTACTCACTTGCAATTGTCAGATCATCTCTTAGAATTATCATTTATCTTTCAATTTTTGTTTACTTCTTTAGGATTGTACTAATTATGTTCTCAACATATCATTTTCATGAGCCAACCGAATACATTCTTCAGATCTATCTTTCAAATATATCCCACAGTTTTCTTCATTCTTCTTCCGGTCTTCAATCTCCTTTGGTATCCTCATAGTTAGGGCTTGCATTTCATTCCTCATGACCATATTCTCTTGACTCAGCTTTTGACATTTTTCATTAAGGGAATATTTCTCTTCATTATCCTGATTTTGTAGAAGTTCCTTCCTCCTATCTTGAACAAATGACAACCTCTCATGTAGGATAAGAATGAATTCCTTGGCAGAATTCAATTCATCTTGTAACTTCAAGTTCTTCATCCTTTCAACATCATAATCTTCAAGTGCTACCTCAAGTTGGGTCTCCATACTCATATCCATGGATTCCAAATTCATGATCTCCTTAAAGTTGTTAGACTTCCTCTAAGGCACATGGCTCTGATACTAATTGTTGGAATCCAAAAATACTGAGAGGAGGGGTGAACTAGTGTTTTGGCGGTAAATTCAATTTTAACCTAATTATAACACGCATTCACCAACTGGTATACTGATACATATATAATTGAAAGAAGTAAAGCAATCAATGAACCAATCACATAAATGAATACCATAACACAGAGAATTATACATGGAAAACCTCAAAGAGGAAAAATAACGACAGGATTTGTAACCCACAATATCAATCCACTCACCATATGCAAATATATTACATAATATGGGGGCCTACACCTGTAGGAAGACTTACAACCTAGACCACATTGCTCAACACAAAGGAGTCTCACTGACTATACTCACTTTGAATAATAAAACATAATATTGAACTCATTTAATGCATCTACTATGCCTAATTAAGTTCTGATTCAAGCTCTAACTGTTCCGATTTTGAAAACCCTAAACCCTTACTGAAATATCCTTTGATTTACTAATTTAATCACATAAAATCCTCAAGTACAATTATTTCCATAATATCCTAACATATCCTATCATACCACAAAATGATCTAATCAACTGACCTATATACCCTTACAATCCTTCATGACTCATGTTGGCTTACATAGATAATTATAAAATGATTATACATGTTGGCTCATTACATATATACATAACTATCAAAATGAATTATTAATTGTTGGATCTCCTAATGATGCCAGCCTCTAATGTCGGTACCCAAATTGTAAGTCATGTCAGCCTTGAATGTCGGTACCCATAGAATCATTCCTATTGGTGAAGATACCTTCCATTGTTGGTGAAGTGTCTGTTAGTGGAGTACCAAACCAAAGAATGAAGTCGAAACATGTTGCTATCAATGACAACATATGAAACCAATCATATGAGTATCAATTGCCAACACATTAGAACCATCCACAATAGCTACACCAACAACACTTATCCAAATCTTCATTGATCAACACAGTAACTCTCAAGAGTACTTAACAACAACAATTCAGACAACAATTTAGACTATAAAGATGACTTGTAGAGCATGAAATCATGAACCATCCAAAATGTAAATACACATGATTATCCAAAACATTATCCTAGATCCACAACCAAAAATATGATCATACCGGAGAACAATGGATCAAATACCAAACTCTGCCAACTGCTAAACAAAAAGACTAAACTTTAAACCAGATCATATGATATGATCAAGTAAACTTCTTGATCAGTGAAACCAATAAGGAATGAAGTATTCCAAAATGCCAAATATATAAACCAACCATATCAACTCAATGCACACACTAGAACATAGGAATATGTTGATATCAATGACAACAACATATCCTAGCAGCGACAATATCCAACAATATCTTCCTTTGGCATTGATGACAACATATGAATGTAAAAAACAGTCAATGGAAAGGAATAGATCAACACCAAAAATCTGCAACAAACTCCCCTTAAGATCATGCACATAAAGCTCCAAAGATAAAACTATTTTTCACATACCTCTCTCCCCCTTTGACATAAATTCCAAAGGTAAAATATAGATCATGCTTTTTTTCCCTAATATCTCACCTTCTAAGAAGGATAATCTCCCTCTGAGGATGAACTCACAACTGATCATTTGAACCACACACTAACTACTTTGGTTGAGTAGTAGCACCAACTCATCAACCCGGATAAAGAGATAAGGATTTGAAATCCACCGGATTGATGCAACTCAATGCATCTAGTTTTCATCAGGAGGGATAGAGACCCCTAACTTGTCTCTCAAATAGATAAATGTATCTATAAGAAAATTCTTAGTAAAAATATCTGCAATCTGATCCTTTGTAGATCCACATTCCAATCTAACTTCTTCATCACTGACTTTCTCCCTCAACAAATGATACTTTATGGATACATTCTTTGTTTTCGAATGTAGTACTAGATTCTTAGAAATATTAATCATACTTGAAATATCACAATAAATAATAGTAGGCTCATCATAAATTACTCTAATATCCTTTAGCATTTGCTTAATCCAAACTACTTGAGTATAGTTGCTAGTAGCAGCAATGTATTCATCTTCAGTAGAAGATAAAGATAAAACATCTTGCTTCTTACTGGACCATGAAACTAGCTTCTTTCCTAAAAAGAAAGCTCCATCGATAGTTTTCTTCTGGTCATCAACATCACTTGCCCAATTAGCATCAGTAAATGCACATAGTAGAAAATCATCAATCTTTGAATACCATAAACCATAGTCAACAGTCCCCTTCAAGTATCTAAAAATCCTCTTCACAGTAGTAACATGAGTCTCTTTGGGATCAGCTTGAAATCTGAAGATAAAGAATGTACATAATATCTAGTCTAGTTTAATTTAAGTAGAACAATTCATCAACCATAGATCTATACAAAGTATGATTAACTTCTAGAGATTCATCATTCTTAGACTGTTATGTCCCGGAGACAACTGAGAGGGGGGGTGAGTCAGTTGTCAAATAAATTCAAACCAAAAGAAATTAACCAACTTCAATGCTTAATACCAGTAAACCAGTCTTTTATGCTGGTAGACAGTTTTATCAATTAATTACAGTACTAGTAAAGATTAATGCATGAAATAGAAAGATAATAACATCCACAACACATAACACCAATATTTGTACGTGGAAACCCTGTAAGTGGAAAAACCACAATGGGAACTCTTACCCACAATCAGATGATACTACTGCAAATAGTATGTGTATACAAATGGGGTCTGCACATGTAGAAAGGCCAAGCACCTAGAGCTCACTGCTCAAACACAAATAGGAGTCACATTGACTACAATTGGATGGTTAAATCCAATAAGAATGTACTGCTCAAATTAGCATCTTTCTATGCTAAATTCAGTACCAATGTAGTTCTAATTGTCTTCACAAAAACCCTCCTTCATCCTTCAAATGATGTCTGCATGTATAGCTCTGCTTATTCTTGCATATAACTTCACACAATTCTTTTTCACATTCCGCTACCAATCTTACAAATAAGATCTTACATTTATATCATAACCTAAGACCAATTTAGTAGGTTGTCTCTAAAAGATATTACAATAAAATCAATTTACAAATAAAACAATGTCCAATGTAATAACCTATTCAACATGTCGGCTCGATGCATTTATAACATTAATAAGACTTCTCCATAGCATGTCGTGCTCATCTGAAAAAGATAAACCTGTCGGTGATAACTTGGACCTATTTGTCAGTAACAACAAATATGCAAATACAAATATACCAATGAACAAATCTCCAAGACAAAGTGTCCAAACGATGTCTTTGACATAACCAGGTGTATTCCATGCCATTCCAAGTGCTGGTGAACATTATATCCTGTCGGTGTACCAGATACCGGTGACAGTGCATAAGTCACTTGCTTGCCGGTGAATGTTGTTGATTCTCCAAAGTGCCAAAGTTGATAAGTAGGTGTTGACATCAATGACAAAACCATACCAAAATACTAAAAACCTCCCCCTGTGGCATTGATGGCAACACAAGATGGAAAAACCATCAAATTGCCAAAGCAAAAATGCCAAATACCAAAAACCAACAATCTACCAAAAAGAGATCATAATCAGAATTCAAAATTTAGATATAAACAATCTCTCCCCCTGGGAGTGTCATGTGTTTTCCTTGTGTTTTTCCATACCAATCTCTCCCCCTTTGACATCAAATGCCAAAGCAATATAAAGACCATTTTTCAAATACAAAATACCAACCAATTCACTATATGAACTACTCCCCCTGAGAAGTAGCTTTCTCATCAAAGCCAGAGAAAAAGATTTTCCTGTTAATTCTATCGGTTGATGACTATCATCAACTATCTAAGTTTCTATTGGAGTGGGTATGACCCCAAGCTATTCTCTGAGATATTCAAAAGTCTCCTTAGGCAAAGGTTTAGTGAAAATATCTACAATTTGCTCTTTTGTATTTACATAAACTAGTTTTATTTCTTTTGCTTCAACATTTTCCCTTAGAAAATTCAATTTGATAGAAACATGTTTCGTTTTAGAATGTAATACCATATTCTTAGATATATCAATTGTTGTAGTGTTATCACAATAGATAGTAATAGGTTCCTTGCATTTTACCTTTATATCCTTCAACATTTGCTTAAGCCATAGTACCTTTGTACAGTTAGTTGTTGCGGCAACATATTCTGATTCTAATGTTGATAAAGATGTACAACTTTGTTTCTTACTCAGCCAAGAAATTAATCTGCTTCCAAGAAAAAATGCTCCGCCGGTAATGCTTTTTCTATCATCCACATCTACCCAATTTGCATCTGTGTATGCACATAATTCAAAGTTTTCATATCTAGGATACCATAATCCAAGATTTGTAGTGCCTTGTAAGTACCGAAAAATCCTTTTTACTATTGATTCATGATTTTCTCTATGATTACTCTAAAATCTTGAAACAATACATACTGCATTCATGATATCAGGTCTTGTTTGTGTCAAAGACAGTAAACCTTATATCATAGATTTGTACCTAGTCAGATTAACAGGTGTAGATTCATCCCTTATTGATAATTTGTCATTTGTATTCATAGGTGTGCTTACGGCTTTAGAGTTTTCCATCCCAAATTTCTTTAATAACTCCTTCAAGTACTTGGATTGACTCAATAATATACCTTTATCAGTCTGTGAAATCTGCAATCCTAAAAATAATTTTATTTCTCTAATCATAGACATTTCAAATTCTTGCTGCATTTGAATAGAAAAGTCTTTACATAATCCATCTTCTCCTCCAAAGATTATATCATCAACAAAAACTTCTATAACCAAGATGTCATCATTAGCCACTTTGTAATATAAGTTGTTGTCAACATTACCTTTAGAAAATCCAATCTTCAAAAGATACTTATCCAATCTTGCATACCAAGCTCTTGGAGCTTGTTTCAACCCATATAAAGCTTTCCTTAACATGCAAACCATATCTTTGTCATCTGCCAAAGAAAATCCATTAGGTTCTTCAATGTAAACTTCTTCAAGATCTCCATTCAGAAATGCACATTTAATATCCATTTGATATACTTTGTAGTTCTTGTGTGTTGCAAAAGCCAAGAATAATTTGACTACCTCAATTCTAGCTACCAATGCAAAGGTTTCATTATAATCAATTCCTTCTTTCTGAGAATATCCCTTACACACTAGTCTTGCTTTATTTCTGATTTCCTTACCATCTTCATTAAGTTTGTTTTTGAATACCCATTTTGTTCCAATCACATTTTTGTCTTTAGGTCGGGGAACTAATGCCCAAGTGTTATTCTTCTCAATTTGTTCTAGTTCCTCTTCCATAGCTTTAATCTAGTGTTTATCTTCACATGCCTCATTAATTAATGATGGTTCAATTTGAGAAATAAGACATACCTCTTCATTTTCTAGTCTTCCTCTTGTCATAACTCCTTTATACTTGTTTCCAATTATCTGATCTTCAGAGTGATTCAGTCTTACATATCGAGGCATCTTTGTTTGTTGTTGTTCCTTAGTTACAGTAGAATTTTCAAATGATACCGATGTAATTGGATCTTCATTCTATACTGGTGGATTCAATATAGTTTCATTTGTCAGAATTTGTGTTACCAATTTAGAGTCTATATACCTTGAAGTTCCTCTGAATTGTTCATCAATCTTTACATTTGTACTCCCAACAATTTTCTGCAATCTTTTGTTAAAATATTTGTATGCCTTACTCTTAGATGAATAACCAAGAAATATTCCTTCATCACTTCTAGGATCAAATTTTCCAATATACTCATCTCTTCTAATATAGCATTTGCTTCCAAATAGTCTGAAATATTTAAGAGTAGGATTAATACCAAACCATAGTTCATGAGGGGTCTTATGGGTTTCTCCTTTGATGTGAACTTTGTTGAATGTATAGACCACTGTGCTTACTGCCTCTCACTAATACACATGTGGTAGATTTTCTTCTGATAACATACTTCTAGCTGCATCCAAAATAGTTTTGTTTTTCCTCTCTACAACTCCATTCTGTTGTTGTGTCCGGGGTGTTGATAGTTGTCTTCTGATTCCATTCACTTCACAAAATGCATTAAATTCCTTAGATGTAAATTCTCCTCCTTGATCTGATCTCAGACATTTGATTTTCTTACCGGTTTCATTCTCTACCATTGCTTTGAACAGTTTGAACTTCCCAAGTGCTTCCGATTTTTCTTTGAGAAAAGTAACCCAACACATTCTAGAGTAGTCATCAATGATTAGCATGAAATATCTATCACCTTGTAAACTTTTAGTTCTAGCTAGACCACATAAATTAGTATGAATTAAGTCAAGGGCATTATTTGATTTTTCTGGAATACTTTTAAAAGTAGCTCTAACTTGTTTTCCAAATTGACATTCCTTACATACTGTATTGTGAGGTTTGACAATCTTAGGTAAATCTCTAACTGCCTTTGTAGTACTGATTTTTACCATGCAATCAAAATTTACATGATAGAGTCTCTTATGCCATAGCCAAATTTCATCAATATGTGCCATCAAGCATGTCTTTTCACTGTTATTCAAATGAAAGATATTACCTCTAGTTTGATTACCGGTTGCAATTTCCAAACCAGTTCTATTCATGATTTTGCATTTTCCATTCTTGAATTGTAACTGAAATCGTTTCTCAACTAATTGACCAACACTTAAAAGATTATGCTTTAAACCTTCAACATAGTAAACATTGTCATTATTATGCTTACCATCAAGAGATATTATACCTTTACCTTTGATCAAACAAGCTTTATCATCTCCAAATCTTACTAAGCCTCCATTATATTCCTGAAAGTTCAAGAATTTGCTTTTATCACTAGTCATATGATGTGAGCATCCTGAATCAATGATCCATTCATCCTTAATTTCAATTTTAGCTACCAAGGCTTGTTCTACCAATTGAATAGTAGGTTCTGGTTGATCTTCTGTTATACCAAAAAAAACCCATCCATTGTCTACGAAATCTTGATCAGAATCATCAGTCACTCCTTCATCAACAAGATAACAAGATTTATCTTTATTCTTCTTAAATCTGTATCTCTGATATTTAGGGTTAGGCTTGTATGTTCTCCTAGATTCTTCTCTTATTCTAGCATGTCTATCAGGGCATCTATAAGCCATATGACCAATCTTATTATAGTTGAAACATTTAAAGGGTGTTTTACCTTCATACTTACTTCCAATTGGACCTTTAGGCAGTTTCCTTGCAAATAATGCTTCAAGTTCTTCAAGTTCTTCATTTTCTCTACTGGTTTCATCAAGTTCTCTTGCATAAAAGGCTTTCCAATCAGAATTGTCAAATGATGGTGCACATGATGTTGATGCCTTAAAAGGTAAATTTGTCTTTATAGTAGCAACATGACCAAATTCTTCAATTTCAAAAGCTGAAAGTTTTCCAATCAATGTATCCCTAGTTACTGATATATTAGGCATTATTCTTAACTCATTTATAGTAGTAACTTTCATTTTATATGCCGGTGGCAATCCTCTTAATACTTTTAAAACAATTTCATCTTCACTTAAGGTTCCTCCACAACATTTAATACCCAAAACAATTTCATTAACTCTTTCCATAAAAGCAGAAATCATTTCATCTTCTTCCATTTTCAGATTTTCATACCTGACCCGGATGCTTTCAAGTTTTGCAATTTTGACTATGGAATTTCCTTCATTTAATGTTTCCAAATCATCCCAAATAGCTTTAGCAGTTGATCTATCTAATAATCCCATGATTTGCTGATCTGATAATGCACTCAAAAGTGCTTCTCTTGCTTTGCAATCATTTTCTTCATCTTTAGCCAAGTTAGGTGGATTAGGTCGATTCTGAGTAGGAGTAGTATAGCCATTCTTTGTAACATCCTAGATGTCCTTTCCAATACAATTCAAGTGTGTCTCCATTCCGATCTTCCATATGCTATAATTGGTTCCATCAAGTTTAGGACTGTCCTTCCTGAAATAGTTAGTAGACATTGGATCTTCTCAAGTTGTTAAACTTCTGCAAAAAGAGGACTAGGCTCTGATACCAATTGTTAGGTCCCAGAGAAAACTAAGAGGGGGAGTGAATCAGTTGTCAAATAAATTCAAACCAAAACAACTTAACCAACTTCAATGCTTAATACCGATAAACTAGTCTTTTATGCTAGTAGACAGTTTTATCAGTTAATTATAGTACCGGTAAAGATTAATGCATGAAATAGAAAGATAATAACATCCACAACACATAACACCAATATTTGTACGTTGAAACCCTGCAAGGGGAAAAACCATAGTGGGAAACCTTACCCACAATCAGATGATACTATTGCAGATAGTATGTGTGTACAAATGGGGTCTGCACATGCAGAAAGGCCAAGCACCTAGAGTTCATTGCTCAAACACAAATAGGAGTCACCCTGACTACAATTGGATGGTTAAATCTAATAAGAATGTATTGCTCAAATTAGCATCTTTCTATGCTAGATTCAGTACCAGTGTAGTTTTGATTGTCTTCACAAAAACCCTCCTTCAACCTTCAAATGATGTCTTCATGTATAGCTCTACTTATTCTCACATATACCTTCACACAATTCTTTTTCACATTCCGCTACCGATCTTACAAATACGATCTTACATTTATATCATAACATAAGACCAATTTTAGTAGGTCGACTCTAAAAGATATTACAATAAAATCAATTTACAAATAAAAAAATGTCCGATGCAATAACCGATTCAACATGTTGGCTTAATGCATTTATAACATTAATAAGACATCTCCATAGCATGTTGTGCTCATCTGAAAAAGATAAACCTGCTGGTGATAACCTGGACCTATTTGCCAGTAACAACAAATATGCAAATACGAACATTCCAATGAACAAATCTCCAAGATAGAGTATCCAAACGATGTCTTCAACATAACTAGGTTTTTTCCATGCCATTCCAAGTGCCGATGAACATTATATCCTATCGGTGTACCAGATACTGGTGACGTTGCATAGGTCACTTGCTTGCCGGTGAATGTTGCTGATTATCCAAAGTGCCAAAGTTGATAAGTGTTAGTAGGTGTTGACATCAATGATAAAACCATACCAAAATACCAACATAGACAACTTGCATCTAGTCACCATAGGAGTTCCAATAGGTTTAGAGTCAACTAACCCAAACTTTTTCAAAAATTCCTTCACATATTTAGATTGAGAAATGAAAATACCTTTACTAGTTTGAGTAATCTACAATCCTAAGAAGAAATTCATCTCACCTATCATAGACATCTCAAATTCCTTTTGCATATCATTAGAAAACTTCATACTCAAATCATCGTCTCCTCTAAAAATGATATCATCAACAAAGACTTCAACAATCAAAATGTTATCATTATGAACCTTAAAGAATGAATTAGTATCAACAATACCTTTATAGAAACCCAATTTCAACAAATACTTGTCCAATCTCGCATACCAAGCTCTATGGGATTGCTTAAGTCCATACAATGCTTTCTTCAATTTTCATACCATATCTCCTTCATCTGGCAAAGAAAATCCATTTGGTTGCTCAATGTGTACTTCTTCTTCCAAATCACCATTCAAAAAGGCTGACTTGGCATCCATTTGATATACCTTGAAATTCTTGTAAGCAACATATGCAAGTAACAATGTAACATCTTCAATTCTAGCTACCCAAGAAAAAGTCTCCTTATAATCAATTTCTTCCATCTGAGAACACCCTCTACATACCAATCTTTCTTTGTTTCTGACAACTTCACCAAATTCATTTAGTTTATTCAAGAATACCCATTTAGTACCAATTACATTATTATCTTAAGGTCTCAGAACAAGCTTCCAAGTGTTATTCTTTTCAATCTGATCCAGTGCTTCTTCTATTTCTTTTATCCAATTCTCATCTTTACATGCTTCTACAACATCTTTAGGTTCAATATTTGAAATCAAACATATCTCTTAAGAAAGAATTATCCTACTATTCATCACAACTTTATTCTTATCACCAATAATCTGATTTTCTGAATGATTCAATCTTACATACCTCAAAGTGTTCTATTGTTTTGATTCTTAGGATCTTACACTTCTTCACTAGCAACAACAATATCTAGATTAGTTGTCTCCTCCAGATCATTTTTCTTAAGGATCTCAGTCTTTATAGGCTTAGGAACAACATCTTCATCATGAAAATCATATCCGCATGCTCTAATCTACTTGCCAAGACATTCATCAACCGTCATATTTGAACTCTCCACTATCTTTCTCAATCTCTTGTTGTAAGATCGATAGGCCTTACTCTTAGTAGAATATCCCAAGAACATTCCTTCATTACATGTTGCATCAAAATTTCCTATATTCTCATCTCTCTTGATATAACATTTACTTCCAGAAACTCTGAAATATCTAACTGTAGGAACATGACCAAACCTTCACTCATAAGGAGTCTTACTAGAATCACCTTTTATATGCACCCATTTGAATGTGTAAACAATAGTGCTACCAAATTCTCTCCAAAAATTCCATGCAATATTTCCTTCCATCAACATAGTCCTGACAACATCCAAAATAGTTATGTTCTTTATTTCAACATCTCCATTCTATTGAGGGGTTCTAGGAGCAGATATCTATCTTCTATTTCCATTCCTCTCATAGAATGTATCAAACTCTCCTGATGTAAATTATCCTCCTTTGTTAGATCTTAGGCACTTCATCTTCAACCCTATTTTAGTCTCTACTCTAACTTTGAATATCTTTAATTTCTCCAATGCTTATGATTTCTCCCTTAGAAAGGTAACCCATGTCATCCTAGAATAGTCATCAATCAACAACATGAAGTATTTGTCAGCCTCCATGCTTCTCACTCTTGTAGGACCACACAAGTCCGTAAGCACAAGATCTAACAATCCATTAGATGATTACAACTTACTCTTAAATGAAGCTCTTTTTTGTTTTCCCATCTAACATTCCTTATATAGCAAATTAGCAGGCTTCACAATCTTAGGAAAATCTCTAACAACTTGAGTAGAACTTATCCTTATCATGTAGTAAAAATTAATATGAAACATCATCCTATGCCATAACCAAATTTCATCTATCTGAGCAATCAAGCAACTTCTCTCACCAGCATTCAAGTGAAATATATTACCTTTAGTTTAGTACCTGATGTAATCTCTACACCAAAGGCATTTAGGATCTTGCACTTACTATTTTTGAATTGCAAATCATCTCCCTTGTTAACCATATGTCCAAAACAAAATATTATGCTTCAAACATTTAACATACAAGACATCATCAGTATTATGCTTACCATTAAAAGATATAGAACCTCTACCACGAACCACACAAGCTTTATCATCTCCAAATCTCACTATTCCACCATCATAGCTTTCCATACTCACAAACTTACTTTTATCACCCATCATATGATGTGAATAACTGCTATCAATCACCCATTCATCTTTCTCTTCAATCTTAGAAGCCAAATATTTCTCTTCAATCTTAGAAGCCAAATATTTCTCCTCAACAATGTAGCTTGTAGGACTCACTAGTACCAAATCATCTTCCTTGATAGCAATAAATACAAATTCATCTTCTGAATTCCCATTCTCTGATTCTTAATCAGTCAGACCTTCATCAACAACATAATAACTACTCTTCTGATTTTTGAACTTTCAGTAGGGCTTATCATTCTTATCATTCTTCTCATATCTATCATACTTATCAGATCTACCATGCCTTTCATGCTTATAATATCTAGACATTCTCCCAAGACACCTAGAAGAAAAATGTCCTATCTTATTACAAGAGAAACATTTCAAAGGTAAGTTTCCATCGTACTTACCAGATCCCTTAGGAAATCACTAAGCAATAAGGGCTTCAAGCTCATCCAATTCTCTTTCTTGCTCTTCCATCTCTCTCTTCTCTCTTTCATATCTGGACACCCAACATGAACTTCTACCAGATCATGCTTCTACTTCCTGAATACAGAGGCTTTGAATGCAGTCTCAAATTTACCATGTGATTCTCCAAATTCACTCAACTCAAATGCAGCTAGCTTTCCAACCAACATATCTCTAGTCACACTCCATATTTCATCAATAGCAACTACTTTATGTTTGTAAGCAAGAGGAAATGATCTCAAAACTTTAGCAACAATCTCATCTTCTTCAAGATTTCCACCGACACATCTGATATTCATGACAACATTATTCACCTTAGACATAAAGGATGTTATATTTTCATCTTCTCCCACATTCAATGCTTCATACTTCCCTTTCAAACTCTACAACTTAGCTACTTTAACTTGTGCATCTCCTTCATACAAGGTCTCTAACTTCTTCGAGATCTCATGTGCAGACTTCAAACCCATCACATTTGTCATCTCTGAATTAGTCAAGGCACTCAACAATTCTTCTTTAGCTCTTATGTTATGTTCAACATCCCTGATCTTAGTAACATAAATTGGTCCATTCCAAGGAACTTTATAGATATTCTTTGTAATTTTCTAATACTCATCTCCAAGGCACTTTAAATGAACTTCCATTTGGTCTTTCCAAACAATATAATTGCTTCCATCAAATTTAGGACTCTTCTTCTTGAATACACAATTTTCTATCCTAGATCTCCTCAAGCAGTGAAGCTTCTTCCAGAGGATCTAGATCTGATACCAATTGTTGTCAACAACAATGAAGGAAACCTAAGAGGGGGTGGGTGAATCAGTTTTCGCCAGATCAAACAAATTAAGCACAATCTCAAATTCCAATCATTTGCAGCAAGAATAAGGATAAACAACAACACACATAACACCAAGATTTTGACATGAAAAACCCGGTTAAGGGAAAACCCATGGTGGGAACCTACCCATGATAAGATGATACTCTTTATTAGTATGTGTAAATATTATAATGGGTAATGCACATGCATTCAGGAACACTACCTAGAGCTCACTGCTCAAAATATAATGCCCCTGAAGATTCTCACCCTCAGGGAAGGTTCATTACCTTACAATAATGATCAAACTACAATCCGGATTATATGAACTGCAAAGATAGCACCTTCTAATACTTGATGATAGTTCCGGTTAAGCTCATTCATCTTCCCTGCAACAATCTCTTCTCAATACACTATACGAAGAGATAAATTTCCTTACATGCACATACACCACTCTCTGATAATGCAGACATCACATCGATACACAAATCACATGAATCTAACACCTATTTTTATAATTCATCAACCTTGACTGCAAGGTTGGCCAAACCCTCAGTCTTCAATAAAAAAATTATATCACATGATACATAAATATACTACCAAACCAATAAAATGCCATAGATGACATAGCCACCATAAATCTCACCAAGATCAATCGCAACATGCTACACCACTAGAAATACCACATAACATGAAGAATATCACCAGATCAGCAAAATCACCAATACTGCACACAAGGATAAATGCACACCAACAAAACAAATAGGACATGATCAGGAAACACCAACAAACACATTAGAACCATCTGCAATAGTTGCACCAATACCACTTATTCAAATCTTCATTGATCAACATGCTAACTCTCAAGAAAACTTAACAATAAAGATTCAAACTAGAAAGATGACTTGTAGAGCACCAAATCATGAACCATCCAAAATATAGATACGCATGATTATCTGAAACATTCTCCCAAATCTGCAACCAAAGATATGATCATATCAGAGCATAATGGATCAAATACCAAACTCTTCCAACCACTCAACAGAAAGACTAAGCTTACAACCAAATCAAATGATATGATCAAGTAAATTTTTGGATAACTAAAACCAATAGGGAATGAAGTATTCCAACATGCCAAATAGATAAACCAACCATATCAACTCAATGCAATCACAAAACAACTCTCTATAACACCAGAACACAAGAATATGTTGACATCAATGACAACAACATATCCTAGCAACAACAATACCCAACATTTCCACTCAACTCATGAGCCAATCTATATAACATCCTCCATAGCTAAGAGAGATTTAACACATGGTATTGTATTGAATTGAGAGGTGAGTATAAATGTACAAGACACCTTGCTTAAATAAGAAAGAGCATGATGGAAGAGTGGACAAGGTTTAGACACGTGTCTCAACCTAAAGAAGTCAGTGTCCTAATATGACTCTACAATTGTCCATCTACCTAATAAATGTTGTTACCTAAGGAAACTTAAGTAAACCATAAATAGTGAAAACTATTTACTCCAACACTTTTAGATTACCACTAAAAACTCTTTGAATATGAGCATTAGGAAGTTTTGGTTCCAAAATCAACAGACTGGAAAGTTCTAAAAGTATGTGAGGCTTTATGCTCAAACTTCCCAACTAACTTGGCCAACTGAAAGAGTGATCCCTTAGGATTACTCACTCCCTACACTTTAGGCTCTATAGGACCTAGGTGGGTATACCTATTCACCATCTGAATTCTTCAGGATGATGCTTTGTATAGAAGATTATACTTTACATTGTATTATGATACTGGTGTTTACCTCCAAGTGGCAATTGCTTCTGAGATAAAATTATCTATTTTTTAGCTTCTTCTATTTGTTCCTATTTCCTACTTATATCTTCAAACTGAAATGAAAATGTAAAAGTTTTGAGTAAGAGTAAGTATGATTTCATAATGGATCAGTGCCTTCCTATCTCTTGGGCCATAGAGTCACTCCTTTATATAATTTTATGTATAACCCCTGTGAGACACTCTTTTCGATCCACGCTTCTTGGTTGTTCTTTTCTAGAGGATTTTCCCTTTCATTATTAGGGCTGACCTATTTGCACATTTCATTTTACTCTCTTTGTGAATGCAATCTTTGTGGCCATCCCAGATGTGTTTCAGAGGGTATATATGTATTGTTATTTGTGATCTTGGAGAGACAAAGAGGCATAAGAAAGTAGAATGATGATATGATGAATCAATAATGATCCGTTCAACTATTGAGAGTGGGGGTGAACTAGTAAATAGAATTCAAAAGAAAGTTTCACCAAACTTAAACCCAACTCATAAACAACTTCTGAAACTAACAGATTTAGATACTGAACCATAAACTATTACTGCACTATCAAGTTTACCAGTTGACTAAGATATCAATATAACAGTTTAAACAAATCTGTAACTTAGATACCTTTTATCCAAAACATCAAAACACTCTACTACCATTAGCAATATCTCATTTCAGATCACTTCCGGTCATCTAAACATGTCTTAGTGGTTTTACCAGTTAAACATATTAACCATATTGAAAATATACACAAAATCATTCACCATTTGACATAATTATTTTTTATGTGGAAATCAAAATGGGAAAAACCACAGTGGGGATGAATATCCACAAGTATTCTAAACACTTCTAAAGTTTTCCCTATTAGGAGCCAAGCCTTGTTAGAAGCTTAAAAAAAAGTCCTATTAAGAACATATCTGGTTAAGGACCACCTGGTTAAGGGATTGACTATAATACCCTGTTAGACATAACCTTAGTAGAGGATTTGAAATCCAAGCTAATGGATCACCTGGTTAGAGGATTTAGATAACACTAAGCCTGTTAAAGATTACCTGGTTAGGGGATTTAACTATTGTAATTGTTAGAGAACAACATGGTCTTGTTGATCTGGTAATAGCACTACTCTACTTGATCAGATCCTTTTAAGCTCCCATTCACCTTCAAAACATTCTACAGATACTCCTTTTCGTTCGGCAACAATCAGACTAACACACATAACCAAAATTTCCAACACTATTAGAAAACAACTCATCGACCTTATAAGAATATACAATAGATCGAAAACACATCACACAGCCTAAGATCTCATAGAGATTATGAACATATTGGTTCAAACATGACCATTAGATTACATAGTAATCATCTGTACATTGTTCAAGACAACCTTGATCACTCCATGATCACCGCTCATCGAATATTGTAACTCATCACATGATTTCCACTTCATGCAAAGCGCTTGGTCATTCCCAAGATAAAACAGTTATCTCTACGTGCCAAAACCACTTTGAAACTCATCAGATGCAATATGCATACATGGAATAATCATCTTTGATCACCATTTAATTATAGGTCATCATAGTCAATTCTCCAAGCTCCATTAGTTAGGGTTACCAGTTGATCACTTATCTTCAAATAACAATACCGATTTCCAACTACTTCACTATCAGTTGCACTACTTCATCACTACTGGTTGTAATACAACTCCATTACCAATTACAATTAACATCAATGACAAAACTATACTTCATTAATGCAATCTTCATGCAATGCCAACAATCTCCCCGTTTGGCATTGATGGCAATACAAATACAATACCACCTAATTGTGATGATTAAGAGTAATGCACATACACAGGTATAGGAATCTTGGTTTATATTTTTTCATGTACTCTCCTTCAACTGTATCTCTATGTCTTCAGTTAGTAACTAGCTATAGTTCATCTCCGTATCAATCATACAGTTCTTCTCCCCTTTCGAAAACAATTCCAAAGTGAAAGGAAAACATACAATGTCATACTTCATTGTTCTACAACTAGTTTCCCCCCCTATGGAGTAGCTCCACTCAACACCAATCCTACTACAAGATCTGCAATAAGCTCTAGGACTGATGTCTTCCACATCATCTTAATTGACCTCATGTAGGGGTACAAGCCCTAGCTGACCTCTAAGATACTCAAAATTAGTCTTAGGAAGAGGTTTAGTAAAGATATCTACAAGTTGTTCCTTAGTAGATACATGCTTCAGTGACACATCTTTACTCTGCACTTTCTCTCCTAAGAAATTATACTTTAGCTCAATATGCTTGGTTCTAGAATGCAACACTAGGTTCTTTGAAATATTTATTGCACTGGTGTTATCATAGAAAATCCTTACTGGTTTTGTAATCTTCAACTTAAAACCTTCCAAAATGTGTTTCATTCAGATTGCCCGAGTGCAATTCATGTGTGCTACAACATATTCAACTTCAGTAGTTGACTGTGATATACATCTTTGCTTCTTGCTTCTCCAAGATACAAGCCTTCCTCCAAGAAAGAATGCACCTTTGGTTGTGCTCTTCCTGCCATCAACATTTCATGCCCAATCTGCATTTGTATAGACTTTCAAATCAAAGTTACCTACATATGGATACCATAATCCATAATCAATTGTACCTTTCAGATACCTGAATATCCGTTTAGCCACTACCATGTGTCTCTTTCAGGCTCTTCTGAAATTTGGTAGCTAAACCAACTACATGAGAAATATCTAGTCTACTATAAACAACATAATGTAGTTTCCCTATGATAGACCTATACTCCTTTTCATCAACTGATGCAAAAGCATCCTCCTTAGAAAGTTTACAACCTGTAACCATTGGTGTCCCAACTAGTTTACATTCTTCCATACCAAAAGTCTTCAATACCTCTTTTACATATTTGGACTATGTGATAAAGATACCATTCTTCATCTATTGAATTTACAAACCTATAAATTTTTTTATCTCTCCTACCAGAGACATCTCAAATTCACTTTTCATCTTATTAGAAAAGTCATCACACATGTCATCATTGCCTCCAAAAATGATATCATCCACAAATACCCCACTAACCAGTATCTTATCTCCTTCAGTCTTGAGATATATATTATTGTCTTCACTGGTTCTCTGAAAACCTATCTTCACCAAGTGTGAATGTAGTCTTTCATACCACTCTCTTGGTGCCTTCTTTAGACCATATAGTGCCTTGTGTAGTTTACACACCATATCCTTTTCTTTAGTCAAAGCATAAGCATCTGGTTGTTCAATGTAAACTTCATCCTCCAATATTCCATTTATAAATGCCGACTTCACATACATCTGATATACTTTGAATCCTCTATATTCTGCAAAAGCAAGTAGAGTCCTAACACCTTCCAATCTGGAAGTTGGTGCAAATCTCTCGCCATAGTCTTCACCTTCTTGTTGTGCATAACCTTTGCATACCAGTCTAGATTTATTTCTGAATACCACTCCATCTTCATTCAATTTATTTTTGAATACCCATTTAGTACCTATTACATTTTTGTTCATTGCTTTGGGTACTAGGGTCCATGTATTGTTCTTCTCAATTTGGTCAAGTTCCTCTTCCATAGCCTTGATCCAGTGATCATCTCCAAAAGCTTCCTTTGTTGTTCTAGGCTCAATAGTGGAGATCATACAATACTTCTCTCTTATTCTTCTTCTGGTTAACACGCCAACATCTTTATCTCCAATAATCTGATCAAGATTATGATTGAGTCTAACATACCTTGGAATAGCATGATCATGGCCTTCTGGTTCTTCTTCTTTTTCACTTTCCTCATCCTCTGCAGAGTCTACTTGTTCTGGTTGAACTTGTTAGGATTCCCACAGATACTAAGAGGGGGGGGGGTGAATTAGTATCTAACTGGTATATTAAATTTCTTAACTTAAAACATGTAGAACATATTAGAACAGTGTACTGGTAAACAAGAAATAATGCAATAAATAGAGATAAAAGCAACCACATGAAAAACACACCATAACACAAAGATTTAACGAGGAAAACCGGTGTGGGAAAAACCTCGGTGGGATTTGTGACCCACAATATTCACTTATTGGCCAATAAGAGAATATTACTACTACAAGAGGGGCCTACACATGCAGGAAGGCCAAGTGCCTAGAGCACACTACTCAAAATAGAAGTCTCACTGACTTACAAAATGGATTATATAAATCCTGTTTCTTGTACTCCTTCAGAATAGCATCTATAATACTAGATCCAGTACCGGTTTCTGCTCTTCTTCTTACATTAACCCTTAACCTATAATTCACATAATAGGTCTGCCTTATTTTGCCTAATTACCTTCTATATTTCTTCTCCTTCTTCTTACAAATATTTTACAATGATCTCTTATATATATGAGTCATTTTACAATGTTGCCAAGTCAGCTTATAAAGATTTTACAATAATAAACAAAATATATTACAACAAAAATTCTTGTCGGCCTCTTTGCCAGTATGCTTCCTTTCACTGCCAGTGCCGGTGGTCTAAGTGCCGGTTTAGAGTCTGATCTTCTAGTGCTGGTGGAATGTCTTGCCGATGTTATAGGACTCTAAGGTTGCCATCAATGACAAAACCTTCAATCACCTACAATGTCTCATTGGAGTGTGCATATGCCAACAGAACTGGTGTTGCAGTATTCATTTCACCAACTTCTGGCTTCACCGGTTTCGGTACCAAAATCATAATGTAAGTTTCATCTTCCTCCTCCTTACTAATTTCTCCCAAATCTTCAGGAAACTCATCCAATCGAACATTATCACTTTCAATGATCTTATTTATCCTATTGCTATAACATTTTTAGGCTTTTCTCTTGGTGGAGTAACCAAGAAATATGCCTTCATCACTCTTAGCATAAAACTTACCAACATAGTCACCTCTCTTGATAAAATATTTACTACTAAAAATATTAAAGTAGCTAACATTAGGTGATCTACAATACCAGTATTCATAACAATTTTTAGCCTTACCTCTTTTAACCAGTATCTAGTTCATAGTGTAGACAGTTGTGCTAACAGCTTCCCTCCAGAATGTCTTAGCTACACCTCCTTGTATTAGCATAGTTCTAGCAGCTTCAACAACTGACCAGTTGTTCCTCTCTGCAATACCATTTTGTTATGGTCTCCTACATGCAAAAAGATGCCTCTTAATTCCATTGTCTTCATAGTATTTAGTGAATTCCTCTAAAGTAAACTCACCACCTTCATTAGTTCTCAAGCACTTTATCTTCTTACCACTTTCTTTTTCAACAAAAGGCTCTGAATGCCTTAAAATTGCTAAAGTCTTATGTTTTGTCCGTCAAGAATGTGACCCACATCATTCTTGAGCAATCATTAGTGAAGATCATAAAATACTGATCACCTTGAATACTCCCAGTCCTTATTGATCCATAGAGGTTTGTATGAACCAAATCTAGCAAATGTTATAGTGAGAAATATTTTCTCTTAAAGGTTGAGGATGTCATCTTTCCTAACTGACATTCCTTACATAGAGCATTAACTAGTTTTTCCAACTATGGAAAACCTCTTACCAATTTGGACTTACTCACTTTTACAATGTTATGAAAATTTACATGACAAAATCTCCGATGCCAAAGACAACTATCATCTACTTTTTCAATTAAGAAGATATTGACTTTAGAAAAGAGGTGAAACAAGTTACCTTTTGCCCGCTTGCTGATTGCAATCAGTTCACCTTTACTTCCATAGATTTTGCATATCCCATTCTTGAATTCTAGTGGATAACCTTTGTTATTGAGTTGAGAAACACTCAAAAGATTGTGTTTCACTCCTTCAACCCACTTGAAATCATCTTCACTGCTCTTTCCATTCAAACAAATGGTTCCCTTTCCTCTTACCATACATGGTGAATCATTTCCAAGTCTCACAACAACTCCATCAAATTCTTTCAAAGTAAGAAACTTACTTCGAACACCAGTCATGTGGTGTGAACAACCACTGTCTATAATCCAATCATTAGAACTATCCATGTGAGAGACTAATGCCTTCTGATCTGATGTCTCTTATTTAATGGAAACAAAGACAATGTCCTCATTGGCATCTTCTTCAGACTCCTCACCTGTGATTCCTCCATCAACTGCAATGAGGCAATCTCTTTTACCTTTCCCTTCGTACTTCTTATACTTCTCTCATTTCTGCTCATTGTCTCCATTAGGACTGTTAGCTGCAATATGTCCAATCTGGTTACATGCAAAACACTTCAATGAAAATTTACCTCTATACTTACCAATTCCTCTAGGTAACCACTTGGCCTAAAATGCTTCAAGCTCAATCGGACTATCTTCATCACCACCTTCTCTACTGGATCTGGACTCATGACTATAAATAACTTCTCTTCTTTTCCTTACTGGTGGGTTAGAAACTAAAGCTCTAAATTAAGATTTAAATTTTTGAATACTTCCATCATAACCATTCAATTCAAATATAGTTAATTTACCAATAATAGAGTCAAGAGTTATCTTTGATTTATCAATAGACTTGAGTTCTTGAATGGGTTCAACTCAGATAGCGTAGACCAGTAGAAGGGCTCTCAATACCTTGCTGACCACTATGGTATCCTCCATTATACCATCAACACTTTTGATCTCACCGACTATCTCCTTGATCATATGACCATACTGTTGAATGTTCTCACCTTCAGCCATCTGCATGGCATTAAATTTACCTCTTAGACTCTCCTCTTTGGAAATATTCATATGCTCATCAATGTTATATATCCTCAAGTTTCTTCCACACTTCAAAAGTAGTCTCCAATCCATGGATATCAACATACTCTAAATCAAACAAAGAGGTGATAATGGCCTCCAATGCCTGATTATTCTCCCGTTGCTCCTTCTTTTGATCATCTAACAAAATCCCACTAAGAAATTTATATTTAGTAACAATTGGTTCCCAATATTGACTTCCTAAGCTCTTGATATAGATGTTCATCCTATCACTCCAGATTCTGTAGTTTTCCCTATTGGATTTTGAACCTTCTTTCTTCATCACGTTCTCCTAGATCTTTACCTCAAGTTGTTAGGCTTAAGCACAAGAGGACCTGAAAAGCCCAGATACTGATTGATGATATGATGAATCAATAATGATCCGGTTAACTACTAAGAGGAGGGGTGAATAAATAGATAGAAAAGAAAAACTTTCACCAAACTTAAACCCAACTTATAAACAAATTCTAAAACTAACTAGTTTAGATACTGAACAATAAACTATTACTGCATTGTAAAGTTTATCGGTTGAATAATATATCAATACAACAGTGTAAAAAGATTTGTAACTTAGATACCTTTTATCCAAAACATCAAAACACTTTACTACCATTAGAAATAGCTCATTTTAGATCACTTCTAGTCATCTAAACATGTCTTAGTGGTTTTACCATTTAAACATATTAACCATATAAAAAACATACACGAAATCATTCACCACTTGACAATGATTTTTGACGTGGAAACCCAAATGGTAAAAACCATGGTGGGGATGAATACCCACAATTATTCTGAACTCTTTTGATGTTCACCCTGTTAGGAGCCAAGCCTTGTTAGAAGCTTACAAAAATGTCCTATTGAGAATAGATCTGGTTAAGGACCACTCGGTTAAGGGATTGACTATAATACCCTGTTAAGAGTAATAACTTGTTAGGAGTAACCTTGGTAGATGATTTAAAATCTAATCTAATGGATCACCTGGTTAGAGGATTTAGATAGCACTAAGCATGTTAAAGATTACCTGGTTAGGGGATTTAACTTTTGTAATTGTTTGAGAGAAACATGGTCTTGTTGATCTAGTAATAGAATTTCTCTACTTGATCAGATCCTTTTAAGCTCCCATCTACCTTCAAAACATTCTATAGATACTCCTTCTAGTTTGGCAATAACTAGACTAACACACATAACTAAAATTGCCAACACTATTACAAAACAACTAATCAACCTTATAAGCAAATACAATAGCTTGGTAACACATCATAAAGCCTAAGATCTCATAGAGATTACAAAAATATTGGTTCAAACATGATTGTTAGATTACATAGTAATCATCTACACATTATTTAAGACTACCTCAACTGCTCATTGATCAGTGCTCGTCGAATCTTGTAACTCATCACACAGTTTCCACTTCATGCAAAGAACTTTCTCATTCCCAAGATTAAACAGTTATCTCTATGCACCAAAAGCACTTTGAAACTCATCATATGCAACATTCATATGTGGCATAATCATCTTAGATCACCATTCAATCATAGATCATCATAACCGATTCTCCAAGATCCATCGGTTAAGGTTACTAGTTGATCACTTTGCTTGAAATAACAATACTGGTTTCCAACTACTTCACTACCAGTTTTACTACTACATCACTATCGGTTGCAATACAAATCCATTATTGGTTATAATTGAGATCAATGAAAAAACTATACTTCACTAATGAAATCTTCATGCAATGCAAACATGATCTAGAGTTTTAGATTGTATTCCAGTTAGTTCTTGAAGTTTGAGATGGAATGTAATTTGGCATGTTAGCCTCCATGTAACTAGTTGATTACTGGATGTTCTTTGATGAATATATAATGATCTGAATATCTAAATTTGTAATATTTCTATGTTTTATTGTTTCTTCTATTGTGTTACTCTTGATGCATGATCCGATTAGCCCTCTTTGAGGGCATCAAAACCGGTATTCATATCCCCAAGTTGAGGCAGTTGCACCAAAGTAGAGGAGGAGATGATTCCTATAAGGATGAACCCCTAGAGGTTTGAGAAGATGATAGAGGATTTCTACAATGAGATGCGTAACAAAATCCAGAATGCATTGGCTGGTTTGTAGAGCAATCTAGAATCTGAGGATGTGTATGAAGAGGCTCAAGAAGAGCTGGAGGTTGAGTAAGTTTAAGGACTAGAAGATAAAAGAGAAGAAATATTTCTAAGAGTGGTGGAACAAGTGAGTAAAATTCATAAGGTGAAGGTTTCAAACTTTTTTGGGATGTTGAATCCAGAGGATTTGATTGATTGGATCAGAGAGATGGAGGACTACTTTGAGAATCAGGATGTTAAGGGCCCACAGAGAGTCCAGTTAGCACAGACTAAGTTGAAGGGGCATGTTTCTTTATGGTGGTAGGAGTTGTAGAAATATAGAGCACAAAATGGTGAGATGAAGATCACCTGATGGAGATAGATGGTTGCAAGATTCAAGGCTAACTTCATTCTGGGAGACTATGAGTTGGAATTATTCAAGAAGTTGTAGAACCTAAAGTAGAGAAACACGAGTGTGAAAGAATACATTGAAGATTTCTACAAGATGATGATCAGATATGGGCATAGAGAGATGGATATGGAGAAGGTGGCTAGGTACATAAATGGACTTTCATTTAACATTCAGGATGAGATGAGTATGTTGAATATTTCTACAATTGAGGAGGCTTACCAATATGCTTTGAAGGCCGAGGAGAAAGTGAAAAGAAGACAAAAGAATAACCCTAGAGAAAAGGATAGATACAAAGGGCAGATGAATGCCAATTTAGAGAAGCAGAAAGGAGATGAAAAACTAAAATCTAAGTGGAGTAAAGAAATAGATCAGAAGATAGAGAAAAGGTAGTGGTAGTAGTAGCAGAGGAATTTTAGGAAAATGTTTTAAGTGTGGAGAAACCAGACATAGATCTTATGAGTGTAAGCAAGGGACGATAAGAAATTGTGTGGCACATGAGGATCAAGATGTAAGAGTTACTAGTGACAATCTGTTGGAACCAGAGCAGGGAAAATCTCTTATGTGTAGAAGAGTCTTAATGGAGAAGAACAGTGAAGATACCAAACCTACTTAGAGGAAGAATCTTTTCTGGACTGTGTATAAATCTGGTGGTAAGTCTTGTAGAGTTATTGTTGATAGTGGTAGCACTAATAATTTGGTATCTAAGGAGATGGTAGCAAAGATTAGATTGATGATGCTTAAGCATCCTTTCCCTTACAAGGTGAGTTGGTTACAAGATGATTAGAAGATAAAAGTGAAAGAGAAGTGTTTGGTGAATTTTAATATTGAACCTTTCAAAGATGAGGTCTTGTGTGATGTTGTGTCTATGAGAGCTTGTCATCTTTTGTTGGGTAGACCTTGGAACTTTGATAGGGGAGATATCTATGATTGCAGAAGAAACTTGATTACTATTTAGAAGGATGGACAAAAGTTCACATTGGCTTCTTTGAGGGAGAAAGAGAAGGAGGTGAGGAATTTGAGTCTTGAGAAGAATTTCAATGCTAAGAAGTAGGTTGTAGAGGCTACACCGGTTGGTGGCATGGATTTGCAAAGCGATCTCATGGATAGGTCTAATAGCAAGGTGAAATCAAATGTCAGTATGGTTATGGTGGCAAACCAAAAGAAATGTTGTGATAGGGATGAATCCAATTTGAAGAAGAAAGAGGGCAGTAGTCAGAAACAGTGTGCAGGTATGAACCAAGGAAAAAAGAACAAAGAGAATCAAAAGTTAGGGAATTTGGCTGAGGTTCTAGAAGAGGAAAGGAAGAGGTTTGCAAATAAGAAAGATGTTTGGATAAAAAATGAGCATGGGGTCTATATTTTGAATCCTTTTCGATGTTCATGACTTGCCACTCATGGAGGATCTCTTTCTACCTTGGGTGTCTGATGCTAGAGCATCCCCGGTCTATGAGAAATCTTGCATGAACCTAAAATATTTCCTTAGTTTGTCCTTGTTTAGTTTAGTATTGTAGTTTTCTGTGTTTCTTTCAGTGTTTGTTGTGGTATCTATTTATCTTTTGTTGTGGATCAGGTTTTTAGGTTCTAGGCTTGTTCTTGCATGTTATCCTATATTTTTAATTCATTTGGGTTCTTTTTTGGTGAGTTGTTCCTTTTGGTGTATTCGTTTCTAGGTTTTAGAGCAGGTTAGAGCTTATCATCTAAAGTTGGAGACTTCTTCTATTCCAAAGTGATTTCTTGGCTTGCTGATCTAGTTGGTGCCTTGCTTGATTTTCTTGATTCCTTGGTCGACCTTCCTTTTGATCCATGCTTCTTGGTTGTTCTTTTCTAGAGGATTTTGCCTTCCATTCTTAGGGATGACCTATTTGCACGTTTCATTTTCCTTTCTTTGTCAATGTAATCTTTGTGGCTGACCCAAATGTGTTTCAGAGGGTATATATGTATTGTTAGTTGTGATCCTGGAGAGAAAAATAATCATAAGTAAGTATAATGATGATCTAGAGTTTTAGATTGTATTCTGGTTAGTTCTTGAAGTTCTAGATGGACTATAATCTGACATGTTAACCTGCATCTAAGCGGTTGATTACCGAATGTTCTTTGATGAATATATAATGATGTGGATACCTTATTTTGCAATATTTCTATGTGTTGTTGTTGCTTCTATTGTGTTACTCTTGTTGCATGATCTAATTATCCCTCTTTGAGGTCCCACCAGATTATGGCTGCATTAAGTGGTTTTAGAGCTAGTTATGAGCATGTCGATGGAGGAAGAGTTGATTGCAAAACTTGAGGAATTCCTTGGGGTGAATAGATTGTTGAGTTGAGGCAGGCTATTCATGTGTTTGATAAATCATCGACTATGAGGCAATCAAAAATGGTAGTCATATCGCTGAGTTGAGGTAGTTGCGCCAGAGTAGAGGAGGAGATGTCGCCTAAAAGGATGAACCCATGGAGGGTAGAGAAGATGATGGAGGATTTCTAGAATGAGATGCAGAATGAAATCTGAAATGCATTGGTTGGTTTGTGGAGGAATCCTGAATTTGAGGATGTGTATGAAGAGGCTAGAGAAGCGCTGGAGGTTAAGAAAGTTGAAGGACCAGAAGATGAAGAGAAGAAATATTTCTAAGAGTGGTGGCATAAGTGAGTAAATTTCATAAGGTGGAGGCTTCAAAATTTGTTGGGATGCTATATCTAAAGGATTTGATTGATTGGATTAGAGAGTTGGAGGACTACTTCAAGTTTGAGGATGTCAAGGACTCATAGAGAGTCTGGTTGGCACATACTAAGTTGAAGGGGCATGTTTCTTTATGGTGGAAGGAGTTATAGAAATATTGATCACAGAATGGTGAGATGAAGATCACCCAGTGGAGACAAACAATTGCAATATTGAAGGATAAATTCATTCTGAGAGACTATGAGTTAGAATTGTTCAAGAATTTGTAGAACCTAAAGCAGAGAAACATGAGTGTGAAAGAATACACTAAAGAGTTCTACAAGATGATGATAAAATCAAGGCATAGAGATATGCATAGGGATAAGGTGGCTAGGTACATAAATGGACTTGCATTTAACATTCAGGATGGGATGAGTATGTTAAAAATTTCTATAATTGATTAGGCCTACCAATATGCTTTGAAGGCTGAGCAGAAAATGAAGAGAAGACAACAAAATAACCCTAGACAAAAGGAGAGATACAAAGGGCAGATGAATGACAATTTAGAGAAGCAGAAAGTTGATGAAGAACAAAAATCTAAGTGGAGTAAAGCACCGGATCGAAAGACAGAGAGAAAAGGCAATGGTAGTAGGAATAGAGGAGTTTTAGGCAAATATTTTTAAGTGTGGAGAAACTGGACATAGATCTTATGAGTGTAAGAAAGGGATGACAAGAAATTGTGTGGTACATGAGGATCAGGAAGTAAGAGTTACTAGTGAGAGTCTATTGGAACCGAAGAAGAGAGAATCTCTTATGTGTAGAAGAGTTTTGATGGAGCAGAATAATGAAGATACTCTTTGTAAAGTATCATGGTCAAGGAATGTAATGTGTGGATATTGTAATATCATTAAGGCAAAGGAGTTGGTTGATCATTGGTGATCGAATTGGATTCAGAAGAGGATTTAGTCCTTCAACACTGAGCTTAACCGAGACTGTAATCAGGAATGGTAGATGCTATTTCTAGCAATTCACTCCATTGGATTGTTGTCCATTTATCTTGAGATGGTTGTAGCTTCTCTATAGTCAATGAGACTCTTTTGTAACAAGCATTATGCTCTAGGGAGTGTGCCTTCCTGCAAGTGTAGGCCCCTCTTGTAACACATACTTTCTATAGAAGTATCATCTGACTGTGGGTAGGCTTCCCACCATGGTTTCCCTTTTCTAGTTTTCCACGTACAAATCATGGTGTCATGTGGTATGGTTTCTTTGCATTGATTGTTGGTTGTCTTCCATAGGGGGAGACTTGTTTGGCATTTCTTGGTACTTAGATGTTTTTCACATCTAGTGTTGCCATCAGTGCCAAAGGTGGAGATTGTTGGCATTATGAATGAATTGATCATGTGTTGCATTGATGTTTTTTCATTGATGTCAACACTAGCTATTATGGGTGGTTACCGATAGACAAGTTTTTGTTACCGGTATAAGATCTAGTGTTACCGATAGAAAAGACTACCTGTTGGATGCTTCCGACATGATTGGATCAGTGAAGATGCTCTACAAACATGTTTTTGTCAGTTGGTATTGGCCTGGTAATTCAATGCTATCATACACTCTTGTAAACCCTTACCAGCATTGGTTTAAGGCCTTACCGACATAGCTTTCATTAAGGAATTGTGTCAAGATGCATAATTGGTGTTGGTGCAACTTCTTCATGGATGCTAAAGATGTTCTTTGATCATGCTTCAATTGCTTGAAGACATTTCTTTAGCGTGGTGGACCCAAAATTGGTCTGGTACCTATCTAGGTTATGGACCGGTATCATGCTAATGTGTACTCTACACGTTACTGGGATGATTCGAGATGATTTATAGATTTTTTATTATTGTTTTGGTCTTAAGCCGACATGGCATATCATTGTTAATGAAAATATGTAATGATCTTATTGTAATATCTTTAGGTGCTCGACCTAATCAGTTTAGGCCTTAGGGTTTGTATAAATAAAAGGTAGAAACTCTTTGTAAAGTATCATGGTTACTAAAAAGGTCATGGTCAAGGAATGTAATGTGTGAATATTGTAATATCATTCAGGTAGAGGAGTTGGTTGATCATTGGTGATCGAATTAGATTTAGAAGAGGATTTAGTCCTCCAACACTGAGCTTATCCAAGACTGTAATCAGGCATGGTAGATTCTATTTCTAGTAGTTCACTCTATTGGATTGTTGTCCATTTATCTTGAGATGGTTGTAGCCTCTCTATAGTCATTGACACTCTTTTGTAATGAGTAATACACCCTAGGCAGTGTGCCTTCCTACAAGTGCAAGCCCCTCTTGTAACACATACTTTTTGTAGAAGTATCATCTGACCATGGGTAGGCTTCCTACCATGGTTTTTTCCTTTCTAGGTTTTCCACATACAAATCATGGTGTTATGTGGTATGGTTGCTTTTCATTGATTATCTGGTTAATTGTTAAGTTGTATTGTTTACCGGTATCTGTTCCTACCGATATTTGTATATGTTTTACCGATACTTGATTTGTTTAAGATTGTATTGTGGATTAAAAGTTATAATTTGTTAACAATTGATTAAACCCCCCCTCTCAGTTGTTCACCCGTTATCCTAACATAAAGTTATTGTTGATAGTGGCAGTACTGATAATTTGGTATCCCAGGAGATGGTAGAGAAGCTTGGATTGAAGAGGCTTAGGCATCCTTGCCCTTACGAGGTGAGTTTGTTAGAAGATGATCAGAAGATAGCAATGAAAGATCAGTGTTTGGTGAATTTTAATATTGGACCTTTTAGAGATGAGGTCTTGTGTGATGTTGTGTCTATGAGTTCTTGTCATGTTTTGTTGGGCAGACCTTGGAAATTTGATAGGGGAGCTATCTATGATTGCTGAAAACACTTGATCACTATTGAGAAGGATGGAAAAAAGTTCACATTGGCTTATTTGAGAGAGAAAGAGAAGGAGGTGAGGAATTTGAGTCTTGAGAAGAGTTTTAGTTATGAGAAGTGGGTTGTAGAGGCTACACCAGCTAGTGGCATGGATTTGCAGAGGGATCTCATGGATAGGTATGATAGCAAGGTGAAACCGGATGTCAGTAAGGTTATGGTGCCAGACTAAAATAAATATCATGATAGGGATGAATCAAAGTTGTAGAAGAAAGAGGATAGTAGTCAGAAATAGTGTGGAAGTATGAAGCAAGGAAAGAAGAATAAAGAGAATCAAAAGTTAGGGAATCTGGGTGAGGTTCCAGAAGAGGAAAGGAAGAGGTTTGTAGATAAGGAAGATGTTTGGATCAGAAATGAACACGAGGTCTATATTCTGAATCCTTTTTGATGTTCATGAGTTTCCACTCATGGAAAATCTCTTTCTACCTGGGGTGCCTGATGTAGGAGCATCCCTGGTCTATGAGCAATCTTGCATCAACCAAAAATATTTCCTTAATTTGGTCTTGTTTAGTCTAGTATTGCAGTTTTATGTGTTTCTTTCAGTGTGTGTTCTGGTAGCTATTTATCTTTTGCTACGAATCATATATTTGGGTTCTAGGCTTGTTCTTGCATGTTATTTATAGATTTTTAGTTCATTTGGATTCTTTTTCAGTGAGTTATTCCTTCCGGTGTATCTGTTTCTGGGTTTGCGAGTAGATTATAGCTTATCATCTAAAGTTGGAGACTTCTTGTATTCCAAAGAGATTTCTTGGCTTGCTTATCTAGTTGGTGCCTTGCTCAATGTTCTCAAGTCCTTGGTCGACCTTCCTTTTGGTCCATGCTTCTTGGTTGTTATTTTCTAGAGGAATTTCCCTTTCATTCTTAGGGCCGACCTATTTGCACATTTCATTTTCCTTTCTTTGTGAATGTAATCTTTATGGCCGACCCGAATGTGGTCTCGAGGGTATATATGTATTGTTATTTGTGATCCTAGAGAGACAGAGAGGCATAAGTAATTAGAATGATGATCTATATTTTTAGATTGTATTCTAGTTAGTTCTTGAAGTTTCGAAAGACTATAATCTAGCATGTTAGCCTGCATGTAATTGGTTGATTACCGGTTGTTCTTTCATGAATATATAATGATACAGATATTTGATTTTACAATATTTCTATGTGTTGTTGTTTCTTTCATTGTGTTACTCTTTCTTCATGATCTGGTTAGCACTCTTTTAGGACCCACCGGATTATGGTTGCATTACCAAAACAAACCTTTTTGCACTTGTAATGGACTCCAAAAACTGACCAATACTTCTTTTCCAACCCTACCATTTGAGTTGCTTGTAGAGTTTTGAAATGCGAATATAGATAAAAATATGATTGAGAGATGTCTATCTTCCTTTGTAAGATATTCATTGTCAATGTTGCCTTTGGAGTTGTTGTGTCACAATGTTGTTTTGAAAACAATGCAAATTAGTGAAATTTGAGGCCTTGGAAAAATATCAAACGAACTTCGATGGCCACAAAAAATTGCAGATATGTTTATTAGTACAACATCAACATGTTCCCACAATGTATTTGCATGATGATTATAAGGTGTGAATATATTAATCTCCCAAATTGGCCTTATTAACACTATTTTTTGTGAATCTGAATAAATCCATATGGTTTGGATTTGGAACAATATCGAATAGATCGATAGGACTCCACAAAAGTACATAGGGGTTCATGATGGTATAAAGAATTGCAGGGAATAAGTGGTTCAATATTGGGATTACCAAGTTTCAAAATACGAACTCAAATAGAGGGCCACTTTTAGTAGTTTTTTATGAAGAACGGGATAAATTGTAAATGATATGGATGTAGCATAAATAGAAAATTAAGTAGTGAGGATCCACAAATTGGCATAAGAATACTATGTTGTTAGGATACTATATTGAGACAAGTGGATCACTATGAAGAACCATGAGTATAAAGATATTAATCTTTGAAAATGGCTACATGGAATGGTTGTGTGATTTAAGTTCATGTACACCCTAAAATGTGATAGTTTAAGAACTTATCATATCTTTTTTTTAGAAACTCATAATAGACATATGCAATAATTCATAGGTGATAAACATGATCACAAGGTTATGTTACCCATTGGAATCATGATTTGTAGGTGCATTTTAGGGGTTTTGATTGTATCTTCTCATTTAGGAATTCCTAAATTTTGCAAGAAATTAGGGTTCCAACAGGAAGAGAATAAGAAATTTTTTAAATATAAATTTTAATATCTACCAACAAAATTACTAACTATCTCTTTGACATGTTTACAATGCACCAAACTAGTTAATGAAACTTGATGCCAAATGTTATTTTGAAAATTTTACAAAAAGTGTCTCACCAATTATTTTTAAATGTTAATTCAAATATTAGGCGAAGAGAAAAACCATTCTTAGGTAGTTTATTTGAAGGATATAGGGAAATGTTTTTCAAGAATACCTTTTTCAAGGATAAACTCAATATATAAAGCGGTAAATGCCTACAAATGAGTATTAGGATCACCTTTTCTATTATATTTCTCAAATGAGGTATCTCAATGCTTTGTGGGATATGAGTCTTAAGGATCTTAATGGATATTGAACTACGTGTGCAATATGATTGGAGGGAGGGTTGAGATTAGGTTATGTCAATTGTTATTGTAAGGATGACACATTTTGTAATAATTGGTTTATAGTGGCATTTATAATGTCCCCACATTGAAATAGAATTTAATAATAAATAATAGTAATAAAATTTAAATATTAATATGAAAAATTAAAATTAAAATTAATCTTGATTTATTTTATGATTAAAATTAATCTACACTAATTGATTATATTATACACTAATTTAAATTAATATGAAAGTATTTGTACTAACCAACAAAAGTGAATATTAATAATAGTAAATCAACTGCTAATTAAACAAAGCATGTAATTGATCCACCAAGGGTCACAAATTTGTGGAGGCATGAATTGTTTGGAGGAGGACATTACCCTCATTTAAGCCATGTATCTTCCCAAGGATTGAGGTTGTTGGAGGATTTAAAAAGAGAGACAATGATACTTCTCATAGGGAGATAGAAGGAAGGAATGGTCAAGCTTTCCAGCAAGGAAAAAAGACAGAGGAATCTATATTATTTGGCAACCAATGATCAGATCAGATCAAATTTTTTTATTAAGTTATAGGAAATAACATCCTTGTTTGGGTGGTATGCATGGGGATGTGCTTATTACATATACTTAACATATGAATCTTGGCAGTGTTTTAATGCAAAATTTAATAGTAATATTAATTTATGAATATTAATATAAAATATTAATAGTAATATTTATAGACTGCAATATGTATGACAATCATATTTAATATCATATATAGTAGCAGACCAGATCTAACATATGTCAGATCTGTCTACCTTTACAACCATTAGATAGACTGATAATTAGTGTTTAGGCAATGCTGGTTTTAATAATTTATATAATAGGTAATATTATTTGATTCATTTATTATATTGTAAAATCAGTAGAATAATGGAATTACTTTAAAATATTTTTGCCATTACTTCCAGTAACTAAGGAGAGATGATGGATTTGTTTCCAAGAGGGGCAGTCTAAATCCAATGAATAGGTTGTTTCCCAAGAGACGATGGGCATCAGCACCCCTTGAACCTTGAGGACAGGGTCCAAAATGGAGTAAGGGCTTGGATCTATAAACTTTGAGGGAAGCCTATTGAAATTGGTATCAAAGTGCTTGGCAACATGGTCATTATCTTCTTCTTAGACTACTATAATGCAAGGGTTAAAATTTATAATTGTTGAAGTTAATCATCTTAAATTAATTAATAAAAAATTTACTTACTAATCAATCAAATCAATAGAATATAATATGACACATTTGATTATTTTTCCTGAGCCATTTTCTTATTTTAATTAATCTAAGTGATATTAAAATAAGATTAATTATGATTAAACATGGGAGATTACAACATTGGTAGGTGAAGTAGGTGGTAAAAAGATTTATTGTAAAGGTGGAGTTAAAGAGATATTATGGTAGGTATGTAGATAATTATAGTAAGTAAGATGTGGATATGGTTGATGGATCTTATAAGAAACAAAAGGAAGATTGGTTGATAGAATCACATAGCTAAATTTTTTTATAGGATTACTCAAATTACTAATGTAGTTGGCATTAACATTTTATGGATTAGTAACATAATATAGGATGTTTATATGTAGGAATACTAGGTATTGTAATGGGAATAAGCATTGGTATATCAAAATGGTTTGTAGGAGCAATACATCTAAGTACTTATATACAACTAAACATCATCATTGTATTTTGATGCACTATGTCAGCTATGCTACGTAGAAAATAAACACCATGTGCACTATATTGAATAATTTTCCTTTGATACTCCATCAAGGAGACTCCGTCTTTAACCAAGTTTCTACTGATAAATTTTTGAAGACATTTAAATTCCTTGTCAAGCTTTGTCAATTGTTCTTTAGGAACTTTTATTGAAGGGCCATCCTTGTTGTAGGAATATTTGTCTCCTAAGCTCCTTGGTGGGCATAAGATAACATGCAACTTAGGCTCAAAACCATTACTATTTAAAGAACAAGAAGACATGGGTTCAATTATTGTTAGGTTTTTATTATGATTACATTAAGGTTCAAATTCGAGGTAGGGTTTAATTATGGTTAGATTAAGTTTTGATTATAATTTGGGTTTTTATGGTTAGATTGTGGTTCAAGTTGGAGGTAGGGTTTAATTATAGGGTTCGATTTAATTCTAGAGTTAGGTTATGGTTAGGTTTCAATTATTATAGAACTAAGCTTAGGGTTATGTTTAGGCTACAATTAAGATTATTATTCTAGGATAATGCTTGGTCTCAAGGTTGAGGTTTAATTAGAATTAGTGTTATGGTTAGGGCTAGAATTCAATAAGGATTAAGATTAGTATTATAATTAAGGTTTAATTAGGGTTAGAGTTAGTTTTACAAATAAAAAAGGGTTAGCTTTGAAGGATAAAGCATGGTTTTAGGGGGTAGGGTTCTATAATAAAGATTGGTTTCAAGGTTATAGTTAAAGTTTAATTAGGGTTAAGGGTTATGTTTTCAATTAGTTAACCTGGTTAAGGGTTAAGGGTTATGTTGCCATAAAGATTCAATTCTAGTTGGGGTTCAATTAGGTTTGGATTAGGGATAAGATCAAGGTTAGGTTTTGTCTAGGATTATAGTTACTTTAGGTTTAGGGTTTAGGTTCAAGAGAGGGTTTAATTATTATTCTAGGATAATGGTTGGGCTTGGGGTTGATGTTTAATTAGGATTAGTTTAAGGGTTAGGGAAAAGGTTTATTAAGTATTATGATTACTATTATAAAAAAATTATGGTTTAATTAGGGTTAGAGTTAATTTTAGGATTCAAAAAGGGTTGGGGTTTAAGGAATGGTGTTAGGGGTTAGGGTTCTATAATAAATCTTGGTTTCAAGGTTAGGGTTAAGGCTCAATTTGTTAAGGGTTAAGGGTTATGCTACCATAATAATTCAATTATAGTTGGGGTTCAATTAGGTTTAGATTAGGGATAAGATCAAGGTTAGGTTGTGTTTAGGATTAAGGTTACTTTAGGGTTAGGGTTCATATTTAAGATAGGGTCTAATTATGGTTACAATTAATTTTAGGGTTACATTATCATTAGAGTTCAATTATAGTTAGGGGTAGAGTTAAAGTAGGGTTAGAATTGGGGTTATGATTCAATTACATTAGGGTTAGGATTAAATTAGTATTACAATTATATTAAGGTTGGAGCTTGAGCTGGATTAGAATTAGGCTTAGATTAGGATTAGAGTTTACTTATGGCTAGGGTTAATTTTAGAGATAGTGTTCAATTAGGGTTAGGGTTAAGTTTAGGGATCTAGGTTTCAATTATAATTAGATTAGGGTTGAAGTTGTAGTTAGAGTTAGAGTTAAAGTTAGGGTTATGGTTATGATAGCATAAAGGTTCAATTAGGTTTAAGGTTCATTTAGGTCTAGATTACAGATATTGTGAAGGTTAAAGTTTGACTATGGTAAGGTTTTAATTAAAGTTAGGGTTTGTATTAGAGTTCATTTAGATTTATGATTATATTTTAATTACATTAGGGTTAGAATTAAATTACTTGATTGACGTTTAATTTAGGGATAGGGTTAAATTACCATTAGATTAGGGTTGAAGTTGTAGTTAGGGTTATCGTTCTGATAGCATAAAGTTTCAATTAGAATTAGGGTTCATTTAGGTCTAGACTACAAATATTGTGATGGTTAAAGCTTGATTATAATAAGATTTTAATTGTAGTTAGAGCTTGTATTAGAGTTTAATTAGGGTTATGATTTAATTACAATATGATAATGGTTGAATTAGTTGTATAGTTCAATCAGGATTAGGGTTTGGGGTATATTAGGATTAGGGTTAGATTCAAATTAGAGTTTAGCTAGGGTTATGATTAATTTTAGGGATAGGATTTAATTATCATTAGATTAGGGTTCAAGTTGTAGTTAGGAATTAATTCTAGGGTTATTTTTAAGTTTAGAGTTAGGTTATGGTTAGGTTTCAATTATGATAGGATTAGGGTTCAATTAGGTCTAGATTATGAATATCATCAAGGTTAGGGTTTAACTATGATAAAGGGTTTAATTATAGTTACAGTTAGTATTACATTTCAATTAGAGTTATAATTAGAGTTATGATTCATTTACATTAGGGTTAGGATTAAATTAGGATTAGAGTTTAATAAGGGTTAGGGTTTGAGCTAGAATTCAATTAGGATTAGGGTTCGATTAGGGTTAGGGTTTATTTTATGGTTAGGGTTCAATTATGGTTCTAGATTAGGGTTTGAGTTGTAGGTAGTGTTTAATTATAGAGTTATAATTAAAGTATAGTTTAAGTTGTCATTACGATTTAATTAGTGTTAAATTATAGAGTTCAATTAGGGTTAGAGATTGAGCTCGAATTTAATTAGGATTCGGGTTAGGGTTCAATTATGGTTCTAGATTAGGAATAACGTTATAGGTAGTGTTTAATTATAGAGTTATAGTTAAGTTTATGATTAGGTTATGGTTAGGTTTCAATTATGGTAATATTAGGATAAGGATTAAGGTTGGGCTATAATTAGGGTTAATATTGTAGGATAGTGCTTGGGTTAGAATTAGATTTAAATTAGGGTTCAAATTAGAGTTATGATTAAATTACATTAGGGATAGGATTAAATTAGGAGTAGAATTCAATTAGGGTTAGGGTTGGGCTAGAATTCAATTAGGATGAGGATTCAATTACGTTTAGGGTTTAGTTGAGGGTTAGGGTTCAATTATGATTGAAGTTGTAGGTAGTATTTAATTATAGAGCTATAGTTAATTGTAGGGTTATGTTATGGTAATATTAGGTTTAGGATTAAGGTTAGGCTACAATTAGGGTTAATATTGTAGGATAATGCTTAGGTAAGGGTTGGCTTTCAATAAGAATTAGTGTGAGAGTTAGGGGTAGGGTTCAATAAGGAATAGGGTTAGTATTATAATCTAATTAGGGTTTAATAAGGGTTGGAGTTTATTTTAGGATTGAGATAGGGTTAGACTTCAATTTAGGATTAGGGTTCAATTATTGTTAGATTAGGGTTCATTTTGTAGGTAAGCTTTATTTCTATGGTTAGAGTTTAATGAGGGTTAGGTTTCAATTGAAATAGGCACATTTTAAAATAGTTTTTAAATATTCTTTTAATTAAAATTATTTAACTTGTAACCCTTACTATAACCCTAACCTTAATTAAAACTAAAACCTAATTATATCTCTAATGCACATGCAAGGACCTTTGAAAGATTAAATTTTTGTTTGATAATTTTAAAAACTTATCTTACAAACATAGCATGAGATGGAAAATTTGTAATCTTCTGTTGGTCGCTTTCATAGAATCTATGTTCCCACTACTCATACCAATTCTGAATTGGGGGGCCCTCTCAAATGCACCGAACCTAAAAATTGTGAAGGACTTAGAGATAATAAGGAGTTGTGGGATATTTTTCATGAAGTGGGTTTTACCCCTTTCTTCTTAGTGATTAATGGCTACAACAAGGAGCTCTCAGCTAGGGTTTGCAACTCTTGGCAGAATGAGAAGGTCACGGTTGGTAGAATATCCTTCACTGTTACTCTTGAATACATTGCAAAGGTTACTGGTTTAAAAAATGGTGGTGAGATGGTGGAAAGGAAGAGTGTGAGGGATTACAAGAAGTTTATGAGGAGATTTTTCAGGAAGGGCGAGAAACCGATGCATCTCCAAAATGGGTATGATTGTTCTCCTTTACCTCAACCCTATCCATAGGTTAGTTATTATATTATGAGTTTTTTTACTCTTGAGAGGTAGTACCCAAATGTGTATGGGTACCACTTCCCTATCCTCAAACATGTCAGGAATTGGGAGAAAATTAATATGCCCTTTTTTCTCTTTTCCTTCCTTAAATCCTATATTCAAAATGGGGTGAATCCCTCGCTCCATCAAGGTATTATTTACTTGATGTACAAATTTGTTGTTTATCATTCCCCAAGTGTTAGTAGTCTTGCTTCGACCTCTAAAAGTGTTGGTAACTCCAAGTTTTTTAATACTAAAACCCCTAACCTACCACCCTCAATTCTGAAAACCCACAACTCTCTCAACCTTGTTGATACTATGATAACCATTTCTACTAGTTCGGTTGTGGTCCTTGAAAAGGAATCCTTGGAGTTGGCCCTACTTGATATTAACCCTAATAAATGAAATCTTCAAACCCCTAAAAACACATTGAGAAAAGTAAAGAAGACCAATAGTGACTCGATTGGGTTGAGTATTACCATTGACCTAGAGTTGCATAACTCAGAGAAAGAAGAGGAAAAAGATGAGAATTAGGAAACGTATGACTATGGTTTGGGCAAAAGAAGGTCGGTCTATCTTTGCGCTAAAGGTAGAATTAATTATGAGAAAAATGAGTTTAAACAGGTTAATACCCGCCTTCAAGAAATCTATGAACTTGATGAGGAAGAGGATTTGAAGGATAACCCTAAAGATGAATATTTCCAGGTGGAGGATGAAGAGAAGAATGATAACCCCAATAAGGATATGGAGGAAGAAGAGGAATTGAGGAGTGAGAGAATTAATTTTGAAAGTGAACTTGAGGATGAAGAGGAAAGGGAGGATGAGAGTATTAAAATGGAAAATGAAAATGATTCCCTTCTTAGAAGCTCAGTGCACCCTTACAATTCGGAAGAAGACAAAATGGTTAAATGCTCTCCCATGTCTACCGATCATTATGAAAGTTATAAGATGAAGGGGTAGTTAATTGAAATGAAAGAAAGATTGTCTGCTTTGGAGCAGAAAAATGGGGAACATGACAAGAAGATTAATGAATTATGCGATGTTGTCAATTCACTTTGCCAAATTACTGATGGGGTCATGAACAATGTTGTTATGGGGATGATCTTTGGTCATGGTATAATTTAGAGGAATATAAAGAAGAAGACTAAGAGGGATGAGTATGGGATGAATGAGGAGGAAACAAACTAGGATGATACATGGATTCAAAAACTGGGAAGGTTAAAGAAAAATTGGAACCAACTCAAGAAAGAGTAGTTGTTCTTAGTTATGTTTCTATTTATGCTTTTATAGTTATGACATGTCATTTTGAGAACAATTGTGGGGTCTGCGAACCCCTTTCGATTAATTGTTTGGTTTATGACTTTTCTAGAAATGTTAATGTTAGGTTTAATGTTGATATGAAGTCTATGATTATTAGCTCTAAGGAGAAGGTTACTAGGTTAGCTACGATTATTTGGTTTAAAAGATGGAATCTTTTTTGTATGATCAATTTTTGTGTGCTGATGGTTGTATGATCTTGTAAGTTGGCTATTGTTTCTCCAATTCAGGGCTACCTCCCTGCTAATCTACTAAAAAACAATAATCAAACCAAAATATTAATTGAGTGCTTATTAAACCCTAACCCTAACCCTACGCATAATTAAACTGAAATCTTAGTTAAAATTTTTACCTTGATGGAATAATTTAAAACATTTAATAATTTTTTTATTAAATAATTTAAATAATAATAAAAAAATGATATTAAAAGAATTATAATGTAGAAAATTAATTTGAATAATAATAAAAATATATTTCAAAAAGGATTATATTATACATTACCATTCTTTTAACCCTTTAAATTTTTAAGAATTTTACTTAAAAATTTATAGAAAATTCATTTAGTAGAACTAATTTTTTAAATTTTAATAAAAATAAATTTTAGAATTTATTAATATATAATAAAATAATTCAAATAGAAAAATAACATCTATATAATAAATTAAAAATTAATTTAAATAATAAATTATTTTTTATATATTAAAAATTATATCTTATTTTTAAAATATTTGTGTAAGTGAACTAAGAAATAAATAAGTATTTTTAAAATATTTGTGTAAGTGAACTAAGAAATAAATAAGATATATTTTTTTTTCATTGTTTCTTATTATGGTAAAAAAAAGGGTTTTGAAGGGACTCGAAACCCTTTACAAAGGGTCAAAACCAAGTTAAAACATGAAGACCATTACAAAAAAAAAATGGTGTCAAAGGAGAAAAATAGAGAATAAGGCAGCCCAACGCTAACAAAATGTTGGCAATTGACACTCATCCAGTGGCTTCTGATGGTTCATTACTGGTTTAGGGTTGTTATTAATGGCAAATCTTCATGGCGAATCGATCTGGTATCCATAATTATTCTTAACAGGAAGTGGATGTCAACTAATAGCCAGTTAATCGGTAAACTAAGATGAATAAAGCAGTTTTGGTCTGGAAGCTTTCTATTGATTGCAGTATGTTGAGTCATGTTTGTATTAATTGGGCTGATATAGAGACATCATTGTATTATTTTTTTGGTGATCCACATTTATCTTTTGTGATCCAGTCAAGCCGACATGTGACTACATGTTACACTAGCAAGTCGACATGGTAAATGACCCATTTTGTGCTTGCCAATATATAAGTCTGGTGAATATGATCTTTTTGGTGAATAATATAATTTTATGCGAGCAAGTGGTGATTGGGAATCCATTTTGATGTTGTTTCATGTGCGCATTCTTGATCTGGTAGCTAACTGAGACAGTGAATAGGGCATAATAGATCAAATCAGCAGAGGTGACCCAATCAGTATTTTTGGCACTCAAGCAGAATTCATCCAAGCATTGTAGATGCTATTTCATAGTTCAATTTGTTGTAATTCATTAGTGTAACTAGTTTGTAAGGCAGTGAGCCTTCCCTGAGGGTTGTAGCCTTTCGGGTTATTGTAATTGAGCAGTGAGCTCTGGGTAGTGTGCCTGAATGCCTTTGCATTCCCTATTTTGTAGTATTGTTTTCCTATTGGCCATAGTGGAATAATATTGTGGGTTCAAATCCCACCGTGGCTTTTCCCATTTGGGTTTCCATGTGAAAATCCAGTGTTATGCTTTTGTGGTTATTTGTTATATGTTCCTACATTTTAGTTTCATTTGTATGCTCTTGGTGGTTTAAAGTTAAGTTTGAAAATATGTCAACCGGTAGATCATTGATTCACCCCCTTCTCATTGATCCGTGATTTTAATAATTGGTATTAGATCTTTGTTCCTCTGAGGAAGCTTAATTGCTTGAGGAAGGTCCTGGAAATTAAATCAATGGATTCTAGTTTTTAGAGAGATCTTAGTGTGGCACTTGAGGATTTGGATGTTGCAAGATATGATATCAGTTCTTTGAAGAAAAACCTAAATGCAGTTGTTGATTTCAATAATGACTTGAAGGATCAAGTGAACACTTCAAGAGACAAGAGGAAAGAATTAATGGATAAGTTATTGGAAATTAACACTCATCTAGTTTAGTTATGTTATCATTGATGGCAACAGATATGATTTTGGGTTGGAAACTTAACTGGTTCTCACTAGTATTCATGATTCGGCAACTGGCACTCAGGAAAGCCGACAAACTAGGAACTGGTACATGAGGACAACATAGGAGATTTATCCGACAAGTCTACACGGTAGCAATCAGTGGCATCAGTCATGAAGTTCAATGTATTTTTTTTGTTTAGGCCAACATATAAATAAATTATAGTATCATTGTAAGCCAACATAAGGCATTTATGTCTATGTTTGGGAAGGGTATTTAAGTCAGTCCAGTTAGGATATTTTGGATATATGATGATGATGATGGAAGATATTGTGCAAACAATATTGATCGATTGTATGTGAATATAATATTTTGTAAGCGATCTTGGTTATTGGTTTAAGGTTTGGGATGCAGAGAAAGTTACCGGTAAAGGAGGATACAGTGGAAACCGGTAGAGTCAGTGCTTGAACCAGAACTCATCCAGCATAGCAGATGCATTCTTTGAGTTCAAAATTTTGTATGTAAAGCAATATTTGGTGCTTTTAGTTAGTGAACCTCCTTTTGTAATGAGTAGTGTGCTCTAGGATGTTGTCCCTCTTGTATGTGCAAGCCTCTATTGTAATATCTATTCATTTGGCCAGTGGATAGATATTGTGGGTCACCGATCCCACTATGTTTTTTCATCTTTGAGGTTTTCCATGTATAAATCTCTATTTTACGGTGTATATTCTTGTGGTGGCATTTTTGATACTTGTTGTTATATTATTTTATGGTTACCGGTTACTGAAACACTTTGTTAATAAGGTTAAAATTTATCTAACTGGAAGAACATTGATTCACCCCCACCTCTTAGTGTTCTTGGAATCCAACAATTGGTATCAGATCCTGGTGCCTTGGAGTAAGTCTAACAACTTAAGGAAGATCCTAAATACGGAATCCATGGAGATAAGTCTGGAGAAACAACTTGAAGTAGCTCTTGAAGACTATGATGTTGAAAGGATGAAAAATTTGAAATTACAAGATGAGTTGAACTCTGCAAAGAAATTCATTCTTATCCTACAAGAGAGTTGTCATCTGCTCAAGCTAGAAGAAAGGTTACAAAATTAGGATGATGAAGAGAAGAATGCCCTCAAAGAACAATGTCAGAAGTTGAGTCAGGAGAATACTGTCATGAAGAATGAAATGTGAGCCCTAACTATGAGGATGTCCAAGGATATTGAATACCAAAAAAACAATGAAGAAAATCTTGGTAGATCTCTGAAAGATAGATCTGAGGAATGCATTGGGTTGGAACAAGAGAATGATATGTTGAGAACTAAACTGGTGCAATCCTAGAATAATGAGATGGGGTTGGAAAGATTGATAACTGTCCGAAGAGGAGATCTGGATATTGCAAATGAATATAGGGACAAGTTCAAGGATAGTTCTATAAAGTTTTATGAACTACTAAAGGATCAAAGGTGCAAGGGAGACACTAGAGGTCTTGGATTTGAGCAAGTAGAAAGCTTTGGTAGTGCAAATGGAGTTGAAACAATCAGTCAAAAGGAGAATCCACCAGTCAACCAAAAATCACCAGTAAGACAACACAATGCACATAAATTCAATGGTAGATGTTTTTTTTGCAATAAAATTGGTCATATGGTAAGACATTGTCGAAATAGAGCAAATCAGGTTAATAATACAGTTCCTCGTCAGTCGTCAAATTCTAAGAAGTATGGTCATAGGATAAACTATTGTAGAGCGAATGTGAGATGTCATGAATGTGGAAAGTTTGGATATATAGATAATCAATTTAGGTCAAGGAATGATCAAGGATACAGTAAGGAAATTCAAAAAAATAATGTCACTTGCTATGCATGTAACAAAATAGGACATATTGCTAAATTCTGTAGAAGCAAGAACAATCCGGTAGGAAATGATGAAAAAGGAAAACAAAAAGTTGATGATATCTAGAAGGAGAATGAAAGGAAATGGGTTAGAAAATATAAAGATCAACTAACAGAGACAATCAACTCGATTAGACAACTGACATAGCATAATGTTCTTGCACTGGCATAATACTCATCAGGTAACTAAGGCATTAGCCTTAGGGGGAGGCAAATTAATAATAAATATTGCATTACCCCTGGTAGCAGTTTGAAATCTTGTTTCAGATCTTGGAGAAGTCAGTTTGAAGGTTTCCTGGCACTAAGGTCATGAATTTTGAATCCGGTATGATAGACTGACACATATTTATGTCAATGAGAAATTAGGATTTTCATAGAAAAACATAGAAATATTGGTTCATTTCTAATCACACAAAATTCAGAGTGAAGAAGAATGAGTTTGAGGTGATTCAAGGTGATCAAAAACATTTTCAAGTGAGTTCCAGTGCATTTGTTGCAGATTTTCAAGAACTTTCACTGGCAAAGGTTGTGAGGTATTTTATCAGTTTTTGGACTATCTTTTGTTTGTAATGGCTTCTTAAACTACTCTCTCTCTAGTACGTGTGGCTACCCCTTTTTTTGTTGACATCAAGGATCGTCCATGCCTGATTCTCATGCAATGCCCTCATATTGTGAAGGTTGATGATTCAGTTGACACATTTTCTAGGGTTCCAGAGGAAGTTCTGCATGTTGAAGATGTTTGTGCATATATCCACTCCAATCTAGAGGATTTAGGATAAGCTGAGATCAAAAAAATGCACATGACAAATCTGCTAGATAGAAGGGGATTAATGAAACCAAAATCTCAAATTTTGAAGGATCGGGGTTTCACAGACATTTTGGAGATGCTGAAATTTTAAGATGAAATAATCTAGTATGTACTAAGTTGTGTCTATGGGGAATTCATATGGTTGGACCAACCCTACAAAATCACCAAGGCTATTTGTGCAATCATAGGTTTACCCCAAACTGGTCAAACTCCTGGAAGGAAGAAAATACCTAACAATGAGGTTGAGAAGTTAACTAGTGCAACTTTTGATAACTAGTCAATGAGGATAAGCACTATTAGAGACAAAGTTGTTCAATTTTCAAGCATGATCATCGGTTACAAGGTAACCCAATCAGGCAAATTGAACTCTTTTTCTAGTTCATACATTTACTGTTCTCATCAGATGATTAAAGGAAATGATAGGTATGATCTATGTCAATGGATGTGTGAAGAGCTTATTTTAAACCTAGGGAAGATTAAGGGTAAAAAGAAAGGTGTTTTCCGGTATGGCAATCTTGTTGTTTTCTAGATGTTTTTCTTTTTGAATGAGTTATCAAGATTTGGTAAAACTCAATGGGCATTTCATATGCTCTCAGGAAAGAAAATAAATAATGCTATAAGAGGTTTAGGACAAGACAAGGAGAGAAACTCCATTCTATGGGGTTATTTCAAATTATTTCAGAAGGCTATGAAGAAAAGAGAGAGAGTGTTGAAATATATTGTTGATAAGTACTCTACTGAAATATGCTTTATGGTTAATAATGATGAAACATTAATGGAAGTAGTGCAACCATGAAAGATTTAGATCACTGAGATGGGTTATGAGGTTGATGCTGAGATCTTGGACTTATATTCCAAGACTTTGTTTGATTCCTGAGTTGATGAAACTGAGAAAATCTTTGGGACAACAAAGCATAAGGAATCTAAAGTTCAGATAGGCTTCATTTAGAAGAAAAGGTAAGAAAAAATCAAGAAGGTTGGGGAAGCTGTGGAGAAGATATTTTCTGAAATCAAGCAGATCATTGGATTGGCAGAAGGGTTATCTCCAACAGTAGTTTAGACTCCACCAGTAGCGACAACCGGCAAGGGTATACTGAAGAGGAAGAAACTGGAAACTTATATTTCCCTTATTGAATCCAGTTCTGATACCTGATGTTGTGCCCCCAAAGATTCCCTAGACATACATCATGGTATAGAGGAAGAAGCCTCTAGAAGGAAAGGTACATAAATTGAAGGTCACTCCTTCGATAGCCCCTAAGAAAATTTTGAAGGAGAGGAAACCAATAGAGAAGAGGAAAATGGTTAAAGAATCTACTTCTACTCCTAGCAAGAAGAAGAAATCTGAATTAGATATATCTCTCGAATCTGGTAAGAGTATTGAGGTCACTCCTCCTTTGTCAGTTCTTGAATTAATAGATCAAATAACTAAAGATGGAATTTTGAGTAATATACAACATTATTATGAATATGTAGATGATAAGGATCAAATGGAGATTGAGAAAGAAGTTTTGTTATATTTAGATATATATAAGAAGGTACTACTTGAGATTGAAAATAAAATTCCAGGAGACTTGTACAATAAGCTAGATGCTAGGAGATTATCTACAGTTGAAGAGGATAAAAATATAAATTTGCAGGAATTATTAACTATCTATAGTGCAATAACTGATGATGAGTGACAACATTGTCTTGAATATACCAATAGAACAATTTTTCAGATTAGACATCGGCATGTGAGTCTCATGGTAGGTAGAGTAAATGAAATAGTTAAGAAGACCCATGAGGCATGGGTAAAATTCTTTGTAGACAAACTCGATTTCTTTACTGCACTGGTATTTTCTCCTAAGTCTGGTAATGAAGACATATATGTTGATGGTAAGGGAAAAGGTATATTGGGTATGGATTCATTGGTTTTGGGACAAAAACTAACAAAGGATATTCCTATGGCAGTATCACCTTTACATAATGTAAAGAAATCGATAGATAACTTTGAAGTTGTGCATGATAAGAAGGATACATTAGAACAAAATATTCCAAACATAGAGGTTATTGATACGGACTTAGATAATAAATAGGTTGAGGATATTGAGCCTCCAACAACAAATGTACATACTAAAGAGTCTAAGGTTGAGATGGTTACTACACCAAGTGGTGAAGCCACCGGTGCTAGTTAGTAGGTTGGAGAGTCTAGTCATTCATTGTTGGAACTTGGCTCATCCGGTCAAGTTGATTTTGGGAAAAATAATATTGAGCAACTGAGCAGTTTTGAATTAATTTTTGTTGTAGCTCAAAAGTTGAGGAAGGAAGGATCAAAAGAAAAGCAACTCTTTGAGCAGGCTATTCCAATTTTGTAGTAGCTAGTTCCAAAATACTCTAGTCCAATAGCTAGCCCCTCTTGTAAGCTTAAAAGTTTGAATGAACATATTGCTAAAGCATTTCAAACTCTTCAATAAATATCAAACCAGCACTTGATAGAGAGATACAATGCAGCTAGGAAGGTCAGCTGTGACAATATGCTCATATCAGATAAGGTCAAGATGACAGTGCAACTTATAGAGATTGATGAGGCTCTTAATCAATATAGTTGTATATAAAGGTCTTGTACTAACACTGACAAACTTACAGCTGACTTGGAGGTGATAGGCCTAATTAGAACATCAGGTTAATAGTTTTGATGGTACTCAGTCATTGACCAGCACCATTGATGGTTAAATTTTGGTTACATAATTTGAGATATCAGCCTTGGAGAAAGATATGAATAGATTAATCCGGTGAGCTAGGGAATTGAGAGGATTGGTAAGTCTATGGTTGAACACTTTATTACTCCATAAGAAGGAAAGTCTAGAATTGATGAATAAACCCACACCAGCAGATCTAATAGAAGAAGAACTACATGCATACATTCTCAATGGGTTTGTAACTATTTTGGGAATCTTGAAAACTGGTTGGGATACTTAGGATTTTTGAAGGGTGCTTACTTGGATATATTCAAGTACATCCAGATCAGGTAAACACATTTTGATTTAATTCTTTCATTATTTTGCCCCACCTTTATCATTGATGGCAAAGGGGGAGTGGTTGTGAAAAATTTCAAGGGACATAAGAAGTAATGTACATCTTAGGGAGAGTAGGGTTAGTTTTGGTCATCTTTTTTTGGGAGGAACTGAGACAGCACTTCAGCGATTCATTTTTCACATGAGTGTTTCTATCAATGCCAAAGTGGGAGATTGTTGGCAATGGACACTCATCTAGTTTAGTTATGTTTTCATTGATGGCAACACATATCATTTTTGGTTGGACACTTAACCGGTACTCAACAATATTCATGATTTGACAACTGACATTCGAGGAAACTGACAAACTAGGAACTGGTAGATAAGGCCGACATAGGATATTAATCCGATAGGTCTACATGGTATCAATCAATGACATCGGTCATGCAATTTAAAGTATTTTTTTTTAGGCTGACATGTAAGTAAATTGTAATATAATTCTAAGCTGACATAAGGCATTTATGTTTATGTTTTGGAAGGGTATTTAAGTCAGTCTGGTTAGGATATTTTGGATATATGATGATGATGATGATGATGCGAGATATTGTGCAATAATATTGATCAACTGTATGTAAACATAATATTTTGTAGCCGGTCTTGGTTATTAGTTTAAGGTTTGCGATATAGAAAAAGTTACCGGTAAAGGAGGACATACTGGAAACCGATACAGTCTGTTCTTAAACCGGAACTTATTCAGCATAGCAGATGCATTCTCTGAGTTCAAAATTTTGTATGTAAACCAGTATTTGGTGCTTGTAGTCAGTGAGGGTCCTTTTGTGATGAGAAGTGTGCTCTAGCTTGTTGGCCTTCCTACATGTGGAGGCCCCTATTGTAATATTTATTCATTTGTCTAGTGGATAGATATTTTGGGTCAACAATACCACCATGGTTTTTCCTTTTTGAGGTTTCCCACGTATAAATCTCTGTGTTATGGTGTATATTCTTGTGGTGGTATTATTTATACTTGTTTTTATATTCTTTTATGGTTATCGATTACTGAAACACTTTGTTAATAAGGTTAAAATTTATCTAATTAGCAGAACACTGATTCACCCCCCCCCCCCCCCCCCCCATCTCAATATTCTTGGATTCCAACACAAGCTGAAGGAGAAAGAAGATCAAATTATGGAAAATCAGGGTAAAGATAATGAAGTTAATAAGCTTGAGAGATAAAACTTTGCATTGAAGAATGAGATGTAATCCATTGTGATGAGGCTGGCTAAGGAGATTGAGGACCAAAAGAAGAATGAAGAGAATCTGGCACAATCATTGAAGGAAAGAGTTGATGAATGCTTTAGGCTTACCTATGAGAATGATTAGTTAAAGCTTGAGTTGACATAGTCAAGGAATGATTGTCAAGAACTTGAAAGATAGATTATTACCTTAAGGGATGAACTTTCTACAGGTAATGACTACGAAGGAAAATTCAAAGCTAGCTCAACAAGGCTTGATGAGATGCTAGAAAGTTAGCGACATGGAAAGGACATGCGAGGACTTGGATTTGAGAAAAGTGAATCCTCTAGATCTAAACAAAGTAATGCAAAACCTAATCAAAAGAAGAGAAATATTTCTCTGGTAAGATAACCTAATACTCATAAATTCAAAGGTAGATGCTTTACTTGCCATAAATTTGGTCATATGGTGAATCAATGCAGAAATAAGATGAATAATGGAATGAACAATATGAATAATATTCCTACCTTTACCGTTCAGTGTTTCATATGTAATCATTTTGGTCACAAGTCAAATATGTGTAGAGAAGTAATGAATAACTTCCAAAATAAGAGGTGCTATGCTTGTGGGATGTTTGGACATATCTCTAACCAGTGCAGGATGAGACCAAATGAAATGAACTTTGTACCTATGCAGAGAAATGTTGTTTGTCATGCATGCAACAAAATCAGTCACATTCCTAAGTACTGCAAAAGCCAGAATAGTGCTCTAGTAGACAAAAACAAAGCATATGAGAAGGGAAAGACGAAGGTAGAAGAGATCAAAGACAAACATGAGAAGATGTGGGTTAGAAAAAATGAATCCAAAGAAGACAATGGATTTACACTCGAATCTGGTACAAGATCTTCATCTGGTAACTAGGGATTTATGCCTTAGGGGGAGATTTTCATGCAGATTCTAAGAATCCCCTCTTTGGTGATTTGCAATCGATTCTGGAAGGTTGTAGAAGGCTTAAATCATGTATGCAGATGTTATCCAGAATTTTCAGAGATTTGATGCTTTGGTAAGCGACTCTGTGAAAATCAATGTAACCAGCTACAACATTTATTACGAAGGAAAATTAGGTTTTCAAAGGATAAAAAGGCATTTCAAAGCTTCATTTGTCACTACACGATCAAGAGAGTTGTGCAGAGAAGAAGAGCAAATCAATTCAACATTTTCAACAATTCTAAATAAAATTATAGCACCCAGTTGTGAATCAAGGTATTTATCTATTGAGTCTATCTATTTTCACAAACCCTAAGTTTGAAATGGCTTCATCTTCTGGTATTGTTACCCCATTGGTCATGGAGATTAAGGATAGGGCTAGACATTGTTTCAAGAAATGCCCTTTCAATTCTATTGAAGATGATCTAAAAGGTACATTTTCTTAGGTACCCTACGCTGTCATTCTCAATGAAGATACCCAGTGTAAAAGAAAAGGTCCAATGGGCCTATGATAGACCCATGGCTATGCAAATTGAAGAGGGATTATGGGGAATAGGAGATGCTACAATGAGAATATCTTCTCTCTAGGGATACTTCAAATCTTTCCAAGCTACAATGAAAAATAGAGAGAATCCATGAGGAGATCATGGAGAAGTATGAGAAAACCATTTGCTTCATGGTAGACAAAGATCAATGCCAAATGGAAGAGATGGAGCCTAGAATAGTGTAGATCATGCTCATGGGGTATGAATTTGACTCTATCACTCTCTAGGCATATGCTCAACACTTATTGAGTCAACAGGTGGATCCTAAAAAGGGAGATTTGGAACATTCAAGGATAAAGACCTTGAATTTCAGAGACAATTCATTGCACCTGCTAGGAAAAGGAAGGTTACAAAAATGGTAGAGGAAGTAGCAGTGCAGATGAGGTTTACCCATAAGGAGGTGAAGAAGGAATGAGAAAAGAATGCTTATAAGGAGGCCAAAGAGGAAACCAATAAACCTTTAAGGTTGATCCGATTCCCTCCAAGGTCAAACTAAAGGAGACCAAGTCTGCCCCTACTCTGGTGGTATCATCTTCAAGACCTACCCCATTCGGGAAAGGTATATTGAAGAAGAAGGAGAAGCCCAAAAGGACTTATGTTGTTGTATCTCTGGTGGCCTCTAAGACCAAGTTTGAGGAAGAAGCAAGTAAGGTAAAGAAGAAAGGTGGATTTTTCAAAGTGGTGAGGAAGCCATAGTCTAGTGGGGCCCAACAAACAAAGAAAAAAAAATTGATCCTGCCCTTGCCGAATGATCTCAGAAAGGAAGAAATGTTAATACTCAACTTGATTCCAGTGTTAAGCAAGGTAAATGTACATCTGTTCCTTCATTGTCAGCATATCAGTTAATAGATGTGATAATTGTAGATGGTAATAGGAAGAATATTGGAGCCTATTATGCGAATCTGAATGAAGTTGATCAGAGGAAAGTGGAAGAAGTTGTTGTTTTATACTTGTAAAATTTTAGTAAAGATTTGAATGAGTTGGAGAAGAGCATTCCTAAAGACCTATACAATCTTATTGATGCAAGGAGAATTATTGCCAACTGAACTGACAAGGAGATGAAAGAAAGAGAGCTAATAAATGTTTTCACTTGTATCACCCATGATGAAGTCAAAAGATATTAAAGAACCTAAAAAGAAAGAATTTAGAAGCAAAATCAGGGTAAATAGGTTAATGATTGACAATGTGGAAGAGGTAAGGAAGGGGACACAAGACATCTGGGAAGAGATAATTATGAATGATCATTTGTATAAAGATGCATTTAAGTCTTCTCAACCGGAAGAATAGAAAGGTGTTCTTGATGGTCAGAAGGGTGAAAATCAGGCTGAGGGACATCCAGAAGATCAAGATAACACAACACTTGATGCTGAGACCCATGATAATCCTCCGGTAAGAGACAATTCAACAACCTCTGAGATCCAAAAGGATGATACTGCACCAAGTGGCAACACCGGTGCACAAGATAAAGGGGATGGAGAAGAGAAAAATAATGCTAGGAGTGTAGATGCTAAGGTTGCAAAGGTAGTTAAGGGAAAATGGGTTGTTGATTTGGTAATTGACACTTCTGCAGTTTCTAGGACCCCACCTCAGATCCCTATCAATCTTGATGGTCCATTGAACCTTGGATAGATGTCTCCTATCAAACTATCTAGGATCTGTTGAAGTCCGAATCTGAAGATAAGAAGTTCATTTTGATGGTAGATGTTTCCCAAAAGGTGGCTCCGAATGTATAGTTAGATTCCAATACTATCCCTTCCGGTAAATTATTGCAATTGGTTAATAGTATAAATACCAATTTTGATTCTTTAGAGAAGTTTGTCACTAAGAGAGTTCTGGATAAATTTAAGGATGTAAAGATGCCAATATTCTAGAAGTTGATTGAGGATGACAAGGTGATATTAAATAAAGGTATATAGGCTATTTCAGATACTCTGACAAAAGGTGGAAAATTGTACAAGTCTTTTCTAATTTTTCCTAGATTCACTGTAGATATTGACAAGCAAATAAGTGTTTTCCAGGGAAATCTTGCTAGTATCTCTTGGTTATTTGATCCGAATATAGCTGAAACCAACAGTGTTGAAGAAAAAAAAATAGTTCTAAATGGTCATATCTCAAGGCTTAATGTGGAGAAGGACAAAATTTTAAGGAGAGTATGTGAACTCCAGAACTTAATTGCCCCCCGGTTGGACACCATACTAAGAAATAACGTAGACTGCATGAGGGCTATGACACAACTTGTGTTAGCTAATTTGAAGGAAGTAGAGATTCATGCCACTATATTTAGTACATTTATTATAGTTTTGAATAATTTGAAGAGCAGGTGGGATACTCACCTAGGATCTTTGAAGACCATTTTTGCTGACATCTTCAAGTATCTATAAATATCACACAAGTATCTTTGTATATAAGTTTTGGACAGTACCCCGTCTTTGGCATTAGTGTAAAAGGGGGAGATAAACAGTGAAAAATGTATAGTATTAAAGAGTGGAATTCTTTGTCTAAGGGGGAGCCTTATAAATTCTTTTGATTTGGTGTACAATGCTCAACACTTACCCATTTTTTCATGAGTGTTGACATCAATGACAAAGGCGGATATTGTTGGAAATTGACACTCATCTGGTGGCTTCTGATGGTTCATTATTGGCTTAGGGTTGCCATTGATGGCAACTCTTCATAGAGATTTGATCCGGTAGCCATAATTCTTCTTAACCTGAAGCGGATGTCAACCGATATTCTAGGATGAACAGAGTAATTTTGGTCTGGGAGCTTTTCATTGATATCGGTGTTTTGAATTGTGTTTGGATTAATTGGACTGACATAGAGACATCATTGTATTATTGTTTTGGTGATCCGTATTTATTTTTTTGGTCCAGTCAAGCCAACGTGTGACTACACGTTACACTAATAGACCAACATGGTAAATGACCCATTTTGTGATTGTTGATATATAAGTTTGGTGAAGATGATATTTTTGGTGAATAATATGATTGTATATGAGTGAGTGGTGATCGAGGATCCATTTTGGTGTAGTTTCACGTGCACATTCTTGATCCAGTAGCTGACTGAGACAATGAATAGGGCTAAACAAATCAGATCAGTAGAGGTGACCTAGTCAGTATTTTTGGCACTCATACGGAACTCATCCAAGCATTGTAGATGCTATTTCAAAGTTCATTTTTCTTTAATTCATCATTGTAACTAATTTTTAAGGAAGTGAGCCTTCCCTGAGGGTTCTAGCCTTTCAGGTTATTGCAATTGAGTAGTGATCTCTAGGCAATGTGTTTGAATGCATGTGCATTCCCCATATTGTAATATTATTTTTCTACTGACTATAGTGGAATAATATTGTGGGTTCAAGTCCCACTGTGGTTTTTCCCATTTAGTTTTGCACATAAAAATCCAAAGTTTTCTTTTGTGGTTGTTTGTTCTAGTTTCGCTTGTATGCTTCTGATGGTTTAAAGTTAAGTTTGAAAATCTACTATGCGGTAAATCACTGATTCACCCCTCTTAGTGATCCTTGATTCCAACACAAAAAACCTGCAAAAATCGAAACAAGGACCGATGAAGATTAAGCCAAATTATTTAAAGTCTCAATGACCTCTAGCTCCCATTGATTCATATTCTAAGAAACTTTCTTGAAATATTGGATCTCCTGTAGGGGTCTTTCTGCCTTCCTCTTCAGATTAGCTCGAGTTCTCTTGCTAGGACTCAATGACTCTTCATTGTCTTTTTCCTTCTCAAGATCCAACTCCACCACCAAGATGCCTTGGAAACCTTTTTCCATATTCATAACCACGGTATTCATGCTTTTAGTTGTGGTCTTGATAACACTATGACTATGAGACATGATTGAATGGAGAGAATATTTAATACTTTTAATTTTCTTCTCAAATGTTGCAATCTTATTCTCATAGGTTTCTTTTAGAGTATCCAGAGCTTCAACAGTTTTGGTAAGGCACTCAATAACTAAAATTTTTTCTTCCTCGGCCAAAGATCATTTCCTTTAGTGCCCTGTCTGACATGAGAGCCCACACCGCCAATATCCAACATTCCCACTTTGCTGGTAATAGCCCACTATTTTATGTTGAGATTATTTATCTCATGAAATTCCCACTTCGTGATGTGAAAGGTGTCCACAACCCCATTTCTTGCAATTGCTAAAATGTCACTAGGGTACTCCTTGTCCATATTCAAAAGGGGAGAATTTGGGTTCAGGTGAAGGGGAAAATGAGGCCTATTCTCCCTATTCATGGAAGGCTAATAATTGAATGAGTACAAGGGAGACTGAGAAATTTGGTTAGCATTATCTAGCAAAGGAGCCTCAAAGTCGAGAGATTTACCCTTTTATAAAGGCCATCCCTTAGACTTTTTTTTAACTTCTTTAGTTCCACGGCTAGAAGGAAGGACAATCTCTGGGTCTTTAACCTTCCCATTCCCAGCATGAGAGGGATTAATCAGCTTGGCTCTAATTTTATTTTTCTCCAATGGGACAAAGAAATCATCCTCCATGTCTATGTTCCAATTAACATCATTGGAACTGTGGGTATCTGACTCCACCTCCTCCGAGATGGAAATGAGGGGGGATTTGGGCTTGGTAGATTTATCTTTAAAATGCTCATGGATTAAAACTAGTAAACCCTCATTACAAATAGGAGTAATCATAGGGTTATCTTTATGCTCATAAATATTAGCATTGAGGGTAGACAAGAGATAGAGGGAAATGAAACCCTAACTTGGTTTCTAAAATGATTTAGCAGAACAAAATGTTGTCCGAAAACCCTCAAGAATTGACCATCCATCATGACATATTCCATTATCACCTTCAAAACCTCCCTCCATATCATCTTGATCATATCCACATCATAACAACTTTTATTTATATTTACGATTAATTTCCTCTCTTCGTCAGTTTTAGGGAATTTCTTCATTGCTGATTTAGAGTATTTTCTGTCTCTTTAAAACTTGAGACCCTAATCAGGGAGACTAGTGATTTCTGCAATTAAGTTCTCATCCACCACTACAGTCCTCCCAAATAGATTAATTTTTCCATCATTCCATCCTTTGGCAAATATTTTAGTCACTTTTGGATCCCATCTGTGCAATTTCTCAATGTAGGGAATAAAATTCCTCTTTTCTAGAATTCTTCAAATGGTATGGTTAGCCATTAGCCCTTCACAGTCCACGGGTTCAACTTGATGCCTTTCGCCTCCCATCCAAATATAAGTAGAGTCCTCAAGAACAGAGTGGGGAAGGAGAGATAAAAACCAAATAGTGTCCCCAAGACCAAGGTGATTTTGCAAAAAAAATAGGCAAGTGAAAAACTAAGCAAGCTTGCAAGTAACCTAGAAAGCATGCGAGCAATAATGAAACAAATAGCCTCTTATCTCCCGACCACAACCACCATGAATAGCAATTGTGGCTCTACCCATTATGGAAATTAGCAACGAGATGAGATACCTCCAAGTATCCCATGTGATCTATCGTATCCAAGAAAGACTTTGACATCATTCTCCAAGCTATCTTCTATGGTCCATGTCATCCTCCCCTTAGCAGTCACCCCCTTAGTGGCAAAGAATTCTGCCACCATGTTGGATCCCCTATAAGAATGGGAGATAAAACATTTATCAAAAGAGAGGATTATTTATTTTGATAAATTAATCCAACTCTGAATGGTTCATGAGGCCTTATTGTTCCCCTTAAGAAATTGGATGATATTATTTGAATTTCCTTCAATCCAAACTTTTTACCATTAATTTAGCAGGCCAATAGTAAGGTCTGATAGGCCCCGATGGCTTCAACAAAGTGATTGGTTTGGTTACCCAAGGGGAATGCCACCACTGAAATGAATTTGCCATTTTCATCTCTAATCACTCCTCCACATCCATCTGCCACAAATTGTTATCTCTTTAATAAATAATAAATGATGAATAGTTACATTATATGCATGTCTAACATTCTTTGTAAATTTTTTATGGACAAAATTTTTACGACAATGCTAAATTTTGATTAAATCCCTTTTCACTTTTTCCCTCTTTTTCTATTTAATAAATAATAAACCATGAATTTAGTTATATTTTATGCATGTCTAACATTCTTTGTAATATTTTTATGGACCAAAATTTTACACTAATGATAAATTTTAATCAAATCCCTTTTCTCTTTTGATCAAATTTTTTCACAATTATCTCTTTAATAAATTATTAACCATGAATACTTATATTATATGCATGTTTAACATTGGTTGTAATTTTTAATAGATCAAATTTTTATTTTAATGCTAAAGTTTACTTAAATCCCTTTTCACTTTTCCCTTGAAAAACTTTTAAAGAGATTTTTGATGGACCAAATTTTAACTAAACTCATTTTAACTTTTCCCCTCAAAAACTTGGTAATAGATTTTTGATGGGTCTAATTTTTATTCTAATATTAGATTTTACCTAAATCCTTGTCTAACTTTTCCCAAAAAAACTTGTCAATTAATTAAAATTTTAATAAAGAATACAATATTTATTTAATGTAAATATATTATTTACTAGATATAAAATTAAATAGTTTTTTAAAATTTGTTATAACCAACCTGTTCTTAATAACGATACATTGAGGTCATGGTTTGTCAAATTTTCTTTTTAGTTATACCTTAGCCAATATGTTGGGGTTACTATATTTGATTTATTCGTTAAGAAATCTCTCCCAAGCAAATATATTGTATTTTCGTAGTCCATTATATATCTATTGGAAAAAATAATATAATGCTTTTTTTCCTCTCTTCCAGAATTGTACTACATTTAAATACAGATTACAAAAGATAAGTTGTTCTGAATCCAGTTACTGGATTTCCATTAAGGGATTTGACTGATGTATGCATATTTCGAAAGTTGAAGAAAACTTAAAGTTTAAAACATAAGACAGAGAGGAAGCATACCTACAAGATGATTGAAATATACACTATTGGTTGCAATGCCGGCCCAGAGCATTCTTCCCCAGATTAGTGCTTACAATTTCAATACCTTGTCCATGGATTTAGAAATAAATGCCTTCTTCCCCAGATTAGTGCTTACAAATTTATGAAGACAGAACAAAAAACTATCATTTGAAAAAAAAGAAATCTAAATAAGAAATTTTATCACACAATACCAAGCATCATCCTTGCTAATAGCGTATTGATCCCATCAAAAAATCTGTAGCCATACACCGATAGTAGAAACAAATTCTCTGATTGCATTTCTATCCAGACAATTGCCTCCAACATGTCTTTGTAATAGATGTTTGTAATCCTGCAACAATATTCTTGTGGTTTTCTAACAGATCAATTTATACATCCCACCCAAAACTACATACAAAATATGGTCACCATACATATAATATCAGTTTTGCATAGAGCTCATATGACAATTTGCCAAAAAAACTCATCGGATAATATTCAAATGTAGACTCCATAGCTGCTATCAATAGAAGAAGACAAAATTTTCCAAAGCCCTGTGCCAAATCCCATGAGCCAAAAACCTTCCTACCAAAAAAGAAAGTATCAAAAAACCTTTGGAAAAACACTACTATATCAAATACCATGACCTCAAACTCTTCTCTAGACATCGAACATGAATACTTGAAATGAAAGGGGAAAGCGTGAATAATTATCATCATAAAATTTTACATTGAAAACCTTCCCATACCCTAGAAGGAATTTCCTCAAAACCCACCTCTCACTGATTAGCATTGCTATCAATGACTAAATTTGCCAAATAATCTGCAATCTTATTAACTTCTCTGTAACAATGGGATACCAAGAAAGATTCAAACAATTCTAATTTTTGTAAAATGGGATCAAGTATATATTGCAAATTCCAACAATTCGATTTCTTTTTCATAACACATTGAATAATCACCATAGAATCACCTTCAATTATTAAGTCCTTAATTCCCAAAGAAATTGCCATATCCAATCCAAAAGACAAAGCATGAAATTCCGCATAATTGTTAGTTTTAAAACCAATAGAATGACACTTAATTCGAATAAAATTTGCATTGTGACCATGCCTACCCCAGCGGACCCAAGGTTACCACGAAAGACCCCATCAAAATTCAGTTTAAAATGCCCCTGCGGAAGAGGTTTCCATCTAGCAGAACATCTCTTACCTATTGCATCCCAAACTCTAGTAACTCTACTATACTACATAAATTTATTATACCCATATTAATGCCCCAGTCCATCCCTCCATTTGGAGGAAACCCAACCATTACATCTTCCATAGACGTGCATAAAGAATACCATTACTATAGAATACAAACAAAATATAAAGGTAACTGTAGAGAGTAACCAGCTCTTCCCACTCTTATATAGAAATAATTACAAAATGTGGATGCCTAGACAGGGACATGAATAACCAAGCATTTCACACGCAAAACGAACAGTGAATAGCTATTTTCTATTCCCCATTTCGTGTTTATAACTGTAGCTATCATTTGACGTTCTCCACTTATGCATTCGTAATTGCAGCCAAATCTTTTAAATGTACACAGGTAGATTGGTTTTCCCTGTTGCCGCTATAGAGCACGCCTCTTGGTGTAATTAATTATAATGGAGAGATTCTAAAAATGTTGAAATAATTCAATGTTCAGTGATAAATAGAAGATAATTATTTTGTATTTTAATGTTAATGAAATTTAAAGTATTGTAGGAGCTTCGTTTTAAATCTATCTATTTATTTTCAGATTTATATTTTTATTGAATTTCACAAAAAAAATTATCCAGAACAAGTATCTTCACAAAATAATTGTAAATAATCTTTATTTATGTATTATAATATACATGTCAGTATTGTCATGGTGTCATGGTCAAGTTATTCTTCTCATCATGCTACAAATGTTCAATGTTTATATCAAGGATGAAGTTCCTTATTTGTGATCTTATATGTATATGTATATGCATATGCATATGTCTATATATGTATGCATGTATATATATGTTGTATATGTATGTATGTAAAATTCAAACAAAGAATGATGATTGTAGCTAGGCTAACAATCTTTATGGTTACCCCGACCTATCATATAATTATTTAATGATGTTTTGGTCATTCAATGATTTAAGAAAACACTAATCTATTGAAAACATTATTCAACATGAGTTATTTAATATAAATTCTCTATATTAAAAATGTTTAATTGTAAAAATCATGTAAATGACCACATTCTTTCTATCATTTGACATCAACATCTTCTTTTTGTAGTTTTACAATGTCTATTTTAGCCTCTACCTTGGTTCTAAAAGAAAGGGTAATGTAAATGCAAATGAAACCACATATCAACACACTTATTATAAAAAAAATCTTGTAGTTGGGAAAAAGCCTAACATTTTGCTCATTTAAAATTTTGCATAAACACACTAAGTAGTCTACCCCTCTTTGATTTCAGAGCATTGGGGTGGATAATTGATCTCAACAACCAAAAATAACTTGTTATATATATTCTCTTACCTAGCTCACTATCTTGATGATGAATCATAGAACATGTTTCAAAATGTTGATGAAAAAAAGATACATAGTCAAATCTAGAAGCTCAAATCACAAAAATAACTTGTTTATTTTGTTATTTTGAGTTTGTGGTTTCACTTTTCATTTTTAGTTTTATTTTGATGTTATAGTGAATCAATGCCAATTTATTTCAAAATTTGGTATTAACAATGGCCTATGTAATATAAATTACATTTAAGTTCATATGTTTACAAGGGTATGACAAAAGCATAATGCAATTGGGAACTTCATAAAAACTACAACAATTTTGCTACAAAGTTTTCATATACCATTGAAAATTTATTTGGTTGCATATACCATTGGAAGAGGTGTCGAATAAGGAAAGAAATTGGCTACATTGCAATTAAAATTTATAGTTGGAAAGGCATAGACAAGGGGGGAAAATCATATAGCAAGAAAGAGTGATGACAATTATTGTTGCACAGAAAAGAGGAGGTGGGAAAGAGCATGGAAAATAAAAGAAATGGGGCACCAAATATAAATAAAATTTATTATGCGACAACAATTTGCCACACTAAAAAGAAAATAAACATAGGATTTTTGAGAGAGGCAACAACTTGTAACATTTGCACAAGATAGGTTAAGATGGATGCAACATCAAGTAGAGCTACACAAGAGAGGAGATAATTACACAAAGTGTAGTATTTGACAAGAATAATTCCAAATACACATGAGACTTGCACCAAATATCAAGATATAATAGAGATCTTTGTGATAAAGAAAAAAACACTAGAGGAGACAATAAGCTATGCTATATAGTTAGATAAATAAAGGGTTCACATGAGTGAGAGAAACAATTATTATTTTAAGATATTGGAAATTTCAATAAACAATTCTACTTTTCTTTCAAGTTTATAAATTTGTCATGTGTGTAAGTTAAGTTACTTACAATTTAAGTGTTTAGCTGTGAATTTCATAGTTTGGTAAGATACTAGGACATTGATATTCATAAATTGGTATCGAAGTAGGTTCAATTATGTTAAGAGGAAGACTTATAGATTGCCAAAGGTAGCCAACATGGCTTACAAAGGGTGGGGTCAGTGAGGTAGAGGACCTAGATGCATGGAGCTCAAAATTTGAAATATAATGAGATGTACGATAAAGGCAACTAAAGGTCTCACATTGGGATTGGATAAAATAAAGATGGTCCAAAAGAGAGGACTCAATATAGGGCACATAAGTGAGGATGAGGAAGATAATATTTTTGAAGGAGGCAATGAAGAGAACTAGCTAGGGCTCAATCTACAAGAGGAATGATTAGTTAAAGTCATCACAAGGATAAAATGTAAGCCCCAATTTTATCCTCCAAATTTCAAAAGTAGCTTAAATATAGAGGAATTAATGGATTGGATTGGTGAAATAGAAAATTAATTTAAATATGAAAACATAAAAAAAGATCATATGTTGAATTATGCAAACACCATGTTCAATGGGTAGTTACCTATGGCAGGATCATTTCAAGATAGATAGGGAGTGAAGAGAAATATATAAAATTAGATAATGGGATCAAATGGCAACAAAGATTAACTCAAAATTCTTGCTACAAAGCTATCAAATTAATTTGTTTAAAAAACTCCAAAATCTAAAGCCAAAGGATAGTAGTGTTGAGGAGTATACTGAAGAGTTTTATTGATTAAGCACAAGAGCTAGTCATGTAGAAGATGATTTTGAGCATTTTTCAAGATGCTTGAATGGTCTATGTATATCCATCCAAGATTAAATAAATATGATCAATATGCATAGTGTGGAGGAGGCATATCAATGTTCCTTTAAGGTGGAAGAGAAACTCAATAAAAAGCAATAAAATAACTAGAGTAGAGATATTTTTGCATGGAAGAGGATAACCAAATAGTGGTTGAGGCTATCAAGGAAAACAAGAAGAAGTTGTAGTGTCATAAATTGTACTCCTTCAATTATTGAGTCTAATTTCACACTTTATTAGTACTCATTATAGTATTTCCCATTTTTGTGTGCATTATAGGATCATTTCTAGCTTTATATTAATCTTTAACTCAAGAATATGAGTCCTTTCTTATTTTAAAACTTCAACATACTTTCATTTGTGCCCTTACTTTAAGTGTTCCCTTTCTCCTATATCATTTTAAATTTATACGGGTCCTATCCAATTTTCAATTCCAAAGAACCTTTTCCCCACTTAAATGTCATCAATCATAACACAAAATACAAATCCAATGCGAGGGCATTATTATCTCTCTTCTCTTAAAATTTAGGCCTTTTTTTTTAGCTACGTAGTCCAACACATTGGCTGCAATTTTGAAAGATTAATGTGTCATCCTTAATATTTCTAGATCTATCCTGTAATTATAATTTGGCCTTTTATCATTACAAATTTTGTAATTCATATATAAGAGAGTAGTTTTCCTCATTTGGAAAGCATTCAAAAGTAATTCGAAGTGAAATCCTTCTGATGATAAATCTCTTCCTTGTTGAACACACCTTAGGACTAAGAGGGAGGGTGAATTAGTCTGAACCTTAAAATAATTCACTTAATCTTCAAAATATAATCAACTTATCCTTAACTTTATCATCAACAATGAATCATGGAACCAAACAAACCAATGCATAAGAGAACACTAGATTTACATAGAAAATCCTAAATATGGAAAAACCATGATGAGAGTCAACTAAGAATATATATGAAATCTTTATAAATCTATTTTAGGGAGCCAATTCTAAGGAATCACACTCCCACGTATAAGAGTTATAGGCTTACATGCACAATCCCAAGGTAAGATAAAAAAGGATTTACAGGGTGAAGCTCACTACTCCAAGGCAAGATACAAAATGACTTATAGGATGAATCTCACTACTCTAGGGTAAGATACAAAGAGACTTGTAGGCTAAAGATTACTCCTCTAGGGAAAGATACAAAGGGACTTGTAAGATGAATCTTCCTACTCTAGGGAAAGACATAGAGGGACTTGCAGGTTCAAGATCACTCCTCTAGGGAAAGATATATATACAATAAATCTTTGAGTTGGAAAAACAAAGAATTTCTCCATTGTGAAGTTCTTCTTGAACCTCTATTAAAAACAACAATCCACCACCGCATTCATTGTCTTCACATCATAACACCATACAAATGATGTGGTCATGAAAAATACTTGTACAAGAAACACTTTTCACATCACTTCATTATCCTTGCCATAACTCAATACACCTTTAAAGTGTTGGCATTGTGTTGTTATTAATGTTAGCTGGTATAGGATGGCTATCGGTATAAGAGATGTATGTGCATGTGATGCCTTTGATGTCACCTAGCTTAGCGAGTCACCGGTAAAGGAGAGAATGACATTCAACACAATGGCCACTAGAGTCACCAATACACAAGTTAGTGTTTGACTTGTGTTGAAGATATGGACATGTGACCGGTATGATATAACAAATTGATAAATGATGACATTTGTTAGAGAGAAAGATGCTCATCAGTTGATTGTGATGAAGAGGGGGAATGTTATCTAAATCACATCAACACTGAAGGAGAAGGATGTATAGGTCACTGGTATGCTATGTGGATGTCAAAAAATAGGACTCTCACCAGATAAAGATGTAGTCACCATTTGAAGAGATGACTGACAGTGAATGTGCTCCAACTGGATCACATGTGCCTGTTTGAAGATATGATGCTCAAACAAGGAAGCCACATTCATGCATTGAAGAATGTATATGAAAAGGATCCATTCCCACAGGTAAGTGGAGCTTATCGCTTATTATTCATGAAATGCATCATAGTCCTTCCAGATAAGAGAGAAGAGTAGAAGGAAGGTGATCGAAGGCTCACACCGGATGAACTGGTGAAACACTAAGTTTCCTTAGGTGCATGAGATCAGAGATATGCACCAGATCTGTAAAGTAGAGATGATGTGTTGTCAGTACAGAGATTGAAGGATATGTTTGTTACCTTGACAAACTGGTTGGCGAAGAGGAAGGCAAGGTCAAGCTTTAGACAGAGAGTGCCACCTGTATGTAGATGCCTTAGATGGAAATAGTTTAAGGTTGATGACATGATGTCATCAAGGTGTTTATGCACAGGTATGTCCATTGGTAAAACTAACAATGTGAAGAATTGATAGGCTCTAAGTAGTTGAATATGTGCATAAGGTAGGTTAGCAAGCGTGTTGTCTGATTGAGTTTTCAATCGAAAAAGATGCAAAGTGCAAGGTGAGGGCAAACCGGTTAGGGTATAACTGGTAGAGTTTGTGAACCGGTGGATAACTTAGTTCTGAGGTTGGTTGGTGATCCTTTCTAGACCGATATGGTGACTTAGCAAAGGTGGATGCCAACAAAGGGGCCACGTGGAGTTGAAGTGGCAAGCATACATGCACATGTCGACATGGTGAGTTGGTAAAGTGTCTGTCAGCAAGGTAGATGGTGGAAGGTCGACATTTATGTGGATTGCGTCATTCATGGGATGTGTAGCAGAGGTTTGCGGCTCAAGGTCAAATAGACTAGAGAGATCCAAGATAGACTATTTGAGTAGATCGAGGTAGGTGAAGAAAATTGCAAAGCCATTCTTGTTGATCAACCAAGAAATCAACTAATAGATTAAAAGAAGGTTGCCAAATGAGGAAGGCGTGTTTTGGAAGGCATGACAATAGTGGGATTGATTGATGAGTTTTAGTTCATCAATTAACAAGATCATATCTAAGAAGATTTGATTGGATTTAGTTTTCCTCGGGGTCGAAGAAGACACCCTAACCGCCTGAAGTTTGAATTGGTTTTTGGTGAGAAAACTAGTTTATAAATATGCAAACCAAAATCAATGATGGTTGTCACTTGTTGAGAGGGTATTACTGTTAAATAAGTTAAATTAGTCAAATGTTCACCAAGAAGGAGAATAAGATACTGAGTGTGAGAAATAATATGGTTGAAGAGTTCAATCGACAATAGAGAGAGAACCGGTAGTCAGGCAGTGAGTCTGACAGAGGAGTAAACTGGTGGTGACCATACCAGTAGAGAAGAGTTGCAAAAGATTGCAGAGAAGGAAAGTTGAGAATCGACAAGTATCAGATGGTAGACATCTGACTAAGTTATCAAGATCGGTGGTGGAGAGAAGTAGAGTAGTAGAGAGAAGAGAGAACCGATAGAGAGAAGAACTGATAGAGAGCAGAATTGGCAGAGTGCAAAACCAACAAAGAGAAGAACCAACAAATAAGAAGAAGAGGCTCAACCAGTAGGGTTGTAGTAAGAGACAAGGTTGCAACAGTGAAAGGGTGAGCAGACAACTGATAGTGAACTAGACATAGAGACCGGTGAAGAGATTTGTAGAAGGGTTACAAAGTTCATTTGTAACAAAGCTATAACTTGTGTAGTTGATTATGTTTATTGAAGATCACCGAGTTGGATCTTGGTGCAGGGGTTGTAGCTCCTTGGGATGGTGCCCGTTGGGTTGGTGCCTGTTCGGTTGGTGCCCTAAATATTGTAATAAGATTTTCATTGTGAGGCTAGATTGGAGAAGTAGACTCCAGCAGCATTTCTCATTGAGGTTTTTCCCATCTTGGGTTTTCCTCATATATGCTTGTGTTATGTGATTCCTTGTATGTTCTTGCATTGCATTGTCTTGGTTTATCTCATCACTAGCCATAATAAGCATTATATCTGATAACCGGTATATGAACATAGGATAGATAAAGAGAAAAATTGTCAAACCATTGATTCACCTCCCTCTTAGTAGTACATTGTGTCTAATAATTGGTATTAGAGAATAGGTTCTCAGTTGATAAGCTTTCTATAGCTTGTGTAGATTCTAGCTTGACACAATGGTTTGTTTTTTTGTCAATCCTAGCTCCCATATTTGATGGTTTCAACTATTCCATTTGGAGTTATAGAATGAAAGTATACCTATCCTCTTTAGGGTTTTATGTGTGGGTGTCGGTTGTAAATGGCTTCCCTAGTAAAGTGAGTCCTCCCACCTATCTTGAAGTAGAAAGAAGATCTAGGTGCAATGACGACCATATTCAATGGATTGTGCAGTGATGTTTCTTCCTAGATGGACAAGTGTAGATCAGAAAAAAGCCTATGCAACGGATTGAAGAAGCTCTATGGAAATGAGCCTAGTACTGCAAAACTAGTTTGTGAAGAAAAGATGAGAAATGCAACTCATGCATCTACAGGCGATGAAGGTAGATCTGTTTACAATCCCAACAATGATGAAAAAGGAACTCACCTTTTCATGGCTCAATAATTAGAAGATGAGAGGCACACATCTGAGAATGATCATGCAGATCACTCCTACTGACAAGATGTGTTTGGTAGTGATAGTGAAGGAGAAGAAGAAGAAGAAGAAGAAGAAGAAGAAGAAGAAGAAGAAGTTGATATTGAAGGAGAACTTGTACATGCACTTGAAGAACTCAGTAGAGTAAGAAAAGAATACAAGTTATTTAAGAATGTTGCAGTTGTGGAGTATAACTGGTTGATCAAATGCCTTGAAGAATCTGAGAAATACATCTCAGAGTTGAAGACTCAAAAAGATGACACCAAGGTATGTCGGTGTAATGATCTAGAATTTGAGATAAAAGTTAAGGATAAATAATATCAACAATTGGTAGGAGAAATGGAGATACTCCGGAATGACCTTGAGAAATGTTAGGATGAGCTCAAGATAATAATCAAGTTTGATGGTAGTAGTGATGCCTTGGAAAAAATATTGAAAAAGCAAAAACATGCCAAGGATACCAATGGATTAGAAAATGGTGCCGGTGAATTCTCTACCAACAAAAATGTCCCCCACAATGATATTTTATTTGTCTCCTCAAATAGAGACAACAAGGGACAGACCTTCACTGTTCGGAATGCTTCCTAGAAGAATATTGATCTAACCACAACCGGTGAAGACACGCAGACAAGGATGAAGACGGATGCTAAAATAAGGAGGTACAATTAAAATCCTAAAGGAAAAGGGAAGATGGGAGAAGATAGCTTCACCGGAAGCAATAACATGATAAGATAGCAAACAAGACCTCCTACCGGTAGAGGACAAGGAAATGATTCCATCCACAAGTCAAGGAAAGTGTGGAAGAAGAAGGGACCAGATGGAAGAAATGCAAAGGATGGGCAACCTAGGGTCCATCCCTGGAGAAGTATAAATGGAGATGCCAAACTGGTAAGATCTCCACATGCATGGCAGAATAAATTTGTAAGTCATATACCATTCTTTACCGGTTACTACTTCTCTTGGAAAGATTATGCTCATAGGGTAGATGAATGCATAAAAAGGTTTAGAAATAAGAATGGTATTTGTCCAAAAAGTAATACATATGGCCATAATGTGTCAAGATGTAAAAAAATACATATATCTTCTACTATGCATAATAAGATGAGTCCATTTGCTACTGTGAGAAATGTAAACTATGTTTGTTATAACTATAATGGTTCTGGACATAGAGAGTTTGAATGCAGGAAGAACTTGTAGTCATATGGAAGTCGGTATAGAAACCATTCTCAACATAGAAATGAATATAGAGCATATAGAAGTCAGAGATCTACATGGAACCAAAGGAGAAATGTCCCTACAGGATCAAGGGGTCCACCAATTTCGATTGTCGGTCACAACAACATGACTAGAAGAAGATGGTCTAACCGGTATGTTAGAAGGTTCCCCAATCATGAGACTGGTATGGATGTTGTGTTCTACTATAGAAATGATTTCAATTATGTGGAAGAATCCATAGATGTAAGGACCAATCAGATAAAGAAGGCAAGTCCTACTCCCAAAACTAAAATTGGGAAGAAGAATGAGATCAAGTGGGAATGGAAGAAGAAGCAAGAAGATGCAACCTTGGACCAACACTGTTAATTCAATGCACAGGTGATATCTCCTAAGGCTTAGAGGAGATGCAGGACCTTAGGGGGAGTAGCATATTGACCTTATCATTCACCCCCTCAGTGGAAGAGGACAAATAAAGGAATAGGATGTTGCTGATAAGAAAGAAGGAAATGAGAAGATAAGTGTGTGTAGTGGCTACCTTGGATACACACCTACATATTAGAGATAGATCACTATTACATGTGTCAATGGATAGAAAATTTGCAATTGGAATCATATGAAAAATTATCACAAGATGTCAAGAGTTATAAGAAGGTTCCCTGGTAGTGATGATGGACCAGTACAAGAAACTAGTATGAGCGGGATGTTACCGGTATGAATGCTAACATGTAATTGTAGGTTATGTAAGACAATGAGGTTCAAGATTATTGCATTAGCCTCAGTAGCATGGAATGAGGAGGTTATGTCTCAAGTGGTATTGGAAAAGACCTGAATGAGATATGATGGCCCAATTGTTGATTATGTATGCATGCATCCTTTGAGGGATAACTAGTTTGATTCTTGGCATGATGATGACATTATATGGCATTGTGTACATCCAGGATCATGTAATAGGTTGTAGTGGATATAACGGAGTTGTAAGATCATCAGTTAATCACATATGCATAGTTCAACCGATATATGGAGATGATTGGAGCCCTGGTATTGGACCTAACCGATATTGTGGACCTGATATGTATGACTCAGGGGGAGTTCAAGTTCTTATGAAGCATAACCAACATGCTTGAACTTATGGATGTACTACTTGCATCAACTGTAGAAGATGGAAATTATTGTAGGAATACCCAAGAGAATTTAATGATTAAGGGTATCTATTTTCCCAATTGGTGGCACTCATAGTACAATCACATTTGATTTTAAAGATCAATTGATATCAGATGGGATAATTGCAGTCTGACCGAAAGGTATGTTGTATTCGCTGACACATGGGTCTTAAATTGGTTTTAGACTTGCATATGCATTAGGGTTTTGATTTGCATACACACTTGGTTCCTAAGAAAAGTGGTATTGGTTGATGGTTGAGCCCTCCATATCAAGTGTTGTGACTTGAGAAGATGTAACAAATGATGGTTGCAGGAGGAAGATGCATTCGATAGAGAAAAAAGGGAGAAAACTCTCTGTCAGTGCCTAATAGATACAAGGAGGAGAGAAATCCTGACAATACCCTTTGCCATTGTTGTCAAAGGGGGAAAGAGATTCTATAGTATACCACATACTACATGTGTGACAATTCATGGATCACACAAAGGGGGAGAGAAAATATGTAGTATGTCGGATACTACATGTGTTGAAATCAATGCCAAAGGGGGAGATTATCGGCATTGTGTTGTCATCAATGTCAACCGGTATAGGATGACTACCAGTATACGAGATGTCACCTATCTTAGCAAATCACCAGTAAAGGAGAGAATGTCATTCAACACAATGGCCATTGGAGTCACTGGTACACAAGTTAGTGTTTGACTTGTGTTGAATATATGGATAGGAGACCGGTATGATATAAAAAACCTATGAATGATGACATATGTAAGAGAGAAAGATGTTGGTCGGTTTATTGTGATGAAGAGGGGGAGTTTTATCTAAATCACATCAACACCAGAGGAGAAGGATGTAAAGGTCACCGATATGATGTGTGGATGTCAAATAGTTGGAATCCCACTGGATAAAGATGAAGTCACCATTTGAAGAGATGACTGATAGTGAATGTTCCCCGACCGGATCACATGTGCCTATTTGAATATATGATTCTCAAATAGGAAAGTGGTGCATTGAAGAATATAGATGACAAGGATCCACTCCCACTAGTAAGTGCAACGTATTTCTTATTGTGCATGTAATGCATCATAGTCCTTCAAGATAATAGAGAAGAGTAGAAGGCGGGCGATTGAAGGCTCACACCGAATATATGCACACTAAATTGAAGGCTCACACTGGTGAAATACTAAGTTGCCTTAAGTGCATGAGATCACAGATATGCACCGGATCTGTCAAGTAGACATGATGTGTTGCTAGTATAGATATTGAAGGATATGTTTTTCACCTTGACAAATTGGCTAATGAAGAAGAAGCTAAGGTCGAGCTATAGATAGAGAGTGCAACATGTATGTTGATGCCTTAGATGGAAGCCGTTGAAGGTTGATGACATGATGTCATCAAGGTGTTTACCGATAAGTATGCCCACTGGTAAAATGGACAATGTGTAGAAGTGAAAGACTCTCATCAGTTGAAGATGCGCATAAGGTAGGTTAGGAAGTGTGCTGACTGGTTGAGTTTTCTACCGAAAGAGATGAAGAGTGAAAGGTGATGGCAGATCGGTTAGGGTATAACCGGTAGAGGTTGTGAATTAGTAGATAACTTAGTTCAAATATTGGTCAGTGATCCTTTCCAGACCAACATGGTGACCTATGAAAGGTGGATGCCAACAAAGGGGCCACATGGAGTTGAAGTGGCAAGCATGCATGCACAGGTCGGCATGGTGAGTTGGTGAAGTGTCTATCGGCAAGGTAGATGGTGGTAGGTTGACATTTATATTGACTGCATGATTTATGGGATGTGTAGCAGAGGTTTGCAGCTCGAGGTCAAATGGACAACAGAGATCCAGGACAAATTGTTTCAACAAATCAAGGTAGGTGAAGGAAACCACAAATCCATCCTTGGTGATCGACCAAGAAATCAACAGATAGATTAAAAGCAGGTTGCTGAATAAGGAAGGTGTATTTTGGAAGGAATGATAATGGGAGGATTGATAGATGAGTTGCAGTTCATCAATTAAGGAGATCAGATCCAAAAAGATGTAATTGGATTTAGTTTACCTCAAGGTCAAAGAAGAAACCCTAATCGCCTGAAGTTTGAATTGGTTTTTGGTGGGAAAACTAGTTTATAAATATGCAGGCCAAAATCAATGATGGTTGTCGCTAGATGATAGGGTATTGCTCCTGAAGAAGTAAAATCATTCAAGTTCTCACCAAGAAGGATAAGAAGAGACTGAGTGTGAGAAAGATCAGTGTTGAAGAGTTCAATAAAACACAGAGAGAGAAATGATAATCAATGAGTAAGTCTAACAAAGGAGTAAACCAGTGGTGATCATACTGATAGAGAAGAGTTACAAAAGATTGCAGAGAAGATAAGATGAGAACTAGCAGGTATCAGATGGTAGAAATTTGAATAAGTTATCAAGACCGGTGGTGGAGACAAGCAGAGAAGCAGAGATAAGAGAGAACCAACAAAGAGAAGAATTGATAGAGAGTAGAACAAGAAGAGTTCAAAACTGGCAGAGAGCAGAACCAAAAAAGAAAAAGAAGAGGGTGAACTAGTAGGGTTGCAATAGTGAAAGGGTGAGTAGACAACCGGTAGTGAACTGGATCGAGGAACTGGTGAAGAGATTTGCAAAAGAGTTACAAAGTTCATTTGTAACAAGTCTATAACTTGCATAATTGATTATGTTTATTGAAGATCACTGAGTTGGAGCTCGATGTAGGGGTTTTAGCTCCTTGGTTTGGTTCTCCTTGGGTTGGTGCCCTAAATATTGTAATCAGAGTTTCACTGTGAGGCTGGATTGGAGGAGTAGAATCCAATAGCATTTCTCACCGAGGTTTTTCCCATCTTGGGTTTTCCTCGTATATGTTGGTGTTATGTGATGACCTTGTGTGTTCTTGCATTGCATTTTCTTGGTTTATCTTATCCCGAGTCCTACTAAGTATTAGATATGATAACAGGTATACAAACATAGGATAGATAAAGGGAAAAGTTTACAAACCACAAATTCACTCACCTCTCAGTTGTACATTATGTCTAACATAAAGACTATCCATCATACTTATGAGGTCTTCAATATATATTATCTCACTCATTACAAATATCAATTAGGAAGCCAAAATAATGGACAAGCATATGTCGTATCAATTTGACCACAAAACACAATTGTGGTAAATTTGGTCTAATCTAGGAGATAGAAAGGACCTAAATACATCATATTACACTTCTCTAAGTATCTCCAAACCATATACACATTGGCACACATCATCCAAGGTCAACAACAAGGTAACATGTAGATAAGAAATGTAGCACACAACCAGTCAACCCAAAGTACAACATCCAAATCAAATAACTCAATGTAGATCCCCACACACCATAGGTATAACCCAAACACAAATAAAAAAACTATCCAACGTTGGCACATATCTTTGAGATTGAAGCACAAGCCAAAAAATAAACTTCTATGAGTTAGATAACTACAGTTACTCATAAAGATAACATCAGACACAACATGGTACCAAACTAAACATCTAACATTATATAGAGATCATAAGAACATCTATAAAACATACAACAACACTTTCTAACACTACTTTCTCATTGTCACATTGATATATGTGGTGTAATACAAAGATATACATAATGCCTCATCACTAGAATACTAAGAAACACAATTCTGAATAGAGAATATATAAACCCTCCCACAAAACTCATCAACACTCAAAACTAGAACTAAGACAACACATGAGCATTAGAAACATGTCCTCCAATTTGTAGGTATTGAAACATTAATATGGAAGAATATGGAGAATTACCCAAACCAGTCAAACTACCTCTAATAGGTAGCCAAACTGTCAACAAACAACCATCACAAAGCACTTCAGCTGCAACACCAAGAACTTGGAAAGATAGTATTCCAATGTCCATAGAGCACAAACATTAAATCCAAATCTACAAGTTCATATTAACAACAACAAAGGAATGTGGAGAATTCTTCATTAAAAATTCTTTTGTGCATACCATAACTCATTATACTAGAAAGCCTTTTAGAACTATCATTGTCTTGACAAAGAGTGTCAAGACCAATGAGAACACATTATCAACAATCATCATTAGTCTTCATCCAAAAGATATCTTCATTATACCAGCACAATATCTTCACCAAAAATACAAGATTTTAAACAAAGTGTAGACATCGGATAAAAAAGAAGGTGGATACCCACCACCCAAAGCAACTACAACCATTAACCTCTAGTACTACATATAAACTCTATAGATAACCACCTATCAATAACATCAACAACATCATTGACCATACAATAAACTACCCAAACATCACTAGGGACAACACATATTATTAGATATTAGGTTGACATCAATGACAACACATATTGCCAACATATCTAAAGTGAAGTTACAAGTCTGCAAGCTCAAGGAATAATAAGAAAGATCAAGTCTTCATTCACATTTATGAACAATATGATGAAAGATGCAAGGAATGTTGCATGATGATTGCAAGTCACTGAATGATGATTGGACTGTAGCTGTCCATAAGGGTTTGGGTATGATTTCATGTCATTTTGATATTTCTACTATTTAACTTCAGATTTGAGTTTTATATTTGATTTATGTGATTCATGCATTCTTGAGTTAATTCATACATCACCTTTGATAATTTCATTTAGGGTTTACTCTAAATATATTTTAATAGGACTCTTGTTTATGTTTATGCATTTATTCTCGCTACAATATTAGACACAGTTAAGGTGAGGGCACACATTATCATTTTTATATTCAACTTAGCTAATCATCAAGGTGGAAATCATCATTGGGGCTTGATTGGGGGCACACTCTTATATAGACACAACCTCACCTTAACTCTATTTTGTAGGTTCATATATAGGTCTCTACTAGAGTTTTAAGACAAATGAGTTCTCAACATCCAAAGACGAAAAATCTTAGCAAATTTCATCAGAAAATTTTAGGGCACTAGAAAATATCACATTAGTCCTCCAAGACTAGGGCACCTAACATCATATTCCTCCCTATTCATGCTCAAATTTGATAGGAGGATAATGCAAAGTCTTAACTAATTTTAGATCTAGCCTCCATGCTTAGTTGATCATCAGTCGGAACCAGGATGCCTAGCCATAATGTCAACCTAATTTTAGCTCTACTTTTAATTGTAGGTAAATTTCTTAGTCTCTGATCCATTTCTGTGTTGTTCTATAGCTTTAAGTTGTTGTATGAAATATTTTTACCAGTTTATGTGCTCATTTATACATTCTTAGGACCTGATTATTTTATATTTTGAATTAACCAAACAATATTTCAAGAGATAAAGAAATGGAACCCAAGGGTTTCTTGACTCTCTTTGAGTAAAATTTAGTCAAGCATATAACTACTTAATGGTATGTATTTCAATGTTTAATGAAAGAGGGTTTGGTCCTAGATAACTTGGTAGATAGTTTAGTCCATATATTTTTATTTCATTTATTTCAAAAAAACAAGGAAAAAGAGAAAATCTTGATTTTCATGCATTGTGATGTCTTTCATTATGTGTGATTAGATTATATTTACATTTTTAATTATTTTTTTCATTGAATTACATCATTTAATTTCAAATTTTAGATTATTTTTTTATTTTCCTAGATTACAAAATAATAACAAAAACAAAAACCAATCCCTTTCTCATAGAAAGTAAGCTATTGAACCATGTTGAATCACTTTTTACAAGACTTCCATTCCTTTGATGAGCCATTTAGTAGTGACAACTTTGATATGTTAGATAAAGCCCTTGATGACTTTATCTAAATTGAGTTATCCTCTATGACTCGTAAACCAACATTTTACCAAATATTGATCAACATAATTCATGTGACTAGTTATAAGAATGAACCTAAGAATCCTAAGATTATTGTGCATCTTTGTCTTGATGTCCCTAAAAGTCAAAATAAACAAATTATTGTTGTTAAAGGTGGTAGAAGTCCCGGTTCAATCTTGAATTATGAAAATATATCATGCAAAGAGTTATGATTAATCAACAACATAGTTATTATGTAGTTTCTCACATATACAACACAAGAAACAATAAGCAACAAAATCATGCAAAATTTGTTTCATCTTACTCTCTTCCCGCTTCTCAATTAGTGCTTCCTCCTCCTCCTCATCTTAGTCAAAATCTCTCAAACGAGTATGATCTTGTTGAACAACTTTGTTCTATTTTAGGAAAAATATTCCTTTGAGAGTTGGCTCAAACTTCACCTACATACCATAGAATTATCCAAGAAGGTTTGTAGAAGATAGTTGTTCCAAATTATACGAGACTTGATGATGTAGCTATATGCGGGAAAAGTGGGCTAATAAAACTCAATATGTGAAAATATTGTTAAATACTAGTCCACACACACACACAGGACTTCTTGGTGCAAGCTATGGAGTAACGACGTATTACTCAGCTTCCCAAGGTAGGTCCCATGGTTCTCTATCTCACAATGTCCCTCAAACCAATGTTTTTGCTCTCAGATCACTGAGCAAAATGGTTTAGGGATGGAAAATGCAAGAACGAGGGATGCTTTGATAGATTTTAGAATGAAAGGTATGTTAAGCTATGTATGATTCTAGAAATGCAATAAACTAGATGATAAGATGACAAGGTTAGTATGAGTACTATCCTAACATGATATATTTAGTCTATGATTGAGCTAAATGATAAAGAAAGTATTCTAAATATGCATATTTAGACTAATTTCTATTCTAAAGAGAGGCTAAATGATGAGCATAAAATGATATATATGAGAGCTTAAATGTATTTGAGCATAAGTGTGATACTACAAATTTGAGGGATGATTGTTATGGAGGAATGAGAGCTCTATTTATAGCAAGAATAGGGCAATGGATGGTCAAGATTGAATGGTTTAATCAAGGGTTGAGTTTGAAAGTTGGAGATCCATGTTTCTAATTGGCACCAATGAAATGGTGACAAGTGTCAACATAGGGTTGGGTTGAGAGAAGGGGTTGGAGACATTAAATGCCTGAGAAGACCTCATGGTTATCTAGAAGGTAGGGGTCAAGCTTAAATTAGGATTACCCACTGGATTAAGAGTCAATCCAAGGATAAACCTTTGTGCAAATGATTAAGAGATAATCATGGTCAAAGCATTAAAGGCCTGATGAGACCCTTGGGTTGGATGAAGGTTGAGTCAAAACAAATGTTTTAACCATGTAGGAGGGTTTGAGTTAACCATTAATGGTTATTGGAGACTTTGGGGGATTAAGTGGTTGAAAGTTGGAAGCTTTTAATGGTTATCAAAGACTTTGAGGAATTAAGTGGTTGAAGGTTGAAAGCCTTTAATGGTTATCAAAGACTTTGAGGGTTTGAGAAGCGACTTCCCTTTGCTTAGGGATGTGACAAAGTTTAGAGAAGGGGTTAGGTTAATTAGAAGTGATTAGAAGATTCTGGAAGGGATTAGAAAGGGGTTTGGGATTTTGCAAGTGGATGGAGGGATAATAGGATTTAATTGATTTAAATGATTTAATTCAATTTGGTTGCAATTTGGGGAAATTAAATAAATTAGATTTATTCAATTTTAGGATAACTATTTAATTAAATTTGAATTTAATTAAAAGTGGTTAGGGGGAATTTAATTGAATAAAATGATTTGTTCATTAAATGGGTATAGTGAATTTAATTTAAATAAATTGAGTAATTTACTTAATTAAATAGAGGAATGTAGGTAATTTAATTAAATTGGATTTAATTAAATAGAGAAATGAACATAAAATATTCATTTAGGAATATGGTCATTTTTATATGTCTACATTTTGCCCCTCTTTGAAGTGACGTGTGTGCACATGTTATTTCAAAGAAAATGATGCCTTATCATGATTTATGATCAAATGCAATTTTTGCGTCACTCTTTTGATTTGCAAGTCGTGCCCCAGATTCGATTTGATGCGTGATGCCCCCTCGGGAGATGAATCAATATTTTGAATTTTTTTTTTTTTTTGATGAGTTGCGTATGATGTGTATGATTTCATGCATGTGAAATGTGTGCAAATTGATTCATCTCCCGATAAGTTACAAATGTTATGGTATAGGGGAGACCGCGACCATATTACAGGTCCATTTGGCTAACCCTAATTTCATTTTCCTCTTATAAAAGGGGAAAAGGGCTTGAATTAGATTCATTTGTGCTTTGTTGACTTTGGAGAAAGAGAATTTGGTCTGCAGAGAAAAATGCCTATTCCGTGTCATAGACACCATTTCGAGCGTGTTCGGAGGTACCGAAGCCCTGCAGCGCATGGACCACCAGTAAGTCAACATTTTTGACCCTCTTTTGATTTTTTATTTGGTCATTTTTAGTCATTTTTTGATTTTCAAAGTTCAGGTTTAACGGTTTAGCATGTCTAGGGCATAGATTAGCGCATACAAAGTTTAGAGTAGTGCATCAAGTCGAATATTAGAGGTCGCGTCTGAAATAGATAGGATAGTGCATAAAAGAAATAAGTTAGTGCATATATGTAGAATAGCGCATGGCAACCATTGGGTTTTGCGTCAGGTCAACAGGTTAGCGCGTAGGGTAGACCTAGCACATAGGGGTTGTAGGGGTTCGCATAGGTAAGGGGGTTTAGCGTGTAGGGATAACCTAGCGCATAGGGCCAAACGGGTAGCGCCTAGGAGGTGTAGATTAGCGCATAGAGTCAGTCTAGCGCATAGGGTAGGTTAGGTGGCACATGGGGGGAAAATTTTAGTGTGTAGAGTCAGTCTAGCGCATAGGGTAAATAGATTAGCGTGTAGGAAAGACAGCTCAGTGCATGGGGGTTTTTTAGCGCATTGGGTATCTGTTTTAGCGCATCTGGAAAATTTTGTGAGATGAGTCGATTTGAAAATTTGTTTTGGTCTGTCTGTCATGATTTTATGCTTTTGTCCAATATGAGTGTTGATATAACTTGTTTTGATTAGCGATTTTCCAAGTTATGTATAGATATCAGTGTGTTGTGTTGATCAAAATATGATTTGTTTGCGTGTTCTGTTTCAAGTTCAATGTGGGAAGCCTGAGTTGTGTTACAAGCTGATATGGGTTGGAAACTTGATTTGTGTTACAAGTTGATATGGGTGGGAAACTTGAGTTGTTTTACAAGTTTATGTGATTGTGGAGACTTGAGTTGTGTTACAAGTTTTGATATGGTTTTTGAGAACTTGAGTTGTTTTACAAGTTGATATGAAATGATAGGATTTTGAACTTTGATATAGATGAGCAAATTGTTTCATGTTGTTGATGTAAGTTTGATTTTGATATCTTTGTTTTGATGTGGAAACTGATATTGGATTTGTTTTGCTTGTTTGTCAGGAGCGATTGGGTGTGGTTCAGTCACGGGAGAGATTTCTCAGACCGTGGACATTGATACCGTGGTTGTCACAGGCCGACCTTGACATTATTGAGAGATGTGGATTGACTTCTCTCTTGGATATGCCTCGGTTCACTGTGAACTGGGGGCTACTGACAGCACTTGCGGAGAGGTGGCACAGTGATACGAACACCTTCCATTTTGCCACGGGAGAGATGACAGTCATACCAGAGGACTGTTACAGGATCTTGCGCATTCCTATAGTAGGGGCATTACTACCCTACGAGCAGTTAGAGGAGGGTGGTACAGAGGCACTGCACCATATTTTTCAGGATGATACCATCTGCGGCTATGAGATCCCATGGCAGGAGTTTTTGGACCTAGATTATGCACCGCTGCCATCCGTACTAGCAGGGTTCATTGGTGGATTCTTTTGTCCTGATTGCAGGTCAAAGGGATTCTCGATGGGATGGGGGCTGGTTTTGGAGGAGATGGTCACTCAGGGCTGGAGGTTTGCATGGGGGTCAGCTATGCTGGCCCATTTATACAAGGGTCTGCATGAGGTAGTATACCTCAGTTATGACAGTTTGTCAGCTGGCATGACATTATTATAGGTATGGTGCTGGGAGCACATTCCAACAGTGAGGCCACTAGCAGATAGGGACAGGCCCGTAGGATGTGCATATGCCTATGGATACAGGGGTCTAGTTGTCCAGCGTAAGCTAGGCAAACTAGAGCATTGGAGGAGAGTACTGGATGACATAGATATGGTCACCTGGCGACCATATACAGGATGTGAGGTGTGGGTCAAGGATCGGCTGGAGATGCCCTTTGTATTTATGACCAGGTACCTGATCGGGAGGACCTCGTTCGTGATTGAGCGGTTTGTGGTGACCCGAGTTTTGAGACAGTTTGGGCGCCAACAGAGTATTCCTCAAGGAGCGTTCATATATGCATGGCGGTAGTAGGATGTAGCAGATTGGGGGCCGACCATTGATAGTGCAGTGGCGGTGGAGGAGTTTGTGGGGTTGGCTGGGCAGATATGGGATTATGCCCCTGAGATTCAGGATGCGGGCATGACGGATGAGTTTGCTTGATTATTTGCTGTGCGGACGGTGGCCAGGATATTTGATCCTGAGGAGATGAGGCCAGCCTTTGATTCAGATGAGGAGGAGGGAGACGGGGGAGACGATGGAGATGATGGGGAGGATGGAGGACGAGGATGAGGGAGAGGAGCCAGAGGTAGGCAGGGAGATAGAGGGATGAGAGGGGATAGAGGTGTGGATAGAGCGGTGAGACAGGGGAGGATAGATAGGGGGAGAGGTGGATTAGTGATTGGAGCCGGTGGAGAGGGGAGAGTGGGGGAGGTGCTAGCTACAGTGGGTGGTACAAAGGAGGCTATGCGACCAGCGTAGAGGAGAAGGACGGATGTACTCCCACCTCCAGCACCAAGGATAGGCCGAGTGGGAGGGGTTCCTCCAGCACAGGTACCGCTATGGGTTCGGGTCCTAGGTCATATGGAGGATGCTCAGATGCGGACCCTATAGATTACTGTACAGCAGCTGCAGGCACAGATTTTGACCTATTAGCAACAGATTTCTCAGTTGACCACTGAGTGAGATACCGAGATAGAGCGGAGGGGATGAGCGGAGGAGGTGGTGTCCAGCATGCAGAGAGCAGCGGCGGGTTGTCCGATGAGAGACACCCTAAGAGAGCTGGCATTGAGAGCCTAGGAGGTAGAGTATTATCGGCGTCACTATGAGGCTATAGTACCCAAGGACCGGCGAGTACAGAGCTTTGCACCATCGAGATCTAGTCGATTTCAAGCTACTGGGTCACGGTCTGAGAGCCGAGGTGTTACAGGGCCATCGAGACAGGACCCTCCTGGAGATCCAGGGGCGGGTGCATCTGGAGCGAGACCATCTCTGTCAGGGGATAGTCATACTTGAGAGACATGGTCTCTGTTGTAGTTTTGGATCATTGTTATTCTTTGTACTGGACACAGTTTTGACACATTTTGTACATTTGGATCATTTTTGAGATATATATATATATATACGGCACCATTTGCATTTGATCATGTGATGTGTTTATATGGATGCATGTTATGTGGGTTACCTCTTTATGATGATGCAATGCTTTAAATATATGACATAATGTATGATGCAGGATGTATGTTTTTTTTTTTTATATGCTGTGAGATGTATCTTGAAAATGAGATGTATGATTGGATATGCGGTGTGATATATCTTGAAATGACATAGATGATTTGATTTGCAACTAAATGTAAAATGATATGCAATGATGTTAAAATGATATGCAAACATGTTAAATGATATGCAATGATGTTTAAAATGATATGCAATGATGTTAAAATGATATGAAAACATGCTTAAATGATATGCAACCAATTGTAAAATGATATGCAAGTAATGTTTTTGGAGCATTCCTCATTCTGTATTTGCCATCAGATATAGCCATTCGTTTGCTTTCTTTGTAGATATCATCATTGAGCATTGATTTGTTTAGGATATGTTGAAAATTTATACAAGCATAATGGTATAATTGAACCATAATGACCTGAGAAAAATTTACATGATATTTGATTTTGCAAGATAGCACAAGTGTCAAGGTCAAATAGAACCTTTGAAATAAAAACCAAGAGAAATCCTAAATATATAGATTAGGAACAAGAAACTCCTGACTAAGCAAGAAGGAGAAACTCTTCACCAAAGGAAGACCTAGCAAATGACTCGATGAAGCTCCACCCTAAAAGGAGTCACAAAATGAGGGGTCGCTAAATATGGAAAGATACCCCAAATAAGGTACCCATGCAAGAAATGAAAGATGCCTTCTCACCTATGGAGAAGCATAAGATACAACAAACTAGAGACAATATCCCAAGAACAAATACCATTCCAAAAGGGTAGAGGAATTCTAAAAATAAAAAGAACAACAAAAGACTACTAGAGAATATTTATCTATCAGTTTCCTTTTAACACCTAGTCATGCTTTATTGCATAAGTCCGCTTAGGAGTGCTTGCTTCTAATTTAGCTTTTGTGCACGTAGCTTAGTTAGAGTTAAGCTTTATCTAGCTACCCATGCTTGCACGTTAGCTCTCCTAAATTTAGTTATGTGCTATCTTTATAAGTGTAGCATCCTAAAGTGTACTCCCTTACAATTTAGTCCATATTTTGGGCCCTCACCTTAGTGTTTGTCCCTCAATGCTTAATTGAGACCTGATTATGATTGCATCATGCAAATATGGTCTTATTTTCACTTCATACACTGCATGGCCCCTTAGTCTATCCCTAAAATAGGGTAGGACTAGGGTGTGGTGCTTTGGTCCTCCTTATTTGGGCCCCATTTTGAACCCCTCTTTCATTTTCAAATTTGAGTAGGAAATCCCTCTTCGTGTTAGCCTATGTAAGAAAATTAACATGTTTTTCAATGGGAAAGTATATAGGGAGGTTTTCCCCTCTCCTTTGGATATACTAGATACATGAAACAAGGGTAAAATTATAATCAGAATTCAAGTGTTCAATCATTGAAGCATTCATCATCAAGCATTTCTAAAGGTCTTCAATGCTGGATTCTTCATTCATCAATTGTGGAGCAACACTACATCATTCATATGCAAGCATGTATGTGCGATTAGGGTTTTGTCATGTACATGTCATTTCATACAACATATGTGATTACATTGAAGAAGCAAAGCATAATTATGAGTCATTGTAGTTATGAGGTATATTTTCCATTATTTATTTCAGTATTTGTGATATTTCAATCAAGGTTAATTACTTAACCAGGGTTTGACTTAGGAAATCCCCTCTTCCAACCTATTTCCCTTTTGTTCTGTGTGAAGGAAATAGGTTCAAAGTTGTGATCTTCAGAATTAGAATTATTTGTAGAGACGTATCGACCCCCTTTGATGTGCAAAAAGTTCGGAGGACTTGGGTGAATCTCGCTCCAACCCAACATTTTAGGATCTTTTTCGAGGATCAAGTCTGAATCTTCTTATATTTGTTAGATCCAGGTGCATGCTTCAATTTGATGATCATAACTCATTGGTTCCATGTTTTTACCTTCATTTTCAATACTTGACCCTAATTTCAGTAGTTCAACTCATAAAAGAGGGTAAACAAATTCACCCCTTTCATCCAATTAGTATTCACTCCTTATCCTTGCTACTTTGTGGTTGAATCTATTGGATTCATCCCTGTTTTGAATTGAATAGGTCCCCAAGCAAATATTAGTGGTTTTCATCCTTCTTGTCATGGAAACCCTAATTTTTCACCCTTTACATTTTTGTGAACCTGAATCCTTACACTTTTAATTCTAATTTATGTTCTCAAATCTAAGTATTTATGCAATTTAAAATTAAAATTTATATTTATAAGTTTAATTTTCAATTGAATTTTAAAAATTTAGAGGTTAGTCTCACAAAATACTAATTTTTAATTATAAAATTGAGCTTGTGATTTGTCTAATTTGGATTAACAGTTTCAGATCTGATTTAGAAACATTTCAAAATTTAAATTCAAATTCATAGATCTGATTTTATTTAAAATATGTAAATTTAGAGGTTTAAATCATAAAAGCCCTAATTTATTTTGGGTAATTTGATTCGTGGATTGCTTCATCTTTCACATTAATTTTTAGATTTTATTATAAAACATTCACAATGGAATTTAATAGATCTAATTTATTTTCTATTTGACATATGATTACCTTGTTGTTCACTTGTATTTATCGAAATCACGTGTTGGATAATGGATTCTTTCATTTTACATTGCTTCTTTTCATTCATATCACTTTGGCATATTGTGTTTTTAGAGTTTAAAAACTCCTTCCTTTCAATCAAGTTGATCTCAAAGCTTTCATTTATAGTGCATGTCCTAAAAGCTTCTATAGATCCCAATCCTAGAGATGCTAATGGAAAACCTAATACTTGTACATCTCCTAGGGTATCTAATATGAATGAAGAAAGAGATAATACTCCTATCAATGATCTCTCTAATGGAGAGAAAGCATTACAGAGAAACATGGCCCCATTTTCTTCTCATACACATACCTTAGCACAAGGGGAACAAAATCAAAATATTGATGTTTCCATCTCTCTACATCCTCCTTATTCTCCTAGAGCCTATCTTAATCATCAAAACATTTGTAGATAGGATAATGTCATGCATTTCATTCATGATCTCTCTCCAAACGTAACATTAAGTAAAGATGAGGCCTTACATGATAAAGAATTTCCCTCCCAATCTACCAAAGAGGATATGCATGATGAAAGAAAGGAAAATACTCCTTGAAAAGATATTCCTTATTCATCTACTAATCCCTTTGTTCCCTCTAAAAATCCTTACATTACAAAATTCATAGAAATTTATTATATGTTCCTCCTCCTTATCAATTAAAGGATTCTTTTAAGAGTGGCTTTAACACATGATATCAAAACAAGGTTTTAGAGGATGAGGACTTGGAAAAATTGAAAAAGGAATTAGAGTCCCTATAAACCCTCCTATAGAAATTACCACAAAAGGCCTAGGAAATGATAATAAATCTCCTATGGATGACCTTTGTAGGATCCAAGACTTCAAAAACCATATTGCAAGACAATAAACCATTCGAGTAGCTATAGGTGCTTCTTCAAAAACTCTTTTTTGTTCATTTCATCAAACTCATGATCATCATGCTAACGATTGTCCTGATTTTCAATGCAGTTAAAGGACTTATTGATATTGGCAAAGTTAAAATCATTGATGATAATCCTTCTTGTAATAACAACCCTTGTCCTAAACCTGAAAAGAATAAGCCTACACCTGTTGATGATCAAGAACAATTAGCAAATAGAATCTTTTGGAAATTGAAGAATGACAAGAATGTTTCTTTTCCTTTTTATGAATTTTAGTATTAAGCACAAGAAAGGAAGTGGATATTGTCTTTTTCATCATGATGGTTCTCATTCTCTTGGAAAGTGTAAAGCATTTAAGGAATTTGTTCAAGAACAATAAAATCTTCCTCATATACATGTCTTTCAATGGATCTTGCTCTCTTTCTTGGTGAAAAGGTAGTGCCTTAGCACTCCTTTCACCCTCATGTTGCTCCCCACCCTATGACACAAGTAGTTAACTTAATTGGGGGCTCTCTATCATTAGAGGTGGTGCTTTTTCAATTTCAAACATCTTGGGGTAGCAACATGTTTCTCTTTCTCCTCCATCTTATCTTTTAAATTTTCAACATTTCCTTTATGGATTGCATTATTCATAACTTGATGTCCTTTCTTTCATAGTGTTATCTTTCATATAAATTCATGTATGTTCCTTGAATAGGAATTATTCTTTGTTTGAAATGATACGTCTATTATGAATAATCTCTCCTAAGGAAATGTTTGATTCTTCCCCCTAATCTATCCTTGTCTTCTTGCTTTGGGGGCCAAAGATAGCATTTTTCCTTTCTCTCTTTCTATCTAAAGTATTATTATTTCCTTTAGGGGTTGCATTTTTCATGTGTTGATATCCTTCCTTGCATGAAATTGAAGGAACACAAATGGACCACCAAGAGGGGAGAGAAATCAGTGGTAATTTAAAACTTCAACGAACTTAATAATAAAATCTCTAATAACCAAAATTAGGAAACTAAGAGAAGAGATGTTAAAAACATATACAAACAAACACAAAGAAAACACACAACACAAGATATATGAGGAAAACCCACAGTGGGGAAAATCTCGGTGAGAAATGCTGCTAGAGTCTATTGCTCTAATCTAGCCTCACAATGAAAATATTTTGATTATAATATAAATGGGCACCATCCCAAAGGAGCACTAGACCCTATATTTTATGAGCACTAACCCAAAAGAGCACTTACCCCCTATCTAAGCACCCACTGAGATGACATACAATAAGTACATATTAAATTATAATTATGTACCTTGTTACAAATGATGTTTTGTAACACAGTGTTTCCTACGTTTGAGAATGGCACAACTCTTCTCTGCTTACAGACTTTGTCTTCTGCTATCTAATCTCTTCTATCCACCATACCTCTTTGCTTTGTATTCTCTACTTATCTATAAACACAACTTTTTGACCTTGACCTGTACAGTTCTCTTTCTCTTCTCCACTCTGTGTATATTACCTTTTGTGTTCTCTATACCTGTTCTCAACTCTTTGCCTTCTAATCTCTTCACTTCTATTTTATTCTCACTCTTCTTTTAAGTCTTTGTTCTCTTCTATGAAGTCTTCATCCCCTTTCCTCTTCCTTTGATTCGATCCAAGTGCATTATCTTTTCTATTCTTCACACTTTTCATACAACCTTATATTTTTTGTGCTTTCTTTTCTTCTCTGTACTTCTTTGTTCAACACACACACACACACACTTTACTCTACGGCTACTCAATTTAGTACACCTCATCTACATCTTACTACAACAATTAATTTTCACTACCTTCACTTAGCAGTCATCTACGTACACCTATGATTTTCCCCCAAAAAAGCTATTTCAAAAACTATTCCACCCATTAAATAATGTTACTTGTCTCTTCTTCTCAATGTGCATCTTTCCAAATTAAATTCCACCTTTTATCTCTTTTAGCAATCTCTGCCTTCCTTTGACTACCTCTATCTCAGGCACACATAGACCTTCCTGCCAAGGTTAGAATATTTGATCAACCTTTCAACTACTATTTTTAGTAACCTCACCTACACACTTGCTCTAATTACCTACCGATTTAAGACTTTAAGTCTCCTCTATCCTTTAACCTATTTGATCTTCTACTTGTTCTTCCAGCTGACATCCCTCAACATTAAATTCATTCTTTCCTTCTTTAAATTGTATTCTCTGCTTTCATATTACTATCTTTAGTAGCTTCACCTATACATTATCTTTGATTACCCATCGACTGAAGATAAAAAAATCTTCTTGAGCCACTAACACATTGATCTTGTCTCTATCTTGTAGTCATCGACATTAAATTCATCCTTTTTTTCCTTAATTCTGTGAGTACATTTAGTCAGACATCCATCTACCATATTTGGTAGTTTCACCTATAACTATGGTCATTCATTTAATTTTGCATCTTGCTAGAAAAACCAATCAATAGAGATATATAAAAAATAGTCTCTTTATGTAGCGCTGAGTCACATCACCAAAAAAAAACTTGACAAAAGAGCATAATCACTCTTTGACAAGTGGCCTTCATGTTTGACACATCTGTAGGTTAATCTTGGTCAACAATCCGATTTGACTATCATGGATGCTCCAAAATGTTTCCTTCAAAACGTAGCATCTCTCGCAACATCACGACCTAACAACTTTTTACCTCTTCAAACCTTGTGAACCTACAGTTTCTTCATTTCTTCTATCACTATGGGACCTCTACATGACACATGGCAGTTGGTTGCATCATCACAAACTGACATTTGCCTACCTCATCAAACCTTGCGAGGCTACACTTTTCTTCATTCCTTATGACTCTATGGGTTGTGACATGACATCTGGTAGTCAACCACTTCATTACAAGCCATTCATGATGTAATCACCCCTCCATGCGAAGTTGCGCTATCTTTTACCATCCTAGATTTGTGGGTCCCTACACAACACATGGAAAACTCTTGCCACAATGCACACTAACCTCCCACCATCATCTCTAGGTCATAGGTTAGTCTTCATTAGTTGTTATCTTGCACCTGATGGTCTAGTTACCTATGATGGTTTCATTTCCACTTCGCAGCTCCCTTTGGCGGTTAACACTAACCATTGTGATCATGCACCTAATGGTCCATCGAAGCATCGCAACATCCTTTGGCAGTTAACCCTAATTTTTGTGATCTTGTACCTAACTGTTTATGTTACCTTTTGACAATTTCATCACCACTTTGCAACCTTCCTTTATGGTTTGACTTAACCATTGTGATCTTGCATCAAACAAGTCATGTCACCTCGATGCATGCTCAAAATCGAATGGCAAAAGAATGTGATATTTTTCTCACTTAATCTTCATGCATCAATCTATAAAAAGACTCGAAACCATCCTCATATTGTCAATGTGGGATTAATGGTTAAGATCTAATTACACACCCACAAGTATATCCATTTGAATTATTTCTCTCTCTATTCTACCAACCTAATGGTGATCAACACTTTATCCATCTCTCCTGCAAATGATCATGACCGCGACATAGAAGTGATCCAACTATATGGCATCATGCTCATTTTGTTATGTCTGCTCAAGTGCATGCATACCTTCTCATTTGCATAAAAAGACTTATGATTTTCCTAATATTCTCAATGACTTAATTCTTGATGATCTACTCAATGTCATCACTTCTCTATGGCAATCAGATCTACACCAAGTTGGCATCAATGGCAATCCAATTCCAACAATCTCCCCCTTTGGCATTAATGTCAACCACACTCATCTTCTCCACCTTTGACAACAATGGTAAAGCATGTTCCTATTAATTCAAACTATATTTCTTAGGTGTACCAACTATCTATGGAACATAGAATCCTTTTTCATAGGCATACCAATCAATCTGTACTAATTCTAAAAAATGAAGGATATATATAACCATGGCGTGTTGCAGACATGTATCTGATTCATCTCCCTCTGTTCCTTTCTCATCTATTCCATTGAGATTCTTTTTGTACTTACAATGTCTCTACTATAACTTATGGTCTCCCCCTCAGAACCATAACCTCTATGTTGTACCTCTCCCTATGAGTACAAACCATTTCAGAAATGTATGCTGAAAATAATGAACTCCCCCTGAATCAATACATCATGTCAATTTCTTGATCACCAATACTTTGTCCTTCTGTCTTCGATACCATTATGTCTTTACCCTTGTTATCATCTTTGTCTTAAAGCCATTTGACACTTTTTCATTCAATCTATAGATTCATATACAAAGTTTCGATCTTTACAGGCTCTAGCTTTGTATGCTGCAATTTCTCTATACTTTGCAACTTCAATCTCAGAGTAATCTACTCAGGGAAAACCACAACTTTTTCAACCTCATTCAATCAAACCACTTGCAATCCCTTGTACTATTCTTTGTCATAGGCTCTCATGAATTATGTCTTTTTAGCTTCAATACACCCTATCTTTTCTTCTTTTCCTCATGGCTTCAAGTTAAGAATTATTGTGATACACTTCTTCATATCCAAAGGTCAAGACAAACTAAACACAATTGAATGAACACAAACATCCTGCATAACCAAATTTATTCTTCTACTCCAATTCTAATCAGACTATCCAATCTATCCTAACACATTCATCTCCTCCTTTGTTGTTGTTATATAATTTCTCATTTCATATTTATGTTGCACCATTATTATCATCCAATTGATCCAATGATTTGTATCCTTCTATGTTGAAATAGAGCACATTGTCATAAATATTTGTCTTCCTTTGGGCATGAAACCTACATATTTTTTTTGGAATAGTCTTGTTGATAGATTAAGTAGGAAGCTGGCTAGTTGGAAAGGGATCCTTCTTAGTCAAGCTGGTAAAATCCAGCTTTTAAAATCTTCCCTCTAGAGTCTTCCAGATTATGCTTTAAGCCTATTCAAAATTCTTGGAAAATTTGCAGATGCTATTGAGAAAATTTAAAAAGCTTTCCTATGGTTCGGGGTTGAGGAAAAGAAGAGAGTTGCCCTCATTGCCTGGGAGAATGTATTCAAACCCAAAAAGGTGTGGGGTTTGGGATTAATAAATATTAGAACCCTGAACAAGACCCTTCTGGCCAAACAAATCTAGAGAATATATCAGGGAAATGGTGAGTAGAATAAAATTTGGAAGGCTAACTACTTAAGTGTGGTCCCCACCATGGAATATTTTCTTGCCTTTGATCAAATACCGAGTGACTCTATTATTTGGAAAAATGTTATCCATGCTAAAAGTATTGTTAGTTTGGGGAAAGTTTGGTCCATTGGTAATGGCGGGAAGGTGGATTTCTGGGATGATGCCTGGATTGGAAGAGATCCTCTCAATGATAATTGTGTTTCTCATTTGATCATCCAAACCTAGAAGGATAAGTTTGGTGTTAAAGTTGCTGACTACTGGAGAGATCAAAAGTGATTTGACCTCGACTCTATTGATCCTAACCTAAACCAGGTAAACTTAGTGATCAACCATGCAATTATTAATCCTAGAAGGGAGGACCACCTGGTGTGGAGCACTACCTCTTTAGGGATTTATTCTATGGCATCTTTTGTCCTTATGTTGGCTCTGTCTCAAGACCCTAGCCCCTGCTGGGCTAAGGCCTAGCATTTATGTTTGACTCCTAAATTTTTTTTTTTTTAATGGATTCTTTTACAAAATAAAATACTAACCATTGATAACATGAGAAAGAGGGGATTTTGCATCCCCAACAGATGCTATCTTTGTCTCAATGATGAGGAATCCATGAAACATATGTTTATACACTTTCCTTTTGTCCAACCTATCTGGGCTATATTTTTCCAGCATTGGGGTTTGAATTGGGTGTTCCTAGAAGAGATTCAAGATTGTTTCAGGAGTTGGTATTGCAATACAAACAGTTTGACCATAAGAAACTTATGGGATTTTTCCTTTCCACATATCCTTTGGGGTATCTAGAAAGAAAGGAATAACATAATCTTCAGGAATGATATTAACCCCTCCGAGGTGGTTTGGGATAAGATAAAATACAATTTTGTTGAGAATGTGATGGCTAGGGGAGATCATTACTATAATAGTAAGGAGGATTTTGATGTTCTAAATAGTTGGAACATGCTAGCCTATATGGACATCAATACCAACCAACTCAAAAGAAGGATGTGTTGCTGGTATTTTCCTCCTAATGACTGGTTTAAGGCTAACTTTGATGGGGCTGCTAAAGGGAACCCAGGGCCTGCTAGCTGTGGTGGAGTTATCCAGAATTGTGCTGGCTTTTGCATTGGGGTAGTGGCGTTCCTCTTGGGGAACCAAACTAATCATCTAGTTGAATCTATGGGCACCCTCCAAGCTATCAAATTGGCACACAATCTGGGAGTCAAATTGTTATGTTGGAGGGGGATTCTAAAAAAATTATAAATTGCCTCCTTGGGAAGCACCAACCCTCGTGGACTATTAGAAATATCATTGATTTAGCCAGGGAAATGCTTAAGGATTTCTATCGGTGCTACATTTCTCATGATTATAGAGAGGCCAACAGGAGTGTTGACTGGGCCACCAATGAGGCAGTACAGAGCGGGAAAATAAAGATTTGGAATGGTGAGGGGGAGTTCCCTCAAGTGGCACGTGACATTTTAAATTATGAAAGATATCATGGTAACCAAGGAAAGATTTGATATCATTTCCTGAGATGATAGGGGTGGTCATGGCATCATGAAACAATTTTATATGCAGTTGAGAAGGAGGTACATTAGTAATTGCCAGACCATCTTGCATGCTTTGTGGGTGATTTTTTCCTTTTAGAGTGAAAGCCTAAGAAATATCCATTGGCTTCTAACGACTTCTTACCTACTAATTAGAAAGTCCATAGCAAAGAGTGGTATTTGCAGGAATTACAATTGATCGAAATCGATAAGAAAATTGGAGGAAATCGCAAACAAACGAAGGCAACCAAAATTAAAAAATGACGGGACCGTCCCCAGGTCTGGGCTGTGTTGCAAGCAGTAAAAATGACTAATTATATGGAGAGAATGCAAGAAAGATGGCCAAAAATCACAAGTATTTTCAATAAGGAATGGAATAAGGGCACCTTGACCATTGGCAGTAGGAAGGTCAAGGTGAATGAGACCATGATCGCTGAGGCTATGGGTCTACCTATGGACAGTATCAAATTATATAGGGATAGGAAGCTATTAGATGCAGCAGTGAAGAAATTTCCTAAGGACAAGGAGGAGAAAGTCGGGCTAGTGAAGGGAAGTCACACTTACTACTCCCCTAAGGTAATTAAGATGATCTGGAGATGGGTTTTGCTTACAATTATGGAATTTATTACTTTAGATCGTAGATTTACCATGGTTTATAGCTATCATTGTGTTATTCTCAACCATTTCCGATATAAGGAGAAAATTTCCATCCCCTATTACTTGTTATGTACCCTAAATGCTAAGATAAAAGACATAATATCCAATCCTAAAACCAATCCTTCTATGCATGAGGATCTGATGGTGGTTTTGTACAACCACATCAAGAATACCATGGTTAACCTGAATATTGCAGAGGTTTTTGAGTTGAATGAGGAATTGGATGATTCAGATGATGATGATGGTGAAGGTTACAACATTGAGGCTGATGTTGAGAACAATGCCCATATTACTGGGTCGAGCAAGTGAAGATGAAAAATAGAGAAAGAGGATCAAGGTAAAGGGATGGTCAGAAGGAAGCAGAAGGGGGAGGATGATGAAATATGGTATGAGGAGGAAGATGCAACTGAAGATGATATGGAGACTGGCAGTGAGGGGGTCCAGATCCTCTCTAGCTAGAAGCATATGGGGAAAACTTTAAGAAATGAGGATGTGGGAGCTAATAGTTGTTCACCCTTCTCTATGTGTTATAAGGATAAGGGCCTAGTTGGGGAGGACACCTCCATGAAGGAAGCTAAGAGTGCATATTTGAAGGAGGTGGGTCTAGAGGTGAACTTGGATCTTGCAGGAGACAAGGCCGAGGATGGCTCCCATCTGGATATTGACCTATGTTTCAAAAATGGCATGAATAGCTTCAACAAGGTTTTCCTTCGGGTTTAGAAGGAAATAACAAACATAAAAGATAGACAAACCTAGGAAGACATCAAAATTGAAACTTTAGAAGCTATTGGGATTGGTAAATTTAGCTCCCTCCCTGATTGTTTAAGTGAGCTTACCAAGGCAATCAGTAACCCTGAGGAAATCATTAATGCCCAATGTAATAGCTTCCAAACCTTGGAAAACAAAGCTAGGGATACTGAAAAAAGGCTGGAAGGGGTTGAGAATACGCTCAAAAAGATTGGGGAGCATAGTCATAAGATCTTAAAGGCCACCTCTGAAGGCATTAAGGTTCTTATCAGCAAGTTTGAAAGGGGAAAAGGCCTCCGTGGACACCACTAAGGTTAAGGAAGACACTGTTGAAGATAAGGAGACCGGTCATGGAAGAAGAACTCGTGCAAGCACTAGAAAAAAGAAAAGCCAAAGAAGGGAGATTGAGGAAATTAAGCGGACTACTGAGAACATAGAGAAACTAGAGCTGGAAGCTACTGAGATGCTTAAGAACTTTACCTAGCCTTGTTTTTTTTTTTTCTCTAGGTCCTCCTTGTTGTGTCTTTCTACTGCTAGCTTTTTGTTTGTTGGTCGGCTATCTTTTCTATGTTTGTTGTCTCTTACTTTTTTGTTGTGCTTTAATGACCATTTTTTGATCTAATGCTATAAAGGGTTTTAGGTGCCCTTCAAAACCTATTTTCCCTTAATCAAAAACATAGATAAGTCCAATTATAAAAGAGCCTTGTTGTAGCACTTTTCTTTGCAATGAATGTTCTGCAACTGCAAAACATAAACCATCTTGACAATGTGGATTGTCTGGAATTTATTTCCACCACTTGTAGTTGTACTAAACCTTATATATGCAGGTATGTAGTTTCAATCAAATTCCTTTTCACAGTAATCTATAACTATGTGCCAACAATGTCAAACCTTAATTGTTTCTAAGGCATAAATTTTTGCAACTCCAACAAATCCAACAAATTTACAAATATTTTTTAACTAGCTCAACATCAACTAAAATAAAAAATAAACAATCAGTTATTAGCTTCCCTATCACTAGTTCATGCCCATAGAACCATCTATATACTTTCTCTTTTTCAAAAATTGGGGATGAAAGATATGATCATGTTTATCTCCCCCTAAGGTTCTTCTTCTCCTTAAGTTCAAGGGGATATCACATGTGCATGGAGCGCACGGTAGTTGCTCACAATTTTATTCTTCTTTCTTTTCTCATCACTTGGGTTATTCTTCCTTCTCCAAACATACTTGATCTCCTTCTTCTTAGTTTTAACTTCTAGAGAAACATCTATAATCTTCTTTTGTTTGATAACCTTTTCTCTATAATATTTTACAATGTGGATAGAATTGTTGTAGTTGTAGCACACTATTCTCTTATTAAACAAAGGAGTAGCAGTGTTTCTTCTAAACTAGTCTATGCTCCTTCTACACATAGTACTTCTATGTTTAAAATTATTAAATGGATGAATGTATCATCCTAAATTGCACTCTTCGTAATTTTGACTGCATTCAGGGCCCTCGCCTTAGTGTTCTCATCCAAACACTTGATATGGACCTATTTATGCCTCTACCATGGAACAATGTTCATATTATATCATTTTACCTTTTTGGGACCCTTTAACCCTGGCCCAATTTGGGGTAGGACTAGGGTGTGGTGCCTCGGTCCTCACTAGGACCATGGTCCTCCCTAATTGGGGCCCAGTATGAACCCTAAGCCTTATCCAAAATTTAAGCGAGAATTACTTCTTCATGTTGTCCTATGTTGGAAAATTAATATGTTTGATGATAGGAAAGTATATAAGGAGGTATTCCCCTCTCATTTGGATATGCAAGGATTATAGGTGAAAGAGGGAGCCCAAGCAATCAAGAACTCAAGCATTGAAGCATTCATTATCAAGCATTTCTAGAGGTCTTCAAGGCTGCATATTCTTCATCTATCCATTGTGGAGAAATATTACATCATTCATTTGCAAGCATGTGTGTGTGATTAGGGTTTTTGCATGCTCATGCCATTTCATACAACATATGTGATTGCATTCAAGAAGCAAAGCATCATCGCCATTCATTGCAGATCTGAGGTATACCTTTCCATCATTTATTTCATGTATTTATAATATTTCATTCAAAATTGATTCCAAACTGGGGTTTGACTTAGGCAAACTCATATTCCCAACCCATTTTCCCTTTCTTTCTATGTGTAGGAAACAGGTGTGTAGCTATATTTCTTAGAATAAGCTTCGAACACAGAGATGAAATGACCCTTTTTGGTGTGCATAAAATTAAAAGGGTCGTGTTGTCGTGTCACGGTCCCTGCTTTTTCAGGGCATTTTGTAGGGTAGATCCAAATCAACTTATATTACTCAGATCCAGGTACACTACAAAATCCCAAACTTGTAGCTCAATATTTTGTTAGTTTTGTCTTTAATTTCAACACTTCACCCTAAATCAGCATTTCAACTTACAAAAGAGGAAATCAAAACCAATCCAATCCACTTAGTATTCAGTCCTTGTTTGATTCATGACTGGATCTAGTGAATTCCCCATCCTTTTTTGAATGTAATGTCCCTAAGTGAAAAATTACTGGTTTTCATTATTTTGGGTGGAAACCCTAATTTTTCAACATTACATTTTAGTGAGCCCGACTCCTTACACCTTTCAATAAGTGGTTAATTTCAAAAACCCTAATTTAAAAAAAAAATTAAAATGAGCTTGTGGGTTGTTTAAATTTTGAATTTCACACTTCAAATTTGGTTATTAATTTCAATTCTAATTCAAATTTACAACCTTGGATCAAATTTCAATTTCAATTTTCAATTTTAAAATGAAGTGGTTAATTAAAAAGAACCTAATTTTTAAATTTAAATTAACCTTGTGCATTCCCCAATTTCGCATTGACTATCTTAATTTCCAAATTTCAATCCTAGATCTAATTTTAAATTTAAATTTTAAAATTAAGAAGCTCATTTTACAAAGCCCTAATTTTCAATTTAAATTTCTTGTGGATAATTTCAAATTTAAATTTTAAAATTAAGTGGTTAAATAAAAGAGCCCTATTTTTTAGATTTAAATTGATTATTTCAATTACTAAATTTCAAATTTAAATTTTAAAATTAAGAGGTTAATTTTACAAGGCCCTAATTTTAAATTTAAAATCTCTTTTGAACAATTTTAAATTTAAATTAAGAGATTATTTTTGCATAATCCTAATTTTAATTTTAAATCTCCTAGGATGTTAAATTATTTTTTATTTTTTGATAAAAGTGGATATACCACTAAATTATATTAATATTTTTTAATCATTTACATGGTGTCTCGTTCAATGAGCACGGAAGGGAAAGAACTAGTAAGAAAACCCTTTAGTATTTCTCTAAAAAACACAAGGCCTACCTACCCATTACAAAGAGGCCACCTGGGCACAATCCAAAATACCCCTCCCCATATTACATAATCTTTCATTAGATACAAAAGAAGTTGCCATAAAAGGCTTACAAGAAGATAACAACAACATAGTCATCCTTTTAGATCACTATCACTAGTACATTCGGGTCAAAATTTTGACGGCAAATCGTCGTCATTCCAACACAATTTTGTCGCACTACCAACAAAAATAGTCGTCGAAAACTTTTTGTCGAAAGTTCTGACTATCCTTGTGGTCATCGCAATTTCGACATCTACTCCAACCTTTCCGACGGCCGCCATGGATGCTCATAGCCAAAAAGAATACCGTTGCGATCTCGACCTACCATTGGAATTTCAACATCAAAGGGTAAAAATTCCGACAGAGGAGTGTCGTTGGATGCACAACATCCTCGTTGGAACTCTCCTGGAGGCTATCATAATTTTAACCCTTTTGTGTCAGAATTATGATGGCCTCTAAGAGAGTTCCGATGAGGATGCTATGCATCCAATGGCACTCCTCTGTCGGAATTTTTACCCTTTGATGTTGGAATTCCGACGGTAGGCCGATTTTTCGGAAAAAAAAAAATTATAGAAAAAGATTGACATTGGTATCTCTCTTCTATCTCTCTTCTCTATCCCTCTCTACTATCTCTCTTCTCTATCCCTCTCTACTATCTCTCTTCTCTCTCCCCTCTCTAGGTCTCTTTCTCCATCCCTCTCTTCTTCTCTCCCTCTCTACTTCTCTTTCTCTACCCTCTCCAGGTCATTATCTCTTCCTCTCACCCTCTCTCATCAAAAGAGAAATAAAAACTTGCATGGCCTTATAATTCATGAGTTGAAGTTTGAGTTTAACATTTTGGAGGTAATTTTCTTAGACTATTGAATGCCCATTCTAACTAAGGTCAATCAAAATTCAAGATAAACCTGTGGTAAAGATGAGGATCTCAAGTTCATTGGTAGAGGACTCCACTTTTGATGGGAGAAAACCCTAGTATTCAGTTTGGTAAGCTCTAGTCAAAGGTGCAGTATGATAGCCACGTAGAAGGAGAACCATGACATGTTGCAAAATTAGAAGGGAAATTCTAACAAAGAGTAGCTACGTGTCTGGAACATTCAAATCATTTCATGTCTGGGCTAGCTATCTTCTTTACTCTAGTCTAGGATTTCACATTTTTGAGAAAGCATGATTTGTATGGATGGTTTGTTTGTTTCAAATGAAGTATAGTCTAGCCTCCACCAAAATAACAATGACAATAAGGACTAGTAGAGTAGTCTGTTAGAAGGTTTAGACATTGATAATAGTGTCTAGGTTTTCCCCAATTCTTGAATAACATTAATAGATAATCATAAGTATAGCAAGGAATAGATTACTTAGAGCTTGTAATGAAGAAGGGTTTTGAATTAAAAAGACAATGATAAAAGTTTTTTTACGTTCAAAACAGAAAGACAGTCACAATAGAAAATTACAAGTTATAGGGTTACATTGAGTAGGTTTGATTGATTTGAAGAATATATTGTGTTTCTCTATCAATAAATAAGAGGTCTCAAGAAGCTAAAGACAATGAAAACTAATTGATGGGCAACCTTTTGACTGTCAAGAAGTGATTGCCTCAACCAATAAATGATAAATTTGACAACCAATAAATGATAAATTTGCAGTGAGATCATAATTCCTAAATCAGTCTAAAAGCTTATAAGGATCCGGACCAAGCCATATAAGCTTCAAGAACAATTTGAGAGCATCAAAGACATCTACTAGACATTATAAATTGTCAAATCAATGACACAACAGCCTCATTACAGTCTTATGTTGTATTAAATAGCAAAAGCCAAGTCTAAGATAGTGTTAGAAGGTGTGTGAGAGTCTTCAACATGGATAACTGATAGGTATAACACTGAGAGTAGCAATATATGAGATTGGATGAATGACAGTGGCCATGATATGGAGATGATAGTGTCAAGTATCACTGTCAAAGCATGAATAGACATCCTAATCTAAGTCTTTTCAAGAGAGAACAATAAATATGAAGCACCAAGGTCTACAGTCAGATCAGAGACAACCATCTAGTAGCCCAAAAAAGAATCAAAAGGCTATGAAAGGTCAAAATCATAGTATTTCCATAGCCCATGAAGTTCTAGAAGATGTGCAAGGGCAATTCATAGTGCAAGGTCATACGTATTTAGTGTCATAATTATTTTCTTCACCCCCAGATCTTGATGAAAGATAAAAGGATGCCATGACACAAAGTGAAAAGTCTATAGCACTGATAAATAGGTTAGCATTATGTCATATGCATACAAGACATCATGAATCAGATTTGATAGTAATAAAGTTGAAGCAGTCATCAACTCAAGCATAATGAAGGCATGGACACTGAGCATGCAAAAATATAATTGATAACAGTGGTGAAATGATTAATGTTGTATCACAATTTGATATCAAACTGTTTATGAAGATGGTTGTTGAATGGTTTAGTGTTGGTTTTAAAGGTGAAAACATTGCATGAGGTCTGCCACCATAAAGGAAATACAAAGCTACAAATAAGACAGTGACCATTCAAAGATAAAGCTACAAAGAACTATCAAAGAGACCACAGTCCAATGAAGAATCAAGAGACAACAGGCCTAAGTGTACTCTCAGATATTTGAAAATGTCATTATGGATAGTTAAGAAAAATAAATGCATTCATGATATTTGCACTCAACAAAAGTGAAGGGTTTGTATTCATCGAAGATTAGTTGAAACACTTGTGAGTGAAAGATCAATATCCATCAAGCCATAAATAAGATAATCACCATTACAAAGCACGATGAGTCAAAAAGGCAATCAAGAATTATCAGTTCAAAGGATCAATAGGTGAATCTTCTCTTGTTGATAATCTGTAGTGATGGTGTATAGGATCCCTGTTCCAATCTCAATGCGCCAAAGCTTGATGACAAGTCATGGATTAGAAGTTACAAATGCCTTAAACAGTTTTCTATTGAGAGAAGCCATATAGTCAAATCAAGACTCAAATCCACAATGGTAAGATACAAACAACGATGATAGTCAAGGAGTCATTCATTGTAGGGTTTTCATAAAATTTTAGAATATGGTATGAGCAGTCCAAAGAACTATGACACTTCACTGAAAGGAGTAGCATATCAGTCCTTATTGGCATCAAATTATACAAATGACAACTAGGGATGAAGCTATAGGAGACAATCACTGTCTTAGTTGAAGACCCTAGAACAATATAGCCCCAATGGAGAAAGCAAAAATCAAAACATAGGAGAAGTCCTAGAATCCCACTAAAATCTTATTTGCAGTTGCAGAGTTGCAAGATCAAAAGCATATAATGGTAAAGATGACCTAGGGTTCTCTTTTTATTATTGAGACAATATTATGTGAATATGATAGTTTAGCAGTCCTCGAATGCATGTGAGTAGTCCCAATGAAGAAACAATACCATCAGGGTATTAGAATAATTTTTGAAACCCGCAATCATGTTATATAAAACATGCAATCATGTTAGACAATTATTGAAAGTATAATTCATAGAGCAACCATTTCAACTAGGTTTAGATAGCATATATTCATAACTATTTCAATTTTATGTGAACTACACAATATCTATAATGCATAATTGGAGTTAAACCATAATAGGGCTTGGATGAGAAACATGATAGGGCACCCGAAGCTATCCACATGCTAAGCCCAAGAGCAGATATACCCTATCTCCTACCCTGTCTCATTGAATTCATTCCTACACCAAGTGACTATGAACAAAAGCGTAGGTATTTAACAATAATGACATGGTCCATGGACTAGTGATCCTCCTCTTGATACTCCATCTACAAATTGGAACATCTCTTGTACACATTGCTACTTCAGAATTAAAAGTTGCTTCTTCTATAACTTTCCATGATTCTTTGCAATAAAATTATATGTCTTCTAGATTCACCCCACTAGGACATATTCATATCAAGCATCTTTACTTTTTTGAAAAGTAGACCACATTTCAGATCTAGATGACACCATAATGACTTTGATTTCCTCTTGCAAGATATTCCTCCATCATGTATTGCTTCATCGAAGTTCAAATTTGCTTCTTCAAGGGCTCTCAATGATTCTCTATATAGGATTCTTTGTGTCTATGAGATCCACTTCATTGGGAGGCCTACTTAAACATTTCACATCTGTTTGTGGACTCTCACCTTTCAAACATTTCACATCTTATAATTGAGCTTCTCTTTGTTTCAAGAATAGTTTAATATTCTCTACTTAATAGGGCCAACCACGTGAAGGTGGAAGCTCATTTGGCCCCTCCCCCCCCCCCCCCCCCCCACCCTAACATCACTCTAAATTCCCCGTTAACATCTAACATTCATTCATTCTTTCATCCATTAATAAAATATAACATTCATTCATTATCACATAACGTTCATTAACACATAAAATTCATTAACTTTCATTAAAACGCAACATTCATCAATAATCATCAACACATATCATTCATGAACATTCATTAGCACATAATTACATTCATTACACATAAAAATCAGTCATTATCAAATAAGGTAGATTACAATCATTTCTTTTTTTTTTTTTTTTTGAAGCTATGAAAAGACTAAGTGGAACATCGGTTTCTTCATCATTTCCCCCATCTGCAAATGTTATGCCCTCTTCTCGTGCTCTTGATGTATGCCTAGTCCTATACAAAGGACGAGGATGCTGAACCAAAGGGGGGTCCTCTGCAATAACAAAGAATTGGGTTAAATTCAAAACATTTTTTTATTATTGTTACAAGTATTTCATTAATTTAAAGAACACAATCGTTACACTCTTTACCTGATGGGGCCACATCATCTTCCACATCATTTTGTCTAGCCTCAACCTTGACATGGTGAGCACTCTCTAGATCCTCTGGAGTTGAAATACGAAACGTTACATTAATCAATACACCAATTGCAATTAAATTTGTTTAAAGGAATAACAATGGTCCTTTTTACCTGATTGGGGAACATCACGTTCCTGATGTTGTCTACCTGGATCATGCTCCACTTGGTCACCACTAACTACATGCTCTAAAATATTAACAATAAAGGTTATATTAATTACTACACTAATTTTCAATTTAAGATGTTTAATTGTATTAATAATTACATAAAAAAATTTGAATAGCAAATGAATACCTCCACTACTAGGATGCACATCCGGACCTTCATGTACAGGTTCTATTCCATGATTATCATGTTGCATTGCAATGTCACACGCAGTGTTATCATTGCTTGCTTATTTAAAAAAAATATAGTCACTTTATGTTCAAACTTAACATCAAATAGATTATTGGTTAAGTATTCAATTTGAAATAATTTTCATTTAGCTTAATTACCATTGTGACAGATGCATCAGAATCTCGTGTTTTCCCACTCAATTCTCATAGCCGTTCAGCCACGGCTATATAGCCTTGCTAGTAGCCAATTCTCTTGTCATCTTCCGTGGGCGCTCTATTGAATTTAGAGCCCTGCATTTTTGCTTAGTATTTTGAATTTTGCTTGTATTGTTTGATCAAAAACAAATTGTTTACAATTTATAAATATTTTGATGTGATACTTAATTTACTGATTCTTACAATTCATGCGGCAAGTTTCATATAACCACTAGAGCCGAGTTTGTGTTGCCCATGCTTTTCTTATCTTGCCTTGGTTGCCTTTGACGTGTCACTCACTCTATGAAAAGTTTGAAATATGTTAGATTATATAAATATAATGAATAATTAGTACATATTCACATTCTTAATAGTATCACATACCTTCTTCTGGCGTCTGGTGGTGTATTTCCTTTTTTCCTTTCAATTCTCTCCTTTGCATCCAAAATCAGGTCCTTCCACTCCCTCTCTGGAATCATGGGGGGACGCTCATACTTTACGTTCTTCTCTAAATGTGTCCTGTATTGGTCCCTCACATACTTCAGATATGTGCCAGCTTTTTCCAAGAGCTTAGTCTTGTCGAATGTGTCATTTCCAAACAACCCTACCATACGGTTTGTGAGTTCATCTTTTAACTTTTTTTCTTGGTCATTCCACCTTTAAAGCAAAAACAAACCTGTTAGATTTAGAAAGAAACTGAAGCTACCTTTGATATAGTTCAAGAAATGGATAAAAAGAAAACTATTCTAGCAATGATATGAAATCAAAATAGTGGATAAGGGTTAGTTCACGTATGATGTTCCACCTTTTACGTATGGTGGGCCCAAATATCTGCAATAAAATGTCATTAAGATTTTTATAAAAAATATCATTTCCTGCAAAAAAAACATGGGATCATTAGTCCAAAATGAGTGATCAGTAAGTAAATTACAATTAGACTATATATAATAATATTTTTAAAGTACCTGGAACCTTTTGTATCTTCAAGGGAATCAATTCTTCGTCGCTCACCACCAATGTGGCCTGCAACGTTCCCGTACTAGCAATACAGGAAGATCCAGGAAATGATGGTATGTTATCAGCAGTACTCACCTCTGGCGCATCCTCATGTGCATCTCCTGCCACAGTAAATGAATCCACTATGAAATGTCTCCAGGAAAGAACACTTCAAGGGTAATAAACACATAACTAAAGAGAGAGAAAAAGAGGGATCTACCACCAGTGGGCAGGTCAACATGAGCCGGTGCAATAGACGATGTTTGTATGCTACGTGTTGCCGACATTGCACTCAACAATATAGTTGGGCTCAACCTCAGACCCATGTCAGGACCTGAAGAGTAATACATTAAATATGTAAAACATTAAAAAAGCAAGTTCACAAGTCCAAAGGAGTGGTTTTAATATATAGAACATGGTCATCACCTGAACTACTCGCAATACCCTGATCATCGCCACTAGGATGATGAGGCCCTATAAATTTCTGTAAAAACAACACATACATATTTTAGTTAATGACATTAAAGAGATAAAAATATAAACCATTATTGAACTTTTGTTATGATTAAAGCTTTCATTACTACTTACTTGCAAGTTTTCCATTGTTGTCAACAATAGTTGCACCCTCTTTGTTATCTCATCAATCTGAGGACTTATGGTTGCCAAATCAAGAATCTCTTGCCTAATTTTTCTAATATTCTTTTGTACAAATTGCATAGGGTTTACGTTAAGTGCGATGTCATCAGTGCGTAACACTATCGAGTGCCCCACATCCCTATGGAGGTGCTGAGGTACTGCAGGTTCCTTTCCCTTATCCTGAACATCTGTCTGTGACAAGAATATAATTAACACTATCAAAATTACTTCAAAACACTCAAGAAAAGATCATAATGTAACAGTTTGATTCTATCTAATTTGTACAATTACAATGAGGTTTACCTGCTCCGTAGAAGTGTCTGCACCTACACCCCTATCTGTGCTATGTGGTGGATCCATGTGGCCCTGTGACAAAGGAAAAATATAAAAACGTTAGCGAAATGAAACCAATAAACTTAGCAAAAAAACTTAATAATACAATGGTTTATTGGATTCATTAATTGGAAGTTGGCTTAAATGGTATATATATATAGTACGTACCACCCCCATGATAGTAACTTTGTTTGTATCTATACGATTCAAATTGTAATCGATTAGCAGCTCTTCCCCTGCACTTATTGATTTTATCGCACATACAAACACACAATTTCCCTCACGTGCCTCAAATATGCAATTGGGTTGCTTATTAGTTGACCCAGGTCGTGTACTATCTATAAAACCTGCAATATTCCCTATTGCTTTTGGCCTTCCATCAATGTATACAGCCACTCATTTACTTTGATCATTATCTTTTTGTTGTATATAATTGGCTGACAGTGCATACCTATGCATACTTTTTTTATATCGAACAATCTGCATCCAATCATTATAATTGTAACAAGGTCCAACAAACTCCATCAATTCAGCAACTTTGTTGTAACAGACCTTTATGCTATCCATGTAAAATAGGCCCAAACCATGTAATGATGAAGGTGCTATGCGATATATCCTCTCATTAACACAAAAATCAGTGTTTATTGGAGGAAGTTCCTTGGGTACACATTGTTTCAATAGATGTTTGTACCTCAAGGGCACCTCAATGTCGCCTTTGGTCTCACCATCATAAGAACATGACCCCCCTTGAGCAAGAAAAAATTCCATGCGTTTATTGAATTTTCTTCTAATCTTTTGACATCTAGTTGATCTCCCTATTTGAGATCTACTACATGTCTCACTTTCCTCTTCTATTCCTGCATTTCCCTCACTCAAGGAAGACACATCTGACAAATACCTATTTGGTGATACCTGTGCACCATCAAATGAGAGAGTTATTTGGTAATGAGAGAGATATTTTGCAAATGAGGGTAATATTGATGAAGAAGTCAGCCATAAAGTTGATGTTGAGATTAAAATTTGAGTAAGTCCAACTGGGGCCTCAAGTGTTGATAACTGTATTAGATTTGCTGCTAATGTTGATGTTTGAAAAACTGAGGAAGTTCATTTTTCTTGTAATTTTTAAAAAATATATTATTTCTATAAGGTGTTTTGACTTATACCTGTCGATCCATGAGACTGTGCAGGATCCTCGTCAAAGGGGTTCAGGTTCTCGCACCAGTAATTGAGCATCATAAGCATTACATTTGTAATTTGATAAACAATAAATATTGCAGTATCATAAGCATCATAAGCATCATAAGCATCACATATGTATCATCATATATGTAATTGAGCATCATAAGAATCACATATGTATCATCATAAACATGTAATCCATCACATACATATCATAAATCACCATCCATCACATAGCTAATAAGTAGTCCACATTCCATAAATAAACACAAAGTTCAAAAAATGTCACATGTATCATCATAAGCATGTAATCCATCACATATGTATTTTAAATCACCATCTATCACATAGCTAGAGGTGCATCATGAATTAATTAAGTAATGGCATTAGAATTCAAAACATATGAATTATTTATGTAACCATATAAGTCAAATCAATTTCTATCAAGACATCAATATTAAATAGATAATATAATAATCACATCTCATACATTTCATTCATGTCATTGATCTTCTTCTTCATCCAAAACATCATCATGACCATCATCATCATGACCATCATCATCATCATCATCATCATCATCATCATCATCATCATCATCATCATCATCATCCTCATCGTTGTCGTCATCATCGTTGTCATCGTCATTGTGTTCGTCATTGTCATCGTCATCACCATCACCGAAACCATCACCATCACCATCATCATCAGCAACAACACCATCATCATCATCAACTTCTTCTTCGTGTACATTTCCATCAGGAACATGATTGAGTAACTGTCGATCGTGATCATCTATATCATCTTCTACTTCTTCGGTATCTTCTTCTTCCATCACATTATACATTATCGGCCTTCCTCTTGGATCATGTCTAACAACAAATGACCAACCCGGTTTATGTGGAACCTCTGAGTAAAATACCTGCTCACATTGACTTGGAAGAACATAGGGCTCATCCCCAACTCGTTCAAATGACCTTGTATTAACCATTGTAAATCCATTATCATGTTCGATAACAGTTCTATCAGGATCATTTATATTCAGTCGTAGCCTATACCATTTTACGACGAACAGAACTAATTTGAAGGAATTAAAGTCACACTCAAGTATATCATCCAAAATGCCATAGTATCGATTTTGAGACACTTGAGGATGTATGTCATTTCTAGATGAAATATTGGTCACCTCAAAGACTGCAATTATCCTAGAATCACAAGTTTTCTTCATGTCATCCAACTGTTTGATGCAAAATTTATGACCATTGCAGCACATAGCCTTGTGGTGTTTGACCTGCAATATGTCTAACATATTAAAATTATTGCATCATGAGTTGATAAACATACGGGTGACTAATAAAATTATATGTACCTGTTGATATCTTAAACCATATGCTAAATCAATTTCTCTTTGTGTAACATTGGAATCTCCATTACGATGAGCTTCTTTAACCAATGAAGCAACACCATCCCATGTTAATGTGCGACCAGAATGTTGAAATCATTCAATCCACACCGTCATCCAATCAAGATTGTTTGCAATATACAAATGTAGCGCATCCCACTCCTGACCAACTGTACAAATTATTAATAGACCACTTACAATTGATTTATTTAGAAGATAAAGAATTAATTTACTACAATAACATCTTATAATTACCTCTCACTTTCTTCAATCTACCTTTCCCCATCAAGTGCTCCCCTTCAAATTTATTAAGGGGTTGGGATCCCAAATGCGATCTACGTGGATTTTTGCTGCAAACTTAGGAAGATATTCAGTAATGTACACCATAGTTTGGTATACCATATACCACTCCACCATAGAACCCTCAGGATGTGCTCTTTGTCAAACCAAAGCCTTCAAAAATTTCAAGTTCCTCTCAACCATCCACATTGACCTAGTGTGTATAGGTCCACACAATTTGATCTCCTCAACTTGGTGTATGAGGTAGTGTTCTTGTGCATTGAAAAAAGTTGAAGGTAGACACTTTTGCATTTCACACATTAGATGAGGGATTTTTCTCTTCCAATATTTTATATCTTCCTTGTGGATTTCTTTAGATGACAACCACCTAATCAAAGAGATTGAAGATGCAAAAATATATAAACGAGACTTTACAAAATAATATACAAATATATTACATAACAAGTAAAACAAATGGCAAATATAATATCTATACAACAAATTGAACAAACATCACTACTTACCTCATGTATTTTCCAAGATCATATATGACTTGCTTGATATTATTGTCGAAGTGGTCTGGGAGAGATAGAGGTAGAACGTACTGCAACAATTATAAAATGATCTTTTCATTGTTTTCTAACATAATACAATGAAAAGTACATGCACAGTATACAAATATATAGTAAATACACAAGAACGCGAATTACCTTAATGAAGGTATGCCAATCATGCATTTTCATCCCTAGCCCAAATTCACTCTTCTTTGATATGAGATTGTTTATGTTCGCAGCAAATCATGTGGGAAATTGAATTTTTCGTATGACTTCTTTTATAGAATTGCTTTGCTGCTCTGTTAATAACCAAGGAAGGGCACTTATATTAATCTGATCTCCATTGCTATTTGATTGAATGACATTTTTCATTGCATGATTGGATTCCACAATGTCACTACAAATTTTGTCAATTTTTTCTTTGTCATGCCTTCCATCCAATATTTTCCATAATGTCTTTGTTATATTCTTTCCAATATGCATTGTATCAAACAAATGCACAATTTGTAGCTGCTCGTAGTAAGGGAACCTACTGAATTATCTGGGATAACTTTTTAGTCCCTTTGGAAGGTGGCCATCCATGCCTTGATGACCTTCAGTATCATCAATTACATCATCAGTAAACAAAACATGATAGAAAAATTCAAATTCCAAACATAAACCATTAGATGGAATGACATTACCTTGACGTAATTGTATTATATTCCAACTTCCATAAATGAGGAGTCATTCTTCGTGGCTTTGATGTAGTCTCTTCTTTCCCATTGAAAAGATGTTTTTCAGTATTCCGGTACTTATGATTTTTGTGAAGGAAGTGCCTATACTCATCAAACACCTGCTTTCCTAAACTTTTTGAATGACAGGATTTCATCTTTGGACCACAAACTGGACATGCAAATTTTCCCTTTGTTTGAAGACCTACAAGATAATGTATAATTCTATTAAATCTATTAATTTTTATAATTATAATTATCATGCGCAACTTGAACACTATAACGTACCACAAAAATGTGTTAGCCCTGGGGCATCATGTATTGTCCATACAAGCATTGCATGGAATTGAAATTGTCTTTGTCCTATTGGTCTAGAGATATCATGCATGGTCACACCATTCCATAACTCCAGCAACACATCGATAAGAGGCTCAATATATACATTCATATCTTTAACTTGGTACTTGCCTAGTGGAATGAACAAAAACATTACATAATTATTATGACCATTTTACTGCAATATATATAATTAAATGTAGATGACTATTAAATGATAAAATACCTAGAACAATCATTGCCAACATTATGTGCTCCCTCTTTATTGACATCCATGGAGGAATATTATTGTTGATAACAAAAATAGGCCACACCGAGTAAACAGATCTCAACTCTCCAAATGGATTGACATCGTCCACTGCCAATGAAAGCCTGAGATTACGAGGTTCTTCTTTAAAGTGTGGCCACTTTTCCTCTATGTCCATAAATGCTGAACCAACCACAGGCATTTGAATAATGTCATCTCGACTTCTATTGCATGCATGGTAATCCATAAATTGTGCCAAGCTAGTGCACCTGAATAATCGTTGCATACGTGGAATAATGGGAATATAATGAAGAACCTTGCAAGGCACCTTTTTTGTTATTTGATCTATTCGATATCTACTGATATGACATTCAGGGCATTCTATTCCAAATTCATGTTGTTTATGACATATAATATGATCATTGGGACAAGCATCTATTGTTTGATACTCCATTCCAATATCTTTCAAAATGGTAGATAATTCTCGGTATGAGCGAGGTAGAATATTTGATGGTGGTAAGAAAAACTCACCTATCAATCTATAGCAAAAGAAAAGTTTGAGGTGTTAATATAAAGAATATTAATGGTACATGATTCACCATTTATTAACTGTAATGACATTTATGACACACCTTAACATACAAGAGATTGTTATGTTGGATAAACCATTCATAACCTTCAAGTTCACCAACAACTATACAGCAGAGAGAAGAGTTGTTTGGGAGCCTTTGTAAAGGGGCTCATATGCCTTCTCAAGAAGAGGTAAATCATGAACATCAAGGTCATCCTGATCATCATGATCAATTGTGCCAGTACTAAATGTGTCATGGATCAATGTATTTGTACCATCATCTTCAATTGTGTTTTCTGGTGCATGATCGTCATCTTCCATGGGATCATTATCTTCAGCTTCGATATTCACACCTCCATGTTCCTCCACTTCCAAAACCATATTCTCGGGGTTTTGTTGATCCATACCATGTGCTCTAGGGTGCTCCACCTATATAAAATTGATATACATAAATAAACCGTGATCATGATCTCATTATCAAGTGATTTCTTATGTATATAAATTGTTAAAACAATATAATGAACAACTTACCAGTGGATGATAATCATGTCCCCCTTCAATGTGACCATGCTACCTACAATGTTTCTTAGTTGTTTTGATTAGCAGTCTTCTAGTCTTTAAGCCCTTACAAATTTTATAGGGACAATAACATTTCCCATCACCTTTTCTTTTCAAGTTAGACCATAATCTAGCAATTGTCTCCTTATTTTGTTCTTCGCTGATATTATCTGATATGGTCTTTCTTCACAAGCAAAAAAATCAGGCTATGGAAACTTCAGTGCAAAAGCTTCACAAAAATTGCAAATCGAACCAAAACCATTGAACTTAATAGAGAACGTATTTAATGTATCTGGTTGTGTGAATTTCTGAGCATTGTGTCTACAAATTCTTACTCAAAGTTTTCCTATTACAGACTTTCTGAGAGACATTTTTGAGTATTCTAAGCAAAGCATTTATTTAAACATACACCTATTCATCCACATTGCAGGGATAACAATACAAGGCTCACATATTGGTCTAAGAGGATGCCATGGTCTCACAAAGTAACCAAGAACCATATGAAATGATGGCTATCTTGAATCCACACACAACTAGGGAGGATCCATACAATTATGTATGACTTCCCCCTTGTTTGTTTAATGGGATTAGCCAGCTCCAAGACATAGCCGTCAATAATCACTAAGAATGTACAAGTGGATCGTAGCTACCCATACAACAAACACTTACCCCTATCCTCAAATTTTCCTAATGTTTGATTCCTTATATACACTCATCCAAGGTTATCTATGTCGATCTTGGTGAGGAATCACATCACAACAAAGAAGGCAACATTTAAAAATAGCAAGAGTTTCACTAAACTACCAAAGATCATAAATATTGAAAGAAAGAAAAAATAGTAACAATAATAAGTCAAATAAATGTGTTCAATTCCAATAGAAAATCAAACATAGCCACAATAACTACACAATAGTGACTAAACTAATTCAAACAAGATAAAATAAAATTGTTGGCCAATGCAACAAAGATGAGAGATCATCAATAATTGAAGGAAACTTCACAATCCTTAAAAGTGCACATTACATAACTATACGACTAGAAATTGTGGCTAAATAGAGTGAAGATTCATCATGACTCCAATAATAGTCCCTCATGTGTGCATTTGTGGCATGAACACAAAAACTCCCACACAGCATGGCCATGTACCTAATGGAGAAGACATGCCTAGGCTACATGCCCAAAAAACATGACTATAATAATAGTCCCTCATGCATGCATTTGTGGCCTGCACACTACAAATCCTAACATATCATGGCAATACACCTCATAGAGAAGACACACCTAGGGCCACATTTCACATAGCAACATGCCTCACAAAGAAGACATGCATAGGGCACATGCCACATAGCAATGTGTCTTATGGAAAAATGTGCATGAATGTCACACACCAAAGCTATATGTATACATCATGAGGCACATTCAAATGTTATCAAACACAACCTATTGTATCTAACATGAGTTCCTCTCTACATGTGTGCAAATCTTCCAACACTAATCGCCACTAAGAAGGAATAATATAAAATGCATCTTCAAATATTTGTGTGTGTGTGTGGAATTGTGTCTTTGAACCCAAATCACTACCATCAACAACATGTAACCATCACCTACACTATATCAAAACATAAGTATGGTGTGACATCATATCTATTTGCATAATGTCAAAACACATGCAAACATGAAAATCATCATAGCATGACAAAAATCAATCTCCACATGTTGGAACAAAGATATAAATAAGATAATAGGGTAAGAGGAAACCCGTACCAAGAACCACATACCAACTATCGGCAATGCCATCAAGATAAATGTAGGATAGGATACCACTATGAGCCATCCAATGGTCCATTCTATGAGGAGAACTAGGGGATACTATCTTTGAAAGGTGTGGTCAATACAGATAATCCCTACTAATGCCACAATATGTCACCATAGCTTCTTGAGTTTTCCATTCTTCTACTTAACACCACATTTATTGAGTTCCTCAACAGTGAGGTTGGTTCTCAATAGGATGCACAAACATGTAAACACACAAGCATGGTTTCATCATACTTGTATTGTATCATACTTGTACAACAATACAAATTCATTTTTCTAGTTGATTACTTAGTGTAAAAATAACTCCATTACATAACATAGGGTAATAATCACCATAAGTTTTCAAATAAACTACCCAAACATCAATTGGAGTTACCCTTTCTAAGGTACAAACATAATTTATTTATAACTTCAAAATTAAAATATTCACAATACATCCAAATAAGTTCAATAGTGCATGGAAATAGACAACATGATCCATAATTAAACCCATAAATTACCCTAATTGGATATGCTAATAAAATGGTGTCTCAAATAATAGAGATTATGTTGGACCTATAATAGAGATCTGGACTTTGTTTCATCATACACAAGCATTGTTTCATCATACTTGTATCCAAATACACCATCCATAGATAGGTACTCAGTACCACAATCTCATGGGTACCCTTTTAGCTGAATTTACCCTATATTTAGGTGAATCTACCCTTGTATCATTCCTTGATCTAGTATGTCATTCCACCAATCTATAATTTTTCCATATTCTTGGGAGAATACACTATCCCTTAGGTGAATATGCCATATCCTTAAATGAATCCTCCTTGTCATCATCCTAAGTCCTCTTTTTGTTAAGTCTTATCCCTTCATCTTTAGGAAAATCCACCTATCCTTATGTGAATCTACTTTCTCTTAGGTGAATTTATTTCACATAAATCATTTATCTTATCCATCTTTCTTATGCAAATGGTAAATTTTTCCTATCCTTAGATGACTACACTCCCATTTAGGTGAATCTATCTAGTTTTAGTCTCCTTCCATTATTTTGTCCAAATTTGTATCCTCTAGTTTACATGAATCTACTTGTTCTTAGGAAAATCAACCCTATCATTCTAAGGAAAATTCACCTTGTCATCATCCTTAATCATCTACCTTTCAAGTATATAGTCCATCCATCCTTGGGAGAATCTAACATATTATTGGGAAAATCCACTCCCTCTTAGGTGAATCCACCTTTTCCACCTTCTCATTAATCTATTATTTGTTCTAAGAAGGACACAAAAGTGGATAGAAAACAATAGAGGAGATAGTACTCAAACAAGTACTAAGGAATTGCATTAGTGACATGTCACAAATGTGTGTTATACATGTTCCAAATTGATTGATTCTCATGAAGGAACTAAGTTATCTACAATAAATAGCCACCCAAGAAACCCATTTGCTTTAGGAAAACTATCTTCTTAGTAGTAGCTTAATTCTTGAGACACTTGATTTAGATATGATCTTGTAAATGGTGTTAAAAAGAGTAATTAGTCACCAACCAACCACACTCTTCATTTGTATATTTAAGAATTAGTTTGGTCAAAACTTAATCTTTGAAAGAAGATAAAATAATTTTTAGGCATATTATTTATTTATTTTTTTTAAAAAGAAACAACCACCTCACCATTCCCTTGACCACTAATATCCCCAGCATAAGCCATGATGAGGCATAATGCAAGGTGTGACACCAAGAAAGATAGGGAGCTGGCCTTTGAATAAAGACATGCCACTTAAATGAGGATAGAGTGAAAAAGGCCCCTAACATCCAATGCCCATATAAAGAAGGCATTACAGTTCATTTTCAAAACATCATCCAAGCAATTAATGTTCTGATCAATGCATCAAGGCACAGTGAAATAGACCCAGAGAATGACCTGTCAGAACTAAAAACATCATTTGATCATATAAGATCAGAGCACATAAGAGATGAAGGATAGGTAAAGATAATATGTACTTTATGATGTTTGATATCTTCTTGTTTGTCTTGTAGGTAAAAGCAAAGAGGTAGATTTTGAAGGAATTCTATTACATTATCAGACATGTAACAACAACAACACCAAGTTTAGGAAAGATTGGGCATTAATGAGAATTACCAAGTTCTGAATTGAAGTAAGGATGAAAAGATAGGAAGGGGAGGATAGGTCATTCTTTTCAAACATCAAACAGTCTAATTTAGTGCAGGTGCAGATTGAGAGATAACTCCAGAAATCAAGATTAAAGATCAGAGTAAAACAAATGAGTGATGAAAATCTGATCAAGTTCATTTGTTTGTACAAGTGAAGACAAGTAAAACTTGATCTTCCAAATCACCTTATACAAATGGAACTTTAATCATTGATTTGGGAGTGAAGGTTTTGTTCACATAAGGATGAGGTAATACAAATGGAGAACCTAAAACCGACTTGATGCAATGTGAATGAATGATGAGGGGCAGATTTGTTTATACAAATGAATAAGAAAAAACATCAAGACCTTGTGATACCAATGAAAGGGAAATGATCGATTGAATTGAGGAATACCACAAAGTCAAAATCCATATGCAATTGAAATTGCAAACACCGAACTACAAAAGAAAGAAAAGGAGGTCCGATTGTCTTAAACAAGTTCATAATAGTGAACTCATCAAACAAAGAAGATCAAAATACAGATTTGTTTACACAAAAGAATGAGGAAACACCGAATTACTTGCACAAAAGAAACATTCAAAATCTGCCCAAGTGAAAAATTGCAAAGGAACCTAATATGGCCGATCATGTTAAGGATTGCAAAGCAAGTTTAAATGGCCGATCAAATCAAATCTTGAAAAGGTCCTTCTAAATGCCACCACAATCAATACCTTGATAGAAAATTCACCCGGACAAAAGCGAGCCAAAAACCTTACCTTGCTTGCAGTGCAGAGATCGCTCCGGTGGGGGGGCCAGCAACTTCGGTTTGCTTTCAAAATGAAAATGCGTTGTGTTTTTTTTTTTTAAATAATGCTCAAGGTCATCAGAATTCTGATGAACACAGGCATTTTTAAAAAAAAAAATCAAATTTTCACACAATGCTCCTTGTCCATCGGAAACCTCTGTTAGAATTTGACCCCAAATGTATTAGTGTGTGAAGAACAACAAAAAAAGAACTTCCTCGAACCACCCCTGCCGACATAGAATAATTTTCCAAACCATTTATTAGTATGAGATAGAGAACAAGAAATGAAACCACTGCAAATGATCACGCCATAATAAGAGCAGTGATCAAACAAAGGATAATCCAAATAAGAAGGAGAACAGGATGTTGGAATCCCGATGGAACCAAAATGAGGCCAAGCCAAAAGATCACCCATAAAAAGAGACAAGCAAGCAAAAGAGAAAAAAGAAACCACCACATATACCATATCACCTACAATTTCCAAGATCTCAAAGACAACCACCACCTTCCAAGCCTCAAAAAAGTCATTTACATGAAGCACATTGCACCCCCACCCACAAATCTCATCTTAAACATATGAGAAAGAAAACCACCAGACGAAAACATGAAGAGAAAAAAAAAATAACAATAGAGAAAAATAGAACCTGTATATAACCCAAGATAGGTGAGAGAGGACATCATAACAACACCTTAAAGCGAAGCATGACATCACATAAAATATGAAATAACCAACTCACCCAAACATAATTACCAATCCCACAATCTGAAGGAATGATCAATCAACAAAGATAAAGAGAACACCCAAACATAATTACCAAACCAATCATCCAAGATGCATTCCATGATAAAGAGTAATGCCAAAGAACAATAATGATCGAATGAAAAAAGAATGTCTAAGAACATCATAATCTAATAAATAACCAAAAAAAACTGATCTAACTGACAAAGGAAACAAGAAAGAGACATACCACACAGATGAAAACCCCATTACCACCCCCATTCGTAGAGAAAATACTTACCATGTATGCCATCAACAAAAGTGTTACCACAAGAAATAGACAACACCCTCCCTAATGTAATACACACAAGAATGTCCATGATGAACAAGGTGTGTGATGAATGCATTAGACCACAAATAAATAGAAAGGATACCACCAATCCTAAGAAATGAAAAAAATCTTCAAAGTTTAGATTACACATCTACAAGAACAAGAAAACACATGCCAGACCACTTCAAATTTGAGGCTCCCAAGCCCATAAAACAACTGAATAAGAAAGAAATGTCAACCACAAAAGACTAAAATAGAATGCTAATGCAAGAAGAGGGAATATCCATAGAGGAGACTTCCAAATATTCCACTCCCTCAACTACAGCCTTATTAGCAAGAAAATCAGTAATACAATTAATTTCCCTATAACAATGAGAAGTAGTAAAGGAACTAAAACACTTTAATTGAGCAAGAATTCGGTCCAAAAGGTATTGTAAGTGTCAAGAGACACATTTCTTATTGGAGACCAAATGAAAAACCAACATTTAATCCCCTTCAATGATAATATCCTTAATGCTCAAAGAAATAGCTAAATCCAGACCAAATGATAAAGCATGGAATTCAACAAAATTGTTGGAACCAAAACCAATATATTTACAAGAAACTTTGACAATCCTTGAATTATGGTAAAAAAGGATAGCTCCGATCCCAAATTTACCCGGATTCCCCTTCACAACCCCATCAAAATTTAATTTAAAAGAAAATTGCGAAGGAGGGGACCATTTAGCAAGCCTACTCTTGACAAGAGAAGATAAACCTAATGATACAACCCCATGAGATGGAATGACTCAAAGAGCCTCCCACTTCCATGTCACCCAATTATCCCAATGGGAAAAGGAACACAAATGTTCCAAATTTTTATAAATATAAGAAAGCACCACTTCAGAAATGGAAGATTGAATCCTACGAAGCACATCCACCAATGAAGCAGATTTATGCTTGAAAATCCTAAAGTTCCTCTCAAGCCAGATATTCCAAATAACAATAGATGAAGCAACAATCTAGAGACAAGAGTAAAATGAAGACAAATACAAAAAAGGCCAAGCCAAAAAATGAGATAATAAATTAGGACCAATAGAAAAAGACCATCCAAGCATACCAAACAACCAATACTAGCAATCTAAAGAAAATGGACAATGCAAAAAAACATGATCCATGGATTCCATGAAGAAGCCACAAAACACACAAGGAAAAATAGTTGTAATCCCAAGCCTATCTAATCTCATACCTATAAGAACTCTATATTGAACTGCAAGCTAGGCAAAGGAATCAGCTTTAGGAAGACAAGTCAAATGCCAAAAGAGATGAGAAGGCCAAGAGGGGATAGAAGAGGAATGAGACAAGACCTTGTATCCCTCCTTTACTGTATAAGAACCTGAAGCATTCTTAATCCAAATGAAATCATCCTCCTTATCTTGAAATACTAGAAATCTCTTCTCAAGCTCCTACATAGAAGCATATTTGAGTTCTTGACCTATCAACACAAAATCAATGGATTTCCAATGAAAAATAGGATAGGGACCTGAACCATCAACAACACAATAATTAGCATCAAACACATCCCAAAGATCAGTGAGGATATCAGATAAAGGAGACCAATCCTGAATGAAAGACAAGGCAACATGGCCATTCCAAACTTCATCCCAAAAATAAGACTTTCACCCATTATGAGTTACCTAAGAAAGGTGAGGAAGGATAACTAATCTACAACTAGAAATAAAATTCCAAAAAGTTGACCCATTCAGGAGAGATGAAGCTGTGAATAACCGCTCTCTAGGATCCCCCCTCAGATACTTAGCAAACATAAGAGAATTCCATTTACTTGAGGGATCCTTATAGAGCTTCTAGACAATTTTATCCCCCAAAGCTTTATTTTGAGTAACTAAATGTCTGATACTCGAAGCCCCCAACCCCTTAGGAAGACATACCCTATCCTAGGCTAATAGAGGGATCTTGTTCTTGCCCCCAATATTTTCATTCCAAAGAAAGGATCTTAAAGACACCTTAAGCTCATGAACAACCTTGGGAGGAGTTTTCAAAACAGACATCAAATAAATAGGAATGGTATTAAGAACTAACTTAATCAGAAGAATATTACAAGCTAAAGTAAGCCATTTATGATTCCAAGAAGAAATTTTGGAAGATATTGTGTGAACCACTTTGTCCCAAAACATTTCCTTATCTAATCCAACAAAAAAAGGAATGCCTAAATACTTACAAGGAAATGAAACCACTTGAAAACCCCAAAAATGAGTCAACCTACTCTTTACTAAAAGGGAAACATTCAAAAAAAATACCTTAGATTTGAGACTATTAACTTTCTACGTATAAAAAGAAGAGTAGTCAACAATAATTTTCTTGATGACTCTGGCCTCTGCCAATGAGGCTCAAACAAATAGGAGAGTATCATTACCAAAAAGACAATGGGATTGTGAAATTGGATACCCTTCTATCTTGATACCTTTCCAAAGGCCTGAAGATCTAGCAGCAAAAATGGCCCTACTAAAAGCTTCAGCTAAAAGAATAAACAGAAAGTGGGACAGAGGATCACCTTGCCTAACACCTCGAGAGGAAGAGAAAAATTCAGAAGGGGAACCATTGAGAAAAACAAAAAAATGAGCAGAATAAATGTAGAAAAAAACCTATTTAACCCAACTATGAGCGAAACCAAAATGATTCAGAACAGAAACTAATGAATGCCAATCTACCCGATCATACGCTTTAAGCATATCAAGTTTAAGAATCATAGTCAGAGTCTTATGTAGTGAGATGGAATGCAGAATCTCATGCACAACAATAGAACCCTCTAAACTTTCCCTCCCAGGAATAAAACCACCCTAATCAACAAACACAATCCTAGGAATGAGTTTAGCCAACCTAACTGAAATTGCCTTAGTGATGATTTTATACAAGGTATTACATAAAGCAATAGGACGAAAATCAGAAAAAATAATTAGGATTGTCCACCTTATGGAAAATGTGAGGCCTCACCCCGACTCAGTCTGACATTCAGTGGATTTTATATTTAGACTATTATGGATACTTTATTTTGATGCATTTTGAGACTTAGAACTTATATGATTTCAGGATTTGGATAACATTGCTATGTTTTGATGATTTACTTATATGCTTTATGAGATAGAACACTACATGATTGTTGGATAGGATGATATTGCAATGATAGATGTCGTTATTATATTTGCAGGACTTTACTATGATAATAGAACTATGATGTATGGTTAAGTTTATGTGAATTGGGATGAAATTGCTTATGTGAAATTGCTTGATAAAAGATGTATTTAATCTGTGCAGATGAAAATTGTATGCAAGTGATGATGTGTATTGTTATTCCTTTGAATTATATTATATGTGGATATTTGAAAGTACTAATGTGTAAATTGAGATGCGCAGGAAATTTACCATGTGACCATGGAAAATTACGGAGAACCAAACCTAGACTTATGTATGTTCGTAAGCCAGGGGTTGTCTATTTGGAGAGACAATACCCCATTTGTGTTGTATTTAATTCGTAACAGTGTATGCTGCATGGGTGTTAAGTGTCATTTAAATTTAAATTTAATGTGTAAAACCCACAAGAGATGATTTCATGTTTTAATTTGTAAAATTGTTTTATTTGTGTCACTTGACATGTGTGTGGATTTAAATTTAAATGTTTTATTTTTGTCTCTTGGTGGGAAAGTGTTCAACTATAGCTTTTTCAAATAATATATCGTGTTGTCATAAATACCTTGGGAAGGAATCTTTGGAGAGGTCAACATATGTTTGACCCGAAAATAAACTTCAGAGGGGTTTAAAATGGGTTAAATGAACACCTAGGGGTAGTTTAATAGGGTTTCCTAAAGCCCATAAGGTATACCTAGGGGTTAGGGGTAATTTTAGGCAAGTTTCTACTTTTAAGTGACCTTTTTGACGCTTTAAAAATTGGCTTTTTTGAGTTGTGCGAAAATGGAAAATTAGAAGTTTAAATCTAATTGAGATTTTTCCTATTCGAATGAGAGTCTTTTTGCATTCTGCTTTACTTTCCTTTTTGGTTTTTAGAAACTTGTGAGAACTCAGAGAATGAGCTTCTTAAGCAAGAATTTGTGAATTTGAGGGTAATCACCCACTCTCCATTTTTGGAGACGAGAATTTTTTTTTAAAAAAAAGAATAGTTTGGAATAGAAAATTTGACTAAGGGTAGAAGAAAAAGATCTGTGGATTGGGCAGTTCTTCCTCAAATAATATACTACCATTGGGCAGATTAAGGTTGGTTTCATTATTCTTTAAAATGCCTATTTCTTGTATGTGTGTGAGAGTACGATTGGTGTAAGAAATCTGTGTTCTTGAATGTCTTGTTTATAGAATTTCATTTCGAATTTTTCATTATGTTTTGTTGTGTTTTGGGAGTTTTCTCAAGACCTCTTACTCTTGGGAGAGAGGAGGATCTTGTGGGTGGTAGCAGTGACAACCCTCGAGTGAGAGACTCTTGTTTGAGAGGAATCACAAGGGATCTTTGTGTGACCCTTGCTGCATGGCTTGTTTGTGCAATGGGGGTCATAAGGAGGGATATAAGGCTAGAATGCCTTTGGGGGGCATAAGGAATAAGGGGTTGAGATTTTTTATGTATTTATTGTGCCATGAGGTGGCTACTTGTTCTTCCATACTTGCAGTTCTCCTCAGGGTATTGGTCCACTACCACCCTTAAAAAGGTCATCACCAAAGTGTGGTGCTATGAAGCCAAGTTGGGAGTGTGTCTGAATATCTGTGTGTGTATTTTTGTCTTCTATGTGTTTGCATGTTTGTTACCCGTCTAGGGCTTGGTTCTCTGAGCTCGGGGGTGGCTACCAGTTAGCCTAGGCTGGGAGGTGAGTACTCCATGGTCAAATTTGTGTTTCTATTATGCAGGAATGCCAGGAGAAAAGACCAGGAAAAGTGAAAGGTTGCAGAAGAATATTGTTGAAGAAATTTTAAATTGATTTGCAGTTATTAGTTTTAAATTTGATAGGAGAAATACATCCTCATTCATAGAAATGAGAGGCAAGTTGTAATTTTAAAAATAGACATGAGATTTGTTGTTGTAGTTAAATAAAGAAACATCCTATAAATTTGCAGAATATCGTTAGAGTTGTAAAAAGCTGGATATGCTTCTATTTTCTATTTTAAAAAAAAGATTTTCTTTTGATTTGCATGCAATAGTTGTTTTTTTTGCAATATAAAAATCAGTTTTATTTAAAGCTGAGTTCTTCTTTTTAGCTGAAAATCTACCTCCATTTTAATTGCAAAAAATCATGATTTGTACTTGTTGTTAACATGTAAATAAATTAGTTGTTTTATTAGTTGAGAAATCAATGAATGTATTTATTTCAGAAAAGTATAATGCTTTCCTAAAATAGTATTTCTTAAGTTTAAAAAAATAAAAATTCTTAGAAATTTGTTTCCTGCATACCCATAGATTACGTTATACAGATTTCGATATAGTTCTGGAAATATATATTTATCCATTAAAACAGACGTAATCCATATTTCCTTTCCTACAATGGTATATCAAAATCTTTCATGATTACGATGTTAGTTTAAGAAAAAGAATTAAAACTATTAGTCATAAATAAATATTTATATATATCTATATGCATGTAGAAATCATGGGTATATTTATATATATTTTTATATAAAACATGCCATATAATTACCCTGCAAAACAAATAAAAATGTGAGCCTAAGTGTATTTACCATATATATATATATATATATATATATATATATATATATATATATATATATATCAATTTAGCATAATGAGTTACTTTGTTATTTTGTTTCTTTTAAAAAAGTTTTGCATGTAAAATTAGCATTGAGAAATATATATTTATATTATATATAAATTAAAAAAAAAAAATTTAAAAAAATTTTAACAAAAAAAAAGAAGGGCTGAAGCACTGTGCATCGCATAGTGATCGGCGGCAAGCCGCGCAGTGTGCAATGCACAGTGACCGGCGGAGCCGCGTATTGTGCAAAGCACAGTGGACGACGGAGCTGCGCACTGTGCAAAGCATAGTGGACGGCGGTGCCGCACACTGTGCAAAGCATAGTGGACGGCAGTGCCGCACACTGTGCAGTGCACAGTGAACGGCGGGGCCGCGCACTATGCATTGCACAGTGGGCGGCCATGGCTGAGCCGCCACCATTGGAAACCCCCGTCGCTCCTCAAAAAAAATAAACCTGCATAAAAAAAATTCACGGCCACCGCTAATGGGTTTCGGCCCTGTGAAAATAAAATGGTAAATCATGAAATATTAAACCCTAGCCCGGGTAGGGCTAGGGTAATAAAATAAAAATAATATGTTTGATTAATTTAGTTAGAGCCATTTTATATATATAAAAAAAAGAAATCCCTAATTAGGGATTATATGAAAATTATTTTTAAAGTTGTGGAAAAAAAATTATATTTAAAATTAGTTAGGGTTTCAATTTAGATAGACATGGGAGTTTTAATTCCAATTAATTATTTTTAGAATTATTTGTGAAACCTTGATTAAATATTAAAAAAAGGGGAAAATTAATTCCTTGAAAACTAAATTTGATTTTGGAAAGATAACTTTCCTCATCGAATAATGTCATTTAGAAATTAATTTGACACTTTAATCCATTAAATTAATTAATGATTTAAAATGAAATTTAAACAATATGGCTTTATTGGAGATCAATTTTTATCTACGTCTACCATTTAAATGAGTTTAATAAATTAAACTAATGACTATATTTGATGAGAAAATAAATTAAAACATTTAGTTTTCCGCAAATGAATTTTAATTAAGTTTCGATACTTAGTTAGTATCAGAGTTAGTTCGATTTTTGTTATGGCCAACATGTTAACACATGTCGTGATAGCAAACTTTGTTAATTAACTAGTCATTTTTTTATTTTTAAAAAAAAAAAATCATTTCGTTTTTGCCCTAAATTTTGGGCATGACAGATAATGGCAATAAGAGTTGTGTTAAGATCCTTCAAAATAGTTCTATTACTCCTAGACTCCTCGAGAGCTAGTAAGACATCATTCCCCAAAAAATCCAAACATTTAAAAAAAAACTAAGCAGTGAACCCATCTGGAGACATGGAAAATACCACCTCTCTTAACTCAAGACTAGTAAAAGGAGTCATGAGAATCTTATTGTAATCCTCCTTAACAAGTAGAGGGATTGAACTAACAAAGCTATTATCCGAAGTCACTGAGTCAATAGAAATCAAGGACTTAAAAAATTTAACAGCCTCTAAAGCAATGGCACTATCATCAGTCAGACAATTCCCATTATAATCATGAATGCAAGATATTCTATTACGTTGTCTTTTTAGTTTAGTTGAGAAATGAAAAAACTTAGTATTCCTATCACCTTCTAATAACCATAAATCCATAGACTTCTACCTCCAATAAGATTCTTCACAAGCCAAAACTTCCTCAAGTTGGGTTTTCAAACATTGAAGCCTATTAAAGGACAAAGAATCTATACCAACATTTAAAATAACCTCATTCATCTGCTCAATTTCCTCCTGAATCCTATCCTTTTCAGCAAAAATATTCTAAAAATGAAGAGAGTTCCATTCTCTGATCTTAGCTTTAAGAAATGCCAACTTCTTAACAATATAATACATCCTAAACCCACTGACATGAGGGACGGACATCGACCATATTTTCAGAAGGGGAAAAAAAGATTGATCCCTAAATCACATTGGTTCAAACTTGAAAGGAAGCTTCCTAGGGGCCCTATCCTCAAGAATAAAAAATAAAACAGGAAAATGATCTAAGCCAGTATAAGGCAGAATTGAGGAAAAGAAATCCCAATCTGAACTAAACCAACTTTTAGACACCAAAAGATGATCTAACCTTTCAGCAATTTGACAAAAATTCTTTCTCATGTGAGTCCAAGTAAAAGGATCATTTTGAGTTTTACAATCAACCAGGTTCAATTCCTTAATAAAATGACAAAAATCAACAATAATATACTTGTTTAGAATGATACCCCCCACTTTCTCTTCAAGACTTGAGATAGCATTTAAATTGCCCCCAAAAACCAAAAAGGCACCCATCAATGGAGAAGCAATCACAACTAAACTCTCCCAAAGTTTACTTTTCTCAACAATACTAATAGGACCATAAATATTAAAAAGTCATAATTTAACATTGGAAACTCTACTTTTCACTAAACCAAGCATCCAATACACTAAAATCATTCCAAAGGAAAGCAATCCCTCTTGAAGCCGCCACAGAAGAAGAAATGCAAAATTTCCAAGGCTTCCAAGAGGAAAACAAAGACTCAGCAGAAGACAAATTTAAGTTAGTTTCTTGCACCATCACAATATCACACTTCATTAAGTCCAATAGGGACTTAATCAAGCATCTTTTGTTAGGGGAATTTAAGCCCCTAACATTCCAAGAAATGATCCTCATTGGCCTAGAGGGGAGGCCGAGACTCCCCTCTTTACACAATTGGATGTCTGAGAGATCTTCCCCTCAGAAAAGTCCTTCTGAAGACACCTCTTAGAAGACAAATTCCTTGTAATAGGCCGACTAAAAGGATTCTTCTTTCTCTTCCTCTTGGAAGAATCCATTGGAGAAAGAATTGTTGATTGAATACCCGCATCAATTTCTCGTTGGGTCTTAACATTCTTATGTTTACAACCTCTCTTCAAAGGGGTATTAAATGGAGATGTGGGAGAGAGTGGAGACTAAATCAAGGGCAGTCTACTAGTGGTATCTAAAGGAATATTGGATCCACTAGGAAACCTATCCTTATCTTGATCCAGTACCTCAAAACCACTACTACCCAAAGGAATATTAGGAAGTGAAGGATGTAAATCCTTATCCAAATCAAGCACCTCAAAAGGATTAGTTATAGGAAATACAAACAAATCTTTACCCATCTTAACTAAATCATTATCAATCGAAGTAATCACTCTATTTGTTATATCACAGTTAAGAGCAATATTATTCATGTTAACAATACTTTGCACTTATCAAACAAATTAACCTTATCAACACAATTAACCTTATTAGCAGCCAAAGAATTTAGAGGGTTCAAACAATTAACCTTATCAAAACAATTAACCTTATCAGCAGCCAAAGAATTTATAGGCATAGAAGAATTATTCTTATCTAGAACAACACCAACCCCAGATGAGGCATTCATACCCAGAGGATGTGAAGGTGGGACAAAAGAGGGGATATTAGATTCCTTTAAAATATTCTACATTTTAGCCCAAGATAATGAATTCAACTTAGCGAAATCCCTCCCAGGAGAGGATTCGAGCTCTTTAGAAGTGGATTTAGACAACACCCTTTTCATATCAAAAACTAATGCAGAATCCATAGAAACAGAGGAGCGACCAAAACCAATAGAATCCCTAACAATATTTTGATGCCAAATACCAGTAGTAGACCTTATATTGAAAGTTCAAGGAGGAGAAGTGCTTGAATTAACTAACACACAAATTTTAACAAGGAACAAATCATCCTAGAACATTGAGTGAGATAATAAAAAATTTCCAAAAGAATCCCCAATTTTTTGCAAGATATCAGAATCAACAAATTCAAAGGGCAACTGAGGGAGATTAAACCAAATCGGGACCTATTTGGAGGAGACCCAAGAAGTCTCAAAGAGAGGTTTCCATATCTCCACAAAAATTAAATTCCTTCCCAACCAGAAAAAAGGAACTTTGAAAGCCTTATCTCTAGCTTCTGGTGAATCAAAAATAATAATAAAAGAACTAGCAGACAAGACTTGGAAATATAAAGTGCCATACAAGTGCGAATTAACCTTATACTACAATTTTGAAAGGGGAAGAGCATCACCCCAAACCTGAATGATGAGTGCAAGCACTTGAAGATCTTGAGCTTTCTTACCCAACGGATTAATAGAGGCATCAATTGAAGGCACTAGTAGCCAAACTGTCTATGGCTTTGCAATCCCCATATTATGATTAATAGCCAAAGGATGATCATCACCTGAAGTACCCACCGAAATCTCCCTTGGTGAGGAAAGATTAGGGTTTACCACTGACTGCAACTCCACCAAGGCTCGTTTAGTGAGGGAAATCCTAGACCCATCATTCTGCATGACATTCAAATTAGGCATATTCACATTAACACCATCTTTGGAAGCCTTAATTTTATCAACTCCACTATAACCCTATCGCTAAACAATAGAAACCCTATTCTCAGAATTCAGAACATGCTTTCCCCTCTGCTTGAAAAAACCTCAGAAATAGCTAGAAATGGGATGGTATCAAAAATCCCTCCGCTGAACTTCCATCCGATGAAAACCCTCGTCGAAATGTCAAACATCATGTTTTATAGCCATGTCAACCCACTGCCCACCACAAAATACCCACTAGGGAACATGGCCTATATGCTACCCAAATGGATCCATAGGTGGTGGGGGATCTGTGATTGTCTCATCCCCCCAAACATGCTTCTAGAAGACCTCCCGCATTTGCAAAAATTTGCAGAGGATGTTAAATTATTATTCGTTAATATTTCAATCAATTTTCTTATTTAATTAAATAATCATTTTTCTAAAATTTTGCATTATTCAATTATTTTTCAAGTTCCAAATTTTAAATTTCAAATTTCATTTCATATTTTTTTAAATTAAAGAAAAAAATAATACAAATTTTAAAAATAAAATAAAATTGAAAAAAAGAAAAATACAAAAAAATCTTGTTTTATTCATTTTGTGTTTGCATACTTTATTTCATTTCTTTACAATAGTTATCATTTCTTTCAAAATGTCAAATTACTCTTTGCAATATTACCATGCCTTTGACAATCTATTTTCTTATAATGACTATCCTTTTGAAGAAGTACATATAGTAAAGAAGAACTTGAGGAGGCCCTTGATGGTTTCCTTTATCCTAAGCCTTCTAAACTATCCTTTTACCAAAGGTTAATCGATATAATGTGTAAGCCATTTATTAGTGATGTGATGGATGAAACTCTTGATGACTTCATCCTTCCCCCTAAATCATTCTCTAAATCTCCAACAATTTGCAAGGATATTGTCATGCATGGCAATCCACTTTATGAACCTTTACCTTCTATCAATCCTATTTACTAAGAATCTTTTGTGATAAAGTAAATTGATGTGGTTGACAATCCTCTTTATCAATCTTTACCTTTTAGAGATGAGGCCCTAATAAACAATGATAATTCCTCTCCTAAATATTCTCTTGTTCATGATTATATTTTGGTGCAAGAAAAGACTATTAACACTCCTTTTACAACTCTTCCTCTTAAGGATGAAGTTTTGAAAATTGATGTTGATCTTTCTCCTAAAATTTTCCTCTGCCATAATAATATCTTAGAGGAAGAGGATGATATCATAAACACCTTCTTTAATGTCACCTTACCTTCCATACATGGTATCTCTCCTAGCAAAGAAGTTTTGATGGACATTTATTTACCTGTTCCCAAATTTTGGTCCTTCCAATGAGGGCACATTGGTGCAAGAAGAGGTTATGAGCACTTCTTTCAAAGATCTCCCTCCTAAAGATGAATCTTTTAAGAATGATGTTTATGCTAAAATGTATCTCCCCCATGAGGATAATTTGGCGCAAGAGGATGAAATCATTAGCAATTTCCTTAATGCTCTCCCTTCTAAAGATGTATCATTGGAAACCAAAGAGATCAATCAATTCAATAGAATTCATGTTTCTAGTTATGAGAAGCCTAAACCCAAGGAACCTACCAATATCCTAAAATTTACAAAATACATATGTGAAAGAGATGTTATGGAAAGACAACTAGAACAAAAATATGGTTCCGAAATACATTAAATATTTAATTCTTGTGTCAAAAATAAAGATCTTAATATTCTTGTCACTTCTCTTTCTTCCCCCTCTCACCATAAGAAGGACATTGATAAGGATCTTGTTGAGAAACTCCATCGTATCTCACCAAAGATCTCCCTTTGCGACTTGATTCCAACTTGCTCTTCATACCATAGGCTGATCAAAGAAGCCTTTCATAAAATGGTTCCTCATTCTTCTTCTAAACCAAATGATATCACATTCTCACAAGATGAATTACCTTATATAGAGGTTAGAAATAGAGATGATCCCCTTATGATTACTTCTTGGATTTATAATCAAAACATAACAGTTACATTAATTTATAATGGGTCAACACTTAAAAATTTTCATGTTGACTTATTAGACAAGATAAGTTGTGATTATTCTTCTATTCAAATTGATCCTCTTTGTGTTATTGGCTTTGATAATGTTCCTAGAGAGATGCTTGGTATATTCATATTACCTATCAAAGTAGGACCCATGACTTTGCCTACTTATATTCATGTCATTCCCAACCATCTTAATTATAACCTTCTTCTAGGTAGACTGTGGATTTATGATATGAAAGTAGACCTTTCTACTCTTCATCACACAATCAAATTCATATATAACAATTAACTTCACACAATCAAGGCTGATCCTAATCCTTATGATTTTTTTCATGATGAAGTAGGATGCATTTCTCTCTTTAATACTATGATTCCTTTAATAAAACAAACTCTTATCAATGATGCTTCCTTAGCAAAGAATTGGGGTATATTAGAATTTATACCTTTCTTCAATTGGTATAAGATCCCTCAATCTAATAAGAAAGCCTTGAAGGAGCCTTGTGTGTCATTTATCCAAACATCTTATAAATAAATTCCCACTTTTCCTTCAAACACATGTCTTGATGATGATGAAGGATCTTTAGATTTTGATACTAGGAATGAACTCTCTCCTCTAGACATTTCAACATCTATGCATGGACATAGTAAATATGGTTAAGGATGTGTGCAAAAAAGTTTGGAGGGTCATGAGAAATATACACCACACTTTTCCCAAGAATATATAGGTTTTCAAAGTCCTCCTTTTTTCAAATCCCCTCCTCCATTGTCTAATACGCCCATGTCTTCATACAACTTCTCACCACAACAAGAGAGTATTTTGTATGTGTTGGCATTACCCACTCATATGAGAATGGTTGATGTTGTCATTAATGACAACCAACTGGTAACAGGGTTCTATGAGATTCTATTGATTATACCAACAATAGACTTTGCATACCGGCACCGACAACTACACAAATTTCATTCACACCGGCCTCCAGTTTACACCAGGAATGAATCATACTGGCACTCAGACCAATATAAGATAAAGTTTTGTTTATGCAAATTATATTGTAATGTAATTAATTATTTGTAGCCGACGTGATGTATTGTAAAGACTCATATATGTATGAGATCTTGTAGGTTATTTTGTAAGTGTGTATGGTATGTAAGCGAAGAAAGGTTTATGGTAGAGGTATTTGATAGAGCTTAAATTGGTACTGAATCCAACATTGTAGATGCTATTTTGAGCAGTACATTGTCATTGGATTTAATCATCCAATTTTATAGTCAGTGTGACTCCTTTTGTGATTGAGCAGTGAGCTCTAGGCTGTTGGCCTTCCTGCATGTGCAGGCCCCTATTGTATCAGTAATATTTATTCATATTGGCAAGTGAGTAAATATTGTGGGTCATAAATCCCATCGAGGTTTTTCCCCTACCAGTTTTCCTCGCCAAAATATCTTGTGTTATTGTGTGCATTGATGTTGTCTTTCTTTTTTCTCTTTATTGCTTTATTGCTTGTTTACTAGTACATTAATTTGGGTTATAAATTTGCAGACAAGTTTAAATTATTCATTCACCGGTTAGACACTGATTCACCCCCCCTCTCAGTGTCTTTGTGACTAATCAAGTATCTAATAATTGGTATAAGAGCCTAGTCCTCTATTCGCAAAAGCCTAACAGCTTGAGGAAGATTCTGAAACCGGTACTAATGGAAAGTTTGAGATAACAAGTGGAAGGAGCTCTTGAATATTTTGATGCAAAAAAATTGAAGAATATCAAACATGAAGATGAACTCAAAACTACTCAGGAATTTATCAAAGAACTTCAAGATAACCTGGTTATAACAAAGAATAAGAGAAAAAAATTACATGTGCAATTGAAAAATCAAGATGATGAAGAAAAATAAACTCTTAGGGATATTGCAGACAAATTGAGATAAGAGAACACTAACATGAAGAATTAAATGTAAGATTTAACCATGAGACTATGCAAAGATATTGAAGATAGGAAGAGGAATGAAGAAGATTTGGCCAGAAGACTTAATGAAAGATCAAATGAATCTCAAAGGCTTAGTTTTGAAAATGATATGCTTAAAACTGATTTGATCCACATGCAACATGAAAAAGATGAAATTTTGAGATAGGTTAGCACTTTGGAAAGTGAGTTGGTCATTACAAATGAATACAAAGAGAAATTCAAGAAAAGTTCAGATAATGTTGATGATATGCCGAAAAGTCAGAAACTTGTTGGAGAAACAGTTGGACTTGGATTTGAACATGCAGAAAGCTCCAGGACTACAAACAATCATGATCACAACAAACTGGTAACACAACCTAATGCTTATAAATTTAATGGGAAATGTCTTAATTGTAACAAATTTGGTCATAGAGTAAATCCGTGTAGATTTAGAAATAATTAGAGTACAATCTCACCCACCGATCAATGTTCCAAATGCAATAAAAATGGTCACAACTCATACAATTGCAGAATGAATGTGAAATTCTATGTTTGTGGTAGATTTATTATCAGATGTGGCATCAGTTAGGTTCATAACCACCTTGTTTGGAATTTTCATCTTCTTGTCAGGCCTAGTACCGGTAGAGGGTAAACCAGTGACCACCTTGATATCACTAATGAGAATGTGAAATATGTGAGTATGGTGATTGGCTACAAAGTTTCTCATACAAATAGGATAAATTTTGTTTCTAGTTTGTGTATACATAGTGCATATGAAATGGTGAAGAACAGTGCAAATATTGACATTTGTGAATGGCTAAAGGATGAACTGATAGACAATTTGAAGAAGATCAAGGGTGATAAGAAAGGAACCTTCAGATTTGGTAACTTACTTGTATTCTTAATGCTTTATTTTACAAAGGAAATTCTTGGTATTGGTCACAAGGACTTTTCTTATAACATCCATGTTGGAAGATAGATTATGGAAGCAATTACCAGCATAGGTGTTGGTGGTGACAAGATAATAAAAGATTATTTCAAGAACTTTCAAACTAAGATGAAGGAAAGCGAAATGATTCCTCAAAGTATTGTGGAAAAATATAACAAAAAGATATGTTTTGTAATAAAGAGATATGAGACATGGATTGAGGTTGTTACTCCTCGAACCATTTGGATAACAGAGATGGGTTATGAAGTAGATTTGAACATTCTTGAGTCTTATGCCAAGATACTTCTTGATGCACCAAGGGAACCAATTAAGAAGATATTTGACACAACTGAAACAATTGAGAGTGATGTATCCATGATGAAGGAGAGGAAGAAAAGAGACAAATTCATGAGAGATGATTCTAAAGTAGTTAAAGAGGTAATATAAGGTCTAATGAATATCAGTGGTATTGTTGCTAAAGTAAAAAGACAATCAGAACAAAAACCAGTAGCTTATGTTTCCTCAGTTGTTGCTTCTTCTAAAACAGAAAATGATAAAGCAGTAGAATTTAAAAGAGTTGAAAGGAAGAAAAGGAAATCTTCACCGACACCTACTCCATCTCCAAAGAAGTCAAGGACACTAAGGAAGAAACACCAAGCTAGGAGAGAGCCTAGCATTCAGAAAAATAAACTTACACCAAAGAAACCAACACCTAAGGTATCAGATATTCTATCCCCGAAAGAACTTATAAATGAAATTACCCAAGATGGAAATCTCAGCAATGTCAACAAAAGTTATCATACTTTGAAGGATTCTGACAAGGAAACAATTGAGGAAAGTGTCATTCTACATCTTGGTATTTACAAGAAAGTTTTAATTAAGGTTGTTGATGATTTACCCAATGATCTGTATTTGAGACTTGAGGCAAAAAGAATGTCTATAATGGAATTAGATAAGAAATTAAAGGTTGAAGCATTATTGGCGGTTCACCTTGTCAATTCTTGATAGGAGATTGATGAATTGATTGCAGAAACCAACCGGTCAGTTTTTGCTAGTGGTCACTGGCAGGTTAGCTTAATGGTTGGTAGAGTTAAAGAAATTGTTGATGAAACAGTTGACAGATGGGATATATTCTTTGTAGAAAAAGAAAAGAAGGAAGAGAAGGATAGACAAAAAATAGACAAATCTTTCACCAAAGTTTATTAGAAAAGTGATAAGGGTAAAAAAAAAGTTAGTGGTATTCCTAACTTCACCATCAAGGATAACCTACCCCCACCGACTGATGACACACCACTAGTAGTGATAGAGAACCAAGATGAGAAACAAGCAGAGGAACAGGTTAAAGAACAAGTCAAGGCATAGGTTGAACATGAGGAAGAGAAAATAGAGGTAGTGAACACTAAGAATATTGATCTAGAGTCAAACATTATTTTCACCGTGAATGTGGACACTCAGGATATCAATGTAATTATAGATAAATCTTCGAAGAAAATTAAGAAAAGAAACCTGAAGCCACAAATATTGAGATCTCTGAGCCACCGGTCAATACTGTTGACTCTCAAAATATTGTGGAAATAGTAGAAGTTAAGAAAATAGATACCATCCCTGATACTACTCTGCCTAACATTGAGAAACTAGCAGAAGAACAGGTAAAAGAACAAACTGAACATATAAATGTTGACACTCAGCAAAAGGTAGAGAAACTGATAGAGAAAGAACCTGAACAAAGTATAGTTGAACTGACAATCAACAAGATAGAAAGTAAGGATGATAGTAAGATTGTTAACATAGTTGACACACAGAGTGAGAGAAAGGAAGCAAAAATGAATAAAGATGAGGTCAATGATGGAAATAAGGAAGAAGTTGTTAAGGCAATTGGACAAGTATGTGAAGAAAATAAAGTTATTGTCAAGCCTAGCCTTTCCACCATGGACTTCTGACCTACAAATGTGACAGATGTTTTATTAGATTCTATCAAGAAGATCACTGAATGTAACATGTTAGCATTTAAAGCTATTGATGACACCTTACCTATTTTACAGTAGATAGCATCAGCATGTAAGGTAGATAATATTGTAGGCTCTATTGGTAAGTTAGACACATTGTCTAAATTCATTTCATCTAATATTCAATCCATTGATAAGATTAATGAGGAGACAATTAGAGAAAGGATAAATAAGGAAAAGATGGATTTCTTTAATAAATCTATGTAGGAGTGTATAGGAAAGTTAGATTCCTTAATACTGACACTAAATTCAATAATTTTGCAGTTTAAGGAACTATATAGAGATGTTTGCAAGACACACCATTTGATTGCTGATATTTATGATCATATTAAACAGACACGGAATGAAATTTATGATGTAGTAGATAACCTAATTGGTTCTTCTGAACTCACTTCAGTTTTAGATCAAGAAATGGCAGTATATGAGGAGAAAATAGAAAAACTTGAAAAGAAAAAAGCTTGATTAAGGTTAAAATCCTGGGAGCTAAAGAACAAACTTGCTCCTAGATTGGACATTCTATTGAAACACCAGAATGGACTATCTAAGGCTACTATTCCAGGAGGAAGATCACTGCAGGAACAAATGCATCATCTAACCAACATGATCCAACAAATAGAGGATATCATTTCTGATAGTTCTAAATTTTTGCAAGAACTTAATCTGATTGTAGCAGATATCTTTCAGATTGTACATAAAAAGGTTACAATAAACGAGGTAGAATTTTGAATTTTTGAATCTTTTGATAGCCTTTGTCATTGATGTCAAAGGGGGAGTGATAGAGATACTGAAGGAGATCATTTTCTCAGGGGGAGCACTTTTTATTTTTTGCAATTTTGGTTTTTAATTTTTCTCATGAGTGTGACCATCAATGCCAAAGGGGGAGATTATTGGCATTACACACTCAGATGAGAATGGTTGATGTTTTCATTGATGGAAACCAATTGGTAATAGGTTTCTATAGGATTCTATTGATTATACCGGTAATAGACTTCGCATACCGGCACTAGCAACTACACAAAGTTCATTCGCACTGGCATCCAGTTTACACTGGAAATGAATCATATCGGCACTCAGGCCTACATAAGATGAATTTTTGTTTATGTGAATTATATTTTTTTGGCGGCATATATAAATTTTCATTCTATATGTCTCCTTGTTTGAGTTATGTCCCCATCTGGTCCGCCAGTCGAGTCATTTGATCAGAATTCTCCATGTAGTTTAGTCTTTGTTGCTTTCCTTAAGTTTCATTGTGTTGAACTTGAACCTTGAACTTGAAACTTTTTGGTTCAAGGTTCAAATTTCAATGAGCATTGTATTAAAAGCTTTTCCTCCGGTGTGGTTTTAAGTCTTTCCTAGTCCTTGTTGGCGTTTCACCTTCTTTGAACTTTGAACTTGAACCTTTTTGGTTCAAGGTTCAAAGTTCAAGATTTGTCATGTTTATGTTTTATGTCAGTTTTGTTTCTCAAGACAAAGAGTTCAATGTTTATACTTCTTAGAGATCAATTGACTTGGCATGAGGTGGTGGCACGGATTTTATGATATGATAAACGACGACAGAGAAGAGGAATATTCTTTCTTTAATGATTTGAAATCTGTCATTTATAGCAAGCGTGGTGTGGGGATCCATATTGTTAGAGATGAAGTGACTTGGCATTTAATGCATGCTCGAACGGGATCATTTCAGAGTAAGGTTGCATGAGAGAAGAGTAATGAGGACAGTTCGTAGTAATCATGGGTAAGATTTTCTCGGCTTTTAAATTGGTTAGCCGTCATGTCGAGATTATCATTTTTTTTGGTTAAGTGTTAAGAAGAGTTTGTGGAGTGGGAAGAAATTGACTGCGATAGGGGTTTGCAGATGATAGAGGAAGGTATGTTCAAACAACTTTCCTAATTGTTGCAGTTTGTTTGAGAAAAGCTTTGGATATTTTGTTAACTGTTTGTTTCCATTTCCCTTTTCTTCTTTGTCTGGGTTAATTGGAGAAAATCACAGGCTAGACATGAGGCCCACTCTGCCTAAATTAGTGAATTATTCTTCCCTTGTAAGTTCCTTACCAGAGCTGGGTGATACAACTTTAGTGCAACTAGATTTGGATGATTTCATAGAAAGAGTATGGAACCTAGCCGTTGATCCTATGATGAGAGATATTGTGCAAAGTGGTTTATTAGAAGCAGCCGCATTTACCACAGCTGCTCCTTTCCTTGAATTGGTTTTAGAATGCATAAACCACTATGGTAAAGTCAACAGATGCATAAGGAAAAATAATGGTGAAGTTTTGTTGTTTATTGATAGACAAATAGTAATGGCTGTCGTGGGTATCCCACATCGGGAACCCTATGAAGATTGGACAATTGGAAAATCTTATGGAATTTATTCTAAGAAAAAGCAGTATTACAGAACTATCATTGCATGAATATGGCTTTTGAAGTTTCAAAAAGGGGGTTCAAGGCTGCCAAGACCCTTAACCCATGAGAATTTGATCCCTGTGATTAGAGATTTGGCAATATTGTTGAGCAGAGTCAAGGGGAAATCACACTCGTTCTAGTGGGAAGAGTGGATGTATTTCTTCAGTCAGGTAACTTTGGATAAAAATTGGTTCATTGACTGGGGAACTGTTATTGCAAAAAGATTGCATGAGGGTTTGAGCAATTATCTTGGGATGCCAAACTTTTATATGTCTTCATACCTGTTATATATGCGAGCCTATGTGCAGGAATGGTTTGGATTATTCCATGCTAAATGGGTTCAAGGTATTAAAATTTATGAGTATCACCCCCATTTGACTTTAAAAGGACATGTTGATGATTATCTTTACTGCAACGACATTTTTGTTGGGAGGTTGACCTTTGAATTACTGGATAACTTGCCTAGGAGAATGTCTGCTGAAGCAGTTGAACTAGTTAAAATCTATGGTAGTTTCTTTACACAGTTTAATCACTTCACTTACATAAGGGTTGGAGGTTTTAAAGGTGAACCCTTTAAGATACCCAGGTATGTTTTAGATTCCTGTATCCTCATTAAAGTTTCCAGGAAGCTAGCCTATGTCGTGAAGGATTATGGTCAAGATACTGACACAAGTGGAATTTTTCCCATCGATTTAGGCCATTACAGTTTTAGGTTTGTCTCTGATGCACTAGATCTTGAACTAGAATTGAAAAGATTTCATTTGAAAACCTTTGTGAAAAGGGATAACTTTGATAGTAAAGGTTTTATCACCCAATATGTGAAGAAGATAGTGCCTAGTCAACATGTACCCCAGTTGGAGGATTATTGGGAAGATTGCTTGGATGAGTTTGAAGTGAGAAAGAGGAGTTGGTCTAGGTTAACTTTTAGATAGATTCATGACATGAAATTGCCAATGGATACTCCAGGTGTCCCTATTGATAATGAAGATGTATTGGATTTAGAGTTTATGAAATGACTACATAATGAACCTCTCCCTGAAGTTGACTAGAATAAAAAGATGAAGATAGCATTTAGACATGTACTTTCAGCGTAATTCGTAGAACAAAAAATTGGCTTAGGAGTTTCCGATTTCATCCAGCGAGAGAAACCAGTTCCAGAAAGAAAAATGAAAAGAGCAAGGCCACAAGCAAAACTTCTATTTTAACTAACATCCCTATTTCTGTTGCAGGAAAAAGGCAGGCTAAGATTAAAGAAGAGAAACTTGATACTGAAGCTGCATTTACTATTGGTGTTCGGGTTACTAGGTCAAGGCACAAGAAGAACTTTCAACCACCTGGTGCTCATTTGATTCTCGACTTGGACATCAAGGAAGTACAGTGCAATATGGAAACCACTATTTCAAATGTTGATAAGGTCTTAACTGACTCACATGCTACTGCTCAAGATTCACATGTGCTTGATATCCAGCCCAATGCAGACAATGTTACACAGTCACCTTCAGGAGCTATGCAATGTAAGGAACTCACACTAGCTCCTAAATGGTTAAATGACTCAATTACTAGGAAAAGAAATGTGGTTCCTATTTCTGTGTCAATGGAAGATGTTGTAAGTAAATGCTTGGGTAGATCTAGGAACCCAAAGTAGTTAAAAATGGAGACAATGATTGGTTTTGATGAAGACACAAAGCACTAGACTACAGACAGTGCCAAACCTACATCTAATAAAGATGTCACCACTGCTTCAGAGGTAGATTACATCATTGAGTGGGTTGATTTGGGGGTCGGAACCATAGAATTTGATGTAAAACATCTAGAGACTTCAACTAAATGAATCATCTCCCCCACCTAGAAGGATGAGAAGTACAAGGTTGAGTTGAAGTAGAATTTAATACAAATGGCCCAATACATTCATGCCCTATAGAATAGTCCATTGCCATTGTCTGAGAGCTCAGTCCGCTTTAGTTCAAAATCCCTAGGGAATCAGAAGTTCTTTGATGAGGTTCAACAAAACAAAATGATCGCAGAGATTTTCTCTGAATGGCTCACCTCGATCGTGCATCAAGGAACCAATTACATATCAGATTTAGTTTAGATTTTTAAGGAGGCTAATGAGGTTACCAAGGAACTGGATGCCGATTTAATCTCATGGTAGAAAGAAAAGACTAAATGGGAAGTGATTTCAAAGCAAATGCGAGATATCTAGCACTATGGCTTGATGAACTTTCTTGTCGAAAGACAAGTGTCGGGGCTAAACAAGGACATAATGCTTATATGCAAGGAAAGCATAGAGTGGCACAATCAAATCATTGAACAAGGTCATAGTGAATACACCAATCTACGAGGTGAACTAACAACCTTAAGAAGAACTGTGCAAAAGGATTTGCGTTGTGTGGATGTTCAATTGCTTAAGGAAGATAACCAAACTTTAGAAAATACTGCAGAGATGATCAATCAATTCAGCAACCACATTAAACAAATTAGAGTGGAGAAATCCTTGGCTGTGGAAGATTTTATGAGTGTTTCCAAAGTGGAATCGATCCTCACGGTTTGTCTAGATCACTTGGATTCACACAGGGACAAAGTACAAATGGTAAAGAGGAAGAAAGAACTCTGGAAGCAGAGAGTAATACACATCAGCGTACCGCACGTTATAGTAATTCAAGCATTCTTGAAGGTGCATCATGAGTGGAGTGCAGAAAAGGCGGTTATGGTGTCCATTCAAACCAATGACTCAGGAAATCCAATAGAAACATAATCGACAACATGACTAGCACTACTGGCAGTTGTCTGCCAGTGAGTCTAGTCATTTGTTTTTAGTTTTAATTATGCAATTAGGGTAGTTTGTCATTAACTCTTTCGAGTTAATTTTATCTTTGGTTCAAACTATTGGTCTGGGGACCTATTTATATGTTTTGTAATGACTTTATTGGGGTTCACTAAGTTTTTGAAAAACTATCTCTTGAATTTTGCTAAAAGACTCTATGTATGGAAGGTTGATAATCATCTATGAATGAAAATCGAATAATAGTTATCTTTGACTTTGAATCTGTGTGTTTGATGTCTAAAATTTGATTTCTGTGAGAATCTGTTTCAAGTAAAGATCTATTATAGCTTTCTATGTGCACAGAAAATTACCAGCGGGATTCACCTTATAAGCTTTTCATTTTGTTTTAGTGTACATTTGAAGTTTGTCGGCTTCATATAAAGAGTTATATATAAATAAATGCTTGCATTCATTTGGTATTGACTGGTGAATGCAATAACCTTTTCTATGCTTTCTGGTGAAAAGTATAATATTGGTTGTGTGTAACTTGAAGTTGATTGAACATTTACTAGAGGGAGTTGTACCTTAATTCAGAGGTTAATCAATATAATGATTTTCCAGCTGTCTGGTAAAATTTGTCTTTCATTTCTTGGTTTTAAGGGTATTCAAATTAAATAAAGTGCAAAAGACAATTTTGTTTACCAACAGATTTTTGGTGACTCTGCTGGGGAGAACGAGAAAATTGGTTTTAACAAAAGTCATCATTATAGTGATGCATTGTTCTTTATAAATGGTGCTTCCTCACGAAGGGTTCTTACCTATTTTACAACCAAATTTAAATTGGGTGCAAGAAGAGAAAAGTAACATTACCTCTGAGTTAGATACTCTAGCTTGGAGACATAGAAAGAGTTGGTTGAGTACGACATAATAAGTGCATTCCTTGACGAAATAGAAAGACAAGCAGACCATCCTGTGTTGGTTTTTGAGAGGGTAATTGTTCCTAGACTTTTCTTTGTTCAAATTCCTGATAATCGACAACAAAATCCCAGACGCTTGTTACCCTAACTACTTTTCACACTGGAGTCTAAGCCTTATACCCAGTCACAATGGAGGGAGGGGATTGTTGATCACACCTTCCAGGAACTTCTAGACCTCGGTTTTATTTCTCAAGTTACACATAGAAGGGCTAGAAATAGACCCGTATCTCCACCAAGAACAACCACTTCACCTATCTATTAAGCCTTAACTTTACATGGTGTTGTTCCTCCACTTGTTATTAACCTTACCCCTTTGAATCCTACTAGAGCAATGGCCAACTATCCTTGGGGTATTGCAATCGGACCTTTACCTTTGGGGGAAACCCATAACCTTCCTAAGGGAGCAAAAGAACATTTGCCTAAGTTTAGTGGAAATGGAAAAGTAACCACTACTGAACACTTAAATGCTTTCAAAGTTGCATGTGGAGTATTGGCAGTTCAACATGAGGATGTGGCAGTGAGGTTATTTGTTCAAACTCTTACTGACATAGCCATTGATTGGTTCTATCATCTGCCCTATGGAACTATTACAAATTGGCATGTCTTAACAGATAGTTTTGAAGCCAGATTCAAATTGACTGAGGATGAGCATTCGCTTATCACTCAGCTGGCTCAATTAAAGAAGGAAATAACAGAGCCTATGAAGGACTGTGTTTCTTGTTTCAATAAACTTTGCCATAAAATTCCAACTACACAAAAACCCTCCGCTGAAAAAAAAGAAGTTTTTCTTCATGAGTTTCATGCCTACAGAAATAAGTTTCTTGATGAGGTGCGAGAGCTTACAAAATCTTGATGATATGAAAGCTTCAGCTGTAAATCTAGAGGATGATTTAATCATGGAAGGCAAGTGGAAAAGGGAAGTGCAAACTCCTACTTCTCAAGTTGCAAGTGCTTCTACTTCTTCAGATCCTGTGATTCAACGATTAATAAATGATGTAATTGCCCTAAAAAGATAGGCTCCTAAAACAAGTGCTTCATATTCCCAACCTTACCAAGATATTCCTAGAAAATATCCCAGTCAACAAGGAGGAAATGGAGGAAGACAATTACAATTTCCTCTTACATAACAAAGACTTCCTATTGAACTGCCACCTCCTAAGACAAACTCGTGTGTGTTTCATTTAACTAATGAACATGATGGTTCTTCATGTCCAGAGATGGTTCGTTTCTTCTCAAATGATCAGTAAAGGAGAAACAATCTTAGAAGCTGATGAAGGAACTTCCCAAAGTATGCCTGGCAACTCTAAAATTCTTTATATGGAATATGTCTCCGACTCATAAAGGGGAGGAAACATGTTGGTCTCTTTGGAAGATTCCTCATATGCAATCCTTTCTATAACTCAGCAAAATTTGAAGTCTTGAGATGTTTTAACACTTGTTCATAGCTCTGTAGAAGAAAAGGAAATTTCAACTCATCATGGAGGTGTTTCAAAAGTTGTTCAAGAAGTTGCTTCTTCTAGTTTTGATTCATTTAATAATCCTTTTGATATCATTCAATTTTGCAATTCATCTTGTGTCCAGATCACTCCAGCCGAGTATCTGAAATTGAACCCTAAGGAGTTAGATATACTAGTTGGATTTGTCAAGGGAAATGATGCTCATCCATTAGCAAGTGAAACCCAAATGTCAGTGAATGGTAATTCTTTAGCACACAAAAATGTCAGTCCTGCTTTAGTATTTTCCAAAGTATCATCAAAAACTATCCCTCAACAAGTCAAATTGATTGAACCTATTTTTGAAAATAAGCCAAAACCTTTCTATGTGTCTTTATATATTAATGGGCATAAACTAAGCAATTGTATAATAGATTCAGACGCATCAGACAATGTCATGCTCTCTGCCATAGAAAAAGCTTTAGGTTTAACCTTAACAAAGAATTTTGGCAAATGTTACTCCATGGATTCCAAGCAGGTTCCTTTATTAGGGTAGATTAAGGATGCACAGGTCGCTTTAGTAGCACACCCTAACAGGAGAATCAAGTTGACAATTCTAGTGGCTGATATCCCGGCTAGTTATGGCATGCTATTGAGTTGCACCTTTTGTAAAGATATGGGAGGGGAAATTAGAATGGATTGGTCTCAGGCAATGATCACAGTTGGAAAACACAGTTATTTTGCACCTGAAACAAAAGCTAAATACACAGTCTTTCCCTCAGATGATCCGAAAGCTCAGATTTTGTATCAAGATTGTGGTTTTGGAAATTATATGATATCAACTAATCCTAAAGGGAAGAAAGAGGCTATGGATTCAAGCATGTCAGATGAACTCTGGTCTATGGAGTTTGATGGGAGTTATTCATCTTCTGGTTCAAGCGTCGGGGTTGTATTAATACCTCCTCAAGGAAAAAATATTCCTTATGCTTTCAAATTGGATTTCCAAAACATGAATAATACGACCGAATACAAAGCTTTGTTATTGGGTCTTGCTGAAGCGAGGAGGTTGCATATCAAAATGTTGAAAGTTAGAGGTGATGCTGAACTTATTGTAAAACAAGTGAGAGGTTTATTTGTCTTTAAAAATGAGAGATTGAAACAATACAGGAATCGTGTTTGGGACGAGATCGAAGCATTTGATGCTTTCTAAATTGAAGCGGTACCAAGGGAGTTTAACTCGAAGGTGGATTCTTTGGTGGTATCTGGAGCTTTATTAGTGCCTCATTTAGATTTCACAACTGATACCTACAAGGTGGAGTTAGTTTATAGACCGTGCATGCCTGACAATTCTGAATCCTGGCAAGTGTTTGAAAATGATAGACAAATTCAGAACTTTTTACACTATGCTGAGGTTTTTACATCTTTGTTTTATGAAGGATCGGAGGTGAGCTGTAAAGATTTTTCTCCCAATACATTAGAGGAATTGCATGATGGAATGTTAGAGTTGAAAGGAAATAAAATCCCAAAGGTTTTAGTTTCTCTTGAATGCCTTTTTGATAGGAAATATGGGTATGTTAAGCAAGGGGAGAAAGAGGCTCCTGCAATTCAAAATTCTGGTGAGTATGAGTAGATTAACATTGGTACTAAGGAGGATCCTAAATTTGTTAATTTGGGAAAATGTTATTTTGAAGAGGAAAAAAAAAGATTCATCAGCTTGTTGGTTGAGTTCAAAGATGTATTTTTGTGGTACTACGATGATTAAATAATTTCAGGGATGGTAATTTCCAACATCACATTCCTTTGAAACCAGGTGTCAATCCTTTCTGACAGAAGCTAAGGAAATTTAATCCAAAAGTAGTAGAGGCGATATTCCATGAGGTTGACAAGATGTTGAAGGCCCAAATTATTTATCCTTTACATCATTCCACCTGGATTGTTAATATTGTCCCAGCTAGGAAGAAAAACGGTGAAATACGAATCTGTGTTGATTTCAGAAACTTAAACCAAGCAAGCCTAAAGAATAATTATCCCCTGCCAGCAATGGACCATATTTTACAAACTATTTTAGGGTTAGAGATGATGTCCATGTTGGATGGCTTCTTTGGATATAACCAAATTAGTGTCTCGGAGCAAGATCAACACAAGATAGCCTTTATAACTCCTTGGGGCACCTTTGCATATAATAGAATGTTGTTTCAATTGATTAATGCAGGGACAACCTTTCAAAGAGCGATGGACATTTCCTTTGGGTATTTGAGGGACAAGATCATTGTGGTGTATTTAGATGATTTGATGGGTTTCTCCAAGAAGAGGAAACATCATGTGCAGGATTTGAGGAAGGTATTGGTGAGATGCAGAGAACATGGAGTATCGCTAAATCCTAAAAAGTCAATTTTTGGTGTTACAGAAGGAAAACTTCTGGGACATATTCTTTCTTAGGAGGGAGTGAAGGTAGATCCATAGAGTATAAAAGCAATACAACAACTCAGTCTTCCTTCCAACAGAAATAGAGTGAGGTCCTTCTTTGGACAGGTGAACTTTCTAAGGCATTTTATTCCTGATTTTGTTGAGACTACTAAATATATCGTAAATATGATGAGTGAGAAGGTAGCTTTTAAGTGGAATGAGGAAGGTAAAAGGGCTTTTGAAGAAATAAAGAGAGAAATTGTGCATGCACCTACTCTGGTTAACCCGGATTTTAGTAAAAAATTTATTATTTATTGCTATGCATCAGAGCATATTATGTCTAGAATTTTGGTGCAGAATGGTGAGAATAATGAGGAAGTTTCAATCTCTTTCATGAGCGTAACTTTGAAGAAGCATGAGTTAAAATACTCGCAGATAGAAAAGCAAACTTATGTAGTAGTGAAGGTCGTGAAACAATTCAGGTACTATATACTTCATTCACATTCAACTGTATTTGTTCCAAACTCTGCAGTGAAAAGGGTTTTAACTCAGCAAGATGTTGGTATCAACAATAGAGCATCTTGGGTCTCTAAAATTTAGGAGTTCAATTTGGATATCAAGCCCACTAAGCTGGTCAGAGGACAAGGGCTTTTTAAACTAATGGCGGAAAATAAGTTTGAAGAGGAGGAAACTCTACCCTTAACCCTATTTGTGAGTCATCGGGATTCCTGGTTTACCGATGTTTCCTATTATCTCACTTATGGAGACTATCCAAGTCATCTCTCTCCTAGGGAGAAATGGAATTTGAAGTTGAAAGCTGCAAAGTACATTATTTTTGATAACATATTATACAAGAAAGGCTTGGATGGTACCTTTCTCAGGTGTATAGATAAACCGCATCAAGAGGCTTTACTAAAAACTTTTCATGATGAGGCATACTGTGGTCATTTTTCTTCTATACTTACTACCTATTAAATCTTGAGAAACTATTACTATTGGCCAGGAATGTTTAGAGATGCGTATGCATGGGTGGCAAAGTGTGAGAAGTGCAAATTGTTCATAGGAAAATCCCAGCTGGCTGCCTTGCCCGTAAGACCTGTAGTAATTGAAGAGCCCTTTAAACAATGGGGGTTAGAATTTATTGGTCCTCTGAACCCAACTTCCAGTGCTAGGCACACTCACATATTAATAGCAACTGACTATTTTACTAAGTGGGTGGAAGCTATCCTTGTGAAAAAGACCACTACAGAGATTGTGTATGTTCCTTAAAGATAATATTCTTGTCAGGTTTTGGGTTCCTCAGAAAATAGTCACAAATAATGCATCAAATTTCTCTTCATCTGAGTTAATTTTATTTTTCTATGATCATGGAATTTCTTTGGCACATGCTTTTGATTATTACCCATAGGGTAATGTCCAAGCAGAATCAAGTAACAAAAACTTGATTAATATCATGAGGAAGTTGGTTAATGAAAATTTTAGAGATTGGCACAAAAATTTGCATGAAGCCTTGTGGGAAGATCGAACTTCACCAAAATGAGCCATAGGGATGTCACCTTTTGAGTTAGTATATGGCATTGGCACTCAAATATCTCTTCCTTAGAGTTAGCAGCTTCCAAATTGCAGACTCTAGTAGAAGATGCATTTTTTCAGAGTTCCTTTGAAAAAAGAGTTATGTACTTAACCAAAATTGAGGAAGAGAGGGAAAAGTTGGTTGATAGGATTATGGAACATCAGATGAGGGTTAAAAAGATTTTTGATCAGAAGGAAAGGCCCATGAAGTTCATGAAAGGGGATCTGGTGTTTTCATGGGATAAAAGGAGAGAGTTGAAAGGTACTCATGGAAAATTTGAGTCACTGTGGAAAGGACCTTATGTAATTCATGAAGTAAGGGGCCCCAATTCTTTTAAACTTGCTTACCAGGATGGCTTTGAGTTACCTCTGTCCTACAATGGGCAGGACTTAAAAATGTATCAATTGTAAATAGGCATCGCCTATTAGTTTGTATATACAATTTTGTCGTGAGTCGAGCCTTTGTTTTAAGTCATTTTGCGAAGCTAGAGATTCTGAGGTTCCCTTGCTTGGTACTTTATAGTTCCAGACCCCATGCAGAGCCACTTTTGGTGACATATATAAATTTTCATTCTATATGTCTCCTTTTTTGAGTTATGTCCCCATCTGGTCCATTGGTCAAGTCATTTGATTAGAATTCTCCATGTAGTTCAGTCTTTGTTGCTTTCCTTAAGTTTCACTGTGTTGAACTTGAACCTTGAACTTGAACCTTTTTGGTTCAAGGTTCAAAGTTCAATGGGTGTTGTATTAAAATATTTTCCTCCAGGGTGGTTTTATGTCTTTCCTAGTCCTTGTAGGCATTTCACCTTCTTTGAACCTTGAACTTGAACCTTTTTGGTTCAAGGTTCAAAGTTCAAGATTTGTCATGTTTATGTTTTATGTCGGTTTTGTTTCTCAAGACTCAGAGTTCCATGTTTATACTTCTTGCAGATCATTTGACTTGGTATGAGGTGGTGGCACAGATTTTAAGATATGATAAATGGCGGCAGAGAAGAGGAATATTCTTTCTTTAATGATTTGAAATCTGTCATCTATAGCAAGTGTGGTGTGGGGATCCGTATTGTTAGAGATGAAGTGACTTGGCATTTAATGCATGCTCGAACGTGATCATTTCAGAGTAAGGTCCAATGAGAGAAGAGTAATGAGGACAGTTCATAGTAATCATGGGTAAGATTTTCTCAGCTTTTAAATTGGGTAGCTGTCATGTCGAGATTATCATTTTTTTTGGTTAAGTATTAAGAAGAGTTTGTGGAGTGGGAAGAAATTGACTACAACAGGGGTTTGCAGATGACAGAGGAAGGTATGTTCAAACAACTTTCCTAATTGTTGCAGTTTGTTTTAGAAAAGATCTGGATATTTTGTTAGCTGTTTGTTTCTGTTTCCCTTTTCTTCTTTGTTTGGGTTAATTGGAGAAAATCACAGGCTAGACATGAGGCCCAATTTGCCTAAATTAGTGAATTCTTCTTCCCTTGTAAGTTCCTTACTAGAGTTGGGTGATACAGCTTTAGTGCAACTAAATTTAGATGATTTCTTAGAAAGAGTATGGAACCCAACCGCTGATCCTATGATGAGAGATATTGCGCAGAGTGGTTTATTAGAAGTAGCCGCATTTCCCACAGCTTCTCCTTGCCCTGAATTGGTTTTAGAATGCATGAACCACTATGATAAAGTCAACAGATGCATAAGGGAAAATAATGGTGAAGTTTTGTTGTCTATTAATAGATAAACAGTAATGGTTGCCATGGGTATCCCACATCGGGAACCCTATGAAGATTGGACAATTGGAAAATCTTACGAAATTTATTCTGAGCAAAGTTGTATTACAAAACTGTCATTTCACAAAATTGGCTTTTGAAGTTTCAAAAAGGGGGTTCAAGGCTGCCAAGACCCTTAACCCATGAGCATTTGATCCCTGTGATTAGAGATTTTGTAATATTGTTGAGCAGAGTCAAGGGGAATTCACAATTCTTCTATTGGGAAGACTGGATGTATTTCTTCATTTAGGTAACTGTAGATAAAAATCGGTTCATTGACTAGGGAACTGTTATTGCAGAAAGATTGGATGAGGGTTTGAGGAATTATCTTGGGATGCCAAACTTTAATATGTCTTCATACCTATTATATATGCTAGCCGGTTTGAGGAAATGGTCTGGATTGTTCCATGCTAAATGGGTTCAAGGTATTAAAATTTATGAGTATCACCCCCATTTGACTTTAGAAGGACATGTTGATGATTATCTTCAGTAGAATGACATTTTTGTTGGGAGGTTGACCTTTGAATTAAAGGATAACTTGCATAGGAGAATGTCTGCTGAAGCAATTGAACTAGTTAAAATCTATGGTAGTTTTTTTACACAATTTAATCACTTCACTTACATAAGGGTTGGAGGTTTTAAAGGTGAACCATTTAGGCTACCCAGGTACGTTTCATATTCTTGTATCCTCATTGAAGTTTCCAGGCAGCTAGCCTATGTTGCGAATGATTATGGTGAAGATACTGACACAAGTGGAATTTTTCCCATCAATTTAGGCCATTACAGTCATATGTTTGTCTCTGATGCACTAAATCTTGAGCTAGAATTCAATAAAATTCATTTGAAAACCTTTGTGAAAAGGGATAACTTTGATAGTAAAAGTTTTATTGCACAATATGTGAAGAAGATAGTTCCTAGTCAACATATACCCCAGTTGGAGGATTATTTGGAAGATTGCCTGGATGAGTTTGAAGTGAGAAAGAGGAGTTGGTCCAGGTTAACTTTGAGAAAGATTCATGACATAAAATTGCCAGTGGATACTTCAGATGTCACTACTCATAATGAAGATGTACTAGATTCAGAGTTTATGAAACGAGTACATAATGAACCTCTCCCTAAAGTTGACTGGAATAAAAAGATGGAAGATAGCATTCAAACACACACTTTCAGCGTAATTCCAGAACAAAAAATTGTCTTCGAAGTTGTCGATTTCATTAAGCGAGAGGAACTAGTTCAAGAAACAAAAATAGAAAGAGTAAGGCCACAAGCAAAACTTTTGTTTTAACTAACATCCCTGTTTCTGTTGCAAGAAAAAGGAAGGCTAAGATTAAAGAAGAGAAACTTGATATTGAAGCTACATTTTCTATTAGTGGTCGGGTTACCAGGTCAAGGAACAAGAAGAACTTTCAACCACCTGCCGCTCATCTCATTCTCGACTTGGATGCTAAGGAAGTATAGTGCGATATGACAACCCCTTTTTTTGATGCTAATAAGTTCTTAACTAACTCATATGCTACTTCTCAAGATTCACATGTGCTTGGTATCCGGTCCAATGCAGACAATGTTACACAGTCACCTTCGGGAGCCATGCAATCTAAGGAACTAACATTGGCTCCTAAATGGTTAAATGACTCAATTACTAGGAAAAGAAATGTGGTTCCTATTTTTGTGTTGATGGAAGATGTTGTGAGTAAATGCTTGGGTAGATCCACGAAGACAAAGTGATTAAAAATAGAGACAATGATTGGTTTTGATGAACACACAAAGCACTGGACTGCAGACATTGCCAAACCTACATCTGATAAGGATGTCGCCACTGCTTTAGAGGCAGATTACATCATTGAGTGAGTTGATTTGGGGGTAGGAACCAGTGCAATTGATGTAAAACATTTGGAGACTTTGACTAAATGAATCATCTCCCGCACCTGGAATGATGAGAAGGACAAGGTTGAGTTGAAGCAGAATTTAATGCAAATGGCCCAATACATTCATGCTCTGCAGAACAGTCCATTGCCATTGTCTTAGAGCTCAATCCCCTTTAGTTCAAAATCCTTAGGGAATCAGAAGTTCTTTGATGAGGTTCAACGAAACAAAATGATCACATAGATTTTCTTTGAATAGCTCACCTCGATCATGCATCAAGGAACCAATTACATATCAGATTTAGTTTAGATTTTCAAGGATGCTAATGAGGTTACCAAGGAACTAGATGCAAATTTTATCTCATGGCAGAAAGAAAAGACAAAATGAGCAGTGATTTCAAAGAAAATGTGAGATATCCAGCACTATGGCTTGATGAACTTTCTTGCCGAAAGACAAGTGCCAGGGTTGAACGAGGACATAATGTTTATATGCAGAGAAAGCATAGAGTGGCACAATCAAATCATTGAACAAGGTCATAGCGAATCCACCAATATGCAAGGTGACCTAACATCCTTAAGAACAACTATGCAAAAGGTTTTGCATTGTGTGGATGTTCAATTGCTTAAGGAAGATAACCAGACTTTGGAAAATATTGCAAAGATGATCAATCAATTCAAAAGCTAGACTAAACAAATTAGAGTGGAGAAATCCTTGGCTAGGGAAGATTTAACGAGGGTTTCCAAAGTGGAATCAATGCTCATGTTTTGTCTAGATCACTTAGATTCACATGGGGACAAAGTACAGATGGTAAAGAAGAAGAAAGAACTCTAGAAGTAGAGAGTAATACACATTAGCATGCTACATGTTATAGTAATTCAAGAATTCTCAAAGGTGCATCATGAGTGGAGTGCAGCAAAGGCGGTTATGGTGTCCATTCAAACCAATGACTCGGGCAATCCAACAGAAATGGAATCGATGGCATGACTAGCACTGCTGGCAGTTGTCTGCCAGCGAGTCTAGTCGTTTGTTTTTAGTTTTATTTATGCAGTTAGGGTAGTTTCTCATTAACTCTTTCAAGTTAATTTTATCTTTGGTTCAAACTATTCGTCTGGGGACCTATTTATATATTTTGTAATGACTTTATTGGGGTTCACTAATTTTTTGAAAAACTATCTCTTGAATTTTGCTAAAAGACTCTGTGTATGGAAGGTTGATAATCATCTATGAATGAAAATCAAATAACAGTTATTTATGACTTCAAATATGTGTGTTTGATGTCTGCAATTTGATTTTTGTGAGAATCTGTTTCAAGTAAAGATCTGTTATAGCTTTCTATGTGCACAGAAAAGTACCAGCAGGATTCACCTTATAAGCTTTTCATTTTGTTTTAGTGTACATGTGAATTCTATCGGCTTCATATAAAGAGTTATATATAAATCAATGCTTGCGTTCATTTGGTATTGACTAGTGAATGCAATAACCTTTTCTATGCTTTCTAGTGAAAAGTATAATATTGGTTGTATGTAACTTGAAGTTGATTGAACATTTACTAGAGGGAGTTGTACCTTAATTCAAAGGTTAATCAATATAATGATTTTTCAGTTGTTTGGTAAAATTTGTCTTTCATTTCTTAGTTTTAAGGGTATTCAAATTAAATAAAGTGCAAAAGACAATTGTTTCTACCAACATATTGTAATGTAATTAATTATTTTTAGCCGACATGATGTATTGTAAAGACTCGTATATGTATGAGATCTTGTAGGTTATTTTGTAAGTATGTATGGTATGTAAGCGAAGAAAGGTTTATGGTAGAGGTATTTGACAGAGCTTAAACCAACTACCATTGCAGATGCTATTTTGAGCAGTACATTATCATTGGATTTAATCATCCAATTTTATAGTCAGTATGACTCCTTTTATGATTGAGCAGTGAGCTCTAGGCTATTGGCCTTCCTGGATGTGTAGGCCCCTATTGTATCAGTAATATTTATTCATATTGGCCAGTGAGTAAATATTGTGGCTCACAAATTCCACCGAGGTTTTTCCCCTACCAGGTTTCCTCACCAAAATATCTTGTGTTATGGTGTGCATTGATGTTGTCTCTCTTATTTCTTTTTATTTATTTATTGCTTGTTTACGTGTACATTAATTTGGGTTATAAAGTTGTAGACAAGTTTAAATATTTCATTCACTGGTTAGACACTGATTCACCGCCCCCTCTCAATGTCTTTGGGACTGATCAAGTATCTAACAGTGTGAGCTTCTGAAATCCAACTTGATTACTATCCCTTTAAAGAATCAAAGAAAGAATTTTAAGAAAAATCACCATGATTCTTCTTTTTGCAAGTATCATCAAATCCTTGGCCATGCCACTAATGAATGTCATGATTTAGAAAATAAAATTCAACAACTTAATGTAACTGGTACCATTCAAATATTAGATGGCAATGAGTTGGACTCTCATATTTTTCCTTCCACATAACATTTAAGTTCCTATTATGTTTCTCCTCATTATATGATATTGGTATCTTGCTTATTGAGATCTCATTGTCATTCATGGTGGTACATTTCAAGTGCAATCATATTTTGGTAATAACATAATAGTATTTTTATTCTCGTCTCCATGCTTGGAGGGCAAGAATAGCCTTTCAATAATCCTCTCTCACTTTCCCTTTGTGAAGTAGGGCCTTTATTAAGGTTCTCTTATTGATTGTGTAGGTGTATATCCTTGTTGTGGATCTCTTTCCTCTTATTGGAACAAGTATCCCTAATGAGGATCGTATCCTTGCCTTATAAGTGCATATCCTTAATTGTATCTCTTTCTTTGTGTTGAAAGTCTATGATCATTCATCAAAATATTCTTTTTATTGAGTTGTATCTTTAATAATGAACCCTTATATATTGTGATATGCATCCCTGTTAAGGATATTTTTCTTATTTTAGAAGAGTGTGTCTTTTATAAATGACCTCTCTTTGGTGTCCTTTGTTGGCATTTTTTAGTTTCTTGGGATTTTGCATAGAGATTGCATTAATGATATGTTGTCATTGATGTCAATTGAACCAGTAATGGTATTTATGTTATTACTGATATTGTTGTTTTTTATATTGGCTAGTAACCAGTAAGAAGAGATTTGTGGAAGATGTTGTAAACCGGTATGTAAAAGTTTGTGAGTTGAACCGGTGAAAAGGGTTAAACCTTTCTAAGCAATGTAACCAGTAAACCCTATCAGTTGTTAAACCCTAACCGATCAAGTTTGATGGTTTATTATCTGATAAACGATAATGATGGAGACACGTGTGATAATTGTGTGAGGATAAGTTCAAATTGTTTTGGCACGTTTGTTTCTTGTTTAGAGAATGAACAAAGTGGATTGCATCTAATGCACATCATGTGATGAGTTACAAAGTCTGATGGAGTGGTGATCATGGAGCAGTTGGAATTTTCTTGAAGAATGTGAAGAGATTGTCATGATTTCTAACGGTCAAGATTGTACTGACTTGTTTGTAATCTTGATGATAAAAATTAGGTTTCTGTTGTGTTACCGACCTAACTGATTTGTATTTATGGTCGATGAAGTTGTTTGTAAAGTTTGTTGGTAAGATTGATAGAAACCTAAATTTTCTTGAAGAATGTGAAGAGATTGTCATGATTTCTAATGGTCAAGATTGTACTGACATGTATGTAATCTCGACGATAAAAATTAGGTTTTTGTTGTGTTACCGACCTAACTGATTTGTATTTAAGGTCAATGAAGTTGTTTGTAAAGGTTGTTGGTAAGATTGATAGAAACCTATTGAGTGTGTAGTTGCCTAACCAGTGAATGGATCTACACTTTGAGTGAAGGAAGATTGAAGCTTAGAAGGATATGATCATGAAAATGTAGTGCTACTCAGATAGATCAAGAAAACCTGTTGTTTTCTAACAATTACAGCACTAGTGAAATCCCTTAACCAGGTAAGCTCTAACAAGCTTGGTTACTCATTAAATCCTCTAACAAGGTGGTCCATTAGCTTGGATTCTTAATCCTCCAGTGAGGTTACTCCTAATAGGGTATTGTGCTTTTCATCAAGGGATATTTGTAAATCCCTTAACTGGGTGATTCCTAACTGAAATAAGTTCTTAACAGGACTTATTGTAAATCTTTAACAGGCTTGGCTCATAACAGGGTGGACTTTAGAAGAGTTCAAATAGCTATCCTTATGAGTCTCATCTCACTATGGTTTTAACCTTTTTGGGTTTTCCATGTATAAACATTTGTGTCAAGTGGTGAATTCTTTTGTGGTTATGATCTTATTTGTTGATTTGGCTAACTTCTGATAAGGCATGATAAGTAGAAGCATTGAAAGATGAATATGTTGAGTTATGATTAAGCATTGTTGATGTTCACAAGGATGAATTTGTTCACTGTTAAGTTTTTATAACAATTAAATCGGTTGATGTTAAGTATTCTTATGAATATTGATCTTAACTGAGATATGTTTACTTTGTGTGACTGAATTTGAGTTTGGGAAATTTGTATTAGTTTTTCATTCACCCCCCCCTCTCAGTATTCTACTGGATACTTATTCTTTCATCATACCATCATCTTTGTCTCCATGCTTGGGGGGGAAGAATAATGCAACTCTCTCTCTCTCTCTCTCTAGTTCTTTTTGTTTTCCTTTGTTGAGTTGCATCTTTCATAATTTGATGTCATTTCTTATGAGTTTGTGTGCATTCCTTTTTTGAAATAGCACATCTTTTATGAAGAATATCTCTTTAATGAAAGGGTGCTATCCTAAGAATCCACTTTGGAAAAGGTGTGTATTCTTGTAATACCCTAAAATTGGTCATCTAAACCATGGGCCCCTAATATCGACAACATCACCAAGGTCCTAACCAAATGCAATTAAATCAATCTTGAGCACATTATTAATTCTTTAATTATCAAATGTCACATGGCAAATCAATTACTCAATATTAATTAAATATTTATTTAATTAATTGAATCATTCCAAGAATATCATTTCAATCAATTATCTTATTTTAATTTATTAAATATCTTTGCCTATTTAATTAATTAATAAATTTGTTGTTTAATCATGCAAAAAAGGAATTAATTTATCAAAAGAAGAATTAATTATAGAGCAAGAGTTGAATTGAAAATCAAATAAAAAGAATTGAATTGAAAGAGAAATCAAACTTGAGATATTACTTCTTTTTCTAAATTTAGAACTTGAAATCAAAAAAGCAATTAATTGAATTATTGAATTATTCTCTAAAATTGGAACTCAAAGCTTTTCAGAAAAAGAAGTTCGGTTGCATTGAAAAGACCTTTTTCTTGAATAAATCAAAGAATTATCTATTTTTATCACAAATGCATGGAATTAATTTAATATTATTTTCCAATGCAACTTGAACTTCTTATTTGAATGCATTTCAATTAAACGATAATTGGAATCTATCTCAAGGTTAACTAAACATGATTTTTCAATTATTTTCAATTAATCCTAAATTGAGCTTTTTCATCATCTCTCTTGTAATTCTCTATAAATCCAGCCTTCAGCTCTCATTTCAATTTATCCCAAAGATTTTTGAGAATAGGCTTGAAGATTATTATTATTACGCTGATTTTTGCTCTGGAGTCATTGAATATATTGTGCTTTTAGATTATTTGCATCCACATTTAGCTTTACTTATTATTCCTTGCATCCATATTGCTTGACTTCATTATTGCTTGAATTATTCATCCGTCTTGCATCCATTTTAGCTTAATATCATGCTCATATAGATTAAATCCTTTGTCTTCGTGTAATTTAGTTACTGGTATTGCTTATAAAAATCTAAGAGCAATCTTATACTCGCATCATTTAGAAGGAAATTGGTTGATTTGTTATGGTTTTATTATTCATGATTATATCTGTCTAACCATACATGTAATGACTTAATTGAAGTGTTGTGTCTTGCAGATACAGATCCTTATTCTACTTTGATTTTACAGGTTTGGGCTTGAGAGCACCTCCCAGTTCGTCGATCAATTGTAGATGATAGCAAAGAGCCTGGGCAACCGATTGTATATAGGTATGTCGGTTATGTTATGCAGCCCCATCTGGGGAAGACCAATTTTTGGCGATGGTAGCTAGATGACCTTATAGGGGCCTAGAGCCATGGCATGACTGATGACTGGTACTCAGTGATATTTTTGTTACACGCCCACTTATCGATAGATCACAGACTATAGTAGAGCGATTTGTAGTTTCTCAAGTGATGAGGCAGTATGACAGGCCTAAGGGGATCCCGCAGGAGTTCACAGTGTATGCGCATTATGCTGATGAGGAGAGGCAGGGATGGTCACCAAGGTTATCCTATGCCTTGAGTATGCAGGAGCTAACTAGTTTACAATGCTTGAGATGGGACTATATGGATGATGTTGTGGATGCGGGGGTATTGCCCCAGTACAAGGATTGGTTCTAGCAGCATTCATTCCCTAGGTTGACAGATCTAGTTGAGTAGGCTCCTCGCATTGAGGAGATTGAGGATGATGCCCCGATACAGGGATAGGGACAGGGACAAAAATTCAAGGCTCCAAGGCGGGCAGGTGGTGATCCTAGTACTAGTAGAAATAGGGTTCCACCTGGGATTGGTCAGCAGAGGGGTGAAGGCGGATCCCTTGGGAGGATAGGTGTGAGGTTGGGCGGAGCTAAGGAGGAGAGAGCAGTGCTGAGATAGGTCCAATAGTGGAGAGAGGAGCAGGGTGGTGTTGGAGGTGGAGATCCTATGAGAGAGCAGGGGACTAACGTGGGATGATCGATGAGAGAATGTCTTGTAGAGCTACAGTCATAGTTGATAGTGGCTCAGACTTAGTTGGTGAAGCGAGACCGAAAACTAGCAGAGCTTAGGGCTGAGTGTGATCGCCAGGTTGCAGAGATGAGAGCAGAGAGGAGAGCAGAGACAAACGCTTTGTGGCTGGAGGTCCTTCACCAGATGAGTAGGGTGGCATACTATGTTGCAGCATACAATGTAGCAGTTCCAGTTGCGCAGTAGGTTGTCCCCTACTCATAGTACATGGCACAGTCAGAGGGAACTTGGGCACCTCATCAGGATCTTGGTCAGTAGGCTCCACCTCCTCCACCAGGCGATGAGGGAGAGGTTGAGAGCTAGATAGTCTTTTTGTAGCTCTGATATTTTTTTGTAGACACACCCCATTTTTGTAGCCTATACGATTCTTGCTCCGATGGGAGTTTGTATATGTCATTTGTTGTCATTTTGTACTCTGAGACTTTATACGATATATATATATATATATATATATATATATATATATATATATATATATATATATATATATATATATATATATATATATATATATATATATATATATATATATATATATATATACGAGATCCAATTTGACTTCATCGTACTTGTGTTGATTCGTATATGAGATGTGTTCTATATGCTTTATTCTATATGTATGCATTTCTTTTCAGCATGGATGTATGTAATGCAAATTGATTATCGATGTCTATTTTTGTTCCTTTTCATATGCAAATGAATGAATGTGAATGAGTAATGAGTAATGCAATTTTTTAATTTTTTATATGCAATAAGATGAATGCAAATGAGTAATAATGGAATGTATGAATTTATGTAAGATGTTTATGTATGCAGCTAACATCTCAAAACACAAGCACTCGATCAGAGAGATGATGAAAAATAGACCACTTAGCTAAGAAATGATGATTCTTTCAGCTCTCATAAAATTAAGAGATCATTATTATCATACCGAAATCACTGTAGATTCACAAAATACAAAATGAAATGCAAAATGAGATGCGAAATAAAATGCAACCTAAACCTAGTCACTGGATTTAAAATGATTAAGTTTCATCACCGAGCATAATGAACATAATAGGCAGATTAGAATTTCTTTCTTTTTCAATATGCAATTTTAATTATCTTGTCCACAATGACCCTTTTTTCGTTCATATCCTTAGACAGATTTTGCAGGGACCCAAATTGCATCATAAAGAAATTTCTTCAAAACAAACAAAGAAATGATGTGGACCCCCTTGTAGCATTCAAATAAGCAGAGTCAATGTATGTGAGGTGATTTCACCTTGATGTGAAGGCTCTTATCACACACACCCAGCTAATTGAGATGTTTCTAGATCATTGGGATCATTCGTACAAGAAAAAAATAAAGAAAATATTATGCCCCCAATCCTTTCTCCTCTTAGTCACGATGGACTTCCTCAAGTTATTGAGAGGGATAATAATCGAAAACCAATATAAAAGACAACACTCAAAGAAAATTTTAATGCATAGCTCTAACTATTTAGTTATTGTTTTCTATTATGTTGTTTCGCTTTTTAACTCAGTGACAAAACTCTTCAGTAGTCAGGAAACAGGTAACTGACTCGGAGTGGATGACCAGGTTTCACTGATAGAAAGATGACTTGGTTGACACTGCTTAGGACATGTAATTGTGCTCTGTCGATTTAACCTAAGACTAGGACATTGATCAATTTCAAGTCATGAGGGTTCCAACATACCAGGATGTCACAAAAGTGACTAAAATATATGTACAAGCGAAAGCAAAGATGAAGGAAAATGAGAATGTCAACGTTGCGTTGATAGATGGAGCGTCTGAGTACAAGAGGCGCCTATTTACCAAGTTTTCACCTGCATGGTAGAGATTCATTTTCTTTTTTTACCAAGGTGCATGTTTACTAAATTTTCACCAGGGCATTTTCTCTCTTTATAATTTTTTTTCTTTTCTTTTTGTATATTTTTTTTCTTTTTTGATTTTTTTGATTTTTTTTATTTTTTCAGGACTTTTTCAACTGTACAGGTTGCTGGAGCAGAGAATGCTAAGTGAAGAATTTCTTCAAGTGGATGGTGTTAATCGGTTCATGGATTTGTTCTCCTTCTGAGTTTGAGAGTTGATAGGCACCAGAGCCAAAGACTGCAGTAACGATGTAGGGACCCAGCCAGTTGGGTTCAAACTTCCCTTTGTTGTCTCAAAACTACTAATTTTTAGGATTTTCTCTCAGAACTAGGTCACCAACTTGAAATTCTCTTTTTCTAACCTTCTTGTTATATCCTCTAGAAATTCTCTTTTGATACATTCTGAGATGATCGAATGCCACTTGCCAATACTCATCCAACAATTCAAGTTCTTGCAATCTAGATATTATGTGATCTTCATCAGTAACAAGACCTTGCAAGGAAACTCTTAGAGATGGTATTTCTACTTCAATAGGTAATACTGCTTCAGACCTATACACTAAAGAGAAAGGTGTAGCCCCAATAGGTGTTTTGATACTTGTTCTGTAAGCCCATAATGCAGGATTGAGCTGCAGATGTCAATCCCTCCCAGATTTGTTAACTGTTATGTGCAAGATAGTCAATAGGTTTTTATTAGATTCCTCAACTTGTCCATTACCTTGAGGGTAACATACTGATGACCAATGTTGTTTAATTTTGAATTTCTCATAGAGCTTGCCCAGGTCTTTATTCTTGAACTATCCTCCATTATCAGTCACGATGGATGAAGGTATCCCATACCTGCAGATGATATAGTTTAAGATGAACAAGGTGACTTGTTTGTTAGTTGCTTTGATGAGCGGAACTGCTTCTACCCACCTGGTTAAATACTCAGTGGGAGTTATGATAAATTTGTGTCCATTAGATAATGCAGGATATATCTGACCAATGAGATTAAAGGTGTCATGCCCAAAATTTAGGACAAGAATGGGATAATTTTTTTTTTTTAAATCACAACTTAAAACATTAAATTAGCAATTATGAAATGCCCTGACACATTTGTCTTAACTACGTTTAGAGTTAACTTTACCTACTAACTCAAGTAAGTAAAAACTAATTTAAAATTAGATGTGGATTATTAATTCTCTAAGGAAATTATTATTGCCTCCACGATTTTAATCTCTAAATTATCTTAATTAAAATTCTCTAAAATATATGGCGAAGATATTACTAATCTCCAATAAGTCTATATAATTAAAAATGAATTAAATAATGAGCCAATTAATTTCAAAAGAATATCCCCCATAAGTTTATTAATAATTTAATCTAAAAACATCCCTTTACTTTATACCCTTATGTTTAACAACAATTTTCTAATAAAACATTTGATTTACCATTTACCCCTTTAACAACATTACTATTAAATGTTTAAACTAAAATAAACATATATATGTTAAATTACAAAGTTCGTTAATATATATAGTTAAATTATATATATTTCTCTTAAACAGATATTACTACAATTTACCCAATTCGCTCATATCATTTAGGCTCTCTCTCTCTCTCTCTCTCTCTCTCTCTCTCTCTCTCTCTCTCTCTCTCTCTCTCTCTCTCTCTCTCTCTCTATATATATATATATATATATATATATATATATATAACACAAATCTATATATTTTTCCATTATAAAATGTCCATGAAACCCTACTTTTATTTATTATTAAATAAGCCCTCCCTTCCCTATTTTTTTTTATTTATTTATTATCCTTCCAAATTTTCTTGTACCCTAGCCCTAACTGGCTAGGGTTTTATCTTAGTTTGGACTGTGTAGGGACAACTCACAAATCGGCGGCCATGGCAGAGGCTGGGTGGAGGCAATGTTTTTGTGGAGAGGGGGCAGCGGTTTCTCCCGGCCGAGCGTCACACCACTGTGTGTCCACACAGTGGCAGCGTTGGGGGCGCTGCCCACTATGTGCCCACAGAGTGGCGACAGTGCAACCGCACCACTTTGTCTCCACATAGTGGCAGCAACGGGGTGCCGTCCACTGTGTACCCACACAGTGGGGGTTTGGCCCTGCCTCGAGACCTCTTTCATTATTGGAAATTTTTTATTTTTTTTATATATATTATTAAAATTATATGTAATATATATATATATATATATATATATATATATATATATATATATATATATGTATAAATATTTACATGAAGTAATTATGTATGTATATATATATATATATACTAATTATAATTTAAAACTCAGACTGATTCATTACTCTGTGAAAAATGCTGATCTGAACAGGTTGATTTCCATATTTTGAAGTTAATTAATATGATATATATATATTTTTTCTTTTATATATATAAATTATCATAAATCACTAATAAACTATTTCTTTTAATTTATTTCCTTTCATTAATTTCCTAGTTGCTAAAGGAAATAATTAGGCTAACTAAATATGGGTTTTCTTTCTGTAAAAATAAAGTAATTAACAGTATTAAATCTACTTAGAACAACATCTTTAGAATTTATTTACTTCCATTAAATTTGATTAATTATAGAATTTATTTCTGCAATAAACAAATGACAGAGTTTGATAATCCTACAACAACTATTTAAATGACAAAATTTAATAAATTAACAACAACTAAATAAACTATAATTTATTAATTAAAACCTTAGAGATGGCTATAAAATCTTTGATTTTATTTTCTGCAAATAATTTAAATAACAGATTTAAATACTAAGTTTTGCATTTCCATCTATAGATCTAAGATGTATTATTTCCAGCCTATCACATGCATGCATATCCAGTCCATTTCATTTCTAATAAATTGTTTTAATTGCTTAAAGGAAATAAACAATTTTCTTTCTTTTCAGAATATCCCATACACACAAATGTTATTTTTCAGAACCATAGGAAAACTTAAACTAGAAAATACTTATCTCTTTTCTGCAATTTAGCATACTAAAAATATTACAACCCTTTAAACATATTTCAAAAAAAACTTTATTGTCACTTTACAAAAGAGTCTCTCATTCCTAGTAAGTTTGGACTTTTTAAAATAATAAAAATTTCATTTAAATTTTTTTTTCTGTAATAAATAGCTCCATCAAATTTTCACTTGTTCTATTCTTTCCTTCCAACAACCTGCAAATAATCAAAGGATATGACCATGGAGTGCTCACCTTCCAGCCTAGGCTAACTAGTAGCCACCCCCAAGCTTGGAGAACCAAGCCCTAGATGGGTTACACACATGTAAACACAATAATAAAGGGAAAACCAACACAAACACATTCCCAAACTAGGGCTACACTGCACCACACATTGTGATGTCTTTTCAAGGGTGGCAGTGGACCAAGTACCCTGAGGAGACTACAAGTATGGTAAAACATATAGCCACCTCATGGCAAACCAAATACATCATAGGTATAACAACCCCACATTCCTTATGCCCCCCAAGGCATTCATGCCTTATTCCCCTTCTTATGACCCCCAAATGCATAAACAAGCCATGCAGCAAGGGTCACATGAAATCCCTTGTGATCACTCTCATAATGAGAGCCCCTCACTCGAGGGCTATCACTTTTACCACCCACAAGACCATCCTCTCTTCCCAAGAGTAGGAGGCCTTGATTACTCCCAGGCACATAAAATGCATACAAAAAGTAAAACATAGAACACAATAATTTTTCAAGGACAAACATGCAGGAATCTAGCCTTTTTACACAAGCAAATCCTTTCAACTCAACATGCAATATAAAGCAATACAAAGAGAAAATTTGACCAACCTTCAACTGCCCAAGGGTATGCTAGATTGGTTGAGGATGAGTAGCCCAATTCAACAAGTCTTTCCTTTCTACACCTCGCCAAATTCTATGTTCAAAATCTAACTTTTTTCCTTTCAAAATTCCTTGTCTCCAAAAATGGGGAGTAGGTGATTACTCCCAAAATCTCTCCTTCTTGCTTAAGAAGACCCTAGTGTGAGTTCTCACAAGTTTCTAAAACTGAAAAGGAAGGTAAGGTAAAATGGGAAAGGGAACTCTCCTTCAAAAAGGAAGGTTAACTACTTAGTTCAAGCCTTCTAATTTTCAATTTTCGCTCAACTTAGGAAACCCAATTTTTAGGGTGTCTAAATGGTCACATGGGAGTAGAAACATGCCTAAAACTACTCCTAACCCTTCGGTATACCTTATGGGCTTTAGGAAACCCTAATAAACTACCCCTAGGAGTCCATTTAACCCTTTTTAAACCCCCCTGAAGTTAATTTTTAGGTCAAACCTAAGTTGACCACCCCAAAGATTCTCTACCTAAGGCAATTATGGAATCACATTAAATTAATTGAAAAAGCTATAGTTAAACAACTCCCTGCAAGTGACAAATTCAAAACTCAAACATAAATCAACACGTGTCAAGTGACACAAAGAAAATACTTTTACAAAATTATACATGAAATCTTGTCTCTTGTTGGATTTACACAAATAGACAAAATTCAATTTAACATTCATGCAACAATCACTTTCACGAATAAAATACTATACAAACGGGGTGTTGTCTCTCCAAATAGACAAACCTTGGTCTTACGAACCTACATAGGTCTAGGTTTGGTTCTCCATAATATTTCCATGGTCACATGGATATCTTTTCCTGTGCAACTCAATTACACATTAGTAATTTCAAATAACCTCATATAATATTAAACGCATGAATTGAATACACATCAAACACTTGCATACAATTTTATATTTGAACAATTTAATATATCTTATATCCGAGTAATTTCCACATAAGCAATTATCCTAATTCTCATAATTTTGATCCTCACATAAAACATACATCCTAATTCTATCATCATAATAAAGTCTTTTAAATCCAAAAATGACATACATCATTGCAAATCTATCCTATTCTAGAATCATATAGAGATCTATATCATAATGCATATAATTGAAGCATCAACATACATCAATGTTATCCCAAATCATGGAATCATATAAGTTCTAAAATCAAAATGCATAAAACAAAGCATCCATAATAGTCTCAACATTAAAAAATCACTGAAATGCTAGACTGAGTCAAGGTAGGGCCTCACACCCTCCCCCTCTAGGCATGAACTTCCTCCTTGAGTTCATCAAAAATATGGGGGTACTCTGATCTCATTAGTGTCGCATCCTCCCAGGAGGCTGTAACCTCATCATAGCAATCCCACTGGACCCTAACCTGGTCCAGCTCTCGACCTCGAAGGGCCACCGTCCGACATGCCAAAATGTGAATTGGCTCCAAAGCTAGCTGCCCGTTCGACTCCACCTACAAGGCATCCCAATCTAAAATATGAGACTCATCATAGATATATTTCCTCAAAACAGATACATGAAACACATCGTGGATGCGTGACAAGCTAGGTGGCAACGCTAAATGGTAGGCAATTGGTCCTATCCTCTCAAGTATGTCAAATGGTCCTACAAAGCGAGGTGCGAGCTTAGAACCCTTTCCATAACGGATTGGACTCTTATGCGGTCGCACTCTCAAGAAAACTCTATCTCCAACCAAGTAGCTACGATCTATCCTCTTCGCATCTGCATATTTCTTCTATCTATCCTGAGCCTCTCTAAGATGCTGCCTAATCAAATCCACCCGCTGCTCCATATCCCGAGTTGTCTCTCGACCAATAGCAACTCTATCCTCTATGCGGTCCCAACTCAACGGTGTCCTACAAGGCCTGTCGTATAATGCCTGATAGGGTGGCATCCCCAAAGAAGTGTGATGCCCATTGTTGTAGGCAAACTCCACTAAGGAAAGGTACTCTTCCCATCTAGTCTGAGGATCCATGACATACATGCAAAGCATATCCTCTAACACCTGGTTAACCCTCTCTATTTGACCATCCGTTTCTGGATGATAGGCTGTACTGAAGTTGAGCTTAGTGCCCATAGCTGCCTGTAATGCCTTCCAAAAGGAAGAAGTGAAGAGGGAATCCCTATCAGAAATAATCTTGCATGGGATGCCATGAAGCCTGACAATTTCTCGCAAGAACACCTATGCCACTACTAGTGTTGTGAAGGTAGTCCGAACTGGTGAAAAGTGGGCCACTTTGGTCAACTTGTCAACTGTTGCCAAGATGGCATCATGGCGACGAGATGACATAGGAAGACCAATGATGAAATCCATGGATATAGTATCCCACTTCCACTCTGGTATAGCATGAGACTGGAGCAACCCACCTGGATGGCAGTGCTCCACCTTGACTCTCTGACACTCGAGGCATCGGGCTACTAACTCAGCAATGAGCTGTCACATTCCAAGCCAATGATATAACTATCTCAAGTCAGCATGCATCTTCTTAACTTTGGGATGTGTTGCATAAGGAGCTCTATGAGCCTCCGTGACAATGAACTCTCACAATCCCCTAGAAGAAGGTACATAGATACGCCCTCTATGGCTTAATAGTCAATCAGACTCCAAAGAATAATCCACATATTTCCCTTCTAGAGTAACCTGAGATCGCATCACCTGACGAACCTCTACATACCATCCATCCTCTGGCAACTGCTGCAGTATATGGTCTCTCAAATCTGTGCCCATAGATATGGTGTATACCTCATGACGTCTCCTACTCAAAGCATCAACAACTACATTTTCCTTTCCTTTGATGTAGTGAACATCAAAATCATATTCGCACAAGAACTCCATCCATCTCCTCTATCATGCGTTAAGGTTTGGCTGAGTGAAAATGTACTGAAGACTCTAATGGTCTGAATGAAGCTCGAAGTGATGACCCAAAAGGAAGTGTCTCCACCTCACAAGTGCATGCACTACTTCTGCAAGCTCAAGGTCATGAGTAGGATAATTAAGTTCATGAGTCTTAAGTTTTCTAGACTCGAAAGCTATAGCCCTACCATCCTACATAAGAACTGCTCCTAAACCCTCTAGTGAAGCATCTATACAAACCATGAAGTCTACTGAGGGATCTAGCACTACAAGGATAGGTGCACTATTAAGTGCCTTTTTGAGTTCTTGAAAGGCCTTCTCGTACTTCTCTGTCCACTCAAATTTCTTCCATTTACACTGAACAAAAGTAATAGGATGTGCGACTCTGGAGAACCCCTCAACAAAACATTGGTAATAACCTGCTAAGCCCATGAAGCTCCTGACCTATGTCACACTGGTTGGCGCTAGCCAATCCATAATAGCTCTGATCTTTGATGGGTCCACTGAGATCCCATCACCGGAAATAATGTGCCCAGGGTACTTGACCTCTGATCGAAGGAATCCACACTTCGACAAACTGCCATACAACTAATTGTCCTGCAAACACTGCAAAACCTGTCTTAGGTGCTCCTCATGCTCCTTCTCATTTCAAGAATATATCAATATATCATCGAGGAACACAATCACAAAGGGGTCCAGAAATGTGTGGAATACCCCATTCATGAGGATCATGAAAATAGCCGGAGCATTCGTAAGACCGAATGGGACCACGGTGAACTCATAGTGGCCATATCTAGTACAAAATGTGGTCTTGTGGATATCGCTTTCCACTATTCTCAGCTGATGGTATCCTGACTTCAGATCAATTTTGGAAAAGACTTTGGCACCCTGAAGTTGGTCAAATAAATCATCAATTCTATCGGTTCTTGATGGTTACTTTATTTAACTGTCGATAATCCATGCATAATCGGAGAGATCCATCCTTCTTCTTAACGAAGATGACTGGTGCACCCCAAGGGGATATGCTAGGATGAATATGACCCTTCTCAAGGAGTTCCTCAAGCTGCATCTTGAGCTCATTAAGCTCATTTGTGGTCATCCTATAAGGTTCTCTAGAAACTGGCTCAGCTCCTGGTACAAGGTCTATATGAAAGTCAATCTCTCTATGGGGCGGCATTCCAGGTAGCTCTGAAGGAAATACATCTAAATATCCCTCAAGGATAGGATGGTCATCAAGCTATGTTTCCTTTTCATCCTCTTCTCCTCGATCACTGATGGTGATAACAAAAAGCTGACATTCCTTTCGCATGCTCCGCTTAAGCTGCATAGCAGAGATCATACGAAGAGACATGGGTCTCTAAATCTTGACGATCACTATGGGCAAACCATCATCATCCTCACACTCGATCTTTTTCAGACGGCAATCCATCTTGACTCTGTGGGCATAAAGCCAATCCATGTCAAGTATGATGCCATATGATCCGAGTGGGGTAACTCTAAGGTCTATTACGGTGGTGGTATTGCCAATCTGAAGCTGACACGCTTCAACCTCTGATTCCACTGACACTCTAGCCCTTGAAGCTAACTCTACTTCCCAACTGACTCCCTGTCTAGTTGCCACTAGCCCGCAACACTCCACAACCAATGGAGAAATAAAGGAGTTAGTAGCTCCTGAATCAAATAAAATAGATACATTGTTACCTTTGATCATACCTGCAGCCTCAATGACTATGGCCTGGTGCTCAGCCTGGTGGTTGTCAACCGCTACGACAACTCTATGGGACCTGCCCATATCACCAACTATAGGCTCTGAAGTGGCCATCTGACCCTGAGGACAATCCCTCACCATATGCCCCATGGCCCCACATGTAAAGCAAGCACCCCATGCCTGAAGTTGGGTGCCCTGAGGCCTAGAGAAAGCCTATCCTCTTGTCCTACTAGATCCATTGTACCCACCCCTGGAGAATTGTTGAGCCCTCACCGGAGGTGTGTAAGGCACTTGAGCTCTCTGATCTTGCCTCTAACCTTGAGACTGCCACTGCTTGGGCTTTATGTCCTACTGATACTATGGAGGCTTCTGCCTCTGGTTTTGTTGTGACTATTGCAGAGGAGGAGGTTTGGAGAATCCCTGTGAGTTTTTGTTATTTCCCTTCAAATGGGGTTTCTAAAATCCATATGTCTGGGGTGTAGGGTTTCAGTTCTGGAACTAATCCCTAGTATCCTATGGTCTGACTTGAATCTCCTCTGCTATCAGTGCCTTCTCCATGGCAACCCGAAAGCTCCCTGGAGCAGACATCCTCACTGGCCCTGCTATGCCGACATTCAGCCCTCTGATGAAATGGTTGACGAGAAGTTTCTCATCCTTTAGATAGTCCATGTATAGCAAGAGCTCAAAGAATTTTCTCTCATACTGGGTCACTGAGAGACCCTTTTGTTGGAGGTCATGAAACTCATCTATCCGATGTTGTCTATAATATTTTGATAGGTACCTCTCCCTGAACCTCTCTATTATTTTCTCCCAAGTGAGAGTATCAGGAACTAATCCGCACTTGTACTCCTCCTGTCTCCACCATGTGGAGGTCATTCCTCTTAACAGATGGACTGCTACACGTGCTTTTAGATTTCTCTCATAAGAGTGCAATGCAAAGCACCTATCAAAGGCTCAATAGCCAAGCCTCAGCTTCTACCCTGTCGGTAGAACCCCCAAAGGACAGTGGCTGGAGGTGCATAACCTCCCTGATAAGATCCCCTGGATCCCGACGAGCTCTCTCATAAAACACTGGCTCCACCACTAAAGGTGGCCCTGGTAGGTGCACAGACTCTGGCTCATTCCCACCCTGACTCTCTACGGCAATAGGAGGTGGACTCCTACTCTGTTCCCTATCAGTCGATCTATGACTCCTTGAGTTCTGATTTCCAACATGATGGTCCTCTGTTGGAAACCTATTTTGGACTATACCAATTAGGTTCTAGAGTGCTTTTAATATGTTTCGGTTTGGATCATTTGGTTGTTCAGGAGGAGCCTCTGGGTTCACTTCTAGAACTGATTCCTCCCTATCTACCTCTTTGCGTGCTATGCGCGCATGCCTAGGACCCCTTCCGCGCTTGTGAGCTTGTCGCATAGTCGGAGGCATCCTAAGATAAAAATAAAACAATTTAAATAACTAATTTCTTTCGAAAAATAATTAGTTATTTAAATTTAAATATCCTAGAAAATTAATATAATAAAATTAATTAAATAATTTAAAGCGAAACGTAATGGAGAAAGGTTCCTAGTGTTGGAAACCTTGCTCTGATACCAAAATGTCATGCCCAAAATTTAGGACAAGAACAGGATTTTTTTTTTTCTAAATCACAACTTAAAACATTAAATTAGCAATTATGAAATGCCCTAACACATTTGTCTTAACTACGTTTAGAGTTAACATTACCTACTAACTCAAGTAAGTAAAAAAATAATTTAAAATTAGATGTGGATTATTAATTCTTCAAGGAAATTATTATTGCCTCAACGATTTTAATCACTAAATTATCTTAATTAAAATTCTCTATAATATTTGGCGAAGATATTACTAATCTCCAATAAGTCTATATAATTAAAAATGAATTAACTAATGAGCCAATTAATTTCAAAAGAATATCCCCCATAAGTTTATTAATAATTTAATCTAAAAACATCCCTTTACTTTATACCCTTATGTTTAACAACAATTTTCTAATAAAACGTTTGATTTACCATTTACCCCTTTAACAACATTACTATTAAATGTTTAAACTAAAATAAACATATATATGTTAAATTACAAAGTTCGTTAATACATATAGTTAAATTATATATATTTCTCTTAAACAGATATTACTACAATTTACCTAATTCGCTCATATCATTTAGGTTATATATATATAAAACACACATATATATATTTCCATTATAAAATGTCCATGAAACCCTAATTTTATTTATTATTAAATAAGCCCTTGCTTCCCTATTTTTTTTATTTCTTTATTATCCTTCCAAATTTTCTTTTACCCTAGCCCTAACCGGCTAGGGTTTTATCTTAGTTTTGGACTGTGCAGGGACAGCTCACAAATCGGCAGCCATGGCAGAGGTTGGGTGGAGGCAATGTTCTTGTGGAGAGGGGGCAGCAGTTTCTCCTGGCCGAGTGCCACACCACTGTGTGTCCACACAGTGGTGGCACTGCAACCGCACCACTATATGTCCACACAATGGCAGCGTCGGGGCGCCACCCACTGTGTGCCCACATAGTGGTGGCGGTGCAACCGCACCACTGTGTGTCCACACAGTGGGGGTTCGGCCCCACCCCGAGACGCCTTTCATTATTGCAATTTTTTTTTTTTATATATATATTATTAAAATTATATGTAATATATATATATATATATTTACATGAAGTAATTATGTATGTATATATATATATATATTTAAGAGTAAATATATATATATTTATATATACTAATTATAATTTAGAACTCAGACTGATTCATTACTCTGCGAAAAATACTGATCTGAACAGGTTGATTTCCATATTCTGAAGTTAATTAATGTGATATATATACATTTTTTTCTTTTAAATATATAAATTATCATAAATCACTGATAAACTATTTCTTTTAATTTATTTCCTTTCATTAATTTCCTAGTTGCTAAAGGAAATAATTAGGCTAACTAAATATGGGTTTTCTTTCTATAAAAATAAAGTAATTAGCAGTATTAAATCTACTTAGAACAGCATCTTTAGAATTTATTTACTTCCATTAAATCTAATTAACTATAGAATTTATTTCTACAATAAACAAATGACAGAGTTTGATAATCCTACAACAACTATTTAAATGACAAAATTTAATAAATTAACAACAACTAAATAAACTATAATTTATTAATTAAAACCTTAGAGATGGCTATAAAATCTTTGATTTTATTTTCCGCAAATAATTTAAATAACAGATTTAAATACTAAGTTTTGCATTTCCATCTATAGATCTAAGATGTATTATTTCCATCCTATCACATGCATGCATATCTAGTCCATTTCTTTTCTAATAAATTATTTTAATTGAGTAAAGGAAATAAACAATTTTCTTTCTTTTCAGAATATCCCATACACACAAATGTTATTTTTCAAAACCATAGGAAAACTTAAACTAGAAAATACTTATCTCTTTTCTGCAATTTAGCATACTAAAAATATTACAATCCTTTAGACATATTTCAAAAAAAACTTTATTGTCACTTTACAAAAGAGTCTCTCATTCCTAGTAAGTGAGGGCTTTTCAAAATAATAAAAATTTCATTTACAAATTTTTTTCTGTAATAAATAGCTCCATCAAATTTCCACTTGTTCTATTCTTTCCTTCCAACAACCTACAAATAATCAAAGGATATGACCATGGAGTGCTCACCTCCCAGCCTAGGCTAACTAGTAGCCACCCCGAGCTTGGAGAACCAAGCCCTAGATGGGTTACACACATGCAAACACAATAATAAAGGGAAAACCAACACAAACACATTCCCAACCCAGGGCTACACTGCACCACACATTGTGATGTCTTTTAAGGGGTGGTAGTGGACCAAGTACCCTGAGGAGACTACAAGTATGGTAAAACATATATCCACCTCATGGCAAACCAAATACATCATAGGTATAACAACCCCACATTCCTTATGCCCCCCAAGGCATTCATGCCTTATTCCCCTTCTTATGACCCCCAAATGCATAAACAAGCCATGCAGCAAGGGTCACATGAAATCCCTTGTGATCACTCTCATAACGAGAGCCTCTCACTCAAGGGCTATCACTTCTACCACCCACAAAACCATCCTCTCTTCCCAAGAGTAGGAGGCCTTGATTACTCCCAAGCACATAAAATGCATACAAAAAGTAAAACATAGAACACAATAATTTTTCAAGGACAAACATGCAGGAATCTAGCCTTTTTACACAAGCAAATCCTTTCAACTCAACATGCAATATAAAGCAATACAAAGAGAAAATTTGACCAACCTTCAACTACCCAAGGGTATGCTAGATTGGTTGAGGATGAGCAACCCATTCAACAAGTCTTTCCTTTCTACACCTCACCAAATTCTAAGTTCAAAATCTAACTTTTTTTCCTTTCAAAAATCCTTGTCTCCAAAAATGGAGAGTGGGTGATTACCCCCAGAATCTCTCCTTCTTGCTTAAGAAGACCCTAGTGAGAGTTCTCACAAGTTTCTAAAACCAAAAAGGAAGGTAAGGTAAAATGGGAAAGGGAACTCTCCTTCAAAAAGGAAGGTTAACTACTTAGTTGAAGCCTTCTAATTTTCAATTTTCGCTCAACTTAGGAAACCCAATTTTTAGGGTGTCTAAAATGGTCACATGGGAGTAGAAACATGCCTAAAACTACTCCTAACCCTTAGGTATACCTTATGGGCTTTAGGAAACCCTAATAAACTACCCCTAGGAGCCCATTTAACCCTTTTTAAACCCCTCTAAAGTTAATTTTTGGTTCAAACCTAAGTTGACCACCCCAAAGATTCTCTACCTAAGGCAATTATGGAATCACATTAAATTAATTGAAAAAGCTATAGTGAAACAACTCCCTCCAAGAGACAAATTTAAACTCAAACATAAATCAACACATGTGTGAAGTGACACAAAGAAAATACTTTTACAAAATTATACATGAAATCTTGTCTCTTGTTGGATTTACACAAATAGACAAAATTCAATTTAATATTCATGCAACAATCACTTTCACGAATAAAATACTATACAAATGGGGTTTTGTCTCTCCAAATAGACAAACCCTGGTTTTACGAACATACATAGGTATAGGTTTGGTTCTCCATAATATTTCCATGGTCACATGGATATCTTTTCCTGCGCAACTCAATTACACATTAGTAATTTCAAATAACCTCATATAATATTAAACGTATGAATTAGAATACACATCAAACACTTGCATACAATTTACATTTGAACAATTAAATATATCTTATATCCAAGTAATTTCCACATAAGCAATTATCCTAATTCTCATAATTTTGATCCTCACATAAAACATACATCCAAATTCTATCATCATAATAAAGTCTTGTAAATCCAAAAATGACATACATCATTGCAAATCTATCCTATTCTAGAATCATATAGAGATCTATATCATAATGCATATAATTGAAGCATCAACATACATCAATGTTATCCCAAATCATGGAATCATATAAGTTCTAAAATCAAAATGCATTAAACAAAGCATCCATAATAGTCTCAACATAAAAAAATCATTGAAATGCTAGACTGAGTTGGGGTAGGGTCTCACAAAAGGCCCATTACTGAAAAGGCCAATGTGTAGTAAAGTGTATGAGATCCCTTGCTGGAGCATGTATGAGGTTCCCATGTAGCTGACATTTTTCATAGGTCTTAGCAAATTTAATGGCATCTTTTTCCATGTTTGGCTAGTAGTAGCCAGCCCATAGTAGTTTCCGAGCTAAAGTAAAACCATTCGAATGAGATCCACAAATACCTTCATGGACTTCCAATAATGCACGGTTAGATTCTTGATTTTCTAGACATCTAGGCAATGTACCATCCAAACCTCGTCTAAATAGATCATTAGCAATGATAACATACCGCGAAGCATTTCGGGTTAGGTTTCTTTTCTCATTATGGGTAAGATTTTCAAGGACAATTTGGTCTTGTAGATAGGAGGAGATGTGGTTATATCGGGATGAGTCATGTCCAATAATAGAACAAACTTTTTGGGTCTAAGGAGAATCATAGGCCAGAAAGTAACTCTTCCACCAGGAATTCAAAATGAAAATTGGGTTCTTGTAACTCAGGTATAGATGCCAAGGTGGCCATAGCATCTACTGCTCTATTTGCAGATTTGGGAATCTACTAGAATGATACAAAAGAAAAATACTTCTTAAGATCATCAACCATTCTCGTATAAGGCATCAGTTTCTCATCTCAAGTCTGATATGTATCATTGATTTGTTTTATGATCAGCTAAGAATCTCCATAAATGTGTAATTTTGCAACCTTCCATTCAATAGCTAGCTTTATCCCATTTACCAAAGCTTCATATTATACAATTTTGTTTGTGCAAGGGAACAAAATCTTATAAGACTTTGGGATTGAGTACTTATAGGGAGTAATAAATAGTATTCTAGCACCAGAACCATTTTGAGTAAAAGACCCATCGAAGAACATCTTCCAGGGTTGTTGAGTAAGATGCATTATTGATTCATCTGGAAACTCTATATGCAGTGTCTTTAAGAGGAGCTTCAACAAATTGATCAGAAATTACCTGTCCTTTTATGGCTTTGCATTCCACATATTCAATGTCAAAATCTATAAGGATCATGACCAATTTTCCAATCTTCCTGTAAGTGTTGCTTTGCTGAGAAGATATTTGAGCGGATCAATTTTAGCCACTAGCTTGACTGAATGTACTAACATGTAGTGTCTCATTTTTTATGATGCAAATAATAACACCAAGCATTCTTTTTCTATTATACTATAGTTCATTTCATAGGACACTAATGTTCTACTGATGTAATAGATGGATCGTTCCTTTTTATTTTCACCATGTTGTGCCAGAAGCGCCCCCAGTGATCAATCAGTTGCTGATATGTATAAAATCAATGGTTTACCCTGAATAGGTGACATCAATATCGATGGATTATATAGGTACTCTTTGATTTACTGAAGATGTTGTTCACAATCCTGATCCCTGTTGTATATTACTCCTTTCGTCAATAACTTTCTCCTTTCGTCAATACTTTTATGAAAGGTTGAGCTTTGTCTGCTAGCTGAGAAATGAATCATCTAATGGATTGTAGACTCCCCTACATACTTCTCATTTGACTGATGTTCTTCGGAGGTGGCATTTCCATTATGGCTTGGACCTTCTCATGATCAACCTCAATTCCCTTCTTTGAAATGATGTAGCCAAGTAGTTTACTAGATGTCACTCCAAATGCATACTTTTTTGGATTTAGCCAAAGTTTGAACTTTTCCATTCTGTCTAGTATAGAACCTAGCTCTTGAATATGTGTGGATCTCTTCATATTATTTACTAAGGTATCATCAACATAATCTTCCATATTCTTGTGCATCATGTCATGAAAAATAGTAGTGACTGATCTTTGATAGGTTGCTCATGCATTCTTTAGCCCAAATGGCATGACATTCCAGCAAAAAGTTCCCCATGCACAGGTGAAAGCTATCTTTTCTTGATCTCCAGGAGCTATTTTGATTTGATTATATCCGAAGAATCCATCCATTAGTGAGTACATCTCATATCCATCAGTCATGTCAACTATCATATCAATATTTGGTAATGGAAAGTCATCCTTCGGACAATCTTTTTTGAGATCTATGAAGTCTGTGCAAACTCTGATAGTTTTGTCTGCCTTTGACACAAGTACTATGTTTGAAATCCATTCGACATAATCTATAGCTTTAATGAATCCAGCTTTTAGTATTTTTTCTAGCTCTGCCTTGACCAGCAGTGCCACATGTGGGTGCCTCTTATAGAGTTTTTGCTTGACTGGTTTAACTCCTGATGTGATAGAAAGATGGTGCATGATGAGATCAAGATCTAGGCCTGGCATATCAGAGTACGTCCATACAAAGTTTATTTTCTTTCCTGAGAATAGATGAGTGAAATCCTTCAATTCTTCTGTTGATAGTGATTGAGCTACATGAATGATGTGTGGTGTCTCTTGACTCCCAATGTTTACTGGCTGAGTTGGTTCGATCAATATGGAAGACCTTTCCTAGAAATGACTTGGCAGTATATCAAGTATCTCACCTTTAGGCGCCTCAGAGAGGTTTTCACCCTTAGGTGCATCCTTTATTTTCTCTTTCTTAGATTCTGACACCGCCACAATGTGGTTTTTTCCATCAGATATTTTATTTTTATTTTTCTCATTTTTGCGACTAAGATACTTGATATCCGCTTCAGTCATGTTTTGACTTTGTTCACTGGTGGAAGAGTCCATAGGTTCAACTGCATTGAGATAATAGGCTAATGTATATTCATTGGCAAAAGTAGGTATATGCATTGGCTGGTTTTGTAATGTGCAGTCAATCAACTATGGATATACTAAGGATAAATTTTGGAGAGGTTCGAGAGCATTCACGGTATTGTCATCACAACTGTGGATCAAAAATTCAAGTTCTAGAAGGATACCTTGTATAAATGTCTCGAGCCCAGGAAGAGTTAGAACATAATTATTAAAGTTCACGTTAATATTTAGTTGATCTAATCCAATAGACATACTTGTAGTGTCATTTCCTATGCTAGACTAGACATCATATGTGGTTCAACAACAATAAGATCAGTAGATAGATTTTCATCATTCACATCAAATGATTTAGATTTTGATGCTGAGTAGATATTGTCTTGAATAGGACTATTGTTAGAGTCATCGGATGAATTTTCTGAGTCTTCTTCAAGTGATTTAGTGAGTATATGTATGGTATCAACATCAACATCTTTAATGTTGAAAGTTCCTTCAAGTTTTGGCTCATTTGTCATTTGTATCTGACATATCTGTTGACATGATCTTGATGTTTCTGTGATTTTCTATCATCTGCTCCATTCCGCTTCTTCTGGACTGATGACTGGTTCTTGTTCTGTAGCTTCCAACTCTTCCTATGTAGTGCTATGCCTGATTTGTTTTGTTTTAGCAAAGGGGCACATAGATGAGAGATTTTTTGGTATTCTTCCTTCTTTCAGTCCTTGTTCATATTTTGCTTGTCTCTTTCATCTAATTTCTTGTATTTATTTTTCTAGTTTTATGCACATCAACTCTTGAGTATCATCTGTGGTAGTAGTAGACTCTTTTGGAGTTTCTGTAGTGGATGTGTCTGAGAGGTGATCTGAACCCCATTCATACTCATTTGAGTGAGTCTCTGAATCTTCTACCTATTGTCTACCAGTGTATGTGACTAGAATTTTCAGCGGTGTGAACAATTCCCTAAACCTTTCTACTTCTTTTATATCTTCTCGGACCTCTACTTCTTTTATTATTGTCGCTAATACCACCGAAACTTGAGCACTAATTGTTTCTTCTCTCTTGATTTCTAGTTCCTCTTGTTCTATTTCATAGTTGTCTTGAATTTTTGTTGAGTGTTTACCTCCTGTAATGTTAAAGGCAAGGCAATGTCTTTTTCTTCCAGTTAGTCTTAGCAACATGCTTTTGATCTGATGTTTTTCTTGGAGTGTATCCTAGTCTAGCTTTATCATTTGTGGATTTTGTTTGTAGCTGAATTGGATTTTGTTTGTAGCTGAATACCTTCTTGATGTTTTCCCAAAGGACCAGTACCTGAATATCCCATGTGCCAGATCATTTTGTAACTAGGACCACATTGGGTTGGAGAAACCTCATAGTTTCGTACTTCCTCATTTTGATTATCTTCCTTAAAAATCCAGTTAAGAATTGCATCCTCTTCTATTTCATTTGCCAAGGAGGTACAAGACTATACAAAGAGACCATCATATATGGTATTTGGAGTTGAAGTTTGTGTTCTATAACCTCTGATGGTTTGTTCAACTGTTTTGGTGATGGAAGGAGAGAAACTAATGAAAGTACCGGTTCTATCTTGTAGCCATCCATGCTAGTATTTGTGATCTTCAATCTCTTTTCTAAGTCTTTCATCGGTGCTTCTGCATTTTCATTTGTAAAGGCTGCCCTATTATGAGGTACAAAAGTATCTACCCCATTTGTCAATGCATTATAGATGACATTTGTATCAACAGGAATATTGACTTTAACTCTGTTATAGGGGAATTTTAAGCATTGATGGTAGGTTGATGGAACTACCTTCATCTCATGAATCCATGGCCTGCCCAGTAAGATATTGTATGACAAAGGAAGATCAAGTACCTAAAAAATGACATCTCTTTCTACAGGTCCCACTCTGATTGGTAATGATACCAGACCTTTAGAGGTCCTTTCTTCTTCATCATAGACTTTAATTGTTATTTTCTTGGTGGGATCAATGATATTTTTAGAGAATCCTAGTTGTGTAAGTAGATTGTAAGTATAGATATTCAACCCCACACCTCCATCTATCAAAACATGTTTTACTCTATGTTTATGGACCATGGATTCAATATGCAATGGCTGGTTATGTGGATGATTTAGCAAGTTGTCATCCTCTTCAGAGAAGGTCAGATAGTGAGGTGAGGTTAGATGACCCACCATAGACTGAAACCGATCAATGTCTAAATCCTTTGGAATGTTAGTGGTGAGTAATGCTTTGTCTAGGATCTCTTTGTGAGTCACATAGATTTTTAGCAATTCAAATATTGAGATTTGAGAATTTGTCCTTTTCAATTGTTCAACAATGCTATATCTAGAGGATGGTGTTGAAGTTAGCCTTCTAAATTTATCCAAGGTTGATTCTTTTTGTTTGTTTGATGATGCTGTTGAGTTCAATGTTTCTTGAGACGGGTTGGAACTAGCTCCTTGGAGAGTGACTTTCCTTTGAGAATGGGTCAAAGCTCTTGCATATCATGATTCATTTGGTTTATCTTGGACTATAATCACATTGCAATATTCAGACTGGGAAGGCTCAATCATGTTGATGACGTTGTCATTGCTGGTATAAGTATAATTTACTTTGGCACCTCCTTTGGTTTTTGATGAATCACCTTGTTCGTAAATAGGTAAAGGGTCTCTAAATGCTTTGTGACCAACATTGGTCGGGTGATTTTTGACAATGATTTTACCAGCATCTATGAGATCTTGAATCTCATGTTTGAGCTTCATGCAATTGTTTACGTTATGACCTTTATTTCGATGAAGGTCACAATATTCATTTTCTCTCCACCATTTTGGTTTGATTTCTAGATCATATGGTCTGGAGTTATCTGGTATCGTTATCAGGTTGTTTGCTAGTAGATTTTTGAAAGCAAATTCATATGATTCTTCGAGAGGAGTGAAATCATGCTTAGGTTTGGAAAGCCAAGGCTTCTCTTTGGACCATTCTTTTGTTTTCTTTGGAGGATTTTCTATTGTACCCTCAATAGCTTTAACTGCTTGTATACCACTAGCCAAGTTGAATATCATGGGTTGTGAGTTGGTTTTAACAGTGTCTACTACTCCATCATTAACAACATTATTGTTGTTATCTTTAACAAATTTTTGATACTTGTTCTTCTCTTTAGAGCTAGATCATGGTTGTGTTTCTTTCCAAGGTGAGATCCCCCTTCTTTATGAGAACACCTTCCATTCAAATGGCATTATCTACCATTTTATTAAATGATGGGTGTACTTGCATTTGTACACTGAATTTCAGTTCTAGGACCAAGTTGTTGACAAATATGTCCATTTTCTTGGAATCTAGGATAGGTCGTGAATACCTAGAGAACATCTTTCTCCAACACTGGAGGAAAGTAAGGAGAGGCTCCCCTATTTTATGTTTAGTATTGCAAAGCTTGATCATAGGCATGGGATGTCGAATGTTGTATGAGTATTGTTGTAAGAATAATTGGATTAGTTCTTCAAATGTTTTTATTCCTTTAAGTAGACTTGAGAACCATTCCATCGCTTGTCCTCCCAAACTCCTTGGGAAAAGCCACATGAGATATGTTTGATCATGCATGAACTCCATACAGAAAACACAAAGTTCCCTGACATGATCTTGAGGATCTGAGGTACCATCATATTTGTCAAATTTTGGGATCTCAACTCGTAAAGGGAATGGAGGCATGTATAGATTTTTGTCAAATGGAAAAGGGCATATTGTCTCCAGAGAATATTGTTATGGGGACTTATCTTTGTTCTTCAATTTTGTGATTTCAGTCCATGAGGCTAGCAATTGTTTGTGCACCATGATTATAGGTGATTCTTCCTTTTAGTAATGAGTGGCTAAACATCATATCCAGTAGGAAGTTTGGCACCTTGTTTTGCTAGTTCTAAGAAATAGTATTCCTTCTCTCTAGTTAGGATAGCTTTCATCATTTTTCTAAAGTCTTTGTCCTTTTGATAATCACGAATTTCTTTTTCTGGAGGTTTGGTGTCTTCTTCAGCTTCACTTGATGAGAAATCATTATCAGTTTCGTGAATACTAACGTTTTCCTTGTTCTTGTCACTGTGTTTTGTCTCATATATAGTGGGAGATTCAGTTTCATAAAAAATTGGTGCTCCAGATGACGAAGGTTTTTTAGTGAGCAGATCCTTCATGTAGTATGGGTTATCTTGATATGTGAAGGGTTGTCCTTTGCCTTTGGCTTCTTTCTTACGAGAACTCCTAGTTTGAATAGGCATTTTTATGGATTAGTGTGACCTAAAGTTGTTTGTGATGCAGATGTCAAAATCAATTTTAGAGCTAGTTGTTTGGTTAACGTATTGTTTGAGAGAAACAACTGAGATTTAGTCTAGTTTTAGGAAAGGTCTATCTTGTATAAGATGTTTATCTAGGTTGAGCCTAGAGTAGTGACTAAGATTTTGGTCTAGTTTCAGGAATGATCTATCCCGTGTAAAACATTATCTAAGTGACTTAGGTTTGAAAAGTAGTTGATTGAACTAGCTAAAAGATGATCGACCAAATCGTGCAACACAAATGGCAGAGGTACACTATCTGATCTATTTATGCTTAGGATGATGATAACCAATATTATGTTCATTGTAGACTATTTTTTAGGCAAGTTTGACTTCTCTGTACTGACAAAATCAGAGATTCGTACGACAGGATTTACTGAGCTGGATGAAAATTTAACAGTTCCAGGATGACAATAGTTTTGTTTCATATGAGTTGCTTCCTAGTACTGTATGAAAAAGGGGTATGTCCGGAATGACAAAAGATTTAGTGCAATTTTGTTTTGTATGACACATGATTTAGCTTCAGATGATAGACTATTGGGTTTTGTATGATAGAGGATTGAGCACAGATGACAAAGTTTTAAGATCGTACGACACAAGATATGGTGCAAGATGATAAATGATCATATTCATATGACTGTTCACAAGACAAAGACTAAAATTCTGAGTTTTTCAATAGCTGAGTATGATAACTGAGTATGAAAAATTCTGAGATGGACTAATTTTTTACCAAGATAGACTAATTTTGGATAGAATTTCAACTTAGGATGGAATAGTTCTGACACAGGCAGAGTTTTTGATCATTGAGTTTGTTTCTTGTTTTCTCCAATTTTGGTATTTTAGTTTTTATTTCAGGGATGAAAACATAGAAAATATGTAGTATGAATAGTACCTCCAATCACAGCATGCAATCCCTAAGGAATTTGGTGAGAGAAGAAAACCTTTTCTTGTAGACTTAGGTACACACCCAATAGCTATTCAGAATATAGCCACTGAGTCTCACGCAATGGATTATCCATGTTGTATTATTCGACTCCAAACACTAATGGGGGCACAAAATGACAAGTATCTTGGGAGAGTTACTATCTCTCTTGCAAAAAGATTATCCCCCTTTCAGAGGTGAACCAGGTAGCTTCTAATTTTAATTGGATCTAGTAAGGGGTCTGTTCAACATGTCGAGGTATAAACTCAATTAAGAGGTCTCCTGGCCTTGAAAACCAAGGTTTAATATACCTGAAGGTACGAAGGAGAGCTATTCCCGAGCACTGCCGTTGACTTCATTTTCATCAAATCATGTTTATTTTATAGTGGGTTGGAATACTTGGCATTTAGTCATTCCCACTTAGCTCCTCGGGAGGGCAGGCCTGCTAAAGATGTACAAATCTCAAATAAAGAAAAAGCCTCAAGGGTCTAGATTTCTGATTGTCTAGAGAAAGACAAGAGCATACTCTCTTACCTCTCAGAATCTTCTAAAAACATGAAATACAGATTTGTTCATTAACCAGATAGCAAGTTAGGTGCCTAAAAATGAATTGAAATAATACACGATGTTTGGTCGATTCTCCTCAGGCAACCTGCAAAGACAACGAATCAGTAGACATATTATCTTTGTGCAACAAGCATATTCTTCGACAAGCACTTTGCAAAAACTGATTAGACTGTGAAAAATTCTAAGATAGACAGATAAACAGCCAGGGTCAGTCGTTAGAATAATCAATTTAAATAAAAAACAAAAATCATTAAATTTGCTTTTTTGCCTTTTCAACCAAAAAAATAGAGAGTCGTACAATAGAGTTTACTAGATTGTACGATACAAGATTTCTTCTCGTACGATATAGAGTTCTATTTCGTACGATACAAAATTCCTATTCATACGACACCTGAAATTTGTCATTTCAACCTATGAAAAATGTTGTGCGAGATGACGTAGAGGCTGTATGGACGAAAATCCAAAAAGTCTAAAGTCTAAAAAATAACAAAAATAAAAAGTCAATTTTGGAGGCCGAAAAATGTAGTCTTCTGCCCCATGGTGGGTGCCAGAAATGTGTGTGAAAAGTGGAATAAGGATCTGTATCTACAAGACACAACACTTCAATTAAGTCATTACATGTATGGTTAGATAGATATAAGCATGAATAATAAAACCATAACAAATAGACCAATTGCCTTCTAAAAGATGCAAATATAAGATTGCTCTCAAATTTTTATAAGCAATACTAGTGACTAGACTACACCAAGATGAAGGATTTAATCTATATGAGCATGATATTAAGCTAAAATGGATGCAAGATGGATGAATAATTCAAGCAATAATAAGTAAAGCTAAATGTGGATGCAAATAATCTAAAAAGCACAATATATTCAATGACTCCAGAGCAAAAATCAACGTAATAATAATCTCCAAGTGTGTTCTCAAAAATCTTTGGGGTAAATTGAAATGAGAGCTGAAGGCTGAATTTATAGAGAATTACAAGAGAGATGATGAAAAAGCTCAATTTAGGATTAATTGAAAATAATTGAGAAATCATGCTTAGTTAACCTTGAGATAAATTCCAATTATCGTTTAATTGAAATGCATTCAAATAAGAAGTTCAAGTTGCATTGGAAAATAATATTAAATTAATTCCATGCATTTGTGATAAAAATAGATAATTCTCTGATTTATTCCAGAAAAAGATCTTTTCAATACAATTGAACTTCTTTTCTTTAAAAGCTTTGAGTTCCAATTTTAGAGAATAATTCAATAATTCAATTAATTGCTTTTCTAATTTCAAGTTCTAAATTTAGAGAAAGAAATAATATCTCAAGTTTGATTTCTCTTTCAATTCAATTCTTTTTATTTGATTTTCAATTCAACTCTTACTTTGTAATTAATTCTTCTTTTGATAAATTAATTCCTTGTTTGCATGATTAAATGATAAATTTATTAATTAATTAAATATGCAAAGATATTTAATAAATTAAAATAGGATAATTGATCGAAATGATATTCTTGAAATGATTCAATTAATTAAACAAATATTTAATTAATATTGAGTAATTGATTTGTCATGTGACATTTGATAATTAAAGAATTAATAATGTGCTCAAGATTGATTTAATTGCCTTTGGTTAGGAACTTGGTGATGTTGTCGCGATTAGGGGCCAATGGTTTAGATAACCAATTTTAGGGTATTACATTTGCCCCTCTTTGAATTAATGTGCGAGCAGGGCGTTGGTTCAAAGAATAGTTGATGTCTAGGAGATGCGAGTTCTGAACTTGATTGATCCTAAACTAGATCAATAGCAAGGTGTTTAGCTTGATTCGAAGTGATGAAGCTAAATGAAGTCTGATTAAAGTGATATCGATCCCAAACTTGATTGAACTTAGGAATGATAGAGAAAAAGGATACCGAACTTGAACTTGATTGATCAAGAAGCGGATCTTATTGATCTAGAACTTGATTGAACTAGACTCAGTGAGCAAAGATAAAATCAAGGTTGTGTTGTTGAATCAAGATGGATAGTTTATTTTTCACTCATCGTATCTTGATCAATCAAGTTCAAGACCGATTTTATCTTCATTCACTGAGTCTAGTTCAATAAAGTTTTAGATCAGTAAGATCCGCTTCTTGATCAATCAAGTTCAAGTTCGGTATCTTTGTTCTCTATCGTTCCTAAGTTCAATCAAGTTCGGGATTGGTATCACTTTAATCAAACTTCATTTAGCTTCATCACTTCAAATCAAACTAAACACCTTGCTCTTCATTTGGTTCATGATCAATCAAGTTCAGAACTGACATCTCCTAGACATCAACTATTCTTTGAACCAATGTGTTGCTCGCACATTAATTCAAAGAGGGGCAAATGTAATACCCTAAAATTGGTCATCTAAACCATGGGCCCCTAATCTCAACAACATCACCGAGGTCCTAACCAAAGGCAATTAAATCAATCTTAAGCACATTATTAATTCTTTAATTATCAAATGTCACATGGAAAATCAATTACTCAATATTAATTAAATATTTATTTAATTAATTGAATCATTCCAAGAATATCATTTCGATCAATTATCCTATTTTAATTTATTAAATATCTTTGCATATTTAATTAATTAATAAATTTGTTGTTTAATCATGCAAAAAAGGAATTAATTTATCAAAAGAAGAATTAATTACAAAGCAAGAGTTGAATTGAAAATCAAATAAAAGAATTGAATTGAAAGAGAAATCAAACTTGAGATATTATTTCTTTTTCTAAATTTAGAACTTGAAATCGGAAAAGCAATTAATTGAATTATTGAATTATTCTCTAAAATTGGAACTTAAAGCTTTTTAGAAAAAGAAGTTCAGTTGCATTGAAAAGACCTTTTTCTTGAATAAATCAAAGAATTGTCTTTTTTTATAACAAATGCATGAAATTAATTTAATATTATTTTCCAATGCAACTTGAACTTCTTATTTGAATGCATTTCAATTAAATGATAATTGGAATCTATCTCAAGGCTAACTAAACATGATTTCTCAATTATTTTCAATTAATCCTAAATTGAGCTTTTTCATCATCTCTTGTAATTCTCTATAAATTCAGCCTTCAACTCTCATTTCAATTTACCCCAAAGATTTTTGAGAACACACTTGGAGATTATTATTATGTTGATTTTTGCTCTAGAGTCATTGAATATATTGTGCTTTTTAGATTATTTGCATCCACATTTAGCTTTACTTATTATTTCTTGAATTCATTATTACTTGAATTATTCATCCATCTTGCATCCATTTTAGCTTAATATCATGCTTATATAGATTAAATCCTTCGTCTTGGTGTAGTCTAGTCACTGGTATTGCTTATACAAATTTGAGAGCAATCTTATACTCGTATATTTTAGAAGGCAATTGGTCGATTTGTTATGGTTTTATTATTCATGCTTATATTTATCTAGCCATACATGTAATGACTTAATTGAAGTGTTGTGCCTTGCAGATACAGATCCTTATTCCACTTTTCACACACACAATTCTTAGTCCTCTTATCCTTCCAAGGTGTCATATTTATTAAGGATCTCCTCTAATCTTGGAGGTAGATATCTTTATGCAAATATATCTTCATCCTTTGTTAATCATACATCCCTCAAAAGGATCACTTTATATTTGTAGTAAGATATCGGTTTTACAATTATCTCTTCCTTTCTTAAAGAAATGAAGCCTACTCAAGAGTCTTTCTTTCTAGCTTGGAGTGAATGTATTATTGATTAATGGATATCTCCTTGGTGTTAAAGGTGGGTGTTCTTGTTTCTATCTACCTTGAAATATCAATATAGGACTATGTTGACATCTTAAGGGGGGGGGCATATATGTGGCCTCCTAGTTGCATTTTGACTATCAATTATCAAGATGAGTTTATTGCATACTCATGTTTCATCCCTATTTTGTCCATCATTTATAAGATTATGGAATCCTCATGCTTAATCCTTATTTCATTTATCAATATGGGATTATTACATCCTCGTGCTTAATCCTCATTGTAATTATCAATATGGGATTGTTGTGTTGTCATGCTTCATCCTTATTTAATGCATTATTGCATTTCTTAAACAAGTTAAATCACACTCAAAACCAAAGGAAATGAACTCTTATACGGGGTGCTATAGACTTGAAACCAAACATCACATGCACACATGCATGAGGATTAGTGGAACTAGTGGAATAGGGCTAGACTATTCCAACTCCCCTCCCCAACATGGATCACTTAGATGCAAACATCTAGGGGTGAGGTATCTATGTCCTCTCTTGGTCATTCTTCTCATGGATCACCTAGATAAGCATATCTAGCGTGTATTCATGCTTTCTCTTCTTCTTCTCATGAACTTCTAGCCTTGCTATTCATAGTTCATGGATGATGCTGAATTTTCTCTTTTATGTGATCACTTGTGTTCGTGAGATGACGTTTTTCAAGAATGATATTAGCTGTTGAGACAATTTGATATCTGGGTCTCTTCATCTAGTTGACATGAGGTCTTACTTTTGGTCTTTAGATTTTGTTGCGTGTCTTCTTCCTTTTTTTGTGTTTTGTCTTTGTTTTCCTTTTTTTTGTCTTATTTTTGTGTGCCCTTGCATATGTTTGATTGATTTAAGATCCTAAAATTGGGGGCTTTCTTCACCTAGATTAGCGAGATCTTACACTCCTTGTGATTTTTGCTCCGCATTCCTCTTTTTTTCATCTCTCTTTCTTCTACTTTACTATGGGTATTTGCATAAGCTCATACTCCCGCTAAAGTGGGGGATAAATGTAGCATCCTAAAATTTCACCCTTCACAATTTTCACCACATTCAGGGCCCTCGCCTAAGTGTTCTCATCCTCACGCTTGATCTGGACCTAGTTATGCCTCTACCATGGAACAATGTTTATATTATATCATTTTACCTTGTTGGGAACTCTTAACCTTGACCCAATTCGGGGTAGGACCAAGAAATGATGCCTTGGTCCTCACTAGGACCATGGTGCCACGCCATGGTCCTCCCTAATTGGGGCCCAATTTGAACCTTAGGCCCTATCCAAAATTTTAGTGGGAATTACTTGTTCATGTCAGACTATGTTAGAAAATTATAATGTTTGATGATAGGAAACTATATAAGGAGGTCTTCCCCTCTCATTTGGATATACAATGATGATAAGTGAAAGGGGGAGCACAAGCAATCAAGCATTCATCATCAATAATTTCTAGTGGTCTTCAAGGCTACATATTCTTCATCTATCCATTTTGGAGAAACATTACACCATTCATTTGCAAGCATGTATGTGTGATTAGGGTTTTGTCATGTGTTCATGCCATTTCATACATATGTGATTACATTCAAGAAGCAAAGCATCATCATTATTCATTGCAGATCTGAGGTATACCTTTCTATCATTTATTTTAAGTATTTGTAATATTTTATTCAATATTTATTCCAAACCATGGTTTGACTTAGGCAAACTCCTATTCCCAACCCATTTTCTATTTCTTTGTGTGTAGGAAACAGGTATGTAGTTGTACTTCTCAGAATAAGCTTCAGACACAAAGATGGAACAACCCTTTTTGGTGTGAGTAAAATTTGGAGGATTGTGTTGTCGGATCATGGTCCTTTCTTTTTTGGGGCATTTTCATAGGATAGATCTGAATCATCATATAATACTCAAATCCAGGTGCACAACAAAATCCTAAACTTGTAGCTCTTTATTTTCTATGTTTTGTCTTCAATTTCAACACTTCACCCTAATTCATAATTTCAACGTACAAAAGAGGAAATCAAAATCAATCCAATCCACTTAGTATTTAATCCTTGTTTGATTCGTGATTGGATCTAGTGAATTCCCCATCCTCTTTTTAATGTAATGTCCCTAAGTAAAAAATTAATGGTTTTCATTCTTTTGGGTGGAAAACCTATTTTTTTCACCATTACAATAACCTATCATGTTTGTGTTTAGTTGATGGATGGAGTATCTTATGTTTGAGTGATATGTTTTTCTTCTTCAATCCACATTTTTGTAATCAACTAAAGGAACAAAAGAATTTCTTGACAATCCAAAGATATTTCTTTGTTTGTTCCATGCATATTCATGTCTTACATAAGTTCTACATTATCTCTCAGTGACCAAAGTTGTTACATTTGTAACAAACTACATTTCTATTTCCAGAGAATGCAACTTGACTCCTCTTAAACCCTTTTCTATAATCACATGCTTTATGTTTGTAACCTTTGCATGAATAACAATAACCAGAGAAGGAAATATTGTACCCCACATAATGCTTTTGTCAAACAGGTGGAGATCTTGTGGACTTGTTTTTTGTATGTCTTCTTCTTTGGCTGCTAATCTTGAACTATTTATTTTTAGTATTCATTCCTTTTGATTTCTTCTTGTTCTCAATCTTGGGAGCAACATATCTTCATCTCTTAAACTTCTTCCTTATGTCATTAATTTTGGTGTAGTCATCATCATTCAGTTTGGCCTTTCCTTTTGGATCATCATGATTGTTCCTTGTAGTAGCAGCAACATTCTCCTTCTTTGGAGCAACAACATGGGTCTTCATTCTTTTGGTAGTAGTATCTAGGTCTATTTTATTTCTTGGAGCATTGCTAAACTTGAAGATTTTCTTATGACCATCCATGCTTGAAGATACAAGGTTTATGTCCCCTTTTGATGAATCCACATTGGTACAACATTGTCCAACCTCATATCCAATCCCCGTAGAATCTTTGTTTTTCTTTTTTTTACTTAGCATGTCATTTAGTGCATTGGTGTTGCTTTTACATTTAAATCTCATCTTAAGATTATCCTTGCACATCTGAAAATATTTCCTTAGTGTTACCACTTCATCTTCTAGCTTCTAGCAATCTTTTTCTTTGGCTTCCAATTTTGATTTTTTTAATTTTCTCATCCTATTGGCTTCCTTTGTTGGAATAAATTAACACTAAGAGGGGGGGTGAACTAGTGTTCTACAATTTATAACTTTCTTTAACTGATTCTTAAACCACTGGATGCAAATGAAATAAAATAAAGTGCAAAAACTCAACACACACAAGCACAAAACCATAACAATGGTTTTTTTATGTGGAAACCTGGAAAGGGAAAAACCATAGTCAGATTGAGACCCACAATATTATAATACTATGATCAGGAGTATAATAATATTACAAGAGGAATACACATGCATTCAGGCACACTGCCTAGAGCCCATTACTCAATTACGAAAGAGAGGGCTACAACCCCCAGAGGATTCGCTGATGAATAGCATCCAAAAATGCCAAAATACAATTTTGGTTAAGCACAAAGAGTCTTCTTCTACTGTTCTAGCATACTTCTCTATTATGCTCTGCTTTGTCATAGAACAGAACATAAATCCAAAGATAACACACGTGAAACTGTGCACTGATGGCCATAAAAAAATTTCACACCAATCTTGAATACCAAAATTCTCATATAGATCTGTCTTATATATCTACATTACTTGATAAGGTCACCAGCGTGTCTTCTCCAAAAATATTTACAAAATATGAAACATGTAACAAGAAGTCGACTCAATCTGATTACCAATACACATGCAGACCAAAACAAATTGATAATACACTTAAAAACAAGTAAGCACAACAACCTCGAACATGACACCAATCAACAAAATCATCTCAAAGATTTCACATAACATGCTACGCCACAATAACCTTGTTCTTTCTGAAATACCGGATACCAGATCATCAATCTTGCACTAGAACCAATACTGAAATCTAGGATTGCGTACTAAGAAATTCCAACTGGCAAATCAACTACCTCTTCCAACAAAAACAAAATTGTGCACAAAAAATTGAGTTCTACTCAATGTACTCATTGTTAGATACTTGATCAGTCCCAAAGACATTGAGAGGGGGGGTGAATCAATGTCTAATTGGTAATCAAAAGATTTAAACTTTTTTGTACCTTTACAACCCAAATTAATGTATCAGTAAACAAGCAATAAAGCAATAAAGAGAAATAATAGTATAACAATCAATGCACACCATAACATAGATATTTTTGGCGAGGAAACCCAGTAGGGGAAAAACCTGAGTGGGATTTGTGACCCCCAATATTTACTCACTAGCCAATATGAATAAATATTACTTATACAATAGGGGCTTTCACATGCAGGAAGGCCAATAGCCTAGAGCTCACTACTCAATCGCAAAAGGAGTCACACTGACTACAAAATTGGATGATTAAATCCAGTGACAATGTACTGCTCAAAATAGCATCTACAATGTTGGATTTAGTACCGGTTTAAGCTCTGTCAAATACCTCTGCCATAAACCTTTCTTCGCTGTGCTCTTCTCTTATTCGCTCATAAAATTATTACATCAAAATGCATATACAGATATTCACTCTCATATTCCTCTTGTATTCATTACCTAATTACATTTCACTCACATCGCTTCCATACCATACATTCTTTTCACACTTTCAAAATGACTTATAAGATCTCATACATATATGAGTCTTTACAATACATCATGTTGGATATACAAATAATATTATAATACAAAACAATATAATTTCCATGTCGGCTAGGAGTGTCGGTAAGTTCTTATGTCGATGTAGACTGGGTGTCGGTGTAAATAATATGTAGTGCTTGTCAGTGCCGGTAGATGATGTCTATTGCTGATGTAACTTGTGAACCATGTTACCAGTTGGTTTCCATCAATGACAACATCAACTATTCTCATCTAAGTGTATAATGCTAACAATCTCCCCCTTTGGCATTGATGGAAACACTCATGAGAAAAATCCAAAAACTGATAACCAAAAATGAAGTCCAAAACTAATCCAAAAATAAGAGTGCTTCCCTGAGCAAATGATCTCTTATGTACATTTCTCTCCACACTACTACTCCCCCTTTGACATTAATGATAAAGGATGTCAAAAAATAATTCAAAATTCTATCTCATAGCCTATAACCGGTTGTGTACAATCTGAAAGATATCCACCAAAATCAGATTAAGGCTCTGCATGAATTTAGTGCTGTCAAAAATAATGCATTTAGTCTATTGGATCGTTTCGGTCAAATAATTCTTTTGTTGCTCCAGTGATCTTTCTCCTTGAATTGTTGCTTTAGACAGCTCAATCCATTGAGTTAATATTGGAAAATGCACACTCCAATGAGAAATTGTAGGTGATTGAAGGTATTGTCATTGATGAAAACCTTTCAATCCTATGGCACCGGCAGATACTGGCACAGGCATAGACACCGATAGCGACAACGACAAAGATGTTTACCAGGACCCTAGCCGATAGGATTTTGTTTATTGTATTTTGTATTTAATTATGAAATCTTTTTTGTAAGCCGATAAGGTGAATTGTATTAGGACTCATATAAGTATGAGATCTTGCAAATCAATTGTAAGAGAAGTGAGAAATGCATGGAAGGAATGTTATAGGCAGATGCGAATATTAAAGCAGATTTTAGAATAAGGTTTATGGAAGCTGTATGAACTTAAACCAATACTGAACCTGGCATAGCAGATGCTAAACCAAAGCAGTACATGATATTGGATTTACATAATCGATTTTTGTAAGTCAGTGAGACATCCCTTTTTGTATTTAAGTAGTGAGCTTTAGGCAGTTGGCCTTCCTGCATGTGCATGCACCTATTGTATCTGTATTATTCACTTATTGGCCAGTAAGTGAATATTGTGGGTCACAAGTCCCACTAAGGTTTTTCCCACACTGGGTTTCCTCATTAAAAATATTGTGTTATGGTGTGCTTTCTATGTTGTGTTTACTAATCTTATGTACTGCATTATTTCTGGTTTACCAGTACACTGCTTTTGCATGCAATTCATTTAATAAGTTTAGAAAATCCATTAACCGGTTAGATATTGATTCACTCCCCCTCTCAGTATCTTTGGGAATCCTAACAATTGATATCAAAGATTGGTCCTCTATTTTAAAAAGCCTAACATCTTGAGGAAGATTCTAACACCAGTACAGATGGAAAACTTGAGAAAGCAATTGGAAACTGCTCTTGCAGATTATGATGCAGAAAAGTTAAAGAATATGAAACTTGAAGATGATCTGAAGGCTGCATAGGAAATCATTCAAGGACTTCAAGAAAATCTCACTATTGCTAGGAACAAAAGAAGAGAACTTCATGAGAAGATACAAAGTGATGATGATGAAAAAGGAACTCTTAATGATCTTGTAAGAAAGATGAAGCAGGAAAACATGGCCTTGAGGAATGAAATGCAAGATATGACTATGAGGTTTTGTAAAGACATTGAAGACCAAAAGAAGAATGAAGATGACTTGGTTAGGAGAATCAATGATGCTGGAAATGAAAATCTAAGACTTAGTCATGAAAATGATATGTTGAAGACAAATATAATTCAATCAGAGCGTGATAAAATTGAACTCATGAGACATAAATATTTCTTAGATAATGAGTTGGCTACTACAAATCAACACAAAGAAAAATTCAAGAAAAGTTCAGAGGAACTTGATGACATGTTGAAAAATCAGAAACCTAATAGAGATACTAATGGCCTTGGCTTTGAAGCTAGTGAAAGCTCTGGTAATACAAATAATCATGATCAAAGCAAATCAGTAAGACAACCTAATGCCTACAAATTTAATGGAAAATGCTATAATTGTAACAAGTATGGTCATAGAGAAAATCAGTGTAGATCTAGAAACTATTAGAACACTAATGCACCCACTGGTCAATGTTTTAAATGCAACAAAGCTGGTCATAATTCATAAAACTATAGAATGAATGTAAGATGTTATGTTTGTGGAAGATTTGGACACTTATCTAATCAATGCAAAACACATACTGGCATAGGATATGGAAAAGCTATTCAGAAAAATAATATGACTTGTTATGCTTGTAACAAGATTGGACATATTACAAAATTTTCTAGAAGTAAGGAATCACCAGCAAATAACAAAGGACCCAGTTTGAAAGGTAAAGAGAAGGTTGAAGAAATAAAGCAAGAATTTTCAAAACAATGGATCAGAAAGTCAGATATGAATGTTAATGAAGCTATTCCTTCACCCGTAGAATAGAGTATCACTCCACTAGCAGGAGATTCTTCATCTAACTGAAAAGAACCTTTTTGGGGGTATGGCAATGAATTGAAAAATGTGCTAATTTACCCTCGGTTGATGGTGAGAAGTTGAAATACTTCTTTACCAACAGATGTGTTAAGTTTCACTTAACTAGAAGGAATTTAATGTAGTAGTTGAAGGAAATGACATTATAAAGAAAGTGTTTTGGCTCTTTTTCATTCACCAAGAATTCAAATTTCCTAAGAGCGTGAAAATCTTGAGCGAAGGCATCCACAACAAGAAGTGAAGCAAATCATTCAAGCACTCATACCTAAAGGCAGATTAAGGTATTTATATCAATGGCTTCCTCCTCTGCACCTGAATTCATTGCAAACCCTACTGTAATTAAAGTTGTTAAGCATCGTAGACCCATATTTAAAATTATTCCCGAAATTACGAAGAAGGATGATACCCTAGGAGCTTTTTCAAAAATACCCAAAGTAGTTGCTTATGCTGAGGATCCTAGAATTTACATATATTGTCATATTGAAGAACTAAGAGATGAAGAGATTATGAACATGTATAGAATAGTAATTTGTGATGTAAATTGAAATGTGAAATCGGAACATAAGATAGTTGAAACCCTAGGTTTTGTGGAGATTCTTAGTATCCCTGATTTTCCAAAGGATGTTACAAGGATTGTATTAAGAAGAGTTCATGGGGAGTTCATTTGGTTGGATTCCATTCACAAGATAACAAAAGAGGTAGTTAGGGCAGTGACATGCTTACCTTCCATTGGTAGCAAGCCTGACAAAACTAAAAAGGTTTTAAATGACACTGTAATGACCCTAACCGACGCAACCTTTGACAAGAGATCCTTGAGAGTAAATGATGTAAAGGATATCAATGTAAGGTTCATCAGCATGATTCTTGGATACAAGGCTACATGTGCCAACAGATTAAACTTTGTTTCTAGCTTATGTATCAAGAGTGCCTATGACATGGTAAACAACAATGAAAAGATTGACATATGCAAATGGTTGAAGGATGAACTAGTAGACAATCTGAGGAAGATCAAAGGTGATAAGAAAGGTACTTTTAGATTTGGCAACCTACTTGTATGTTTGATGTTATATATTACCAAGGAAGTACCTAGTATTGGTAGAAAGGATTTTGGTTTTGACATACCAGTAGGAAAACAACTTCTGGACATGCTAAACAATATGGGAGATGACAGAGAAAAGAACATAAATGAACACTTTTAGGCATTAAAGGCTAGGATGAAAACTAGGATAAGGCTATCTCAATCTATAGTTGACAAATATCAAAAGGAGATATGCTTTGTGATAAAGAAAGATGAAATCAGGATGGAAGCAATGGTTCTGAGGACTATTTGGGTTACAGAGATGGGATATGAGGCTGATGAGAACATAATAGAAACTTATGCAAAAGCCCTTCTAGAAGCCCCTAAAGAACCAACAGAGAAAGTATTTCGAAATGTGGAAACAATTGAAAGCAAGATTTAGTCCAAAAAAATAATAAAGAAAACTGAACAAATAGTTAGGAAAGGAACCAGGCAGGCTAAAGCAATCAAGGAAGACATATTGAATAAAACTGATATTAAGGAGAGAGACTTGGAAGGATTACAACCAGAAACACATCTTTCACCGGTTGCTACCTCCTTTGATAGTGAAATACTGATAGAGTTTAAAAGGGTAGTAAGGAAAAGGAAACCTTCACTGGTACCTGCTCCTACACCTAAGAGAACAAGACAGAAACAATAGGCAGTTAGGCCTCCAACAAAGAAGTTAACACCAAAGAAAAGAAAAGAAAAACAAATTGTTTCTCCACTTGACAACCTTTTGAATGAGATAACTGAAAATGGTAACTTATCAAACATTAGCAAGTTGTATGATACTTTTAATAGTGATGAAAAGGAAAGCATAGAAAACAGTGTTATCCTACACTTGGACATCTACAAGAAATTTTTGATTGAGGTTGTTGATGATTTACCCAATGAGTTGTATAGAAGGCTAGAAGCAAGGAGAGAAACAATTGTTGAATTGGATTAAAAGATGAAGGTAGAGAAAGTACTTGCAGTTCACCTAGTGAATTCAACGAAGAAATTGATGAACTGATAAGTGAGGCTAATCGGATAGTATTTTCAACCAGTCACCAACATGTAGCAATAATGGCTGGAAGAGTTAATGAGATATTAGAAGAAACTGTAGACAAGTGGGATATATTATTTGTTGAGAAACAGAAACAAGAAGAGCTTAAGAGACCAAAGACTTTTAAAGTCTACCAAAAGGACAAAGATAAGGGTAAAGGTAAGGTAGGTGGTCCTCCCAATATAAAGGTGACAGATAACTTACCCCTGCCTCCTTCTGATACTCCACTGACACAAAATGTTGATACACCACCGGCAACAAAGAGTATGGAGATAACACACGAGGACACAAATCCTGATTCAGAGGTGTTGTATACAATGAATATTGACACACAGGAAGTCAACATTGTGGTTGATAAGGAATCAAGTGAGAAGAAAGATGTGGCAACTGAGCCACTGGTAGAAGACACTACAGTTGAACAAATATTGAGGATATAGTTGGAAAAATTGAAATTGAGACTGAACAACAAACTGAGCAGGCAACTGATTCCCCTTATACAGGAAAGGCGGATACCACTAATATACATACTGATGTATCTACTAAGCAATCAAAAAAAGATAGCAATGAAAAACCCATTGAGATACCATCTGTAGATATTTCAGAGGTAAACATAGAGAAACTGGTAGAAAACACAAAGTCATAATCAGAAAAACCGGTAGTGGAAAGCTCTGAGAAACATACTAAGGTACATACCGAGAAATCAGAAGAGAAGAAGGATGAGCTAAAGGTTCAAACAAAGACTATGCCACCGGCATCAGCTAACAAACCTAAACCCTTGCTTGTAGAAATGCAGACTCAAACTGATCTACCAGAGGTCACCATAAGCAAAGAGATTCCTCACACCGGCAGATTACAGATTATTAAGACAGTTGGTCAATCATCTGATTCTTCACTGACAAAATTCTAGCCAATCAATGTAACTGAGGTATTGCTTGATTCAATTAAGAAAATAACTGATTGCAATGCACTTGCATATAAGGCAATTGATGACATCATACCTATTTTGAAGATGATTGTGCATAAGTGTAACATAGAGAATAAAGATTCTTTAGGCAAATTAGACACATTGTCTAAGTACATAACCGACAATCTTCTAACAATTGATCAAATCAATGAGGAAACTTTCAGAGAGAAAATGAATAAAGAGAAGGAAAAATTTCTTGAGGAGATAGTAAAGAAGAGTAAGGAACATATAAATACATTATTATCGGCACTAGGAAAGACAATTTTGGACTTCAAGAAATTTTACAGAGACACATGTAAGACAAACATTTTGACAAAGGATATAGATAAAGAGATCAGCGAAGCTCAAAAGGAAATCAATGACATTGCTGATAATTTAATAGGTTCATCAGACTCCATATCGGTAGTAGAATAGTAAATTACCATCTTTGAAGAGAAAATTGAAAAACTTGAAAAAGATAAAGAGAGATTAAAGTTTAAGGCAAAGGAACTGAAATGTAGACTAGGTCCTAAACTAGATATCCTCATCTCTTTGAGAAAAGAGTTTCTAAGGCTCTTGTTCTAGGACTTAAGACACCAGAAGAACAAATGCACATACTCACCGATACAATCCAAAGGACATAAGCATCATCAAAGGACAGTGAAAGATTCTATAACAACCTAAATTTTCCATTAGCGGAGTTATATCAGATTGTAACCAACCGGTTAAAGGGATCAAGACAGGAACTACACTCAATTGACATTGAATGATAGCCTTTGTCATTGATGCCAAAGGGGGAGTACTAAAGGATGAGAAGAAGGAGTAAGATAGAAGAGATCATCTGCTCAGGGGGAGCACACAGTTTTGGACCACACAATTTTGGTAATAGAGTTTTGGTTAGACATTTTTGGTAAGATTTTTTGGTCAACACATTTTGGATACAATTTTGGCTTTTTCTCATGAGTGTTGCTATCAAGGCCAAAGGCGGAGATTGTTGGAAAATGCACACTCCAATGAGAAATTGTAGGTGATTGAAGGTATTCTCATTGATGGAAACCTTACAATCCTATGGCATCGACAAACACCGGCACAGGCACAGACACTAGTAGCGATAGCGACAAAGATGTTTACCAACACCCTGGCTGATAGGATTTTGTTTATTGTATTTTGTATTTAACTATAAAATATTTTTGTAAGACGATAAGGTGAATTGTATTATGAGTCATATAAGTATAAGATCTTGTAAATCATTTGTAAGAGAAGTTAGAAATGCATCGAAGGAATGTAATAGGCAGATGCAAATATTAATTAAGGCAGATTTTGGAATAAGGTTTATGGAAGTTGTATGAACTTAAACCGGTATTGAACCTAGCATAGCAGATGCTGAACTGAAGTAGTACATGATATTGGATTTACATAATCCATTTTTGTAAGTAAGTGAGACTTCCCTTTTTGTATTTAAGTAGTCAGATTTGTTGGCATATGGACACTCCAATGAGACATTGTGTGTGATTGAAGGTTTTGTCATTGATGGCAACCTTGCAATCCTATGGCATCGACAAGACATTATACCGGCAAAGCATTACTCAACAAGATAGTGCACCGGCATCAGCAAGATCAATCTACACCAGCACTGGCACAGAAGGAAACATGTATACTAGCAATGAGGCCGACAAGATTTTTGATATGTAATATTTTGTTTATTATTGTAAGCCAACTTGGCAAATTGTAAAATGACTCTTGTATATAAAAGAGATCATTGTAGAAATTTGTAGGATATGGATAGGAAGCATAAAATAAATTGTAAGGTAGACCTATTGTGCGAATTGTAGGTCAAGGGTATATGTAAATAACAGAGCAAGAACCAGTACTGAATCTGGCATTGAAGATGCTATTGTAAAGCAGTATAGAATATTGGATTTGTGTAAATCCTCATTGTAAGTCAGTGTGACTTCTTATTGAGTAGTGAGCTCTAGGCAGTTGGCCTTCCTGCATGTGCAGGCCCCTATTGTAAGTAATATTCTCTTATTGGTTAGTAAGTGAATATTGTGGGTCACAAATCCCACCGAGGTTTTTCCGACATCGGGTTTCCTCATTAAACATCTTGTGTTATGGTGTTCTTTTCATGTGGATGTTTTGATTCTGTTATTTACATTAATTCTTGCATACTGGTATACTGTTACCTTATGTTCTGCATATTCAGTTTTAAGAAAATTACATTACCGATCAGATACTGATTCACCCCCCCCCTCTCAGTATCTGTGGGAACCCTAACTATTGGTATCAGAGCTTGGTCCTCTATTTTCAGAAGCCTAACAGCTTGAGGAAGATCTTAACACTGGTAAAGATGGAAAATCTGATGAAGCAACTTGAAGGAGCTCTTACTGACTATGATGCAGAGAAGTTAAAAAATATCAAATTAGAAGATGATTTAAAAGCAGCTCAGGACATTACTCAGGCACTTCAAGAAAATATTACTGTTACAAGAAACAAGAGAAGAGAACTTTGTGAAAAATTGCAAAATGAGAATGATGAAAAGGAATCACTAAATGATATGATAAGAAAATTGAAACAAGAGATCATGACAACAAAAAATGAAATGCAGGAAATGACTATGAGATTTTGCAAAGAGATTGAGGATAGAAAGAAGAATGAAGAAGAATTGACCAGAAGACTAAGTGATGCAGCAAATAAGAACACAAGACTTAGCTATGAAAATGACATGTTGAAGACAGATCTGATGCATACTCATAATGACTCAAATGAACTAATGAGACAAAAAGAAATCTTGGAAAGGGAATTGGAAACTACAAATCAACACAAAGAAAAATTCAAGAAAAGATCAGAAGAACTTGGTACCTTATTGAAGAATAAAAAACCCAAAGGTGACACTTCTGGAATTGGATTTGAAGTTGGAGAAAGCTCCGGTACTGCAAATACCCAGGATCACAGCAAACCGGTAAGACCTTCTAATACTTACAAATTCAATGGAAAATGCTTTAACTATAATAAATATGGTCATAGGGTGAATGAATGTAGATCTAGGAATTATCAAAACATCAATCCTCCCACTGGTCAATGCACCAAATGCAACAAAATTGGTCATAACTCTCAAAATTTTAGAATGAATGTAAGATGTTATGTTTGTGGAAGATTTGTTCATTTATCAAATAAATGCAGAACACAAACTGGCATAGGTTATGGGAAAGCTATTCAGAAAAATAATGTAACTTGTTATGAATGTAACAAGATTGGTCATATTGCTAAATTTTGTAGAAGTAAAGGTACACCGGTAGATAACAGAAGTACTATCTTGAAAGGTAAAGAAAAGGTTGAAGAGGTTAAGCAATTTTCAAAACAATGGATTAGAATAGGTGATCTAAAAATTGGGGATACTCCTCCACCGGTTGAAACAACAAATGCTTCACCGGTAGGACAATATGATGCTCCACCGGTAGGATAGAGCAATGCTCCACTGGTAGGATGTTCTTCATCAAATTGAAGAAAATTATCTTGAGGGTTTGGCAATCAAATGACACGTGCTATTATTCCCTCGGTTAGAGAAAAGAAGTTGAAAATCTTTCATTACCGGCAAATAAAGTTGAGCTAATACATTACCGGCAAGCAATTAATGTGGTAGGCAGCAGAAAAGACTTTATAAAATAAGGTTTTTGACTCCATTTCATTTCACCGTGAATTCAAACTTTCAGAGAGCGCGAAGATTTCCGAGCTAAGGCATTCCGAGCAAAGAGGCAAAGCACTTCAGCAATCAATCCATCCAAAGGCAGAAAAAGGTATTTATCATCATGGCATCCTCCTCTGCACCTGAATTCATAGCAAACCCTATAGTAGTCGAGGTTATAAAATGACCTAGGCCTGTGTTTTAGCTAGTTCCTGAGGTAGCTAAGAAAGATGACAACACAGGTGCTTTTTCAAAAATTATAAAAGGTGTTGTTTATGCAGAAGACCCTAGAATGTATATTCATTGCAACATAGAGGAATTAGGTGATGAAGAAATCAAAAACATGTATAATTCTATTATATGTGACAACTCCAGGAATGTGAAACCTGAACATAAAATTGTTGAAACCCTAGGATTCACTGAAATCCTCTGCATTCCTGAATTTCCCAAGGAAGTGGTTAGGATAGTTCTGAGTAGGGTACATGGTTCATTCTTTTGGCTTGACTCAGTGCATAAAATTACAAAGGAAGCTGTGAAAGCAGTAACAGGGTTACCATCCACTGGTAACAGACCTGACAAAACCAAGAAGGTCTCCAATGACCTGGTAACAAACTTAACTGGTGCAACATCCGATAAGAGATCATTGCGGGTTAATGATGTGACCGATACAAATGTTAGATTTGTTAGCATGATTCTAGGTTACAAAGCAACTCATGCTAATAGGCTTAACTCAGTTTCCAATTTATGCATAAAGAGTGCTTATGACATGGTTAAGGACAATGTAAAAATTGATATCTGTGAATGGTTAAAGGATGAGTTAATTGACAATTTAGCAAAAATCAAGAAGGATAAGAAAGGAACCTTTAGATTTGGAAATTTACTTGTATGCTTAATGCTACATATAACCAAACAGGCTCCCGGTATAGGCAACAAGGATTTTGGATTCGACATATTGGTAGGAAAACAATTGTCTGACGTATTAAACAACATGGGTGAAAACAGAGAAAAGAATATCAATGAGTATTTTCAAGCACTAAAGGTCAGAATGAATAAAAGAATCAAACTATCACATGAAATTGTCAACAAATACAAGGATGATATATGTTTTGTAATAAAAAAGGATGAGATCAGGATGGAAGCAGTCATCCCAAGGATAGTCTAGGTAACAAAGATGGGGTATGAAACAGATGACCACATAGTGGAAACTTATGCCAAAGCACTTCTGGAAGCCCCCAATGAACCAAAGGAAGAAGTATTTGGTAGTGCTAAGACCATTGAAAGTCAAATTCAATCTAAAAAGAGAGTAAAGAAAATTGAGGCATTTGTGAGGAAAGGAACCAGACAAGCAAAAGCCATAAAAGAAGATGTATTAAAGAAAACCAACATAACAGAAGAAGAGTTGGCAGCCCAACAACCTGAAACTCATCTATCATCAGTAGATACTTCCTCAGAACGAGATATGCTAGCAACATTCAAAAGAGTTGTTAGGAAAAGAGACCCCTCACCGGTAACCACTCCTTCACCTAGAAGGACAAGACAGAAGCAACAAGCTATGAGGTCTCCGGTCAAGAAAGCCACACCTAAGAAAAAGTTGACCCCCAAAAAGAAGAAGAAGACAAACACTAACTTGGCCCCTCTTGACATATTACTGAATGAGATCATAGAGGAAGGTAAATTGAAAAACATAGGGAAAATCTATGACACCCTATCAGATGATGAGAAAGGACAAGTCGAGGAGAGTGTTATATTACACATGGACATGTATAAAAAGTTTTTGATGCAAGTCCTAAATGAAATTCCTGATGAATTATATAAAAGACTTGAGGCCAGAAGGCAAGGAATAGTTGAGTTGGATAAGAAAATTAAAATAGAAAAATTACTTTCAGTATACCTGGTCAACTCACCTAAGGAAATTGATGATCTGATACCTCAGGCCAACTGGACAGTTTTTCCCACTGCACACTGGCAAATATCACTAATGGTAGGTAGAGTTACAGAAGTTTCAAAGGAAACAAAAGATGGTTGAGATACATTCTTGGTTGAAAAAGAAAAACAAGAAGAATATAGGAATCCCAAGCCCATTCTGGTATATCAAAAGGACAAAGGGAAAGGTAAAGTTGGTGGACCACCAAGTATCAAGATTAGAGACAACTTACCTCCACCTCCTTTAAATACTCCACCGGTAAAAACAACAACTGCAGAAGATCAACCAGCAGCTGAGAGTATGGACACAAAGGATAATAATCCTAATCCTAAAGTCCTATATACTGTGAATGTTGATACTCAGAAAATCAACATAGTGGTAGATAAGGATACAACAGATAAATCAGAAAACAAAGAGCAACCGGCAACAGGAAACAAAGAGCAACCAACAACAGGAAACAAAGAGCAACTGGCAGTAGATTTAGAGAAAAAGATGGAATCTGGAACACAAATAGAGAAACCAACAGAGCTAAAGGCTCCAGAACAAATGCCATCGGTAAGAAATGATGCAGGAAAACCAGTGCTTAAAGAGATGGAGACTCAAACAGACCTACCAGAGGTCAATACTAGCATGGTCACTTCCACTGGCACTCAGTTTGTTGGGTCACCATCAAATGTAATAGAGGTATTGCTCGAATCTATCAAGAAAATAACTGATTATAGCTCACAAGCTTATAAAGCGATAGATGATTCAATTCCAGTTTTGAAATCAATAGCTTCCAATTGTAATATAGCCAACAAAGATTCTTTAGGCCAGTTAGATACACTTTGTAAATATATTTCTGGAAATTTTGAGCAAACAAAGGTAGAAACTGTAAAGGAAAGTGTAGAAAAAGAGAAACAGAAATTCTTTGAGGAAGGAATAAAGAAGTGTAACAGGGAATTTGACACACTTCTACCGGAACTGTGCAATTTATTGAAAGAGTACAAAACTCTGTACAAAGACACCTGCAAGATAAACTTTTTGACCATAGATGTAGACAAAAAGATGAACAAGGTACAGGAAGAGATCAATAAACTTGCTAATAATTTTTTTAACTCACCCGATACATTATCAGTTTTTGAGGAAAAGATAACAAATTTTGAGGAAGAATTGCTCAAACTAGAAAGAGAGAAAGAGAAAATAGTAAACAAGGCAAAATTCTTGAGATCTAAACTAAGTCCAAGATTAAACAATTTAGCATCTCTGCAGAAGGAAATCTTAGAGGCACTAACACAGGGTAGCAAAACATCGGCAAAGCACTTGCAGCATCTCACCGGTACAGTATACAGAACTGAGATAGCAATAAAGGAGAGTAAGAAATTTATGGATGGCATAAACTTAATTTTAGGAGATATTCTTCAGATAATAGCTACCAAATTACAAGGTTGAGGTTATGAATTGGTACAACTACAAAATCTACTAACCTTTGTCATTGATGCCAAAGGGGGAGTAGTAGGATGAGAAAATTCAAAGCACAGGGATCACATGCTCAGGGGGAGCTCTCACTTTTTTGGTAACATTTTTGGTCTACACATTTTTGGATATCTTTTTGAAATTTCTCATGAGTGTTGCCATCAATGCCAAAGGGGGAGATTGTTGGCATATGGACACTCCAATGAGACATTGTGTGTGATTGAAGGTTTTGTCATTGATGGAAACCTTGCAATCCTATGGCACTGGCAAGACATTATACCAGCAAAGCATTACTCAAGCAACCTTGCAATCCTATGGCATCGGCAAGACATTATACCGGCAAAGCATTACTCAACAAGATAGTGCACCGACATCAGCAAGATCAATCTACACCGGCACCGACATAGAAGATGTACACCGACACAGAAGGAAACATGTATACCGGCACTGAGGCCGACATGATTTTTGACATGTAATATTTTGTTTATTATTGTAAGCCAACTTGGCAAATTGTAAAATGACTCTTGTATATAAAAGAGATCATTGTAGACATTTGTAGGACATGGATAGGAAGCATAAAATAAATTATAAGGTAGACCTATTGTGTGAATTGTAGGTTAAGGGTATATGTAAAGAACAGAGAAAGAACCGGTATTGAATCTGGCATTGAAGATGCTATTGTAAAGTAGTACAAAATATTGGATTTGTGTAAATCCTCATTGTAAGTCAGTGTGACTTCTTATTGAGCAGTGAGCTCTAGGCAGTTGGCCTTCCTACATGTGCAGGCCCCTATTGTAAGTAATATTCTCTTATTGGCCAGTAAGTGAATATTGTTGGTCACAAATCCCACCGAGGTTTTTCCCACACCAGGTTTCCTCGTTAAACATCTTGTGTTATGGTGTTCTTTTCATGTGGATGTTTTTGATTCTGTTATTTACATTAATTCTTTCATACCGGTATACTGTTACCTTATGTTCTGCATATTCAGTTTTAAGAAAATTACATTACCGGTTTGATACTGATTCACCCCCCCCTCTCAGTATCTGTGGGAACCCTAACAAGATTTAGGTAGTTGGCCTTCCTGCATGTGCAAGCCCCTATTGTATCAGTAATATTCACTTATTGGCTGGTAAGTGAATATTGTGGGTCACAAATCCCACCGAGGTTTTTCCCACACCAGGTTTCCTCGTTAAAAATATTGTGCTATGGTGTGCTTTCTATGTTGTGTTTATTGATCTTATTTACTGCATTATTTTTGGTTTACCGGTACATTGCTTTGGCATGCAATTCATTTAATAAGTTTAGAAAATCCATTAACTGGTTAGATACTGATTCAGCCCCCCCTTTCAGTATCTTTGGGAATCCTAACAGTTAAAAGGTTGTGCAGTCTAGGACCAATTTTATTTTTTAGCTCTCATGCCTTCATTCTTAATATTGCTTTTTCCTTTTCTAATTTCTCAATCTTTTCTTCAAAAACTGCCATTTCTTGATCAAAAAATGAGGTAAGTTTCGAAGAACCTATCATGTTGTCTACTATATCATTAATCTCTTTTTGTGTTTTCTTTATCTCTTCATCAATGTCTTATGTTAGGTTGTGAGGCTTGCATGCTTCCTTATATAATTCCTTATATTCCAAAATAGTGGAATTAAGTACCGGTAATAAAGAATCAATATGCTCAGTACAGTCCTTGATAGTCTTATCAAAGAATTCACTTTTCTCCTTGTTCACCCTTTCCTTAAGAGTCTCTTCATTAATTGTATCGATAGTTAGAATATTTGAAGCAATGAATTTGGACAATGTGTCCAATTTACCTAAAGCTCCATCAATATGATCAACTTTACATTTCAGTGCAATCATTTTCAAAATAGGTAAAGTATCATCAATGGCCTTAAATGCTAAGGCATTGCAATCTATGATCCTCTTTATGGAATCCAAAAGTTCATCTATCACATTATTAGGTTTGTAATCCATAGTGGAAGTGCTAGGTGGAGTGTGAGGTTCTGCAGTTGGTTTCTTCTCATCTCTGGATGTCTACAAATTAACCACTATAGCTATCTTGCTTCCATCATTGACCTTTTCTTTATCCATTGTTTCTTCCTTTTGCTCACTCAGTGTTTCAACTTTGTTTTCAACCTTACTATCATCCTTATTTTCTGCCTTGTTGACTTCCAGTTCAGCTATACTCTATTCTTGTCCTTTTCCGATTTCAGTTTGTGCTTCTATTTCTGCTTCTATAGGTTTCTCAATGTTAAGCTAAGTAGCATCTGGGATGGTATTTGTTTCCTTAACTTCAGTTGGTATCCCAATGTTCTGAGAGTCAATAGTGTTTATTGGTGACTCAGAGATCTCAATATTCTATCTTCAGTTTTCTTTACCTCTATGGTTTCCTTATCCATGACAATGTTGAAGTCTCGTGTATCAACATTCATGGTAAAAAGAATGTTTGACTCTGGATTAGTGTCATCTTGTGTCATTTCTTCTACCTTCTCTTTGTGTTGACTGTCAATCTATATTGGTGCCTCTGCAATTATTGGTGAGGTGTCTTGTGCTAGTGGAGGAAGGTTATCCTTGACTATGATATCAGGTACACTACCAATTTTACCTTTGCAAAAGACTTATCCATTTTCTATCTATCCTTTTCTTCTTTCTTCTCTTTTTCCACAAAAAATATATCCCACTTGTCTATCGTTTCATCTGCAATTTCTTTCACTCTGCCTATCATAAGGCTAACCTATCGGTGACCACTCACAAAAACTGTTCTATTAGCCTCTGATATTAATTCATCAATTTCTTGTTTGGAGTTAATAGGATGCATAGCAAGTAGAGCCTCTACTTTTAATTTCTTGTCTAATTCCATTACCGACATTCTTTTAGCCTCTAACCTCAAATACAAATCATTAGGCAGATCATCTACAACCTCAATAAGAATTTTCTTGTAGATATCAAGGTGCAAAATAATACTTTCTTCTATAATATCCTTATCCTAATCCTTGAAAGAATGATAAAGTTTATTCACATTGCTAAGTTTACCTTCTTGTGTGATTTCATTGATCAACTTTTCTGGTGTAAGAGTATTCGGTGCCTTAGGTTTTTGTTTCTTCTTTGGAGTCACCTTCTTCTTCTGACCAATGGGCTCTCTTATAGCCTGTTGTTTCTTTCTTTGAGTTCTTGTCTTCTTGGGAGATGGAGCAGGTGTCAGTGAGGGTTTTCTTTTCTTCCTATCCACTCTCTTGAATTCAGTTGCTTTGTCATCATCAAAATCAGAAGAAGTAGCCACAGGGGAAATCTGAGCTACCAATATCTACTCTGATTGACTTTTTGTCACACTAGTACCAATACCGCTAAGATTCATCAAACCTTTTGTAACATCTTTTACCATCTTAGAAGCATCTTTGATAAATTTATCTCTTGTATTCCTCTGCTTCATCATAGCAACATCACTTTCAATGGTTTCAGCATTTCCAAATATTTTCTCTATTGGTTTTGGTGGAGCATCTAGGAGTATTTTTGCATATGAGTCCAAGATGTGAGAGTCCAACTCATATCCCATTTCAGTAATTCACACAGTTCTAAGTCTAACTGCTTCCATCTAGATTTCATCTCTCTTTACTACAAAGCATATATGTTTATCATATGTATCTACAATGATGTGGGAAATCCTTTCTCTCTGTTTCATTTTAGTTTGGAAATTATTGAAATGCTCTTTCACCAACTCATCATTGTTAGCTCCCATGCCGATAATTGCCTCCTTTATCTATTTTCCAACAGAAATATCATAGGAAAAATCCTTATGTCCCATACCAGGGATTTCCTTCAAAAAGTAAAGCATTAAACACACTAAAAGATTTCCAAATTTGAAGGTTCCTTTCTTATCACCTTTTATCTTATCCAAATTTTCTAGCAATTCATCCTTTAACCATTCATAGATGTCAACTTTGCATTGTTTATAATCATCTCATGTGCATTATGAATGCATGAACTTGACACACAATTCAACCTATTTGTATGATGAACTTTATATCAAATGACCATGCTAGAAAATTTAACATTTTTATCCTTTATGTCATTGACCCTAAGTGACCGGTTGTCATATGTAGCTCTGGTTAAGCTCATAACTTCCTTGCTAGGGATTTTATTCTTCTTGTTAGGTCTAGAACTAGTGGATGATAAATTAGTAACACCCCTGATAGCTTCCTTGGTAATCTTAAATACTGATTCCAACCACGTAAATTCTCTGTGAACCCTGCTAAGGACATAGCGGATGACTTCATATGAGAATTCTGGCATATGGAGGATGTCTATGAAACCTAAATCCTCAACTACCTTATGCTCTATTTTCACTACCCCATCCTTGTCAGTGATTACATTCATGTACATATTCATCAAATATTCAGGTCCTAAACTTTCTATGTTGTAGTGTATGTATGCCCTAGGGTCTTCAGTAAACATGACTCCCTTTAGGATTCTAGAAAATGCACCAATAGACTCATCCTATTTTGCTATCTTAGGAATGATCTTGAAAATAGGTCTAGGTCATTTAATGTTTTCCACAATAGTAGGGTTTGCTATGAATTTGGGAATAGAAGATGAAGATGCCATTGCAAAAGATAAATACCTTTTAACTGTGAAATCCTTGAATGCTCTAAAAAGACCTTTCTTGCTTTGCATTTAGAATGCCTTTGCTCAATTTTTCTCTCTTTTAATGCTTGGATACTTGGTGAATTGAAATGAGAGGTTACAATGCTTGTATAACCAAAAATTGACTTACAACCGCAATAAATGCTTTGCCGGTGAAGTGAAAAACTCCACATTTCTGCTGGTAAAGAAGAAATACAACTTCTTACCACCAACTGAGGGTAAATGCATGATTTTCAATTACTTGCCTTACCCCTAAGGATTATTCCCTAGTTAGATGAAGAATCTCCTACTGGTGTAGGATTAAATTGTTCTGTCAGTGCAATGACAAATTCATCTCCTCTCTGATCTCTCTTAATAATCCATTGTTTTGAAAATTCTTGCTTGATTTCAGTCACCTTCTCTTTTCCTTTGTTATTATATCCTTTATTGTTCACCTATACATTCTCACTTCTACAAAATTTTGCAATATGCCCAATGTTGTTACATGCATAACAAGTTACATTGTTTCTCTGAATGGCCTTTTCATAACCTTGATCAGTTTGAGTTCTGCATTGATTAGATAAATGTCCAAATCTACCACAAACATAGTATTTCACATTCATTCTATAATTGTTTGAGTTATGACCATTTATTATTGTATTTGGAACATTAACTGGTGGGTAAGTTTGTATTTTGATTATTCCTAAATTTGTACTAATTTGCTCTATGACCAAATTTGTTGCAATTAAAATATTTCCCATTAAATTTATAAGCATTAGGTTGCCTTACCAATTTGTTGTGATCATGATTGTTTGCAGTCCTAAAACTTTCTCCATGTTCAAAACCAAGTCCAACTGTTTCTCCACCAGGTTTCTAACTTTTCAGCATATCATCAAGATTATCTAAACTCTTCTTGAATTTGTCTTTGTATTCATTTGCAGTGATCAACTCACTTTCCAAAGTGCTAACTTGTCTCAAAAGTTCCTCTTTGTCATGTTGCATGTGAATCAAATCATTTTTAAGAATATAATTTTCATAACTAAACCTTTAAGATTCATCTGATCTTTCATTAAGTCTTCTGGCCAAATCTTCCTCATTCCTCTTCCTATCTTCAATATCCTTGCATAGTCTCATGGTTAAATATTGCATCTCATTCTTCATGTTACTGTTCTCTCATCTCCATTTTTCTGCAATATCTCTAAGAGTTTCTTTTTCTTTATCATCCTTATTTTGCAATTGCACATGTAGTTCTTTTCTCTTTTTTTTTGCTATAACCAGGTTAACTTGAAGTGCTTTGATAAATTCTTGAGTAGTTCTAAGTTCATCTTCTAGTTTAATATTCTTCAATTTTTCTGCATCAAAATCTTCAAGAGCTCCTTCCAAGTGTTGTCTCAAACTTTCCATTGGTACCAGTTTTAGAATCTTCCTCAAGCTATTAGGATTCTGCAAATAGAGGACTAGGATCTGATACTGATTGTTAGATACTTGATCAGTCCCAAAGACACAGAGAGGGGGGGGGGGGGTGAATCAATGTCTAACCGGTAATCAAAAGATTTAAACTTATTTGCAACTTTACAACCCAAATTAATGTACTGGTAAACAAGCAATAAAGGATTAAAGAGAAACAACAATATAACCATCAATGCACACCATAACACATATTTTTTGGTGAGGAAACCCGATAGGGGAAAATCCTCGATGGGATTTGTGACCCACAATATTTAATCACTAGCCAATATGAATAAATATTACTTATACAATAGGGGCCTGCACATGCAGGAAGGCCAATATCCTAGAGCTCACTACTCAATCACAAAAGGAGTCACACTAACTAAAAAATTGGATGCTTAAATCCAGTGACAATGTACTGCTCAAAATAGCATCTGCACTACTTGATTCAGTACTAGTTTAAGCTCTGTCAAATACCTCTTGCATTAACCTTTCTTCGCTCTTATCTTCTCTTATTCACTCATAAAATTATTACATCAAAATGCATATACATATATTCACTCTCATATTCCTCTTGCATTCATTACCTAACTACATTTCACTTACATCGCTTACAAACCATACATTCTTTTCACACTTTTAAAATGACCTATAAGATCTCATACATATATGACTCTTTACAATACATCATGTTCGCTATGCAAATGATATTACAATAAAAATAATATAATTTCCATGTCGGCTAGGAGTTTCGGTAAGATCTTCTATCGGTGTAGACTGGGTTCCGGTGTAAATAATCTGTAGTGTCTATCATGCCGGTAGATGATGTCTATTTCCGGTGTAACCTATGAACCATGTTACCAATTGGTTGCCATTAATGACAACATCAACTATTCTCATCTGAGTGTATAATGCCAACACTCATACTCTGTCAAACACTGTGTTCCACCTAGACTTAAGCAAAAATTTTGGTAGAATGAATTTGTATATTCTAGACGACACTATTGATTTGAGTTGCCATCAATGACAACCCCTAAAAAATCCTCAAGAACTTATATCTTCTAAAATAGTCTCTCTTGCCAACAATCTCCCCCGTTGGCATTGATGGCAACACTTAGTGAAAAATGACTAAGTGTCAAACCAAGAATGTCATACACTGCAAAATTTCAAAACTACAAAAAAAGAAATAGGTACAGGCTCCCCCTAAGAAAATACATTATTTTTCACTCCCCTCTCCTCCTTTGACATCAATGGAAAAGGTAGGTATCTGCTCAAAATTCTATTGTACAAGGGTATACACAGTAACCTACAATTTTTTTAAGATGTCTACAAAAATAGTCCTCAAGGACTACAAGTGATCATCCCAACTTTCTTTAGGTTCTCCAAAATGTTAATCAGAGTACTAAAAAGATAGGCATACATTTCTTCTCCTCTATGGTTTGAAGGAACAAGCTTATTCGGTGCATTCATTACATCCTACTGATTGTTTAGTAGAGTATCCAACCAAGGAGTGATTATGATCCTTAGCTCTCCCACTCTACCAATAATTCTATCTTTTTCTTGAATCAATCCCTTGATTTTATCAATTAAAGACATCACTTGAGCTTCATAGTTACTTGCAAAAATAGCCTGGGGGACATAGGAATGAGATATACCAGCTAGTTTTTCTTTACACTCTTTTATCTTATTATGAAGCTCTATAGTGAACTTAGGCAATAGAAGATATGACTTGTAGATTTTTCCTCCTTCATTCAATGCCTCCTGAATTCCCTTCATACTGGTTATTAGACTGAACCTATCACCTTCAACCATTCTTAAAACTATCCTTAAACTCATAGTATTGAAATGATTAAGAACTTTTACATCTGTAGCTTTCTCTAAAGATTCAAAATGAGAGTCTATTTCCTTAAGCATACTTCACAACTTACCAGTGGATGAGTCAAGTGTGTCTCACTTGAATGATGACAAAATTTTCTCAAGAACACTTGTAGCTAAAGATATAAGCTCTTTATCCTCAATGTGGGAGTTCAACAAGTCTCCGTTGGCTTTTTCTTGAGCTAAGGCTGCAAACTTGAGTTCTTGCACAAGAGATAAACAATTAAGATTGATAGGCCCTTGAATGAGATCTCTATCAGTAATAATTTGCTTTCCCTTGTTAGATTCTATAGTGTCTCTTGCCACCAAAACTTGTTCAATTTTTCCTTCATCTTTCTCCTTCTCTTCCATCTATGCATCCTCTTCCTTATCTTTACCAACATCCTCAAAATTCTTCTTTGAATCAATATTCATCACTAGAGGATCTTGATCTACTTCATTGGACTCTATAGTTTCCTGAGTGTTAACAAGATCATTTGTTGCAGTAATTGGTTCAGTTGTCTATTCATCCGGTTTGGCACTCTTTGGTTCATCTCCAAAGGAAGGCATCCCAAGGACTTCCGGAACAAACTTTTGAACACTATCTGGAGATCTTTCAGGAACTACATCATACTCATACTTCTTTATTATTTCCCTCAGAATTTCTCGTGTCTCCTTATGAACCTCTTCATTTTTGCCAATCATTATTTTATTCACTCTAGTTTTGCTTCTAAATCTTTCTTTATTTTCTTTAAGTATTCTATCAGTTTTTGTCTTAGCAATCACTGGACAGAGTCTCACTAACTCATACTCCCTAATTTTGTCCTCTTCTACTCTTTCTATTTATTTTCTCATTTCCAAGATATCATACAAACTTTTGGGAACTTCAGATGCAATCTCTATAAGTGCCCTTCAATACTTATTCAAATATACACTAGTAGCCTCTTCTAGAGACATTTTCATTTTTTCATCCAATCAATCCTAAAATTTGGAAAGTAATTTAAGATTACCTTGTTTTGTTATTGCTTCCTTCACTTTCTTGAGATTTATACCAGATGGATTAGCTTCCACTCTAGGCTTCTTATTGGTGTGAATTTCTCCGAAAGGTTGCATCTTCACAACCCTAGTAGCAGTATCATTCTTTATGACCTCTCTCACTGCTTCATCTGATTCAGTCTCCTCTTCCGCAATGGCTATTGCATAAAATCTTTTAGGTTTCCTTTCTTCCTCTTATCAGCTCCATTAGATGGGTTTGATTAAGGCTTAGGTGGAGGGATAGGCTTTTATGCAATAGAGGAAGGTGTTGGCTTCCTTGTTTGCCTTGGCTTCGGGGAAGGAGATTCTAGTTTTTTCTTCTTAGGTTTCACCATATCTTCTTCCTTCAAGATGTTCCTCTCTTAGGCCCTTCAGACTGCCAACCTTTTTATTCCTATATCCTCTGCAAGCTACTCCACTTCCTTCCTCACTCTTCTTTGCATTGCAGGTTTGGTGAACTAAGAGTACAAGCTCAAGATTTTCTCCTTGTATGTTCCAAATGTTTCCTCTATTTTGTCTACCGGCTTTCTCAAGAGGTGTTGACCATATTCATTAAGAATATGACCACTAATCTCATACCCCATGGGCATGATCAAAATTGTCCTGGGTTCAATAATCTCCATCAAGCATTGATCCATGTCCATCATGAAGCATATGGAGTTTTCATACTTCTCCACAATTTCCTTAGAGATCCTTTTCCCACTCTACATCATGCCTTGGAAGTTTTTGAAAAAACCCCACAAAATAGCTCTTTGAGCTTGTGCACAACCTAATCCATCAAGAGTTTCCTTAATTTGCACTACCACTGATATATCATAGGCCCATTTAACTTTACCTACATCGAGGACCTCATTCTGAAATAGAAGTATAGATAGACAATCAGAGTACCTAATTTGAATACATGCTTTTTGTCCTATTTTATCTTCTTCGGATTATTCAAGAGCTCACTCCAGAGTACCTCACACAGATAATATAATTTTTCTTCCTTGAGAATTTAAAAAGTAGCATAAATGGTTGTACCAGATACTGAGTTATCTCTGTTGGACTGATAGACCTTGTAGCCTATCACCATGGATGAAAATCTAACATCAGATTCAATAATGTCACTGATTTTCATCAATCTCCTATCATGTTTGAAACTAGTTGCCTCTATCATGGTCATGTTCTTTACTTTCCTTAGGCCATGAACTTCATTGATTGAATTCAAGTATGTTATGGCTCTGATCACTTGCTTTGTGATCTTCTACTACCTATCAAGCCATATGAACTCACCATGAACTCTACTTAAGATGTATCTAGCCCATTTGGGTTCATCAAAAAATAAAAAATTAATGAATTGAATGAAACCCTTGTCTTGGTGTGATTTGAATTCAGGTTTAATATTTCCCATGCCATCTACCATGTGCTTTGTGTAAAGCTTCAACATTTCAAAATTTATGAGCTCTTCAAAATTGCAATGGATATAAGCCCTAATATCTTCAACATGCAAAACACTATATGGAACAGACAAAAATGCTCCATTTAGATCATCTTCCATCGATTTATATGGGTGTTTCTTAAAATTAGGTCTTTCCATCTAAGCTATGTCAACAAGCAATGGAATTTTCATATCAGATGATGCCATTGTCGAATTTTAGGTTATGAATAGAGAAATTTATCGAACTCTGAAAAATACCTTTTAGTCTTCAACTAGATGTGAGAAATCTTCATCGAATCTCTTCAAAGCTCAGGGTTCTCTACACAATATCTTCACCAAGATCTCCTACTTCACTTCGAATGCAATTTGAGAAGTGAGAGTTAAATCACCCTTTTATCTATCACATACTTAACTTTTAGGTATAATAAATTCTCAACCCCAACTCTTCCAGATGCTTTGTATCTTATCAATATTATTCTGGAGTCACAAATCGGCATACGAAGTCTTTTGGATATCCCTGAGGATCAACTATGCAAACATTCACAACCATCTGCAACTTGCCATTGCTAGTTATAGATATCAGACAGGGAGTTTTAAGGATCTGCATGAAAAGCTTCCCCCTAAGGTCAAGTGCCTTAGTTACTAGATGAGGTTCCATCACTGGAACTACATCTGAATCACCCTTTTTGACCCATTTCTTCTTGTACTAATATTTTATCTCTTCAACCTTCGCTTTGCCCTTATGATTTGATTTTTTCTTGTCTGCTGGAGTATTCTAGTTCATACTCTTGCTTCTACAAAATTTTGCAACATGACTAGATTTTTTGCAAGCATAGCAAACAATGTTGTTTCTCTGATTAGGACTAGAATTACCTTGATTTCCCTTTGATTTGCATTGATTAGCAATATGTCCAAATCTTCCACAAGTATAGTATCTTATATTTCTCCTATTTACCATACTTCTGCATTCATTTGACTTGTGACCATATTTGTTGCAATTGACACTTTGTCTGAAGAATCATGAATTATTTTGATTTGCCCTATTTCTGCATTCACTTACCATATGGCCAAATTTATTGCAAACAAAGAATTTACCATTGAATTTATAAGCATTAGGTTTCCTTACCAGAGATTTCTTTTTCTTCTAAGGTTTATCATTTCTTTGCCTAGATCCAAAGCTTACTCCTTTCTCAAATCCAAGTCCTCCCATATTACCTTTATTCTTCTGACTTGGTAGTATTTCATCCAACTTAGCTGAGCTAGCATTGAATTTTTCTTTGTACTCATTAGCAATGGAAAGTTGATATCTCATAATTATGATCTGTCTTTTAAGATCTTGCTCATTATTCCTGGATTGTATCAATTCAAGCTTTAGTAGGTCATTTCCATGATTAAGTCTACAATATTTATCAAATCTATCTTTTAATGACTGAGTCAATCTTTCCTCATTCTTCTTCTTGTCTTCAATTTCCTTTGTCAGCTTCATCACAACAAATTGCATTTCATTCCTCAAGACTACATTATCTCTAGCAAGTTTTTCACATTCATCTGTCTTGTCTTTTAAGGCTTGGTCATCAATTTTTTGGTATTCTTTCTCCTTGAGTTTGTCCATAAGCTCCTTTCTCTTTTCTCTAGATGTGTTCACTTTTTCTTTCAATGATTCAATAAAGTCTTCAACATCGCTCAGATTTCTTCTAAGTCTATTTGCTTCTTTTCTTGTTGTATCTAGATCTTCAAGTGCCACAGTGAGTTGTTTATGTAAACTATATTCCATTTCTTCACTATCCCGAATCTTCCTCAAGTTGTTAGGCTTCCTTAGAGGAACTAGGCTATGATACCAATTGTTGAAATGAATGAACACTAAGCGGGGGGGGGTGTGAATTAGTGTTCTGCAATTTATAACTTTCTTTAACTAATTATTAAACCATTGGATTCAAACGAATAAAAATAAAGGGGTATGTGCAAGATCATGAGGGGCCAAAAAGTGATGATATACTGACTAAAGTTTTGATTGATAGGCTGATTGAAAAATATCTATAACTTTCAAATGGTATCACATTTTTTGAATCTAAAACATGTGTCACATCTTGTGCTTCGTATACTATAAGATTAAAAAAAGAAAAATTAAATTTCATAAAGTTTTGACCAAGTTATGGTGATCTGACATATGAGTTTTTTATATATTTAAAAATCTACAGTAAGAAAATCATCATTAATTATTTATTTCAAAGATAAATACAAAAAAATATGTGTCACATCCGGACATAAGTCTTCTACTTATATCTAAAATCTTATAAAAAAATTATTATGATTTGACTGTGATTAGGGTGGTCAGACAAACAATAGCTTCTTATCTTTTTCCTGAAATTTTAGTACTACTACATTGAAATTTCAATTTTTTGTCAAATAGATTTGTTTTTTTCAAAAAAAACACTAATAGCTTAGAAACTACATTCAATTTTTTATAGATTTTATTGTACATATTTTTGAAATAATGTTGGTAACTTATTCAAATTTTTACATCAAGTTTCCTAAATCTATTTTTTGATTTTCATTGCCAGTTAAGGTCTTGTTTGGCCCACCATGATCCTGCACATACCCAAAGTGTAGAAACTCAACACACACAAGCATAGAACTATAACACCAAAAATTTTATGTGGAAACCTAGAAAGGGAAAAACCATAGTGGTATTGAGACCCACAATATTATAATACTGTGATGAGGAGTATAATAATATTACAAGAGAAATGCACGTACATTCAAGCACACTACCTAGAGCTCACTACTCATTTATAAAAAGATGGATAAAACCCCCAGAGGACTCACTGGCCTACAAATGATTACAAATGATAAATGATGAATAGCATCTACAAATACCAAAATGTAGTTCTAGTTAAGCGCAAAGAGTCTTCTTCGACTATTCTAGCATACTGCTATCTTCTACTCTACCTTCTCATATACCAGAGCATAAATCCAAAGATAACGCACATGAAACTGTGCACCAAGTCTCATACAATCTTTGCACACCAATCTTTAATACCAAAATTCTCATATATATCGGTCTTATATATTCGTGTTATTTGATTAGGTCACTAACATGTTAGCTCCAAAAACATTTACAAAATATGAAACGTGTAAAAAGAAGTCAGTTCAATCTGATTACCAATACACATGCAGACCAAAACAAATTGATAATGTGCTTCAAAGAAAGTTGGCACAACAACCTAGAGCACGACACCAATCAACAAATCATCTCAGAGATTTTGTATAAAATGCTATACCACAATAACCTTGTTCTTCCTAAAATATTGGATACTGGATCATCAGTCTTGCACTAGAATCAATACCAAAAGCTAGGATTGTGGACTAAGTAGTTCCAGCCAACAAATCAACTACCATTTCCACCACAAATAAAATTGTGCACCCAAAATTGAGTTCTACTCAGTGTACTCATACTTTGTGGAACATTATGTTCCACCTTCTATACTTAAGAAAAAATTTCGGTAGACTAAATTTGCATATTTTGGATGACGCTTCTGATCTGAGTTACCATCAATGATAACCCCTAAACAATCCTCAAGCACTTATCTCTTCCTGCACAATGTCTCTTTCCAACATCCTCTAGCTGATTTGTTAAGGTGGTGATGTTCTGATTAGACATATCAAGTTTCTTGCTCAGCTGATTTTGTTCATGTATAACAGACTTCTTGTATTTTTTATATTATTTCTTTATGTTATCAAGTTATTCAAGAGCACATATTAGTCTCCTTCAAGGTCAACTTAAACATCAACTTCATCTTCCTTATCACTGCCAAATAGTTTCTGGTAGCCAGATTCAATATCACACCTTGATATTCTCTTCTTGTTTTGGACCTCTTGAGCCATGAATAGACGAGTTTCCTTTTTATCTTTACTACAAATACTATCCAATACACTTCCATCATTTGTATATTTACCAAATCCTTTCATTTTCTTCTTTCCAAAATTTGATTCCGTAGTACTGGGCACTTCTTCATAGATTTTTCTCAACCTATCCCACATGTCCTTTGAAGAATTATAGTTCTCAACTTTCAAGGACTCTATATCATGCAACCTGCTAAGAATAGAAATCTTGGCTTCATCAGTGCACTCACGGTTTCCTTTTAGCATCAAGATTAGTATTAGGAATGGCGAGGATAGTGTAACCATTCATAACTGACATCCAAACATCATAACCCAGGGAGGTCAAATAGACTTCCATTCGCAAGCTCCAAATGGCATAGTTTGAGCCATAAAATATTGGTACATTAATAGAGGAATACACATTCCTAGCCATTGTGTTCACAAACTAGAATCTACCCAAGCTAGAGAAATCTTATCTAATAGGGAATGTAGGGCTCTAATACCAATTGAAGGAACACAAATGAACCACTGAGAGGGGGGTGGATTAGTGGTAATTAAAAACTTGAAATTACTTAATAACCAAAGCTTAAGCCATGACCAAAGATTTTAAACACATCTACACACAAATACAAGGAAAACACATAACATAAAATATATGAGGAAAACCCTTAGTGAGAAATGCTACTAGAGTCTATTGATCTAATCCATCCTCACAATGAAAATATTTTAATTACAACATTCATGGACACCAACCCAAATGAGCACCAACCCTCGAAGTTTATGACCACCAACCCAAATGAGCACCAACTTGTACCTTTTATGGGCACCAACCTGAAGGAGGACCAACTCCTAGCTTTTATGGGCACTAACCCAAATGAGAACCAACCCCCTTTCTAAGCACCCACTCAGATGACATACAATGAGTAATTATTCAATTACAATAATGTACCTTGTTACAAATGATGTTTTGTAACTCGGTGTTTTCTATGCCTAAGAATGGCACATCTCTTCTTTGCTCAAAGGATTTATCTTCTGCTCTTTGATCTCTTCTATCCACCATAGATCTCTTCCTTTTGTTCTCTACTTGTCTCTCCACACAACTTTTTGATCTCGGCTTGTACTATCCTATTTGTCTTCTCCACTCTCACTAGTACATTTGGGCCTAATTTTTGATGGATAATTGTCGGTAGTCTGATGACACCATGTCAGAATTCTGACCAATTTAACCATTGAAAACTCATCATTGGTCTTCCTGACAATTCCATTTGCGTCAGAATTCCAACAACATTATGAACTCTTCTGATGGCGGCTATATTTGCTCCCTCGGCCAAAATTTTTGATGGATTACGGTCGAAATTCTGATGGATGCTATGTTTCCTCCTCAATGACTATTCGACAAGGAAGTGACATCAAATATACAGTGTCCTTGTCAGATGTTTCTTTAGTTGTCACTGAAATTCTAACGGTATCAGATGTTGTGGGTCAGACAACTTTGTCATCGGTGCATGAAACAATTGAATGCGTTCTACTTTTAAAAACTGCATAAAACATTTTTTAATTATTTGATTTAGTGTTATTTGCAAAAAAAGGTTATCAATGATGTTTCCTTTCTCAAAGAATTGTCTAGGATCTTTCCGTCAGATAATATGTAACATCCAATTACTAAATCTTTTCTTTACAAATGCTTATTTTATTTAATTATCATCTAAGCATGAATTATAATTTATATCTGTGTGGAAGTAGAAGATACAAAATGAAGACTCGTGTGCAAGTAAATTTCATAAAAGAAAGCAAGCAGACATTATCTTGAATGACATGGAAACAAGCTCATTGGCTACCTAGAAGAAAGAAATTGGAGAAAAGCAGAGGAAAGTGTTAAAGGGTGATAAATAAATAGAGAGTATGCAATACAAACAAACAATGTCTAGAGTGTGTGATGTGACGTCTCTAATTTACGTCCAGAGGGACTAACTAGTTTTGGAGTTCTTGGGAAACCTATTGGGCTAGGCTTGGAGGAAATCAATGTGTTCATTGAAGGACCACTTTTTTTATATTATGAGAATGATGTTTTTGCACCGAAGGATATTTGGAAGGATATATCCAAAAATTTCTATAGTGTGGAACCAGAGTTGGTGGACTCGAAGTACTTTTCAGCTTCTAGAAGACCAAGAGGTTATATACACAATCTCACAATAGAAGGGAAATTTCAAGCATTACCTCTTCCCCCCATGACTATTTAGGAAGCACTTCCTTAGACAAAGGACTATTGGCCTCCACGGGATCAAAGAAAAAAATTTAAGCATAGACTGTAGATGATGTGGTGGTGTCCTTCGTGAAGAACTCTACACTATAATTGAAAATTCATGAGGCAAACTGCAAGATAGTGAACAAAAATACATTCTTGAAAAGTGCAAAGAATTGATCTTTGTTTGGGTGGGGCTAGGTCACGTGGCTCCTCTAGAGGTTGACGAGATAGAAATAATATTAGGATTTGAAAAAGATCACACTCATGGAACTTTGTGTGCGACTGATTGATTGCGTTGTTTGGGTAATATTGCATTCCAAATAGATATAGTTGCATACCATTTATCTATCTTGATTAAAGCCTTTTATCCTAATGGCATTAAATTAAAGTTCTTTCTCTATTTTCTGGTGATCTCTGGAGTAGAGGTTTCTTTGCATCGACCTGGGATACATTTAACTTATGTTGTATCTATGGAAATATGTATCCTAGGGCAATGCAATGCAACCTCTGCTCGATCAATACCAGATAGAAGAGAAAGTACTTTAATTTAATTCCATCTAGATAAAATGCTTTCAAGACATATAAATGGTATGCAATTGTATCTATTTGGAATGCAATATTACCCAAATAGGACAATCGATCAATCGCACATGAAGTTCCACGAGTGTTATCTTTTTCAAATCCTAATATTATTTCTATCTCATCAACCTCTAGAGGAGCCACCTGACCTAGACCCACCCAAACCAAGTTCCATTCTTCCCAGTTTTCAAGAATGTATTTCTATTCACTATCTTGTAGTTTCCCTTGTGAATTTTCAATTATAGTGCGGAGTTCTTCACGAAGGACACCACCACATCATCTATAGTCTATGCAATTCAATTTTTTTCTTTCATCCCATGGAGGCCAATAGTCCTTTGTCTAAGGAAGTTCTTCCTGAATAGTCATGGGGGGGAGAGGTAATGCTTAAAATCTCCCTTCTATTGCGAGATTGTGTACATAACCTCTTTGTCTTCTGGAAGCCGAAAAGTAATTCGAATCCACCAACTCTAGTTCCACACTATAGAAATTTTTGGATATTGTCTTCCAAGTATCCTTTAGTACAAAAGCATCATTCTCATAATAGAAAAAAGGTGGCCCTTGCATGAACACATTGATTTCCTCCAAGTGTGGCCCAATAGGTTTCCCAAGAATTCCAAAACCAGTTAGTCCCTCCGAACATAAATTAGAGACATCACATCACACACTCCAGACATTGTTTGTTTGTATTGCATACTCTCTATGTATTTATCACCCTTTAACAATTTCCTCTTCTTTTCTCCAATTTCTCTCTTTTAGGCTGCTGATGAGCTTGTTTCCATGTCATTCAAGATAATATCTACTTGCTTTCTTTTACGAAATTTACTTGCACATGAGTCTTGAGCTTGTATCTTCTACTTCCTCATAGATATAAATTTTAATTCACACTTAGATGATAATTAAATAAAATAAGCATTTTTAAAGAAAATATTTAGTCATTGGATGTTACATATTATCTAATGGAAAGATCCTAGATCCAATTCTTGGAGAAAGGAAACATCATTGATAAAAAAAATTTCAAATAACACTGAATAAAATAAATTAAAAATGTTTCATGTAATTTTTAAAAGTAGAACTCATGAAATGCTTTCATGCACCAACGGAAAAGCCATCTAACCCACAACATTATCCATAATAGAACAAATCACTATAATAGGCTATTATAAAGAATCTATACAAAAATATGAAAGAACATTAAATTATCATTATAAACCCATAAACCATTAAATAGTGAAAATAGATATAAATTTGTAAATATCTTCCTACAAACACCACAACCATAACCAAAACAAAAAAAATTCTTACCCACAAAAACTAAGTAGCTGGTGAGTTGCAAGTCTACAACATCTCTCAGATGATCAAACCATCTCTTAATTTTGTTCTTATGATTAGTCAATGGATTTAGTTGCATGTACAATTTTTCTATTTCAAGCTTTTTGTTTCCTTCTGCATCATTCTTCATGTCTATAGTATTGGATAGCTGTACAATTTGTGATGCTATAATATCTATGTGACCCTTAATATCCTTAGTATATTTAGGTTATTGTCTTTAAAACATGTATGCTGCCACTACATCCTTTACACTTTTCTAAAAAAAAAATTATGTTTTCTTGTAGTTTGATATGTTTTGTTGCACATCTAATCACCAAAACTTCTAGTCTTTTCTCTTCCACCTTCTTCTCTACATCCTTCAAAAAATTGGCTTCCAATTTGAAAGCATGTTCCTTAAATCCATTAAGCATCAATTGTATTTTCTCTGCACTTGACAAAGACTCATTCAAAAATACTTCTAGAAGTCCTTCATGAAGGACTTTCACTGCATCATTAATAAGTGATGATCCCTATATTTGAGACTTATTAAAATTCTTGTGAGTAGAATGGTGAATTTTATCACCGAAACAAATCATATGCAAGGGAGACAATCACTTAAGGTCCATTTGATCTTGAGACATTGATGCCCACTTTACCATGTCACATCCTAAATTGACAAGACTAGGACGCCTTAGGTGCCATGTTACTCCTGATTGGGACCCAAAATATGACCCCTCATTTCTTGCCTCATGTGTGAGAAAAAATTCAAACACTTTATGTATGATTAGGTATAAAAGGAAGCCTACCCTATCATTTAAAGGGGTCTACCTATAATTCAAGTGATCTCTTAATTATAAAATCAATTCAATTCCAAGTGAACAAGCAATCAAGCATTCATCAAGAATTGAAGGAGAATTCAAGTTAAAGCACAACATTCATGATCAACAGTCTGCATGACATCCTAAAACCTTATGTGAGGATTCAAAAAAGATTCATCAAGGTATCATGTTCAATTTTAAGCATTTTTAGATTAGATCTATCATTTCCCTCAAAAGGAAAACCTTATAATTCAAGGTCAATTCACAACCTGAGGTTTGACCTAGGAAAGCCCCCATCAACAAACCTATTTTCATCATTTTGTGTGTAGGTAATTGATTCAGGAATTATGTGTGAAGAGTTTGGCAAAGTAAATGATGACAATCAAACTCAAATTTTGATGGCATGAAAAGAAGAAGAGTAGGCCAGTTCACACCTCCTAGTCCAAAGAATTTTTTACAACATTTTGATAGTAGATTTTGTGTACCATCCTAATCCAAAAAGTATTCATTTTGTCTACATCCGACAGGTGGAGGATCTGGTCAATCCACACCTCCTAGTCCCAACAATTCTACTTGAACACTCTATCACAAGAGAAGAGATGTGACTTATAGGTCTACTAAGGAGATTCTTACTGTTAGTCATATGATAAGAGAAAAGAGAAGAAACGTGAATACTACTAGCTAACAAGTTGTGTAATGTTGGGTGATTCATGCTACATCATGTATTTCATTGGCTAGCAAGTTGTGTTATGCTAGGTGATCCATGATAGAAAAGATTAACAAACAAAACCATTTGGATGCAAGGCAATTCAAAGCAGAAGAGTAGGCTAGTTCACACCTCCTAGTCCCAAGAATTTTTGACAACCTTTTGATAGTAGATTTTGTGTACCATCCTAATCCAAAAAGCATTCATTTTGTCTACATCCGATAGTCATTGCTAAAATCAGTTTAAAGTGTATTCATTTAGGGACCTTTCATAAAATATTCTCAGCTTACACATCATAAAAGGATCTTAAAATATTCATTGTTTATAATGATAAGAATTTGGTTGTTCCATACACCTTCCTTTACTATTTTAAAAATATCATCGACCAAAATATTGTGCAGTAGTAGTATGGAGTGCAAATTCATCTATTTTATGCCCAAAGATTTCATCATACCACTTTCTTTTCAAAGGCACCCAAAATTTGATGTGTAGTTACTTCCAAAATCTCTAAAATAACCCTACTTCTATATTTTAAATGTCTGTATTAAAATATCCATAACACCCCCAACATTCAATTATTGTGTTGATATATAAGAAATATATGCATATCAAACCTTGTTCCTAAAATCTTTATTTTTTGAAATCATGGAAACATTACATAATTTAAATGAAGGCAACCAAAAGAATGCAGAGAGATAAAAAAACTCTATAGAGCAATTGTTTTACATACCTCAAATACAAAATTGTAGGGTGGAACGATAAAAAATTAAAGGTAGTCATTATGATGATTTATTTGAGGTCATTATGATGATTTATTTGAAGGTTCATTTGAAGGTTCATAAGTTAAAGGTAATCACTAACATATAAAGAGTGAATAAAGGTCATTATGATGATTTATTTGAAGGTCATTATGATGATTTATTTGAAGGTCATTATGATGATTTATTTTAAGGCCATTATGATGATTTATTTGAAGGTTCATAAGTTAAAGGTAGTCACTAACATATAAAGAGTGAATAAATTGAAGAGGCCGATGAATTGCTAGCGTAGCATGAGGATGTATGATATTAACAATAGCAAAATGATATTATGATGGTGGCGACACTACAAAAAGTTTTGATCATATTTTTTATTGAGAATGAAAGAAACCACCTTGATCTCATGAATGATAGGCATCATGTTGTAGAGTATCAGCCCTTGTTGAACAAGGGTGTCATATTTTTGAGGCTCGATCAGTGCAAGGAGATATTTTGTGTATATGAAGTGGTTTCAATTAGCCATTTTGTGTATAAGTAGAGAGGAGAGGTCAATGTATTTGTTTATTTTCCTATAAAATAATAAAAGAGGTCCTAATCAAGGAACCCACACGTCCAAGCAAGGAGAGAATTTGGATTGAGGACAAATTCTATGCAAGAAAGGATATCAAGTTATAAAAGATAAAAATCAACAAAGGTAAAGTGGATCCTTAAAAAAGAGGAATAGTCGACAACTATTATTCTTGCTCCACAATGTAGAGACTATTAGGGTTCCCAGAGATACTGAGAGGGGGGGTGAATTAGTATCTGCCTGGTAATGAAATTTTCTTAAGATAGAACATGCAGAACATAATGTAACAGTATACCGGTATGCAAGAATTAATGTAATAAACAGAGTAAAAAACATCCACATGAAAAGAACACCATAACACAAGATGTTTAATGAGGAAAGCTGGTGTGGGAAAAAACCTCGATGGGATTTGTGACACACAATATTCACTTACTAGCCAATAAGAGAATATTACTTACAATAGGGGCCTGCACATGCAGGAAGGCCAAGTGCCTAGAGCACACTACTCAATAAGAAGTCACACTGACTTACAATGAGGATTATACAAATCCAATATTTTGTATTTCTTTACAATAGCATCTTCAATGCTAGATTCAGTACCGGTTCTTGCTCTGTTCTTTACATATACCCTTGACCTATAATTCGCACTTTAGGTCTGCCTAATCATTTTGTTTTTTGCTTCCTATATATCTCTCTTACAAATGTCTACAATGATCTCTTTTATATACAAGAGTCATTTTACAAATTTGCCAAGTCGGCTTACAATAAGAAACAAAATATTACATATCAAAAATCATGTCAGCCTCTATGCTGGTATACATCTTTTCTTTTGTGCCGGTGCCGGTGCTGGTGTAGAGTGGTCTTGCTGATGTCGGTGCACTGTCTTGCTTGAATAATGCTTTGCCAGTAGAATGTCTTGCCGGTGCCATAGGATTGCAAGGTTGCCTGTGTAATGCTTTACCGGTATAATGTCTTGCCGGTGCCATAGGATTGCAAGGTTGCCATCAATGACAAAACCTTCAATCACACACAATGTCTCATTAGAGTGTCCATATGCCAATAGAGACAAGAAGAACTAGGCTATTACGTTGCCTCCCAAGTATGATTGCACATGAAATCGTAGTACCATGAATGACAATGAGCCCCTAATAGGTAATTAAGCTACCAATGTCATATAGCAAGATAAAAACATAATACGTTATAAATGTCATTTAGAAGGGATATGATAAGTGTATAACTCATTGTCACCTATTATTTAAATGTTACTAGAACTACAATAAGTTGTTGAATTTTAATCCCCAAATCATGACATTCATCTTCTTTAGAAAAATGTAATGTATATTTCTCATGAACCTCCACACTTCATTGCACACATCCTAAATCATATCCATTGTATCCATGTGTATAATTAAATGTGATAGTTCTGATACTAAATATTTAGTACAGATGCCAAACTAACAAGATGAGAGGGGGGGTGAACCATACAAACTTAATCCTTCATAAAAACAACAGATTCAACCTCGATAACCTTATCAGAAAAACTATAAAGCATGCAAACTCATAAACAGATAAGATCACAAAACATATAACACCAGATTTAATGTGGAAACCCAAATAGGGAAAAACCACTGTGGGATTTCAGACTGTGTGGGGGAAAAAAAGTGACACTAAGCAAACATGCCCTAATCTCACTTTCAATCACACATTTGTGGAATACGAAAGAGCTTAGAGGTATCACACAATTGGCTACTTATTTTTGTGGAAGAGAGAGCCACGAGCTACCTATTAGGATTTCTATTCCTTTGTTGTAATTGAAAGATAAAATGATGCAAGTTCAATTCCTAACCCCAAAGTGCAAGTATGAACTAATAACAAGATTGCAGAATTGAACTTAAACTATGGAAAGATGTAAACACAAGGACAAGACAAGAATGCAAATGCATACCCAGAGTTAAAATCTGAGTGAAAATGTTTGGGACGGGGGCACGGGTGCCACTGTCCTGATTCTGCCCCTAAAACTGCTCCGGAAACTATTGTTTTGCAACCTGAAAAGCTGTCAAAATGCTGAAACTTGCTGTCTGACAAAAGGACCAGGGCACCCAGTGCCCCTGTCCCAGGGACTAGGGTGCCTAGCGCCCCTGTCCTGGCAGGACCAGGGCACCCCATGCCCCTGTCCTAGTTTTCTGGGCTGGAATTTGGTGTGAAGTTCAGTTTCCGTCTGCTTCCACCGGATCTGCAATTTGCGGCATCGTCCGAATCCTGAAACCTGCACTTATATCTGAAAAGGTATGGTGGGCGGCTATATAGGGTTTTGCCTTAGTCAAACCCCCGCTTCGGTGATTTCCACCTCCACGAATAGCCAAGTTGTATTGTAAAAGTAGTGTGTGTGCAGACCTTGTGTGTGTGCAAGATCCTAAAATGCAAGTAAGCAAACTAGAGCAACCTAGAAAGTAAACCCTAATTGCTTGTAAATGATAATGTAAATGCTCCAAATCAAGATGTAAAGAGATCTAAAGCATGAATACAAGTGATATAATGAGGCTTATGCAAAGACATGAAAACAACATGAAATCATACCCAACCCCAAGGGAGGGGTACAAGCCAATCTTTAGTCGGTGATCCCTTATTGCTCTTCAATGCCTTCAAAGCCCTAAATGGATGAATGAAATTGATGAATGCTTGATGGATGGATGTAGAATGTTGTTGAAGTCTTCAAAGATCTTCTCTTTCGCTGCATAGAAGGTCTTTGAAACCAAAAATTCGTATCTTTTCAAATGAAGAAAGAGAGCTCTTATATATGAAACCCTAGGTCTTAATTCCAACTTTTGGCCAACCTAGAGATTGAATATCCTGCCAATTTCTTGGGGTTAAGCTTTATTTTATGATTGGATCGTGCTCCTAAAATTTCAGGAAAAATGTCCGGGACCATGTGCACGTCGGGCGCCATGGTCCTCTCCGGGCGCCATCGTCCCGACAACTTTTCACCAAATTTTTAGGGCCGTCGGATATGATGATTTTAGAGAGAATCCCAAAGTTACAGGTGATTTTGAGATGTTTTGATCCCCAAAATCAAGCCCCCAAGTTCAAAATAGGACCTAATTAGGGTTTTTGATTAGATGATGTATTGGAAGAATAAAATGAAAGGGGCAGACTTTAATGAAAGGGCCCAACTTTATAATGTGGAAGATGATGAAATAGGACCTTAGACCTAATTAATTTAATTAATTAAGTGCTAAAGGAGAAATGCAATGCAAAATGCAAAATGCGCCAAGGCGGGTGCTAAACTAGGTGTGAAATTGTACAACCCTAGCAAGTGCGTACAATTTACTATGCTACATTTAGCCCCCACTTTAGCGGTCATATGAAAACTACGTGCATATGCAAGATAAAGTACAGAAAAGTAAACATTATTTGAAAAAGGATATATCCATAAGTTGTCGGACGAAGCCCCCAGCGGTATCTGTAGTACACAGTTAGGAACCACACCCTACAAAACACACGTTAGATCACAAAATCACCTAATGCTTACTAAGGAAGGTGATGAAAATTCGAGGGTAGCTATATGCCCCCCCTTGTTTCGGCTTGCTAATTTTAGTGAGTTGAAACAGGGTATCATGTTTACCACTTCGAATTGTTAAAGAATATTGATGACAAATGCTCACAAGAAGATTTGATATGAGATCAAAAACTAATGGAGAATAATTTGGTAAGAAAGAGGACTAAATCTCAATTCCAACACAACAAAGAGTGTGAGGATTTGAGAGTTCTCTAACACAAGATGAAGGATGTAAATGGAAACAAAATACAAAGAGAAGAAAAGAAAGGAAAAAAGCATGAATACACACATTGGTGATCCATGAGAAGAATAGTGAGAGAGAAAACATGGACTTCTTTCCCCTAGATCTTGTCCAGGTGATCCATGGAAAAAAGGACATGGAAAACTAGCCCCTAGAGTCTGTCTAGGTGATCCATGTAAGGGAGGAGAGTGAGAAAGTCTAGCCTTATGCCGCTAGTTCCACTCAACCTCGTGCATGTGTGTGTAAGTGAGGTTAGAAGCACCTCATAGGAGTCTATGCCCGAGTATGCTACAACCTATATATGTATGGTACAAAAGCGTGACATCTTGCTCTAAGAGTCTGTGCTCTGGTTCCGAGAATAATCACCTTGCGTAAAAGAAAAATGGAGACATCTCTCTCTAAGAGTCTGTGCTCTGGTTCCAAGAATGACCCATTGCTCAAAAAGTGTAATGTTTATGTCATAAGAAAAGTAGAACAAGGATACCTACCTTCATCACAAAAGAAGATACCCCAAAAATGCAACAATGTCATAGATCCAAGCAAGAGAGTTTTGCACTCTTTAAGCAAGGATAAGATAGTTGAAAAGGGATATCTTGTAGTATGTGTAAAGGAGATCCTTAGAGGAGAAGAGATCTTTGTACAAAAGACACCTATCCCCAAGAGGAATTGTCTAAGAAGAGAATAAGAATGCAATACTTCCTTCTTTTGTGAGGTGAAAGTGATTCTTAATGAAGGATGACGCTCTTTTTAACCCAATTGGGAGAGTGAATTCATTATGGATGTATTTTACCAAGTGAAAAAGAGGTTGTAGTCAAGGACTTACACCTCTTGTAAGAGAGAATCCTTGAACAAGCAACAACAAATGCATACAAGGAATAACATCAAGTAATAAAGTTCACACCATCCACGAAATAGGAAAAAGTGGATCCTTAGATAAAAATAAGGAAAGATCATTGCCTGAGAAGAACTTACACAATCTTCTAGGGAGAGATTTAGACATAAGCAAAATGTACTACATACTCACATGAGTTCATGCAAGCAAGACATTAGTGTATGTAAAATGCTCCTCACAAGAAGTGGGTAGGATAAGAAAGAGAATACACATCTTCTCCCATATCTAGGAAAAGAGGATTCTAAGGAAAAGATGATCAATATTTCCACATTATTACCCCATAGGAACAAGAGATAACATAGAAAAATTAGGCTATTATGTTGCTTCAAAAATATGATTGCACTTGAAATTGTACCATCATGAATGACATTGAGCCCCCATTAAATGAGCTACCAATGTCACATAATGATGAGCAACATAATAGCCATTAATGTTATTTAAAGACATGATACATTGGATGAGGTATTTGAATATGACATGCTAAATGCTCAACTATAAGTGAGATCAAAAACACGTATAAAGTGATAAAAATTGAAGAAGAAAAGTCACAAGAAATCTTAGAAGAGGGATGAGTGTAATTTATTAGAGCCTTATCCCTGGAGGAAAGGACTTTATGATGAATAGGAGATAAAGATTCATAAGTGGATTTAGAAATTTGAGGGGAGTCATAAAGAGATTTGTTCATCGCCAAGATTTCCTTATGAGGGGAATGAGAGTTGATAGAAGTAGAAGATGATTTAGTTGAAGTGAGATCATCATCACTACTAAATATAGCATTCACATTGAGAGATGGTCTTTTAGATGCTTTGGTGGGCTTAGAAAGATTATATCCAAGTCCAAATGAATATTCATGCATGTTATGTTCTAAAGGAACTTTAATTCCTTGTTCATTTGTGCCACAACCATTTCCACTATAGCCACTCTTAGCCAAAATGTGAAAACCACGACCATAACGATTAGCCATTTCAGAAAGAAAAGGTGGTTTTTCATAAGACAAAGAATCAAATTTTTCAGAATTAGAGGTGTGAGGAGAAGAAGTTTGAGAAGCGGCCACAAAATTATTGCTCATAGGTTCAGGTAAGACTGATTGATCTCTAGTTTCTTCCTTCTTTTTAACTTTAAGCTCTCTAGGAGGAACCCTATACTCACCTACAAAGGTGGGATTAAAATCAAGAGATCCCCAATCATCTTCTGCGAGAACCTTCTCAGGATCAAAAACCTTTTCATGTGTAGATTCAAGTTGAGAAGAATCTTCTTCAGGAACTTCAAACTCATCCAAAGAATTTTGATTATCAGAGGGTGATGATTCATCCACAGGTATCTTGTTTAACGAGTCATCACTAGAAGAGGAAGGCTTAGAAGAACTCCCTTTGGAAGTAGATGTTTGCAAACAATTTTGAAAATTAGTATCACCTATCAAGGTGTATGTCTTATTATTATAAATAAATTTAACTTGTCTATGCAATGTAGAGGGGATAGCTTGCATACTGTGAATCCAAGGTCTCCCTAATAACAAGTTGTATGTTAGATTTCCCGACATAACATGGATAGGAGTAGGCAAAGTAACTGGTCCCACTGTGATGGGTAAGGTGATAATACCTAATGAAGACTTAGCCACATTATCAAAGCCTCAAATGGGACGAGAGTCAGGCTCAATAAGGGATGTATCCACATTCATCTTATGCAATAGATTAATGCTACACACATTAAGGCCAGAACCATTATCTACCAGTGTTCGTCTTATAGCAGTGTCATTTATGATAACCACAACCATCAAGGGATCATATTGATGTTGAATTTCACTAGTAGGCAACTCATCTTGAGTAAACACAATTTGAGCTTTAGGATTCATCACAGAGTTAACCAAAGACACTATATTACTAGATGTATTAGGTGGAGGAACATTCAAATCTTTCAAGGCATCTTGTAACATTCCATGATGAGCGGAAGAAGTTTGAATCAAATCCCAAAGGGATATCTTAGCAGGAGTCATTTTAAGTTGTTCTATAAGATCATAGTCCTTACTAAGCATTTGTGAAATACGAGGAGCTTGAGGAAGAATATGTTGGTAAGGAGGAAGTGAAGTTGGGATAACTAGAGGAGGATTAGGTTGCCTATTGTTTCTAGTATTATAGGTATGAGCAACCGCATTATAACTCTCTCTAGTCAATTGCTTAGCATACTCATAAGGGCTCTTAGTAGAATAACCTCCTTGCATAGTAATAATAGGTTTCTTAGGAGTACAAAAAGAATCATTAGCATAACCACCTTGAACCACTAAGATAGGCTTATTTAAAGGTTGAGAATTTTGAGAAGGACAAGCACCTTGGACAGTGAAGAGAGGTTTGTTAGGTGTTTCATTTACATGTATCAAATTGATTGAGGATGGTTTAGAGGAATGAACAAAAGTGTTGGAAGAATTATAGATAGTCTTCTCTTGCACTAAAATCTCATCATGGATTAAATCAATTTTAGGAGAGAGACAAGGGGTAGGCATTGATGTTCTAGTAGGCAGAGTAATACTAGGAAAGGTCATATCATCCTCTATCATCAAAGGGTCTACATGGGGAATAAACTCTCTGGGAGAAGGATCAACATTACTCTCTAAAGTCTCACTTTTGAGAGGGAGATCTTTGAAAGAGATGTTAACCATCTTGCTTTGAACTAGGGTATCCTTATGAGTAGAACCAAGTTGAGGAGAGGGAGAATAATTGAGATTCAAGGAAGGTGAGAAACTATCAAGGGAGTTTTCAATCTTGATTTCATCCCCTTTGGATAGGGTTCTCTCATGGGGAAGAGAATAATCTACACCTTCTTCTAATGGTTCATCCCAAATAGTGAGGTTGTTGAAAGGAGTGTTTGAAGTATTGTCAATTTCGGGAGAGAAGGTAACATTGTTTATTAATTCCTCATCCTTAGGAGAGAGAGCATCAATATATGTGTTAAACTCATCCTCTTTCCTCAAAATATGTTCAATATGATATTTAGGGGAGAGAGAATCAAGGAAATTGCTTATTATTTCATCTTCTTTCTCTAAGGGATGTTTATGGGTAAGACAAACTTTAGGAGAAAGGTAAGCATTTATCATTAATTCATCATCTCTAGTGGGAATTTTGTTGGAAAAGGAAATGGCATCACTAGGAAATGTAGGGATAATGTCATCTTCTTGCACAAAAGAATCCTCATGAAGGGAGTGTTTTTTAGGGGGAACATGAACATATTTCTCCAAAGATTCATGCTTAAGAAGGAGATCTTTGAAAGAAGTGTTCATAACCTCTTGTTGCACTAACATGCCCCCATTGGAAGGACCAACTTTAGGAGAAAATAAGTCAATGTCCATCAATACCTTTTCACTTAGAGAGGCATCATGTAGGGAAGGTGAAGTAACATTAAGAAAGGTGTTTATGATATCATTCTCTTCCTCTAGGATAGCTAAATAGGAAGGGCACATTTTAGGAGAATTGTCAAGATCACTCTTAAAGTCTTCATCCTTAGAGCATGGGAGAGTCTCAAAGGGATTGGTAGCAACTCTTTTAGGCACTAAAATGTTGTTATAGATGGGGGGAGGTTCTTTAGGAGAAGGAAAAATTGAAACAAAGGAAGCTAACCCATTATCACATCTATGAAACGAATGCATCATGACAACAATTTTCCTCTTTCAAATGATAACACATGCAAAATAGAAGGAAATGTATAATTTTAAACAATGCAAGCACTTAGAATGTAGATTTAGAAAATGAAATTTATGATTCAAATGAGTTTGTAAATCAGATTTGAAATTATTGATCCCAATTAAGCTATCCACAAGTTCAACAAAATTAGGGTTTTAGCAAAAATTTCCTCTAAATTTTTGAATCTTGCAAGAAATTAAAACTTGTAAATACAAATTTGAATTTGAAATAGCATAAACACTCAAGTTTTAAAACATAAATCAGAATTAGAGAAGATTGGAGTTTCACGTCGGGTTCACCAAAATGTGTGGGGGAAAAAAAGTGACACTAAGCAAACATGCCCTAATCTCACTTTCAATCACACATTTGTGGAATACGAAAGAGCCTAGAGGTATCACACAATTGGCTACTTCTTTTTGTGGAAGAGAGAGCCACGGGATACCTATTAGGATTTCTATTCCTTTATTGTAATTGAAAGATAAAATGATGCAAGTTCAATTCCTAACCCCAAAGTGCAAGTATGAACTAATAACAAGATTGCAGAATTGAACTTAAACTATGGAAAGTTGTAAACACAAGGACAAGACAAGAATGAAAATGCATACCCGGAGTTAAAATCTGAGTTGAAATGTTCGGGATGGGGGCGCGGGCACCACTATCCTGATTTTGCCCCTGAAACTGCTCCGGAAACTGTTGTTTTGCAACCTGAAAAGCTGTCAAAATGCTGAAACTTGCTGTCTGACAGAAGGACCAGGGCGCCCAGCGCCCCTGTCCCAGAAACCAAGGTGCCCAGCGCCCCTGTCCTGGTAGGACCAGGGCGCCCCACGCCCCTGTCCTAGTTTTCTGGGCTGGAATTTGGTGTGAAGTTCAGTTTCCATCTGCTTCCGCCGGATCTGCAATTTGCGGCATCGTCCGAATCCTGAAACCTGCACTTATATCTGAAAAGGTATGGTGGGTGGCTATATAGGGTTTTGCCTTAGTCAAACCCCCGCTTCGGTGATTTCCACCTCCATGAATAGCCAAGTTGTATTGTAAAAGTAGTGTGTGTGCAGACCTTGTGTGTGTGCAAGATCCTAAAATGCAAGTAAGCAAACTAGAGCAACCTAGAAAGTAAACCCTAATTGCTTGTAAATGATAATGTAAATGCTCCAAATCAAGATGTAAAGAGATCTAAAGCATGAATACAAGTGATATAATGAGGCTTATGCAAAGACATGAAAACAACATGAAATCATACCCAACCCCAAGGGAGGGGTACAAGCCAATCTTCAGTCAATGATCCCTTATTACTCTTCAATGCCTTCAAAGCCCTAAATGGATGAATGAAATTGATGAATAATTGATGGATGGATATAGAATGTTGTTGAAGTCTTCAAAGATCTACTCTTTCGCTGCATAGAAGGTCTTTGAAACCAAAAATTCGTATCTTTTCAAATGAAGAAAGAGAGCTCTTATATATGAAACTCTAGGTCTTAATTCCAACTTTTGGCCGACCTAGAGATTGAATATCCCACCAATTTCTTGGGGTTAAGCTTTATTTTATGATTGGATCGTGCTCCTAAAATTTCAGGAAAAATGTCCGGGACCATGTGCACGCCGGGCGCCATGGTCCTCTCCGGGCGCCATGGTCCTGACAACTTTTCACCAAATTTTTAGGGCCATCGGATATGATGATTTTAGAGAGAATCCTGAAGTTACAAGTGATTTCGAGATGTTTTGACCCCCGAAATCAAGCCCCCAAGTTCAAAATAGGACCTAATTAGGGTTTTTGATTAGATGATGTATTGGAAGAATAAAATGAAAGGGGCACACTTTAATGAAAAGGCCCAACTTTATAATGTGGAAGATGATAAAATAGGACCTTAGACCTAATTAATTTAATTAATTAAGTGCTAAAGGAGAAATGCAATGCAAAATGCAAAATGCGCCAAGGCGGGTTCTAAACTAGGTGTGAAATTGTACAACCCTAGCAAGTGCGTACAATTTACGATGCTACACAGACCTACTAAGAAATATACTCTTCTAGAGTATGCTCGTTTAAAAGCAAATCCTGTCAAAGATTACAAAACACATTGCTAGATGTGACCCGGTTAAGGGATTTCCCTCAGATCTATTAGGATCTTCACTTTCTTAGAAGTGACCTTGTCTAAAGGATTTCAAACACTCAATCAGAATGTCACCTTGCTAGAGGATTTACAAATAAGACTGTTAAGTCCACTTGGTCAAGAGATTTTCTATCACTTTATAAAATAACAGTAATAAAAATCTATCTGCAACTTCACATCTAAAATGCTAAAGCAAATTCTTATTTGCTCAGTACAATCTATTTATAGGACTTATCTTGTCCTTCTGTTGGGCTCTATATTCTGTTTGTCAAATAGGTCTTCAAGCTTTAGTGCTCAGTAAATACTGTGTAGCATCCCCTTTGCATACACTTGCCTGCATACATTGTTTATCAACAGTTCCCTATTTATAAACAATTTGCTAACCGCTTAATCTCCTTGATCACATTTCCCATGATCAATCATAGCCATCAGATCTTCAAACTTGACTAGGTTCAATGTATCCTTCGATCTGAAAAATGTTTTACCCCACCTTGGAACTTGCATACATTTCTTGGAACTTGTGCTAGGGTATTGCGGTTCAATTTGAGTTGTAGATCTTCCTGCAGATTTTCCTTTGCCATAGATTCTTTAACAAACTTGATTCACGACATACCAATCATTTAATCATAGCCATCTCATCAGCTTCCTTCATTAAATAATGCTTTTATTAATTCGATGCATTCTGTTATTACTCGGTTGCAACTCGATGAATACTAAACTTCACTTAGTAGACATTCTGCCTTCATTAACCGATAGCGATAACTTTAGGGTTTACCGACTAGGTTATTTGCTTGGTAACATAGTATAGTATTAACCTTACAAACAACAACATATGTAAGATATCAAAACAATCTAAACATCATGATCTCATCATTGTCTAACTCGGTAATAGTTGTCCATTGAATAACTTATTTCTCCCCTTATTCATCATATTCTTTCTATGTCTTTTACCGACTTCTTTATACTCATCAAAACATACTTCTCAAGATATGGCAACATCATACTAAATTAGAAAATCAATTTCTTGACATCAATGACAAAATAATAATATTAAGACAATAAACATCCTTAATCAGTTATATCCATAATCATCAACAACCTTCTCAATATCCTTATTGAAATGCCAACAATCTCTCATTGTAATTGGAATGCCAACAATCTCCCTTTATCTATTATAATGCCAACAATCTCCCCCTTTGGCATTGATGGCAAAACCAATTGATTTGACCTAATTGATTCGGATTTAGATTGTTGTAAAATGCTGAAATGCTCTCCCCCATACATCAATCTTCTCCTTTTTGATCATTAGTCTTCTCCCCATATATTAGTCTTCTCCCCCTTTGACAACAATGCCAAAAAGTAAAAGAACTAAACATGCTTTCTTCCACTGAGAAGTGAATTCCTTGTTATTGTTTCCTGTACACCTTTAGAAAACCTCCTAAAGTGTGTAAATTAGCATCAACTCCTAAAAGATATTCTGTAGAGTCATCGAATTGATGCTTTCACCGAACTCGGTCAGTGAATGGAAGATAGGGGTAGGACCCCTAACTTGCTTCTGAGATACTCAAAAGTGTCCCTTGGCAGTGGCTTGGTGAAGATATCTTCTATTTGTTCCTTTGTGCTAACATACTCCAACACCACTTTCTTCTCTTGAACTTCTTCTCTAAGATAATGATATTTGATAGAGATGTGCTTTGTCTTAGAGTGCATAACAGGATTCTTTGAAATGTTAATGGCACTAGTATTGTCACAGAATATAGTTATTGGCTTGGTAACTTGCTCATTTATACCTTCCAATAGTTGTTTGATCCATGCTATATTAGTGCAATTCAATGTTGCAGCAACATATTCAGCTTCTGCTATTGACTGTGAAACACATCCTTGTTTCTTGCTAAGCCAACTCACTAGTCTTTCTCCTAAAAAGAAATCTCCTCCAATTGTTCTTTTCTTGTCATCAATGTTGCCTGCCCAATCAACATCAGTATAAACTTTTAAATCAAAATCATTTCCTTTCTGATATACTAAGCCATAATATTTAGTGCCTTTCAAGTATCTGAAAATTCTCTTGATTGTTGTCATGTGTGTTTCCTTGGGATCTGTAGAAAATCTTGCAACTATACCTACTACATGTGCTATATCTGGTCTGTTGTGAATAACATATTGCAACTTTCCAATCATAGATCGATAGAGTGTCTCATCAATAGATGCAAATTCATCATTCTTTGATAGTTTACAGTTGGTAGTCATAGGAGTACTTACTGGTTTTGAATCCTCCATTCCAAATTTCTTCAAGATTTCCTTTATGTGCTTGGATTGGATAATGAAAATCTCATTTTTCATTTGCAGTATCTGTAGAACTATAAAATACTTTATCTCACCGATTAGTAACATCTCAAATTCTTTGCTCATTTCATTTCCAAAGGTCTTGCATAAAGAGTCATTTCCACAAAATATAATGTCATCAACAAATATGGCTAAGATCAGTATTCCATTTTCATCATTCTTCATGTACATATTACTGTTTTCACTTGTTCTTATAAAACCAATTTTGATCAAATAAGAGTGCAATCTCTCATACCATTCTCTAGGTGCTTGTTTCAAACCATATAAAGCTTTGTTCAATTTACATACCTGATCTTTATTCTTGTCTTCAACAAATCCTTCAGGTTGTTCAATAAAACCTTCTTTTTCTAATATACCATTCAGAAATGCAGATTTGACATCCATTTGATATATCTTGAAATTCTTGTAAGCAGCATATGCCAACAATGTTCTTACTCCTTCAAATCTTGACACAGGTGCAAAAGTTTCACCATAATCAAGTCCTTCTTCTTGAGCATAACCTTTGCAAACTAGTCTTGCTTTATTTCTAATGACCTCACCTTTTTCATTTAGCTTGTTTCTGAAAATCCACTTTGTACCGATTACATTTTTGTCCTTCAGTCTTGGGACTAGTGTCCATGTGTTAGTCTTCTTGATTTGATCAATCTCTTCTGTCATAGCATTTATCCAATATTCACTGTTGAATGCCTCTTTCACTATCCTTGGTTCAAATTCAGATATCAGACATGTGTTATGTCTCAATTTATTCCTTGTCATCACAGCCTCATCTTTATCTCCTATAATTTGACTTCATGCATGATGTCTTCTAACATATTTGGCTAATACAGGCTCGGTAGGCTCTGTATGATCTTCTTCATCACTTGGTAACTGGATATTCTCTTCATTTGCTTCAGCAGTCATCTCGATAAGACTTGTCAGTTGAACATAGAAAAATTCATCATAATCTTCTGGTTCCTTGGAATTTCCTTCATCATTTCTTTCTGCAAATTCATCAATTTTCACATTTGCACTTTCTACCATTTTGTTAGATGATTTTATCAGACATTTAAATGCTTTGCTTCTAGAAGAATAACCTACAAATGTTCCTTCTTCACTTTTCTGATCAAACTTGCCATTTCTATCATCTTTGTGAAAATAGCATCTACTTCCAAAGATTTTAAAATAACTTACATTAGGTTTCTTGTCATACCAAATTTCATATGGTGTCTTCAAAGTTCCTTTCTTTAGTTGTACTCGGTTCAGTGTGTAAACTGTTGTGCTTATTGCTTCTCTCCAAAATGTTTGTGACACTTTCTTTTCAATCATCAGGGTTCTGGCATAATACACAATAGATCTATTTCTTCTCTCATCAATTCCATTTTGTTGTGGAGTTCTCGGTGCAGAGACTTGTCTTTTAATACCACGATCATTGCAGTATAGGTTAAACTCATTAGATGTGAACTCTCCTCCTCTATCTGATCTAAGGCATTTCAGTTGTCTTCCTGTTTCATTTTCAACTCTTGCCTTGTACCATTTAAACATTTGAAAAGCTTTTGATTTTTCTTTCAAAAAACATTACTAACATCATCCTTGAGTAATCATCCACAAATAATATGAAATATTTATCACCATAATAACTCTGAACTTTCATAGGACCACAAAGATCAGTGTGCACAAGATCCAAAATTTCCTTAGAAGTGTAAGACTTACTTGTAAAGCTTGATCTTGTCATCTTTCCCATCTGGCATCCTTGGCACATAGCATTCTCAAGTTTCTCAAGACTCGGTAGACCTCTTACTCAATGCTTCTTACTTATTTTGATCAAATTATCAAAATTTACATGACAAAACCTTTTATGCCATAACCAGGTATCATCTATCTTTGCATATAAACACTTATTCTGAGTTGAGTCAAGGTGAAATGTGTTACCTTTTGTTTGTGTCCTGGTAGCAGCTAACTTTCCATGCTTGTCATGAACTTTGACAATTCCAATCTGAAATTCTATTCAGTAACCTATGTTGTTTAGCTGTGCTACACTCAACAAATTGTATTTCAAACCTTCAACCCAATAAACATCATTGCATTTTGCATTGTCAAGAAGTGTTATAGATGCTTTACCTCTTACTAGACATGGTGCATCATTACCAAATCTTACATAGCCTCCATCATAATCTTCTAATATAATAAACTTGTGTTTATCACCTGTCATGTGATATGAGCATCCACTATCTATGATCCAAGAATCATTTTTACTTATATGAGATAGTAGGGCTTTTTCTTCATACCTTTCTTCATCTGATCCATCTTTGATAGCTAGATAAACAACTTCCTCTATATTAGTTTCATATGATTTATCATCATTAGATTCCTCATCAGCTATTAGGCATGTCTTCTTATCTCTTCTTCTGAAATCTCGGTGTCCTCTGTAATGATTATCTTTCTGTCTATCATCTCGGTAATCTCTTTTTTCACTAGATTCTCTGTCAAGATAGTTAGAAGCCATATGTCCAATCTTATCACAATTGAAACATTTCAAAGGTAGCTTTCCCTTATACTTACCTTTTCTTCTGGGTAACCTTCTGGCTAATAGTACTTCAAACTCTTCTTGCTTTCTAATTTCCTCATACAGCTTGTGTACTTTTTCCATATTCTTACGAAATCTCTCACTTGCTCCACTGTGATCTCCTTCAGTGTACTTACTCATTCTATCATTGTAATCATCAGATTCATCAAGATGAAAAGAACTGAATGTAGATTCAACTTTGTTTATTGAAGACACACTATTATCAAAATTACTTAACTCAAATGCATGCAACTTACTGATAGTAGCATCTAATGAAACTGGCATATTGGGTGCAAACCTCAATTCATTGATTGTAGAGACTTGGATTGCATAAGCTGGTAGAAGGGTTCTTAACAACTTACTTGTTATATCCTTTTCTTCAATAGTTCCACTTGCTCCTTTGATTTGATTGCCAATCTCCTTTAACCTTGTACTGTACTGGGTTATGTTCTCACCTTCATACATCCTCATAGATTCAAGTTGTCCTCTTAGACTATCCACTTTTTCTCTTTGAACATGTTCATCACCACCATACACAGATATGAGCTTATCCCACATTGCCTTTCCATCATTGCAGCCTTCTAGATCATTAAACTCTGAGTCGGTCAATGTAGATGTTATTTCAATCATTGCTTGGATATGTTCTTGCTTTGCCTTTATCTCTTCCATTGTCAATGGATAGGTGCTCAGTGTAATGAAATCATTCTCCAAATAATATACAACATATTCTCCAACTCCTGATAGGTTCAGCTTCATCCTTTTCTGCCATGTTGAGAAACTTGACTTGTTCAGCTTCAGTGCATCCCTTTTATACATCTTTGGATCTTTGCCTCAAGTAACTTAAAAAAATAATTTTGGAGTCCAAAGCTCTGATACCAATTGATAGTTCTGATACTAAATGTTTAGTACAGATGCCAAGCTAACAAGATGAGAGGGGGGGGTGAATCATACAAACTTAATCCTTCATAAAAACAACAGATTCAACCTCAGTAACCTTATCAGAAAAACTGTAAAGCATGCAAACTCATAAACAAATAAGATCACAAAACATATAACACCAGATTTAACTTGGAAACCCAAATAAGGAAAAACCACTGTGGCATTTCAGACCCACTAAGAAATATACTCTTCTAGAGTATGCTTGGTTAAAAGCAAATCCTATTAAAGATTACAAAACACATTGCTAGATGTGACCCGGTTAAGGGATTTCCCTCAGATCTATTAGGATCTTCACTTTGTTAGAAGTGACCTTGTCTAAAGGATTTCAAACACTCAATCAGAATGTCACCTTGCTAGAGGATTTACAAATAAGACTGTTAAGTCCACTCGGTTAAGAGATTTTCTGTCACTTTACAAAATAACAGTAAAAAAATCTATCTACAACTTCACATCTAAAATGCTAAAGCAGATTCTTATTTACTCAGTACAATCTATTTATAGGACTTATCTTGTCCTTCTGCTAGGCTCTATATTCTGTTTCTCAAATAGGTCTTCAAGCTTTAGTGCTCGGTAAATACTGTGTAGCATCCCCTTTGCATACACTTGCCCGCATACATTGTTTATCAACAGTTCCCTATTTATAAACAATTTGCTAACCGCTTAATCTCCTTGATCGCATTTCCCATGATCAATCATAAACAACAGATCTTCAAACTTGACTAGGTTCAATGTATCCTTCGATCAGAAAAATGTTTTACCCCATCTTGGAACTTGCATACATTTCTTGGAACTTTTGCTACGATATTGATGTTCAATCTGAGCTGTAGATCTTCCTGTCAATTTTCCTTTGCCATAAATTCTTTAACAAACTTGATTCATGACATACCAATCATTTAATCATAGCCAGCTCATCAGCTTCCTTCATTAAATAATGCTTTTATTCATTCAATGCATTCTGTTATTACTCGATTGCAACTCGGTGAATACTAAACTTCACTCGGTAGACATTTCGCCTTCATTAACCGATAGTAATAACCTTAGGGTTTACCGACTAGGTTCTTTGCTCGGTAACATAGTATAGTATCAAACTTGCAAACAACAACATATGTAAGATATCAAAACAATCTAAACATCATGATCTCATCATTGTCTGACTCGGTAATAGTTGCCCATTGAATAACTTATTTCTCCCTTTATTCATCATATTCTTTTTGTGTCTTTTATCGACTTCTTTATACTCATCAAAACATACTTCTTAAGATATGGCAACATCATACTGAATTAGAAAATCAATTTCTTGACATCAATGACAAAATAATAATATTAAGACAGTAAATATCCTTAATCAGTTATATCCATAATCATCAACAACCTTCTCAATATCCTTATTGAAATGCCAACAATCTCTCATTGTAATTGGAATGCCAACAATCTCCCTTTGTCTATTATAATGCCAACAAAATGTGGTATTTAAATCATGTCTAGAGGAGTGTGTTCATTCATATTTTCAAAGTTTAAAGATCCTCAACCATCATCAAGACATGTGTTGGAAGAAGAGGTTGGAATAGATTTAGAAGAAGCTTGAATAATTGACACATACAACTCCCTTGAGACTTCATATTTGGATAGAGGGACTTTATATAAAATTAAGGAAGGCATGAGAGTGATATATGTATTAGTGTAATTATTATACTTTTTGAATATTTATCCTTAGTGTAATATTGGAAATAGTATCTAATGCTAATTAGGGAGTCGTAATTAGGATATTATTTTCCTATTTTTAGTTGTTGATCTCATTATTTAAGACACAAATGATTTTCATCATTTATTTTCTTTATGTGGAATATATATCTAATGTAATTATTTATATTTTTAATAAGAAAATAAATTTATTGTAGTAATCATGTGGTTTTTTAATTTTATCTCTTGTCTAAGAGAAAGTATTGAAGATCATAACTCTAACATGGCTTTATTTTGGATGAGTAATGTTGGTGTTTACATTGCCAGACTTGGACATAGCTTAATCAAGTTCTTCAAAACTCTTCTTTCATTGTAATTTTGAGATATATGCTTCAGTTAGTGACTGTCTAATGTCTTCAAAAAATCAGTAGCATATCTCTTGGTAGTCAGCCTATGTAAAGATCCTATGATTGCATTGGAACTGGTTTATAATAAGATTTGAATGGACTTGTAGCTGTAATATGTTTTAACAGGTTGCATGTCATGTTTGACGAAATGTCAATAATCTAGTGAAGTCTAATTTTGATTCATTATTATGACAGTCCATGTAATTTTACATTAGCTGCCTATAACATGTATCTATGACTGTCAATGAGGCATTTGTTTGATTTAGATATGAAATAAGAGGAATTTGAGGTTGCATCATCATACGCCCATTTTTTGAGGACTCTTGCACATTTGACAGTGAATATTCCTTGTTTTTCAGTCATCATTGGACAAGGGATATTACACAATCATACTAAATAGATTTCAAACCCCATAATTCATATAGAGAACAACAATTTTGGACTCAAGAACTTCTAGAGTAATTTTTAAGGTTAAATGAATCTAAGAACAATTGTTTAAACATGAATAGTGTTTATTTACACTATGAATATTATTTGGTGTTGTGATTAATGTCTTAGGCATGGACAATGTTTTAGGTGTGAATAATGTTTTCAAGTATGAATAGGATTTTTTGGAATGAAGAGATTTTCTAGGGGCTATGAATAATGGTTTAAGCCTTGTGTAGTTTTTTCAGGATTTTTTTGCTTGCCTAAAGGAATATTTTCATGAAAATAGACATTAGTTGGGAATACAATATCCAAATTTTAAAAAATAAATAGCCATTGGAATGTTGATTCTATGATATAAAATATCTTTAAAACATGTACCCTAGCAATTACAGCTACAACCTGTAACACAATTCCTCTATTATTTATCCTATGATAGATGTTCATACCTTGTTCAAAAACTTCCAATTTTTGTGAGGCAGTCTATCAAACAGTTGGCATGCCATTTCAAAGCTCCCATTTTCGTACAGGTTGGGGGATGTTGACAGAGCTTTACACTTGCGCCCAGGCCAACGAAGAATCAAAAACATCACTATCTATAGGTGCAAAATAGATGGGTGACATATACTAATGAATGAATTAAAGAAGAGGAATGAAGCCCAGTGGCCTTTAGTCGAACACAATGATCGTTGGGATTGCACAAAATAGACCTTTTAAAATGCTTTAGAAACTTTCAATACTGTGAAGACATGAATAAGGAATTCAAACTACTAAAATTCCTCACAAAAAAAGCGTCTCATGGAATGCACGATATGCAAAATGTAGACTTATTGAAAATCTTTTTGAAACCTTAAGGAAAATGCACATGGTAGGTGTACAACCAAAATCCACAACCATTTCCAGCACCCTCTTCATACACATCTGAGATTGGAACCTTGAAATAGAGTCTGGGCATCAATCAAAACATTACAGGAGATTTTCAGATGTTGTAGTTGTGAATTCCCTGGTAGATATGTCTGCAAAATGTGGGAGCATAAAACAAAACATATGAACTATTTTTTGAAAGAAAAAAATTCACCAAAAAGGATGTTGATTCATATGATGTATGATTCATACTCGGGAGCATTGCCAATTCTATGAGCCGATCACATTGGTCCCATTTTCGCACATGCTCGAGGATGTTGATAGAGCTTTACACCTACCCTATTCCTGCATGAGCCGACATTGCTCCCATTTTTGCAAACCCTATTCCATGAGCCAAGAATGCTTGGAGCTGGCATTAATAGGTCAAAATAGTTCACGATTTATGCTTACTCTAGGTGGGAGTACGTTGCTGGGGTGGTAACATGAGAATGGGAAGAGGCCACGAAAATGATTTGAAATGTCTTGGTCTTTTTTTTTTTTTTTAAGTAATGCTTGCTGTTGTCGGAATTTCGATGAACGCGGGCACTTTTTGTAAAAAAGCACAAATGTCATTGCCAATTCCTTCTCTGTCAAAAAACATATATTGAATTATCGTCAGAATTTCAACGAATGCAGGCAATTTTTTTTAAAAAAATCAAATTTGTTCACAATATACCTTCTCCATTGGAAATTTCCATCAGAATTTTAGGCCAAATGTATTAGTTTCTGTGTATGTGTTTTGTTTCTTTATTCTCAACTCTTTGCCTTTTGTTCTCTTCACTTCTATTTTCTTCTCACTCTACTTTAAGGTCTCAGTTCTCTACTCTAAATTTTTCCTCCTCTTTCCTCTTCCTCTACTTGACTCAATGTGCATTATCTTCTATGTTCTTCACACTAATGTGTTTCTTCTGTGTTCTTCACACTTTCTGTACAACCTTCTATTTTTCATTCTTTCTTTGTTTCTATTTTCTTTCTGCTTTGCACTTCTCTATTCAGCATATGGACAGACTCCTCTACAACTACTCACTTCAGTGCATCCCATCTACAAGTAGCTCCAACAACTAATATCCACTAACTTTACATAGTGGTCATCTATGTAAACCTAGGATTTTCCCTCCAAAAAAGGTATTTAAAAAGCTATTCTAGCCATTAAATAATGTTTACTTGTCTCTTCCTCTCAGTCTACAACTATCCAATTTAAATGCCACCTTCCTGCCCTTTCAGTAATCTTTGTGTTCCTTTGACTACCCTCTATCTCGAGAACACACAGAACTTTTTGCCAAGGTTGAAATAAATATTCATCGTGATGATCACAAAGATTTGATCAGTCGTTCAAATACTATTTTTAGTAACCTCGCATACACAGTTGCTCTGATTACCTACTGATTGAAGAGTTTAAGTCTCCTCAATCCTTTAACCTATCTGATCTTCCACTTATTCTTTCGGCTAGTAGCCCTCAACATTAAATTCATTCTTTCCTTCTTCAAATTTGATTCTCTTATTTTAAATTACTAACTATAGTAGCTTCACCTGTACATTAGCTCTAATTACCCACCAACTAAAGATAAAAAATCTTCTTCAGCTACTAACACATTGATCTTGTCTTTGTCCTACAATCATCGACATAAAATACATCCTTTTGTTTCTTAATTCTGCGGTTAGATTCAATCAGATATCCATCACTTGGAACTATAGTCATTCATTTAATTGTACATATTTCTAGAAAAACCAATTGACAGAGATATAAAAAATAATCTCTTTATGCAGTACTGAGCCACATCACCAAAAAAACACCTAATAAAACAACATAATTTCTCCAACAAATTTCCTTCATGTTTGACATGTCTGAGGTTCATCATGGTCAACAATCCTATCTGACTATCATGGATACTCCAACACTTATCCCTAGACACATGGCATTCTATAACAACAATGTGACCTAATAGCTACTTACCTCATCAAACCTTGCAAACATATGATTTCTTCATCCCTTCTATCTTTGTGGGCCCCTATCATGACACGTGGCAGTTGATCATGTCATTACAAAATGACATTTACCTACATCATCAAATCTTGTGAGGATACACTTTTCTTCATTTTTTATGGCTTTGTGGGTCTTGGCATGACACATGGTAGTCAGTCACTTCATTTCAAGTCATTCATGATGTCATCAACTCTCCATGAGAAGTTGTGTCATTTTAAACTCCTAGCTTTGTGGGGCCCTACGCAACATGTGGCAAACTCTTGCCACATCACGCACTAACCTCTCACCTTCATCTCCAAGCCACGAGAATGCAGCTCACAATTTGTTGTGACCATTTATAGTTTGATCATATCATCATAGTCACCCTTGGAGGTTAGTCTTCATCAGTTCCAATCTAGCGCCTGATGGTCTATGTTACCTATGATGGTTTCATTCCCACTTTGTAGATCCCTTTGCTGGTTAATTCTAACCATTGTGATCATGCACCCAATGGTCCATTGCAACATTGCAACATCCTTTGGCAGTTATCCCTAACCATTGCAATCTTACGCCTAATTGTTTTTGTTACCTTTTGACGGTTTCATTGCTACATCACAACTTTCCTTGATGGTTTGACTTAGCTATTATGATCTTGCACTAAACAAGTCATGTCACCTCAACACATACTCAAAATTATATGGAAAAAGAATGTGAGATTTTGGTCACTTAACCTTCACACTCTGGTCTATAAAAAGACCTAAAACTACCCTCACACTAATAATGTGGGATTAATGGTTAAGACCAAACTATGCACCCACAAGTTTGTCCATTTGATTGCTTGTTCTCTCTGTTCTACCAACCTAATAGTGATTGACTCTTTGTGTATCTCTCCTACAAATGCTCACAGCTGCAACATAGAAGTTATCCAACTATATGGCATCATTCTCATTCTATTATGTCTTCTCAAGTGCATGCATACCTTCTCATCTACACAAAACTACTTATGCTTTTCCTAATCCACTCGGTGACTTAATGCCTAATGATCTACTTAATGTCATCACTTCTCTATTGAAATCGGATCTACACTAAGTTGGCATCAATGACAATCCAATGCCAACATAAATGATATCTCTTATGAATAATCCCTCCTTAGGAGAATCTGTGATTATTCTTTCTTTCTTTCTCTCTTGTTGAAGATTATCACTTCTTTAGAGTTGCATTTTAGGTATACTAATTTATTTTATTGCATTGGATATTTATTCATGGGATTACATTGTACATTTTCTTATGTCTAATCTCTTCTTAGAAGTTGTGTAATTCTTCTCATTTTCCTTACACTTGGGGGGTAATGATTTCTCTCTTTATCTCCTTTCTAAGGATCTACTTTTCCTTTGTTGAATGGTGTTTTCTTATGATTTGGTGTCATTTATTATGTGGAGTTTTTGTTTTCTTAAGGATTCTCTCTTATGCAAGAGGTGTAAGTCCTTGACTACAATCTCTTCTTCACTTGGAAATGCACATTTATCATAAACATGTCCCTCTCATTGGGTCAATAGTGTGTCATTCTTCACTAAGAACCTATTTTTCCTAGCAATAGGAGGAAGGTATGAATTATTGTTCCCCTTCCTTTCTTTTGGTAGAAGATGCTATGTTTGTTCAAAAAACTCCTCTTGGAGGTAGATGTCTTTTGAGAAAAGATCTCTTCTCCTCCAAGGATCTCCTTTACACTTATTGCAATATATCTCTTTTTCAACTATCTTATCCTTGATTATAAGAGTATTCCCTCTTTAACATAGATTTATGAATTTTTTTTCCTAAAGTATATCTCCTTAGTGCTAAAGGTTGGTATCCTTGCTTCTAACTTCCTTAAGACATCAACATAATGCTATGTTGACATCTTAACGGGGGGCACCCATATCACTCCCTTTGTACCATATTGTACCATATCTTGGCATGTCTTAAATGTGGTGTTCATCCTCAAAACCAGAGTAAACAAAATCTTAGAGAAAGATGCTTCACACCCGAATTCAAATGCAACATTGATATGTTTCTTAAGAGGGGTTACAAATCATCAAAACCAGAGTAAAAAAAACTCTTGCATGGTATGTCCTCAATACTAGGCATGTATCTATTTCAATCAGGGTTACACATTCTTGGAACCACAGGAAACTCTTAGAGAAAGATGTTCCCGAAGTCAAACATTCACCCCTTAGCATTTACACATAGTTTCCACTTGGAATTTGTATTTACATTAGATGTGTTAAACAAGTTGATGCACACTCTTATACGAGGTGCTATATACTTGAAACCAGACATCACTTGCACACACACATGAGGATTATTGAAAATAGCTAAAAATAGCTAGACTATTTCTATTTTCCTCCCAACATGGATAACCTAGATAAAAATATCTAGGGGCAAGGTATCCATGTCCTTTCTCATCATTCTTCTTATGGATCATCTAGAAAAACACATCTAGCCTGAATTCATGTTCTCTCTTTCCTTTTCTTGAACTCATATCTTTGAAATTGATAGTTCATGGATGATGCATGCTTTTCTCTTTTTTGTGATCACTCATGTTTATGAGATGGCATTTTTAAAGAATTATGTTAGTTGTTGAGACATTTTAATATCGAGCTCTCTTCAGCTAATTGACTTGAGGTCTTATTTTTGGTTCTTAGCTTTTGTGTCTTGTGTGTCGTATGTGTCTTTTGTCTTGATTTGTCTTTTTTTCTTTGTTTGTCTTTTTTGTTTTGTCTTGTTTTTGTGTGCCCTTTCATATGTTTGAGTGAGTTAATATCCTAATATTGGGGACTTGGTACCTCTAAATTAATGATGTCTTATACTCGTGATTTTTCTTTGCATTCCCCGTTTTGTTCATCTCTCTTTTGTCTACTTTACCATGAGTATCTACGTAATATCATACTCCTGCTAAAGTGGGGGATAAATGTAGCATCCTAAAGCATACTCCCTTAAAAGTTAGTCCATGTTTTGGTCCCTCACCTTAATGTCCACCCCTCAATGCTTAATTTAGACATGATTATGCTTGCATCATTCAAATATAGCCTTATTTCAATCTCATACATCACATGGCCCCTAAGTCTATCCCTAAAATAGGGTAGGACCAAGGAATGACACTTTAGTCCTTATTAGGACTAGAGCGTTGCGCTTTGGTCCTCCTTATTTGGGCCCCATTTTGAACCCCTCTTGCATTTTCAAATTTGAGTAGAGAATTCCTCTCTATGTCGACCTATGTCAGAAAATTAGCATGTTTTTCAATGGGAACATATATAAGGAGGTTTTCCCCTCTCATTTGGATATATCATTCCATCAAATACATGAAACAAGGGAAAAATTATAATCATCAAGCGTTCAAGTGTTCAAGCATTGAATAATTCATCATCAAACATCTCTAAAGGTCTTCAAGGTTGCATTCTCCATTCATCAATTGTGGAGCAACATTACATCATTCATATGCAAGAATGTGTGTGTGATTAGGTTTTTGTTATGTGCATGCCATTTCATACAACATATGTGATTGCATTCAAGAAGTAAATAATCATTATCATTCATTGGAGATCTAAGGTATATCCTTCCATTATTTATTTCAGTATTTGCAATATTTCAATCAAGGTTAATTCCTTAATTGGGGTTTGACTTAAGCAAACCCCTATTCCCAACCCATTTCACTTTCCTTCTATGTGCGAGAAACATGTATGGAGCTACGATCTTTAGAATCAAAATTATTTGCAAAGACAAATCAACCCCATTTGACGTGCAAAAATTTTGGAGCACCAGGGCAAATTTCGCTCTAGTCCGAACATTTTTGGAACTTTTTCAAGGATAGGGTTTGAATTTTCTTATATTCCTCAGATCCAAGTGTGTGCCTCAATCCGATATTTATAACTCGCTATTTCCATGTTTTTACCTTTATTTTCAACAGTTTACCCTAATTTCAGCAATTCAACTCACAAAAGAGGGTAAACAAATTCACCTATTTCATCCAATTAGTATTCAATTCTTATCCTTGCTAGTTTGTGGTTGAATATAATGGATCTTATCCCTCTTTTTAATTTAATAGGTCCCTAACAAAAAAATGACAGTTTTCATCCTTCTTTTGATGGAAACCCTAATTTTTCACCCTTTACAATAAGAACCTCATTGGACAATTGTAATTCATTCTATATTCTTTTCTTTTGAGTATTATAACATTCTGTTGTGTAGCTCTTATTTATGGAAGTTGTTTTTGTTTTCCATTTGATCTTCCAGGCTTGTGTTGTCATTTTTTGTGTTACAAAATTTAACATGGTAATAGAGCTAACTAAATTAATATGGTCTATGCACGAGCCAATAAATTTCAAACATTGTGGATACATTTAACGATCTTCAATTCCTCTTTGATGGCAAACTGGGCATTCTTGTCATCCCATCTCTAGTGCCTTCAAAGATTGCTCATCAAGCATCTCCATTGTTATTTATATTTTCATCAATTGATTTGGCACATCATAATTTAGACATGTGGATAGTTGATTTGTCTTCCATGGCACACATCTTAATATTATTCCTTTCATCTCCTTTCATGGAGTTGCTTCAATCTTGGCTAGTGGATTTTTTTATTTGTAAGGGGAGACACATGGTTTGTTGTTCTTGGATCATCTTTTGTATTAATCTTCAAGCCTTCATCTTCAATATTGGAGATATTGACAATAATAATTAAGGAAAACTGAGAGGGGGGTGAATCAATTTTCATCGAATTAAACAATTTAAGCACAATCTCAGATCTGATCAATTGAAACAAGAATAAAGATAAAGATAATAACAACGACATACACAACACCAATATTTTTTACGTGTAAAAATTGATTAAGGGAAAAAACATGGTGGGAACCTACCCACAATAAGATAATACTCTATAATAGTATGTGTAAATATTACAATGGGGAATGCACATGCATTCAGACACATTACCTAGAGCTCACTACTCAAAATACAGTGACCTAGAAGGCTCCAACCCTTAGGGAAGGTTCACTACCTTAGAATAATGTTTGGACTAAAATTTGGTTAAGATGAACTAAAAGAATAGCATCTCCTAATGCTTGATGAAAATTTTGGTTAGACACATTTGTCTACCCTATAACAATCTCTACTCAATAAACCATACCAAAAGATGAATTATCTTAACCACATGTACATTACTCTCTGATAATTCATACGCAACATAGACACCCAAAATACATGAATATAACACCTATTTATACAAATCATCAACCTTGACAATAAGGTCGGCCAAACCCTCAACCCTTAATTACAAAATCACATCACACGATACATAAATCAGCCACCAGACCAATACAATGTCATGAACAAAATAGCATGGACCTAAATCAAATTTTGGAACACTCATCACCACCAGAAATCTTGCCAAGATCAACCGCAACACGCTACAACACCAAAAAAACCACATAACATGAAGAATATCACTAGACCCAAAAGATCTTCAATAACATGAACAATTATTAATGCGGACCATCAAAACAAATAGAACAGGATCAAGAAACACCAACAAGAACATTAAAACCATCCGTAATAGTTGCACCAACACTACTAATTCAAATCTTCATCGATCAACATGTTAATACTCAAGAATACTTATCAGCAACAATTTAGACTAGAAAGATATCTTGCAAGGAACCAAATCACAAACCATCTGAAATATAGATACACATGAACATCCAAAATAATCTCTCAAATCCGCAACCAAAGATCTAATCATATCAGAGCACAACGGATCAAATACCAGACTCAACCAACCACTAAACAGAAAGACCAAACCTTAAATGGGATCAAATGATATGATCAAGTAAACTTCCAGATCACTGGAACCAATACTAAATATACTTCATTTCTGAACCATAAATCCTCACCAGTAAACTAAACCAGATCAATTCTCACTACAATCACCAAATCATCAAAACAGCTCTCTGTAACATCGAAACACAAAAATATGCTGACATCAATGACAACAACATATCCTAGAAGCAACAATATCCAACAATCTCCCCCTTTGGCATTGATGGCAACATATGAATGTAAAAAATAAGAAATGCAAAGGAATGAATCAACACCACCAATTTTCAACAAACTCCCCCTAGAATCAGGTGCACAAAGCTCCAAAGCTAAGGCAATTTTTTACATGCTTCTCTCCCCCTTTGACAACAATGCCAAAGATAGAATACAAATCATGCTTCTCTCCCATTTACAAGATAATCTCTCCCTCTAAGGACAAAAAGCTCTCTCTTAGGATAAAGTCTTAACTAAACACCTGAACCACTCAGTGACTACTCCAGTTGAGTAGCAACACCAATTCATCAACCCAAATAAGAAGATAAGACTCTAAAGTCCACTGGATTTATGCATCTCAATGCATCTAGTTCTCATCAAGAGGGGTGAAGACCCCTAAATTTTCTCTTAAATAGACAAATGTATCTATAGGCAAAGGTTTAGTAAAAATATCTACAATTTGATCCTTTATAGATACATATTCCAATCTGACTTCTTCATCATTCACTTTCTCCCTCAAGAAATGATACTTTATTGATACATGTTTCATTTTAGAATGCAGTACCTAATTCTTTGATATATTGATGGCACTTAAATTATCACAAAATATATTATTATCTGCTCATCATAAATAACTCTAATGTCCTTCAACATCTGCTTCATCCAAACTACCTGAGTATAGTTGCTAGCAACAACAATGTATTTAGCTTCAACAGTAGATAGAGATACAACATCTTGCTTCTTACTAGACCATGAAATCAATTTCTTTCCCAGAAATAAATCTCTTCCTGTAGTTCTCTTTCAATCATCAACATCACCTTCCCAATTAGCATTAGTATAAGCACATAACAGGAAATCATCATTCTTTAGATACCATAAACCATAGTCAATTGTCCCTTTCAAGTATCTAAAATTCATCTTCACAATAATAACATGAGTCTCTTTAGGATCAACCTGAAACCTAGCACAAAGATAAACATGCATAATATCCGGTCTAGTTTGGGTTAAGTACAACAATCCACCAACCATAGATCTATACAAGGTCTGATTAACTTTCTAAGATTCATCATTTTTAGACAACTTGCATCCAATCACCATAGGATTTCCAACAGGTTTAGAGTCATCTAACTCAAAAAAATGCAACAATTCCTTCACATACTTAAATTGAGAAATGAAAATTCCTTTGTCAGTCTATGTAATCTACAATCCTAAGAAGAATTTCATCTCAACTATAATAGACATTTCAAATTCCTTTTGCATATCATCAGCAAACTTCGTACTCAAATCATCATCTCCTCCAAAAATAATAACATCAACAAAGACTTCAACAATAAAAATGTTATCATTATCAACTTTAAAGTATTAATTACTATTAGCAGTACCTTTACAGAATCCAAACTTCAACAAATACTTATCCAATCTAGTATAAAGAAAATCCATCTATTTTCTCAATGTAGACTTCCTCTTCCAAATCACCATTCAAAAAGGTTCACTTGACATTCATTTGATACACCTTGAAATTATTGTAAGAAGCATACACAAGAAGCAATCTAACAGCTTCAATTCTAGCTACCGGAGAAAAAGTTTCCTCATAATCAATTCCTTCTATTTGAAAACACCCTTTACATACCAATCTTGCTTTGTTTCTAATAAATTCACATCCTTCATTTAGTTTATTCCAGACCACTCATTTAGTGTCAATTGCATTCTTGTCTTTAGGTCTCGAAACAAGCTCCCACGTGTTATTTGTATCACTCTGATTCAGCTCTTCTTCCATAGATTTTATCCAATTTTCATCTTTACATACTTTGACAACATCTTTAGGTTCAATCTTTGAAATTAAATGTCTCTTCAACAACAATCCTTCATCTAGTCATCACACCTTTATTCTTGTCACCAATAATATGATTTTTTGAATGATTCAATCTTAAATACCTTGACGTCTTTTGATTGCTTTGATTTCCTAGTTCTTGAACTTTTTCACCGGTAGTAGCAATACTTGGATTAACTGTCTCCACCAGATCATGCTGCTTTAAGATTTCAGTCTGCACAGGCTTTGAAATAACATCTTGATCATCAAATGCATATTCACATGCTCTGATCTACTTTCCAAGACATTCATCAACCTTAACATTTGCATTCTCTATTATCTTTCTCAGTCTCTTTTTGTAACACTGAAAGGACTTGATTTTAGTAGAATAACCCAAGAAGATTCCTTCATCACATCTTGTATCAAACTTTCCTACATCCTCATCCTTTTTGATATAACATTTGCTTCCATAAACTCTGAAATATCTAACTATAGGAACATGACCAAACGACAACTCATAAGGAATCTTACCTGAATCACCCTTTATATGCACCTGGTTGAATGTGTAAATAACAATGCTAACAGATTCTTTCCAAAAGGTCTACACAATATTTTCTTCAATCAACATAGTCCTAGCAACATCCAAAATGGTTTTGTTCTTCCTTTCAACAACTCCATTTTTCTAAGGGGATCTAGGAGAAGATAACTATCTTCTAATTCCATTCCTTTCACAAAATGTATCAAACTCACTTGAAGTGAATTCTCCCCCTCTATCAAATCTCAGGCATTTCAGCTTTAATCCTATGTCAGTCTCCACCTTAGCTTTGAATTTTTGAATTTCTCCAACGCTTATGATTTCTCCCTTAGAAAGGTAAACCACATCATCCTACAATAATCATCAATCAACAACATGAAATATCTATCACCCTATGTGCTTCTTACTCTAGTAGGACCACACAAATCAATATGCACAAGATCTAATAAATCATTAGATGAATACAACTTACTCTTGAATGTAGTTCTTGTTAGCTTTTGCAACTGACATTCTTTACATACCAAATTAGATGGCTTCACAATTTTAGGCAAATCTCTAACAACTTAAGTAGAACTTATTCTTATCATGCAATCAAAATTAACATGACACATTCTTCTATGCCACAACCAACTTTCATCAATTTGAGAAATCAAACAACTTTTCTCACCAGCATTCAAGTGAAATATATTACCTTTATTCTTAGTCCCTGATGCAATCTCTATACCAAAGGCATTTAGGATCTTACACTTACCATTATTGAATTGAAAATCATATCCCTTCTCAACCATCTATCCAACACTCAAAAGATTATGCTTTCAACCTTCAACATACAAGACATCATCAATATTATACTTACCATCAAAAGAAATTGAACCTCTACTATGGATCACACAAGCTTTATCATCTCCAAATCTCACAATACCACCATCATACCTCTCCATATTCACAAATTTTCTTTTATCACCTGTCATATGATGTGAACAACCACTATCAATTACACATTCATATTTCTCTTCAATCTTAGCAGCTAAAGCTTTCTCCTCAACAATGTGGCTTGTATATTTCATTGGTACCAGATCATCTTCCTTGATAACAATAAATAAAAAATCATCTTCTAAATTTCCATTCTTTGATTCTTCATGTTCACACCTTCATCAATAGAATAATAACATCTTTTCTGATATTTGAACTTCCAGTTAGGCTTCTATGATTTATCATTCTTATCATACTTCTCATATCTATCATATTTATCAGATCTATCATGCCTTTCAAATTTGTCATGCTTATCATTTCTAGACATTCTTTCAAGACACCTAGAAGAAAAATGTCCTATCTTATTATAGGAGAAACATTTCAAAGGTAACTTTCCATCATACTTACCATCTCGCTTAGGCAATCTTCTAGCAATAATTTGTTCAAGCTCATCCAACTCTCTTTCTTGCTCTTCCATCTATCTCTTTTCTTTTTCATATCTGGAAACCCAACATGAACTTTCTCCCAGATCATACTTATGCTTCCCAAAAATAGAGACTCTCAATGTAGTCTCCTATTTTCCATGTGATTCTCCAAATTCACTCAACTCAAATACAACAAGCTTACCAAATAACATGATCGTTGTCACAATAGTCACACTCTAGATTTCATCAACAATAGTTACTTTATGCTTGTAAGAAGAAGTCAAAGATCTTAGCACCTTAGCAACAATTTCATCTTCTTCAAGAGTTCCACCAACACATTTGATATTCATGACAAGTTCATTCACCTTAGCCATAAAGGATTTTATGTTTCCATCTTCTCCCATCTTTAATGCCTCATACTTTCATTTTAAGCTCTGAAACTTAGCTACTTTGACTTGAGAATATCTTTAAGACAAGGTCTCTAAATTCTTCCAAATCTCATGTGCAGTCTGCAAACCCATCACATTAGTCATCTCTGAATCAGCCACGATAGTCAGTAATGCTTCCTTAGCTCTTATGTTATGTCCAACATCCTTGATCTCAGCAGTAGTAATCAGTCCATTTTGAGGAACATTCTAGACATTCTTTGTAATCTTCCAATACTCATCTCCAAGACACTTCACATGAGCTTCCATCTGGTCCTTCCATACATTATAATTGCTTCCATCAAATCTTGGACTCTCCTTCTTGAACACATAAGTTTCCTTCTGGGATCTCCTCAAGCGGTCAATCTTCTTATGGAGGATCTAGCTCTAATACCAATTGTTGACAACAACAATGAAGGAAAACTGAGAGGGGGGTTGAATAAGTTTTCACCAAATTAAACAATTTAAGCATGTCCTCAAATCTAATCAACTACAACAAGAATATAGATAAAAACAATAACAACAACACACACAACACCAATATTTTTTATGTGGAAAACCCATTTAAGGGAAAAACCATGGTGGGAACCTACCCACAATTAGATAATACTCTATAGTACTATGTGTAAATATTACAATGGGGAATGCACATGCATTCAAGAACACTACCTAGAGCTCATTGTTCAAAATACAATTACCCAAAAGGCTCCAACCCTAAGGTAAGGTTCACTACCTTACAATAATGTTTAGACTAAAATTGGGTTAAGATGAACTGAAAGAATAGAATCTCCTAATGCTTGATGACAATTTTGGCTAAGCACATTTGTCTGTCTTGCAACAATCTTTCCTTAATAAACCATACCGAAAGATGAATTCACTTAAGCACACATACATTACTCTTGGATAATGTAAACACCATATCAACACCCAAGATACATGAATATAACACCTATTTATACAAATCATCAACCTTGACTACAAGGTCGGCCAAACCCTCAACCCTTAATTACAAAATGACATCACATGATACATAAATCAACCACCATACCAATACAATGATAGGGATGACATATCATATACCTAAATAAAATCCTCAAACATGCATCACCACCAAAAATCTCACCAAGATCAACCGCAACATGCTACACCACCAAAAATAATGCATAACATGAAGAATATAACCAAACCCAAAAGATATTCATTAATGTGTACAATGATCAATGCAGACCACCAAAACAAATAGGACACGATCAGGAAACACCAACAAGCACGTTAGAACCATCGATAATAGTTGCACCAACACTAGTTATTCAAATTATCATCGATCAACATGCTAACACTCAAGAACACTTATCAGCAGCAATTCATACTAGAAAGATAACTTGAAGGGGACCAAATTATGAACCATCTGAAATGTAGATGCACATGAACATCCAAAATACTCTCTCAAATCTGCAACCAAAGATCTAATCATACTAGAGCACAATGGATCAAATACCAAACTTAGCCAGCCATTGAACAAAAAGACCAAACCTCAAACCAGATCAAATGATATGATCAGGTAAACTTATGGATCACTGGAACCAATACTATAGATACTTCATTACTGAACCACAAATCCTCATCAACAAACCAAACCAAATAAATTCTCACTGCAATACTAGATCATCAAAACAGCTCTTTGCAACACCAAAACACAAGAATATGTTGACATCAATGTCAACAACATATCCTAGCAACAGTAATATCCAACAGGAGCTTCTCTCTTATGGGTGGATACATCACCATTTATTTCCTCTCTTATGAGAGAAATATTGATTATCCTTTTGTGAATTAAGTTGTCCTTGGGGAGTCAATTAGAAGCCTTCTTTCCTTTTTTAGGAGTTCATGTTTCTTTTCATGCATTGCATCTCTCTCTTTTGGAGAGGGTTGTTTTCCAATGTGGTTTTTATCCTTTTCTCTACTTAGAGAAACTTGATTAGTTTGTACATGGGTACCTAATCAAGCCTTTTGTTGTTGAGACCCATTTCTCCATTCATTAATTTAGAGTTTTTTAACTCACCCTAAGTTTCACTTAAGGGGGGGTGTTAGAGAATATATTAGGTATTAGTTTCTTTTTTACAACTAGTTATTCTTTTTTTCTTAAGTTTACTTAGGAGTGCTTGCTTGTAAATTAGCTTTGTGCATCTAGTTTAGTCAGAGTTAAGATTTATTTAGCTCCTTGTGCTTGCACTTTATCTCTCCTAAATTTAGTTTTGTGTTTTCTTTATAAGCAGCTCATTTCACAATTGTAATTTAATCTATATTATTTTATTTTGACTAATATAGAATTCTTTTGTAATGTTCTCATTTGTGGAAGGTGATTTTGTTTGTTGTTTGATCTTATGGGTTTGTATTGCAATATTTTGTATTGAAAAATTCAACACCATCAACTTCCTAATGCACCATCATTGTTCTCCAAATTGGGTAGAACCAAAGGCATCTCTAATTACATAAGAATTTTGGTCAAAAAATTCCTTGTTCACCCATAAAGAAATCCCAAAACCAGATGCATCTCTAAACAAAAGAAAGGAATAAAAGCAATAGTATCATCACCCTCCCCATCTATAGAACACACATTCATACCCTATAGAGAAAATCTTCTACCTTTAAAACTATTCTTGTTCCCTCTTGTGCCTACCTCCTTTGCAATTGGAATAAAAACCCTTCTTTCTTTAAAGGACAGAATGATATTAAGAGAACAAACACAAAAAAAGTCCAAAAATAGGCTTACTACATATAAACCATGGTGACAATACCAAGAGAACTCAACTCCTAAATAAACCCTCGATCACCCACTTTATCTCCATCCTTGATGTTCTCTCTTCCCTTGAAACCCTGACTCCACTACCTCTGCTCTCCATCCTCAATTTGAAATATTATTATTTAAAAAAAAATTATTAAGATAAGTTAGTTTTTTGTTAGGGTCCCAACCTAGTCACAAAGCAAGGAGGTTACCAATGGAATAACCAACAAAAATAGAAAAGACAAAAATAACAAAACCAACTAACTCGTAGAATAAAACTTCTATTTTGAAACAAAGTGAATAGTACATATAGATAAATGTGTTAAAGTTAGAGTAGGATCCCAAATTCAACCCTAATGGGATATTTTACGAGAGAGAAACCATTAAAGACAATTTTTCTCTTATAACAAACAAGTCTCTAAAAAGCATAATCTTTACAAGTAGTGCACATAATATTAGGGGGGGAAGCTCCCTCAGAATAGATGAAAGAAAAAACACCTAGTTTAACACTCTGTTAGGAGGGAGGAACCTCACAAGTAAGAAACTAAGTATTAAACATCATTGGAGAGAGAGGAGAGCTTCTGATGTCCCAAGAAGCATGGGTAACAAGAACAATGGAAAGGGTGAGAAAGCTACCTAAAGTAGTAGGTGAAGGAGGCACCAAATTAAGATTGTTACAAATTTGAATTTAATGTCTTTAATTTTAAAATATTACATATCAAAATCAATTTTTAATATCATCTATAAACTAGAATGGCCTACTATAATCATATAGAGATGACTCTAGCTGTTAAAGGAAAAACTAAATCTCCTATATGATTTGGTAATTTTATTTTCTAAATCCTCTTGAATTCTCCTAATATATGAAATATTATTCTACACTTTTTTAATATTTGTAGACTTGAAAATTCATAAAAATACCTTATGGGTTTTTAATTAGTCACAAGGAATCAAGGTCTCCCATAGTAGCCCCTAAAAACTATAGGATTATTGAAAGAAATAATCTTTAGACAAATGGATGCTTCAAGAATGATTTGTACAAAGATAACTTTATTTTAGAGCATCAATTAAATTATGTAAAAAAAAATTTCTCCTTATGATTTTATAATTATAATGATGGTATTGAATGATTATTATAAAAGGGAATAACAATCATATCAAATAAAATTGTGTTTAATTAGACATAAGTGCGAAGGTAAAGGGGAAATGTGAGTCACATTTGAAATGCAATCTTTAAATTTGTGCAAGATGAGTCTAAATCCATAAGGGTAACCTCACAAATGTGAACTTGTCTAAGACAAAAAAAATTAGACCTTGATGGATGACATGTGTACGGAAATAAATGTTTCTAGGACTTATAAATAAGTGGGATAGGTTAAATGTATATTGGCACATGTGAGTATATGAATGTAGTTAATTCATAGGTGCATAAGAACTTGTATAAATAGTTAGTGGATACTTTAGGGAAATGAACCTATTGGAAGAATATTAAACATTTTTGGTAGTATGTCAATAAATATCAAATATAGGACCCTAAAAAAAGGATAAAATTAAATGGGAAAATGCATGGGCATGCAAATTGCAATAGTAAAATTTTTCCCACTTTGAGGTGCATGTTAATCCTATAATGATTATATTTAAATGTTTTGATATAAATCGCAAAAATTCATGTTAAGTAAATAAGTCAATATTTAAAACTGTTGGATTTTGCCAAGATCAAGAAGTCATTGAAATGTACAAGATAGAGACATAATATGGTACAAGAATAAACTATATTCTCATCAATAGAAAATGATCAACAACTTTTTTGTTACATACAATGTAGATGAGCCTGCTTATATAGGCAAGGCTAGGGATATGTATGAGCACACAAACATGACATGTGGCTCAATAAGAAACAAGGGTAGGTAAGAAATAGGTGTGGGTAGGTAGGAGAAATAATATAATATTCCACATGAGGTGGATCACCCACCGAAGGTGGAATTATCACTCCACAATAAGTGGATATGATAGTGTAATAACAAGATCAACACCATAAGAGGTGGAATTTCTCCTACACACACTATCCCAATGTGGCACAAACACCCAAGTGTCTCATATCCAAACTACTATGAAATGCATTATCCTAAGTAAACTTAAGTAAGTGTAATAATATCCATGATGAATAATTATTTACACCAACACCCCCCCTTAAGTGCAACTTAGGGGAATGCACTTAAGTCTACAATGCAACTAAGCAATGCAAGATGGGTCCCGGCTACGAGGCCATGTTAGGTACCCATGAACAAATGCAAATGCATGCAAACCAATGCAATGAAATCTCTCACAAAGTGGGGAAAGAGAGAAAAACCCAATGGGAAAAAACCCTCCCCCAAAAGAGAGATGAAAGCTATACAAGAGAACTCTCAAAGAAGTATGTGAGGAACAAAACCCCATGTGAGGAAATAGTCCCCCCCATATGAGAGAAGAAGAGAAGTCAAACTGTGATCATCCCTTAATGAAGAATCTGCACCAATGATAGAAGCTCGATGTATGAAGAAACTGCTCCACGAACGTCGAACAACATTCCTCCCCTTAGGAAGAAACAAAACCAAAGGTGTATCCATGAAGTATCCCAAATCATGAAGGGAAGATGTATGAAGAAAACTCATGATGAAAGGAATCTCTGAAAACTGCTCAAGTGTCCCCATGTCGATGCTGAAAGATACCCCTTCCAAAGATGGTAAACTGTACCATACTGCTGAAAAAGGAACTCCAACATCTAGTGAAGATGGATGTAGAACAATATCCAAAGACTCATGTGTCTCCTCAAAGAGTAAAGAGACCTCCTCCAACTGCTGTACATAAGTATCCACAATCATGTCAACCTCAAAAGAATGATCATGTAGAGAATGAACAAGAGGCTCAGAGTGTGCCCTCGCAACAATCGAAGAAGGATCATCTTCATCAAAGAGAAGATGTATGTCATCAATGATGTCTCCCAAATCTGCAATGTAGGATTCCACAAACAAACCTGCAATATCTGTCATGTAATCATCCCATGAATCTGAAGCTGGAAGACAATGTATATCCTGCTGCACTGAATCACATGAAGGCAAAACTGTCGCACTATCTGCATCATCAGGTGCAATAGGTGATGTAATATCAATATGAGAAGATGAAGTACAAGACTCAAGAACTGGGTTACATGTGAGAATCCCCAAATTCAAGTGTCCAAAGTTCTCCTCAAAATCTGAATCATCATAATAAGTGTGATCATCATGTGTAGAATCAAATGTGAAATCATCATCATCAACAAAATCTGAAAAGGAGTATAACCGAGATGCATGATCAACCACCCCAGTTGCAATGATAGCTCTAGTCTCCATGTCTCTAATAAAAACTGAGTCAGGTGTGAACTCCACAACTCTCTTAGTTGCGCCATGTGTGATTTGATAGATAGAAAGGAGATTGTTTGTCAAGTGGGGTACACACAACACATCATTGAAGGAGTTATCCCCAATCTCAATAGATCCTTTCCCAATCACACCCATGTATGTATGATTGCCCATCAAAATCTGTGGCATGGTGCAAGGCTCAAATGTAGAGAACATAGACTGTGAAGATGCCATATGATGAGAAGCCCCTGAATCTAGAAGCCATCTCTCTGAAGTATGATTTGTTGTAGCACATAGAGCTTTTCCTTTTCTTGTTCCAAAAGAGTGAGTCTTTCCACTTGTAGAAGCCATGAATGCTTGCCCTTTTCCTTTTGAATGTGAGGAAGTGGAAGTTGATGAATCATCCTTCTTGTAGACTTTAGGCAAATCAATGTTATGCTTTTTGATGATATGTGTGAGCTCATCAATCTTCTTAGTATGGCAATGATGTTCCTCATGACCAATCTTTTTACAATAAGCACAAGTAGGTCTCTCTCTCTTTGGTGAATTATCTTTCTTGGAAGAAGATGAATCTCCTTGTTGTGGAGAAGATGATGCTTTATCCTTAGGCTTTGATTGCCATTTCTTCTTGTTTGAGTTGTCCTTTCCTTGATTTCCTTTGTTTCCTTGATTTGCCACTAATGCTTGAGACTTAGAAGAAGCCTTAAGAATGCCCATGCTTATCAACTTAGTTTGTTCCATCATCAACATTTCATTGAAAGCATCAAATGTAGGCATTTTGTAGCTTGAACCCATTGTCATCCTATGAGTTTGGAAACTAGAAACAAATGCTGCATATCCTTGTGGAAGCTTCCCTATCAAGTTGAATATCAATTGAGTATCCTTTTTATCAATGCCACAATCTTTGAGTTGTGCCCTCAACTCATTTGCCTTAGTGACATAATCTTGTATAGTATCAAAGTTTATGGGATCTAACATGGTGAGATCGCTATCAATTTGATATCCCCTAATCTCATCAACTTGACCATACAAGTCTTGAAACTTTTGCCAAGCATCCTTGATTAGAGTACATTTCTCAATATGAAAAATGAGATCCTTTGATACATACTTTCTTAAGGTACCAATTGCCATGATATTTTTAGTGAGCCAATCTAAGTGACCAACTGGATCAGCCTTAGGATCAGCTGGAGCAACAATAGTTCCATCAATGTAATGAGTGAGTCCTTTTTCCATAAGTTTACTCCATGCATCAATTTTCCAAGTAGCATAATTATGTGGAGTTAAGAGAGGAAACTTAGAAGAACCCATAGCAGCAAAAAGGCAAGAACACAAGAGCACAAAAGCACAAGAGACACCCCCCAAATTCAATCAATCAAAGTACCCCCCCCAAAAGTGATGATTTTGGCACTTTATACTTAGTGCGATTACAATGAGCCACTTGCAAAACAAGGCAAAGTGGGCTTATGATGCAAATTTTACAACTTCTCAAATGAGATACAAGAGACTTCAATCAATAGTGCAATGAATCTAACTGAGATTCAAGCAAATATGCAAGTACCAAGAGAGCCAAAAATGGCCTAGATCTGAAAGTATAATTTCTACTTATAATGACATCAATCTGATAGCATCATGTGAAAGTAGATGAAAAAATACGCACTTTCAAAAAAACGGCACCTAAAAAGGAGGTCGGATGACCCCAAACGAAGCCTCTGAAGTTGCAAAAACTGGGATTACTCAGGGATAGTCACGAAAAAACTGCATTTTCTGAGAAATCCGTGTATCAAAATCAAAAAATTCTTTCACCACTGCGGAGAGCACGAAATTCTAGCCCATTTCAAAAAAAATTGCACCCAAAAAGGAGCAAAAATGAGCAAGTTATGGCCATTTGAAGTTGAACTGCAAAATCAAAAATGCAAATGAGAGGGGGTCAAAAAATTTTCAAACCCTGCTGATGTGGCGCTGACGTCAGAAATTCACGGGGTTAAATTTGACGGCCGTATGACCGTCGCCAAAACTTCGCTGCCTGACTGATTGGGCGTTCGTACCGTACGGACAGATGACATGGGGTGTTGACTATACGTTCCGTACTGTACGGAATAGACGACGTGGCAGGGTGATTTGGCTACTGATGTGGCAGTCCGTACTGCTGACCGGACGTACGGATAAGCTGACTGTATCTGTACGGTTGCTGATGTGTCCGAGTGACGTGGCACCTGCGATCTGCGTGGCGGTGCTGACGTGGCAAAAAACTGCGTGGCCTACGGACTTGACCACCTGTCTGTACGGTTTTGTCCGCGTGGCTGTCAGCTGGCCGAGCCCGGAGCGGAAGCCGATGAGAGGTGGCGGTGCGGCGCTGCGGAGGAGACGCCGGCGGAGGGAGCCAAGGTTGCTGCTCGGGCGTTGTGTGGAGAGGTGGCCGGGAGCCTGGGCGGAGCCGGGGGCGTGGCGCGGGCGGAGCCGGGGGCGTGGCACGGGCGGCGCCGGGAGGCGACGCTGGCAGAGGCGGGCGCGGAGGCCGGGGAACCTGCGGACGACGGGCGGAGGGACGGTGGACGCTGCGGGAGCAACGCGGGCGCCAGGGACGGGAAGGAGGCGTTCGGCGGCGGGAGCAACGCGGGCGCGGTCGCCGAGGATAGCAGTGACAGGTACGGCGCCGTCCAACTCTGCGGACAGGTACCTGCAAACAGCGGAATATGGGCATACGGGGGGGGTCTGCAGACCCCCCAATCAAATTTTTGATTTTTTTTTTGCTTCTTTCAAATTTTTTGATTTTTTTTTCGAATTTTTTCAAAATTTTTTTGATTTTTGATTTTTTTTTTTTGAAACAATTTTTCAGAAAAAATTTTTTTTGAAAAAAATAATAGGAATATTCGAAAAATCCGTACGATAAGCAAAATTGGAGAAAAAAAATTTTCTCACCAAAATAGGCCAACTTTATAACCAAAATTCATGGAAACGGCCTTCCGGACGCAATGGAGAGGTCGGATCTGGTCTAGAACGCCTCCAAATGACGATGCTCCTCAGATCTGCCTCTTGACGTCACAATAATGCCTCTTCAAGACGAATCAATGAGACTCCAATAGCTCTGATACCATGTTGGATTTTGCCAAGATCAAGAAGTCATTGAAATGTACAAGATAGAGGCATAATATGGGACAAGAATAAACTATATTCTCATCAATAGAAAATGATCAACAACTTTTTTGTTACATACAATGTAGATGAGCCTGCTTATATAGGCAAGGCTAGGGATATGTATGAGCACACAAACATGACATGTGGCTCAATAAGAAACAAGGGTAGGTAGGAAATAGGTGTGGGTAGGTAGGAGAAATAATATAATATTCCACATGAGGTGGATCACCCATCGAAGGTGGAATTATCACTCCACAATAAGTGGATATGATAGTGTAATAACAAGATCAACACCATAAGAGGTGGAATTTCTCCTACACACACTATCCCAATGTGGCACAAACAACCAAGTGTCTCATATCCAAACTACTATGAAATGCATTATCCTAAGTAAACTTAAGTAAGTGTAATAATATCCATGATGAATAATTATTTACACCAACAAAAACACAAAGAACATTGCCTTAGAGTCTATATAAAGCATTGGATATAAGAAGCATTTGATCACATGTGTTTCCTTTATTTATACATATTCTTTAGTTGATTACATAAACACATACCTCTCCTTTATCAAAAGTTGGCTATTACAATATAATCAAGGATCAAATATCGGTTCTATGATTTTTCATGGGTTATGGAGGACAGCCGTCGTTTGGGATCATGGGAAGATGTAGTCTGGGAGGATCTGCCACATACCCCACAGTGGGTTTTTACCAGAGGTTGTTGGGAAGACAAGGCTTGGCACATGAGCAAAGCTGGGTAGAAGGGATGGTTCGACCTGTTTCTAAGTATTTTTAGGGTTTTTCTGGGAGCCAGGGTAACTCTTCTCGACAACAGTTTTATAAGCCTAATCTCACTCAAGGGCTTCATTCTTATGGAAAGTGGTTCCACCAGCAGTCAATTTCAAAATTGAAATGGGGATATGTTCAGGGAGATAAACGAACATTTGCACAAGTTGTGGATTCGGGCAATGTGGTTAATCTGGCAGGTGCTTTACATTCTGTGAAACAAGTAGAGAATAAGGTACTCTCAAACCCTAAGGTAGCCACTCCAGAGAAGGAGAAGGTAAGCACTCCTTTGGAACCCATCTCTTCATCTCCAGTTTGGGTGTCGATTCCTTGTATTGATTTGTTAGGATCTTATGTTGATAAGAAAGCACATTGCTTGCATTCGAATTCTATCTTGGGGGAAATCTAGGGGGATCAATTAAGTTTGTCTAAGCTTCATAATAAATTGCCAAAACGGTTGGAAGATATGCACTATTTTCAGTTAATATCGGCAAATACCTTCATTATTATTTTTGACTCACCTTTGGTTTGCACTAGGGTTTTGGGTTCTGCTCATCATTGGTTTGGGAAGCATTTACCATCTGTCTCAACTTGGAAACCATATTTTGTGCCTGCTTGGTCAAAAAAGAAATTATTCCCTTTTTGATATGGTTTACGAAAGATTCCTTTTGAATTTATGGACCCAGATGTTCTGCAACAAATTAGTAATTCTTTTGGCACCTTTCTCACATCCAGAATGGATTTTTCGGAGGGGGAGGTTCTGGTAAAAATTTGTGTTTTGGTTAATCCTAGAAATGTGCATCCATGTATATGTAATATCAAGTCTCAAGATGGGCTATGGCATCAAAAAATTGAGAGGTTGGACTCTGAACTTCTTCAATCCCCTCTTCTCTTAGATGCTCCGTTATTTATGGATTTTAAGAAGCATTGTCTGATATATGAGTCTGTTCCTAAGTCTTCTCCTGCATTGTTATTCGTGAGTCAGTCAGGTGCTAATAATCTGAGTCATACCCAGAATAACCCTAATGAAAGGGTTTCCCACCAGCTTCCTATTCAGCCAAGCAGTATTGTTACACTGAATTCTAACATGGGGGGTTCTAAGTCTTTGTTACATCCTCAAAAAGTTGTTTCTAGTTATGATCTAGGCTTACATTCTTCTTTGAATTCTTCTAATTGTGGGTTACATTCAAATCATAAGCAAGTTAATGCTCTGTCTTCTAACTCAAAGTCTTTGGATCCTCCTAAGATGGATAAAGTTAAGGAATCTATCTTTGAGGTTCATACTATAGAAGCACTAGATGATTTGGTTTTAATCACAAAAATTCAGAACCTAGTTTCTTATCCTTCTTATCAGGCTCAAGTAAACTTAGATAAAGAGGTGAATTTGGATTTCAATAAGATGCCTAAAGTAATTGTGCCTGACATAGAATTGGTTAACCAAGTAAATGATATTTTTATTAAACATGCCCCTCAGTTGGAAGGGGAGGTTGCGGATAGGGTTATCTATGCAATTGACAATGACTTAGGAGGGATTAGTTCATCTCTTCCTATTAATATAACAGCTAATCCTTTTGAGATTCTGGCCTCTAAGGATTTGGGATCTGACAATCTAGCTATTTTAGCTTCTCCACAATCTATTAAGAACTTGCCAATTTCCCAAACTACTTTGGTCTTAACTCCATCTGTCGGTTCTCCTAGGCAAGGTAGACCCCCTAAAAAATCTCAGACTCAACTGGAAATTGATGTAGGGATACAGAAGACTCTGTCCCTTTCTCTTGGCATTGGTTAGGGGAGAAAGTCTCTTTCTTTAGGTAGACCTAAAAAGTCTATTTTGACTCCATTGAAGGGGAAACATAAAAAGGGTAAGCACCCAATGACCAATCCTCCTGTGACTAGGTCAGGGGCTGTAAAGAGAATTCTACAAAGTTGCTTTGGAGATAGCAAAAAATCTTTGGACATTGAGAAGAGGGGAGCTTCAACCTCCCCTCGAAGACAATGAAGATTATTTCTTGGAATGTTAGGGGCTTAAACGCCCCTAACAAGAGATGCTTGATTAAATTCCAAATGGGTTTAATTAAGTCTGATATCTTTATGTTGTAGGAGACTAAATTGTCAAAGGCTTCTACTGATGTGCTCTTTTCATGTTGGAAAAGGTGGAATTTTGTTTCTTGTTCAGCCTGTGGAGCTTCAGGAGGTTTAGCATTATTATGGAATAATTATAATATTGATGTGCAGTTAGTAACATCGGCTACAAATTGGATGTTGTTTTTGGTTATTAGTAAGATTTCTAAGGTTAAGGTATGGTTATTCAATGTTTATGCTCCCTCTGGGATCTAGGAGAAAAGTAAGTTATGGTGTGATTTGAAAAGGATTGCTTCCCCTTTGAAGTAGGGGTCTTTAGTCATTTTTGGGGGAGATTTTAATGCAATCATAGATTCAAGTGAGAAAAGTGGAGGAATTTTACTGAATAAAAGAACTATGGAAGATTTTGGAAATTTTATCTTTGACATGGGTCTTTTTTATTATAAATCTCAAAATGGGGTTTTTACTTGGACAAATATGAGAAGGGACTTTTCTCAAATAGCAGAAAGACTATATCGGTTCTTGCTTTCAGAAAATTGGTTAGAGTTAGATTTTGAGTTTTTCTCCTCTATTCTACCTCTGTCAAGTTCAGACCATTTTCTGATTTCCCTTATTATTTTGGAGGTTAAAGATTCTTTTAAGTCTTCTTTTAAATTTGAACCCATGTGGTTCAGGGATTCTTCCTTCTTGCCCCTCCTTAGGAAATGGTGGGACTCTACTCCTTTCTGTCCATGGTCTTGAATGTTTTAGATTGTCAAGAAGCTTAGCTTCTTGAAGTTGAATATTAGAGAGTGAAATTCTTCCAATTTAAAAAAAAAAATCATTAGAAACAGAGAATTTAGGATATGATTGAATGTGTAAATAGGTATGTGCTTGACCATGGTATGGTTCCACATGTATTTGATGAATTAAAATCTTTAAGATTAGAACTTGAAGAAGTATTAGCTAGGGAAGAAACATATTGGAGGCAAAAATCTAGAGAAGTTTGGCTCTCAGATGGGGATACAAATACAAAGTTCTTTCACTCTTCCACTAAGTTAAAAAAAAGAAGAAATATGATATCTTGTATAGAGGATTCCAATAGGAAATTGCTTACAGAATTAGAGGACATTGCTTTGGAGGTAGTTATTTTTTTCAAATTATTATTATCCTCGGAGGGTGGTTATTTTTCGAACGATTTTATTTCTGACATTCCCTCCTTAGTGTCCCTTGAGGATAATAGGATGTTGATGTCTCCTTTTTCATTAGAAGTTAAATGTACAGTTTTTGCCATGAATCCAGACAAGGCCCCAGGGCTAGATGGGTTTACCTCTTTATTTTTTCAGAAGTGTTGGGACTTTGTGGGCAAAGATGTTCTATTGGCTCTTGAAGAGGCAAGGAGAAATAGGTCAATTTTAACAGAACTTAACTCTACGTTGATTGCTATTATTCCTAGAAAAGAGGTTACGAAGAATTTTGCTAATTTTCATCCTATTGCTTTATGCAACACTTTGTATAAATTTTTTACTAAGGCAATTTCCCTTCGTTTGGATAAAATTCTTCCCAAAATTATCTCTTTGGAGCAAGGTGGCTTTGTGTCCTGTAGGGAAACAATGGAGGGATCTATTGTGGCTTATGAGGTGTTGCATTCTATTTGCATTCAGAAGTTATTAGCCATGATACTTAAATTGGACATGATGAAGGCTTATGATAGGGATGAATGGGGGGCTTTAGGTCTCATTCTTGAGAAGCTAGGGTTTTCTAAGGCTTAGGTCAAATGGATCAATGCTTGCATCTCTTCTGCAATATTCTCAGTTTTAATTAATGGTTCCCCTTGTGGTTTTTTCTCTTCTTCTAGAGGATTGAGGTAGGGGGAACCATTCTCCTCTTTTTTGTTTATACTTTTAGCTGAGTCCTTTAGTTGGGCTATTAAGGCAGTGAAATTGAAAGAGCTTTGGAAGGGGGTAAGGATTCCAGGGGTTCCAGTTTCTATTTCTCATTGTTTATTTACAGATCATACTTTGTTATTTGGTCAAACTCCTTTGAGGGAGGCAACTACTATAAATGGAATTATCCAAAAGTATGCTGCATTTTTAGGTCAAAAAGTTAATATTGAGAAGTAAAAAATATTCTTCCTTAATACATCATAGTTAGTTCAGAATATATTGCAGTCCTTTTGGGGTTTTGAACCTAGTAACCTTCCATGTACATATCTTGGTATACCTTTCTTTATTAAACAAGATAAATTAACCTTTTGGGATAAGCTTATTTCTGTGATTTCAAAGAGAATCTTATCTTGGAATCATGGAAGGTTAAGCCTTGCTGGGAAAATCATTCTTATTAAATCTTTGTTGAATGCAGTTCCCATTTACCTTATGTCAATGTTAAAATCTCCAAAATCTATGATTGTGAGCTTGCAGGACACTCTTAGGTCCTTCCTCTAGAGTAGTAATAAAAATGGAAGGAAAAAACTCCCCTAGTAGCCTGGGATAAAGTCTGTTTGCCTAAGGATCTTGGGGGTACAAGTATTAGGAACTTAGAAAATCAGAATCTGGCTCTTGGAGCTAAGTTGGTCTAGAAGTTGTATGAGCATCCTGATTTTTTTTGGGCACAAATTATGTTTGCAAAATACCTTAATAATGGTCCCAGAGAGTATATTTTTCAAATTTCAAATTTACCTTCAGGTATGGTAATGTGGAACTTCATATGCAAATGTAGGAATGTTATTTTGCCACATCTCTCTTGGATTGTTCATAATGGGAAGAAGGTTAGATTTTGAGATGAGGTGTGGAATGGTCACACTCCATTACTAAATATAAGGGACTAGTCCCCTCTGATATCTATTCTTTCTTCCCTTTGGGGGGTCTTTGTGGAAGACTACTTTGAGATAGTATACAGTGGTAATCTTAAGATGGCTAAGTGAAAATCCATTGAGTTTTTGGATGTTGATTAAGCTATTAAAAAACATTTTGCTAAGGTTTTGGGAGAAAGAATGATTATACTTTCTGATTTTGAAGATGAACTTGTTCAGACAAAGAATATCTCTGGTAAATATACGGTCAAAGATGGATATAATTCTCTTATGTCTGTGAAAGATTTATCTTCTTGGCCACAAACTTTTTGGCATTCAGCCTGTCTGCCAAAAGATGGTGCTTTTGCCTGGTTAGCAGTTCAGGATAGGTTCCTTATAGGCATGTGTTTGGATAGACCTAGTATCACTATTGTTTTTCCTTATGTGTTATGCAATAAAAATTTGGAATCCTCCTCCCATCTTTTCCTTCACCGTGAATTTTCATATCAATGCTAGCAATGGTTGTTTGATAAATTGAATTTGATTTTTGTTATAGAAAAATATCTTATATATAATTTTAGATCTTGGCCATTTCTATTCTTTCTATGCTTTCCTTTGGATTGTCTCTCCATCTATTTTAATTTGCAATATTTGGTTAGAACTAAATAACAGGATCTTTAAAAAACAAGTTCTTCTCTTGAAGAGATTTTATTGAAAATTAAATCTTCCATTTTGAAAGTTTCCTTGTCTCATATCTACAAGAACCTAGAGAATCTTACCTCTTTCTCGCATTGGGATAGTAGGGTGTCTAGGGTCTGTAAGCTGTTATCTATCCTGCCTTCTCATGGGTCAATTTTGAAAAAGAATGATGCTTTAATCAAGAGAAATTCGGCTATCTGGAAGCCCCCTCCTCATGGCCATTTTAAATTGAATTTTGATGGTACTTCTCGTGGGAATCCTAGTTTGGCAGGGGTAGGTAGGGTGATTTTTTATCATCATGCAAACTTTGTTTAAGCTAGGTGCCATGCCATTGGGCATAAGACTAATAATTTTGCAGAGTTTAATGCCTTGTCTCTAGGCTTGGATATGGCTATATCCCTAGAAATTAAGGATCTTGTAATAGAAGGGTATTAGATGGTGATCATACAAAGTGTTATGAAGAAGAAATCTAATTGTTGGCAATTGCAATATGTTCTAGATCATATTGTACAACAGTTGGAGTTTTTTGATTCCTTCTTGATTTCTCATTGTTATAGAGAAATAAATAGAATTGCAGATTTCTTGGCAAATCTAGCTATAGACAGGAATGCCAACTTGCGTAATGTAAGCATGGAAGAGATTCCTGCTTGGGTTCTGAAATATCTACACTAAGACTTAGGGTTCCTTCTCTTATATGGTAATTTTGAAATTTTCCTACCCTTCTTCCTTTGGAGGTAGTCATGTTTGCTGGATATGTTCAGGTGGCAAGTATGCTTTGTAGGTGAGAAATTATTTTTATCTATAAAGTATGGTTACGATTTGGCATAGGTAGCAAGGGTGGTTACCCCACATGGTTTTAGGGTGGCAGCCTGTCAACGTTCATTTTTGGGCATGGTCTTTTTAGTTTGAATTCGCACGAGTATTTTATGTGATTTGATTTCTTTGTGTTGTATGGAGGGATTTCTTATTTGAAGTGATCTGTCATGGTACTTGTGTTGTGACCATGTTTGGGTAAGCATTTCTTTACTTGCATCGAATGGGATTTTATGTACTACTTTTCTGCCACCAACACCGTGAGAATTTTTTGGATATTATGATTTCATTTATGTTGTTATCTCTCACGAGTTTTATTCTTGCTCATTGCCTTCATTTGTAATCATGAAGTGTTGTTGTTCTTCTCGCTCACGTTTCTGTTGGTTGATGTCTTTAAAAGCCAATATCATTTCTGAATCCTGTAGTAGGCTTTGTCTTGGTCTTTCTGGGATATACATATGTTGAGTGCCTCTTCTCTTTCACGATACAGGGTTATTGTTGAATGCCATTTTGAGGCCTCCAATGAGGATTCAGGAAATAGTTCTGAGATGCTTGGAAAAGTGTTTCTTTTGTTTTCTCCTTAGGTGGATTTTGAGGTACGTAGGTTGGTGGAGAGCCTCTAGTTGCAAACTCATTCTAATTTTTCTGGCTCTGAGATTTTGTCTCGATTTCTTATTGTTTGCCATGACATTTTGCTTGATGAGGGTTTACCTCAACTCTTGGTTTCTACATTCATTCCTCCCTCGATATGCACTTGGGAGCTTGTTAGGTCTGCACTGGATAGCTATCATTTTGAGCTGGGTTCTTTTTATTATGGGGGCTTTATTCCTCGTTCGAATCTTTTGGACAATGGGCGGTGTGGGGAATTATTGTTTGAATTGAGAATGGGTTTAATATGTGATAGACTGGGTGATACTTTGAATTTATTGGAAATCTTACTAGATTGGGTTCCTCCTTAGTTTGTGGATAAGGCTTTGGTTGTGCTTATGGGTTTACATGCGCTGCTCTATTTTGGCTTTTTGGCTTCAGCACCTCCATAGCTATAATTCCCCTTGCAAATTGTCCCTCCTTTGAGAGAGGACAGGGAGCCTCCTGATGAGAGCTCAAGCTCTTGGTTTCTGTCTTAATTACTCCATGCAGGTATCTTTTGGTTAATATATTTTTGATGCAGGTTTTTAACTAATGAACTATTCAAATTTTTGCGATCTTGAGAAGCTTTGATGCGGCCTAGTTATTTGCTATGAGGTTGTTTCTATAGATCAAATTTTATGGTTACATGACCTATTGAGGTTGTCCAGTTCTCTCTCTTTTTTTGTCGACATCTTGATATGTATATCTCTAAAGCTATGTAATGGGTGGTCGATTCGAGACTGATTTGTAATTGGGATATTCGGGTTATTTAATTTTTTCTTTTTTGGGCCACAACCGAAGGTTTTCTTGCGGGTTCTTTCCTACCGATATGCCCTTTGAACCCATTGTAAACAAAAAAAAATCAATATTAATAAAATATAGTTTAGTGGCATGTCCACTTTTATTGAAAAAAAAAGTTGGTTATTACAATCAACATTTTAAAAAATTCAACCAATTATATAATTATCTTATGAAATCGAAAACATAAACTACTACTTTTTGAGGTATAATATGTAGACTTTAATCTTTTTCAATTTTAAAAATATATATATTTTTTTAATATTTGTTAGTAAATCATTTCTTATACTTTATAGTAATGAGAAAAAAAAAATTATAACATCTAACTAGAGATAGAAATTGGATCCTCTTATAACTTCTCACATATAGATCAATGTTATTACTATGCATCCTATGATGGGTAAAATCACGGTAGTGTTTAAGGATATTCTCAAATGTACAATAAGAAACTTGAAGTAATCAAGTCTTAGTGTCTATTATCAAAATATATGGGTTGTGTTTGATATACTATAAGAAGAAATGTACATGGTTTGAGAGAACCTGGTAAATTATCTTTGACTAGTTGTGAGAAATAGAAACTTAATATGTGTGATGATTACCATATTGAGAAGTCTTCTTTCATATATTGCATGTATGCAAACACCATGTTACAATATTGATATGCTTGTGTGATTTTCTGTATTTTATTTAAAAGTGAGATAGTTAGTCACGGTTCTATGAAAGTAACCACATTTATTTATGCATATCGATTCAATGAGGCTTAAGCTAGTTTATTGTTTTTTTTTTATCTTTTGTGAATCTATTAGTGTTAAGTTTCATTATAGTGTACAAATTGAGTTTCTATATGAGAGACTTATTATATTCCATGTAATTTTTATAATAGAATAATCAATTTTATTTTCTTTATATATGTAATGTGTTTCTATGTTTTGTGTATTGTTATGTGTGTTTCCTTCAATAATGATTAATTGAATTGTATAACAAATGTAATTATATTTTGTCACATAAAATATATTACAACATCTCATTTTATCAACTGATTATATCTAGGTTTAAATTTCTAATATTTGTTATAAAATATTACTATTTAAGAAATGGGTGCATCATCTAGAGGTATCTCCTAATGTGTGTTGTGGTGTAACCGTCATCATTGGTGAAAGAATAATATGTAGCTATTGTTCAATATATATGTATAACTAGTGTGAAGACTAAAAAATAAGACTAAAAGAGTAAGAAACAACATACAACAATGAGAATCCTCTTATACGCTAGCAATCACTTTGCATTAGAGATAATTTAATAGAAGTATGATAAAAACAATAAAATATTTTTATGAAAACCCTTGTTCATGAATTGTGATTTTTTCAAGTTGATAGTTAATAGTTGTTGTTGAATGTGAGTACTAAAACTTAGGGGAGGACCCATAATTGTGAGGTAGAGAGGCTTGAAGGGACCAATCAAAAGATGGGAACCAAATATAGGAAGAATCATCAAATATTTTTTCTAGGGGCTTGAATAAAACAATTTGTTATTTTCTGGGACTCAGAGGAGCCTCTCATAGTATTCATTATGGCCATGTAATTTTGGTTTTAATTTGAAAGGGCTTATCTTTAGAGGGAGGAGGTGTTTCAAATATATAGGAAGAAAATGTGCCTAGGTTGTTAAGCACAAAATACTAGTTCAAGTCAACGACCAAGGAGAGATTATTGATGTAGGGAAGAAAATTTTAGGCTAGGGTGAGGATTAAATTGTAATGATAAAGGCTAAGGAAAAAATATTTATGGAGATGGATACCATTAGGTTTAGACTTCAACACAACCATTGATTGAACCAATGAAGAATGAATCTAAAAAGAAAAAACCATTTAATAGTATGCCTGATAGAAAAGTTGGGAGTGAAATATTTTGAATCTTCCATCTAGGGTGATATACCTTATAAGGACCTCTTACATGATCTTCCAATCCCTAGGAAAATATTCATAGTTGAATTTTCTCAAAAAATGGGTTATCTTGTTGTCTTTCTCTAGGATTGTTTTTAAATCTTAATTACAATTACTTGTGAGATTCCTTGGGAAGGAAATCCCTTCAATGGGAAGACTAGTAGTAGCTAGAATAAGCTTTAGGGTCACATTGAATGACAACCCTCTAACATCCATACTGCCATCAATTTATGAATGAGAAAACCCAGTAGACATCACCTCTTTGTAGGAAGGAAAATTCCCTTTTACAAAAAATTGCCAAGGACCAATATCATTCTTGAGGCAAATATACTTTTTGAAATCCACTTCAATAAAATAATAACTCATGGTAGACTAGAGAATAATATTGAAAGAAATCCTAACTAGATGAGACAAATAGGTTGAATTAAGTTAGAATATAAAACATAAATCTAGACATTACCACCATAAAATATATATATCATATCTAGAAAAATAAATGACTTGCCCAACTTGAAGTAGTAATGATAGAGTAAAATGATAAATAAAAATTATTAAAATAATAACTATGCATGAATAACCTATTAGCATTAGGAATGATGGGAGATTTTTTATGATTTGAAATTTCTCCACACACGTCCTCTAAGAGATCATACAAAATAATCCAAACCCTTAAATAATAACAAAATTCCTCAAGTTAGGAAACCTATTAGATGACACAGTCGCTTTCTAGTAGGTGTGAGATAAGTTGTACTGCTCAAGATTAGCTAAGTTATATTGGAATTGAAAAAGAATATCTCTCACAAGCTTGCTTGAGGAGGCCTAACCTTTCACCAACATGATGGTATTTTGGGAATTCCCCTCAAATATGATTTAAAAAAGAAAATTCTTTAACCATCAATACGCCATGATACATGATGACCACCTTGACAAATTTTGAGGTCTAGACACCTAGTTTGTTTGCATAGGAAAGAATAAACCTACCCTTTGCATCCCTTAGGATTCCCCCCATCCTATTAAACCTGAATTATATATCTAGAAGAGATTTCAAATTTTAATTTGAGCTAGATAGTGTTGGGGGTGGGGAGAATTGCATTGAATTTTTATAAATTATAAGAATAGGATATAAACTAGAGAGAATCTCAAATATGTCCCAATTTTTAATGATGCTAATATCTATGGGGAGGGGGGCTTCCTGATGTTAGAACAACATAAGCACCTTATATTGTCCTTAATCTTATGAATGATAATCTGGACTAAAAAATTTCATAATTTCTTCTTATTTCTAAAGACCCTATGGTTGTGTTCTTTCCAAATTCCCCAAATTATATGAAGTACAACCTAGTAGCTACTTTCAATAATTAAAGAATGGAAAAAAAGAGGAGTCCAACAATTAGAAACATACTTCATATCTTTATGCTAGACCTAGGCCAAAGAGAAAGAGCCCATTATTTTCTACCTTATGTTCTAAACTCATAATGGAAAAGAGGATGATTAATTATTTTTGTCTTTTCAAAATAGGAACCAATGATTTACAATTTTCATACCTCTTTTCTATATATTATCAAGGGTAAGGATCCTTCTATGGTAAACCATCCATTATAAAAATAAGCTTTACGAATGGTTTTGGAATTTCATAATTTTATCCACTTGAATTGAAACCTGTTTTGACCATGTAATTCCCATCCTTAGAAGCCTACTACATAAGAATATTCCTGATAATAAGGTCTATAGAATCTCCACTTATTTAAAATAAAATTAAAAACCTTGTAGAAATAGCATGAATAGTGGGTTTAAACTAGTTGGGATTGATTTTCCAAGGAGGTGAGGAGGAGTTATCCTTGTAATTCTTAACATATTCATTGGTTCTCTTTGTTAAATCAATTTCAATGGATAAGAAAACAAGATAGAATTATAAAGGAGCAACTAAGGGTATACCAACACCACTGTATCCACCAAGAGTATCAAGATCTTGTGGCTAAGCAAGTGATCAAGTCTAAGAAATTAAATGACCATTCAAAGAATGAATCGACAACATGCTCTATGAGGTTGCATCTACAACAATGTCTAGATATTGTATTGAAGGTGGGTGAGCAATATGAGGAGGGGAAAGATAAAGTCCTTGTACTACTCAAAGTTCCCTAGGTCTATCCTATGGTATGCCTCACACCCTAGAAATATCTGATGTCAAAATAGTTGACATGCCTTCCAAGGACAAACTCAACATATAGTTTATGAAGGAAATATAGAGGGACATCAAGATTGTTATCGGGTAGTTTATCTAAAACCATCCACCAATGATCCCCGAAGTTATCTACTAACCTTGATGCTAGCACCATTTGATAGAATATTTTGGTTTACATGCATCAACTATTTGTCCAAGTAGAATCCTAAATTGTACTCCCTTACAATTTGGACCACGTTTAGGGCTCTCACCTTAGCGCCTGAATCTTCACACTTGATAGAGACCTATTTATGCACCCACCATGCAATAGTGGTCATATTATATCATTTTATCTTCTTGAACCCCTTAACCTTGGCCCAATTCTAGGGTAGGAGAAGGGTGTGGTGCCTTGGTCCTCATGAGGAACATGGCACCACACCATGGTCCTCCCTAATTAGGGTCCATTTTGAACCCTTTTTCCTATCCAAGTTTTGGGAAGGAAAACTTTCCCCATGTCGGCCTATGTCAAAAAATTGGCATAATTGATGACAAGAAAGTGCATAAGGAGGTCTTCCCCTCTCATTTGGATACAAGAGGCATAAGTGGAAATTGGGAGAATCATTTTAAATTTCCTTTAAGAATCTAAAGTTAATCTTTCCACACATTATAAAATTGGGCCCTTTACCCTAAGTGTGCCCCTTTTTATTCTTTCAATTAATTATTTCATCAAAAGCCCTAATTATGTCCTATTTTGACCTTCAAGGCTTGATTTCGTATATCTAAACATCTTTAATCATTTCACCCACTTGGGAATCACCTTATGATCACTATACCTTGCATCCCTAAAAATTTGGAAAAAAGTTGATTAGACCGATGTGAATCACATCGGTCCCTACTTTTTCTCCCCAAATTTTGAGATCATGATTTGGGAGTATTATAATGTTCAAACCTAAATTGGTGTGAAAATATATCATTTCTAGGTCATCCTATGATGAAAAACAATGTTAGGGTTTCATACATATAGCATTTTCTTTCCTCATTTGAAGGATACATCAACAATCAATTGAAGGAGCCTCATGTGAAGTGAAAGTGCAGATTATGTGAAGTCTTCTCAAGCATTTATCAAGTCTACATAAACCATTTTCATTCAACCATTTTAGAGAAACTTTACATCATTCATTAGCTAGCATGCATGTGTGATTAGGGTTTTGTCATATTCATGTCATTTCATACAACATGTGATTACATTCAAGAAGCAAAGAATCATTATCAATTACTGCAAATCTGAGGTATACCTTTCCATTATTTATTTCAAGCATTTGTAATATTCCATTCAAGGTTGATTCTAGCTAGGATTTCACTAAGGCAAACCCATATTCCAAACCTCTTTTCCCTTCTTTCTATGTGTAGGAAATAGGTGCGGAGCTGTACTCTTTAGATTAAACTTTATTCATAGAGATGAATCATCCCCCTTTAGCATGCAAACAGTTCTGAGGACCGATGTGATGTGCCATGGTCCTGACACTTTTTGGGAAATTTTAGCAAGTAGGTCCGATTCAACTTACATTGCTCAAATCCAGGTGCATGTGAAAATCCCACATCTGTAGCTTGTTGTTTTCATGCTTTTACCTCCATTTTTCAGCATTTTACCTAATTTGAGAATCTCAACTCACAAAAGAGGAAACCCCTATCAACTCGAATTCACTTAGCATTCAATCTTCATCTAATTTTTGATTGGATCTAGTGAATTCCCTTTCCTCTTTTGAATGTAATGTCCCCAAGTGAAAAATATAGTGGCTTCCATTCCTTGGGTGGAAACCCTAGGAAATTTGTTTACATTACAGTCCAATCCTAGGATTAGAAAATAATGCGGCGAATTGAGATTTTCTAATATCAAGATCTTTGATGGATCATATGACTTCAATGTGGCTATCATTAAGGATAGATGAGGGTTCCTATGATACAACTGATAAAAGTTTCTCAATTAAATCAAATCAATATTAATAAAATCCTGAATTGAGAGAGTGTTTGACGGTGGAGAGTTTGGTGGTATAGGGTTTAGATTATTGACCATGATTTAAGTTACTTTATTGAAGTTCAAAATTTTAAAAAATTAAAATTTAATCTAAAAACTAATTTCATATTAAAAAACTCTAATTTGTAATAAAAACTAAAAATAAAAGAAAAAATAAAAAAGAAAGAAACAAAAGGCAAGTAAATAACATACTTGAGATTTTCTTTGACCCCTTCAAAACCTATTTGCTCTATAATAAAAAACATACCTGAGATTTGATCTAAGGTAGATTTTGCTTACACAAAATGAATATTAGTTTCACCTTCTGATATCCATTCACTTATCTTGGGTGTCAGGAGTTTTGTCACCATCGTAGGTGATAATGACCCACAATGGTTCTTATTTTTTCCATTTATGGTCTCAAAGTAAACAAATATCCATTTGGATTAGATACTTGATTCAAAATTAGATATCCATTTTCTAATGTAGGTAGTTTTTAAAAATATTCAGTTCTCTACTATATACTAATATATATTGATATATAGTATATGTTAATATATCAAGCCTCTCTCAACAAAAGTGTTGGACAAACCTATAGTGAGGAACTTTTTCTCTACTCACAATAGACACCCAAAGTAGGAACAATGTGTGGACCTAGGGTTTTCTGCTCAACATCATACAAATCCTTCGTTTAGGGTTGACCCAAGATTTTGTGAGCTTCTCCAAACTTAGAAATGGCCATAAAAATGGTTGGAAAAATAAAAGAGTACAAGATCTGAGACTTGGAAATAATATAGCCCCTTCCAATGTAGATTCTATAGTCTACAAGATGGTTAGCAATTCCTCTAACCAATGCATCAAGTCATCCTCTTGATCTTTTATAGAAAGAACTTTCAATGAATGTAGTCTACATTCATATATGGGGTTTTAAAATCCATTTATTTGAGATTCCTTCTATGATTGACAAAAATTGGTATGTGTCTATCTATTTCCATTTTATCTTGGCTAACTCTTTTATAGTTATTTTTAACAATTTGATTGCTAAAGTAATAATATTGTCCTCCTCGATGTATTTGTGCCAATATTGTATGCTCTTTGTCCTTCCTTGGAAACCCCTATCATCACCACTTGAACCTTTGTCCTCCTCCTCTATTTGGTTCAAGCTACTTGGCTTTCCTCTAGAGTTCTCAAACCCTAGAATTTTTTACAATATTAGGAGCCTTTTGGGTTCCTTCAAGAGACATCAGTTAGTTTTCTATAGTGAAAAACTTCTATAAAAAATTTGTCTCAAGGTTAGTGATTTTGATCTTCTTCCTAGATCTATTAAGATCATATTAGGGAATGACACTTGGAAACAAAATGTGTTAATAGGAAAAGATTCTCAAGATAATGGACCAATTCTAGTCAATGATACTTTCTTTGTTAAGTTAAACTCACCTCATTTGAAAGATTTGCCTCAAAATTTTGTGAATGATCTCAATCCTTTATCTGATCAAAATCACTTTGATACAAATAAAAATGGTCTATCTTTAGACTCACAAATTGGATCTCCAACCCCTCTTGTAGCTTCTAAGATAGATCATAGATATGGACAAATAAAGGTTCTTCATGATCTTGAAAAGGTTAATGATGCTCTTGATGACATGGATTTTGTTGAAAGCACACATATTCCCTCAAAGTCCCCTAAGGAAACTTAGACCTTTGAATCAACTAGGTTTGTGGATAAAGATGGGTGCGTGAAATCCCTAAAAATTGGCAAAGTCCCTCTTGTCTTCAGAGGACTTGACAATATACATGGGTCAAAGGCTATATTTGTAGATCACCAACCTATTAATGGGGTCAATGACTTTCTAGAATCAACAATTAAGGATGGAGCAGAGTTTCTTAAATTTTTTGAAATCAACTCTACACCATATGACACAGAGAAGGCAACATTGTGTGACAAGGAGACATTAGTACAACCAAATACTTTCAAGTCAGATTGGCCAAGGATATATAAAGAGACCCTGATTCCAAATGAGTATAACTATTCTACAATAGAAGTAATGATGTCAGAAGAGGCCTTGATTCCAAATGAGTCAATCTAGGCTCAACTAGACATTATTAAGGCAAACTAGCTAAGGATACCAGAAGGGCCCTTAATTGAAAAATGAGTCAAATTAGGTTGTAATGAAAGTGATGATACTTAAAGATCCCCTAACTCCAAATGAGTCATCCTAGGCTATAGCAAAAGAAATGGAGTTTTTTTGTCAAAAATTGTTACAAAAAGGATCAAGATAACCTGATTGAGGAAATAACCGATGAAGTAATAGATGAAGAGAATGTTTATAATGTCCTTCTTTCCATAACTCAATCAAATAGAAAAGGAGACATTTTAACCATGCATAAACCAAAGAGGGTCATGCCTTTTGGTATCACCTAAATAAAACAAGAGATTGTAGCAAGTATGCAACTGACACTAGTATAGAGATTAAATATGAGCATAGAAAATCTTCAAGAATATTGGAGAAGGGTTCTATAGGTTCTCAGTCAATTCTAATCCCTAAGGTTAGAAACCCACTTTTTGAAAAAGTGAAAAGGAGAACAATTAGTTAGAGACAAATACCAAGTATTAAAAGGTGGTTGGGAAAAATATTGTGATGAGGAGTGTAGTATGCTCCCTGAGTTCAAGATGATAATCATGTCTTGTAATGTTAGGGGCCTTACCACCCCTAACAAAAGGTGCTTAATTAAGCATCAACTAGATAATTCAACATCTAACATACTTATTTTACAAGAGACAAAATTTATAGTAGGTATGACTAAGAAAATTTTTAATGCTTGGAATAAATCAAAATATATATCTATTCCATCTAAGGGGGCCTCAAGGAGGCTCTCCATCTTGTGGCAGCTAGGTAGTGTTTTAGTAGAACTGGTAGCTTCCACAGACCATTGGATTTTGGTGTCTACTATGTGGAACATTATGAGTTAAACATTATAGGATTTTGATGTCTATGGTTCCACTTTCATAATGAAAAATAAATCCCACTATTATTAGCTTTCAATCCTTTTCCCACACCTTATGTTAGCATTATATTATATGTTGTCATTGATGTCAAATCCTATGGTTCGGATGTGGTATATTAAGCAACATTGTATGTATGAGATTGTGTTGTGCATTTGGAGGTTTCCAAGAATTCCCATATGTCTTGCACCTTCGGAAGATGTGTTGCTAATATTATTCAATGCTATTCTTAGGTCCGGTTTAACTGAGAAGTCAAGATCTTGGTCTGAAAGTTGAGATTGTGATAGGAATATTGTATAGCATATGGATGATGCTTTGGTTTTGTATTTGCCAAAGCTTGTAGTGTGTTAATATTTTTTATGAGGAACATCATGATGGGGTCTAATTCTCATTCCTTTCCACCACCAAAATGTTTTGTGATGGCCTTATTTGGATCTCTGTCCTGGCCAACATTCAAGATCATGTTTTTCTAGAGACAATATATATAGTGTTGATTATCTGGGCACTAAGAGGGGGGGTGAATCTGTTGATAATAAAATTTTGTTTTAACCTTTATACATAGGTCTAGTGTAAATGACAAAATTATCAAAAAATAAAAACATGCAAGAAATAGATCGGACACAAGAAATACCAAAATTTACGTGGAAAATCCAAGAAGGGAAAAATCACAGAGAATGATAATTATCAATATATAAACATTGGTTAAGGTGTTTCTTACAAAGAGTGGTGCACTTCCAAGGTTCTCATTGTTGGTGGGCTCACTACCCTGAAAGGCTCACTACCAAGGTGGTCATTGTTGGTGGGCTCACTGCCCTAAAAAGGCTAATTGCCAATGAATAAAGAAGGATAAAGAGAATCAACCACAAAACTACAATCTGCACTATCAGAATTGCTTCTGGTAACAATCTGCAACACTATACTCACACAACAACTAGATTCTTTTAATCTCGCATTTCTTCAACACAAAAAAGCCATATGTCAACACATCAAATCATACTCCTATAAATATTTTCTCCAAAAAACATATTTCTCAATGTCGATTGAGATAAAGATATAAAATAGGTCTCCACTAAACATTCTGGTGGTGGGAAGGAATGAGAAGTGAACCATATCACACCATTCCACATCAAACATATCAACACACTATATGCATTACCAAATCCAAACCCAAAATATATTTGCACGTTATACAACCTCAATATCCAGTCTAAGACCTCGAGATCCAAATCAATCCAGATCCAAAGGTAATACCAAGAAACATCTTTTGAGATATCAAACACACCTAGTGAAACTAATAAACCTCCAAGTGCACAACAAACCTTAAACAAATACTTATGCTCATCATACCACATCCGGTCCTAGTCTGGACCAAAGGATTTGACATCAATTACAACACATAGTGTAATCCTAACAATCTCCCCCTTTGTCATTGATAGCAACATCCATCAACAACAACAACAACATGAAAAATGAAAAATTATCATTATGCACAATCATCTCTCTCTCCCTCTTCCCCTTTGACAACAATGAAAAAGGTGGACAACTCCCCTTGAGAAACTCATTCCTCCTCCCACTGAGAGGAAGCACACCAACAGTAGTCCAGAAAAGAATATGCATATTGCTCACTGGACCAATGCACATCTTAAATGCCTATTAGTTCAAATTGATAAGGGGTAATACCCCTAATTTCTGCTAGAGATACTCAAAAGAATCTTTGCATAACACCTTAGTTAATATGTCTACAATCTTCTCTTTTATAGGTACATACTCAAGTCCAACTTCATTATCTTAAACTTTTTCCCTCAAGAAGTGATACCTGGTAGATATATGTTTTGTTTTGGAATGCTATACTAGATTATTTGAAATATTTATTGCATTAGTATTATCATGCACATGATTGGAACGAGATCTTCAAATTTTACACCAATGTCCTTCAAGGTCTGCTTCATCCATAAAACTTGACTACAACAAGAAGCTGTTGCAATTTACTCTATTTCTGTCATAGATAAAGACACAAAATATTTCTTCTTACTTGACCAAGCAACTAACCGAGAGCCAAGAAAGAATACTCCCCAACTTGTACTTTTTTATGTCATCAACACTTTTGGCCTAGTCTGCATCTGTATAAGCTATGAGGGTAAAATATTAGCTCTTGGGATACCACAAACCAAATTCTTTATTCTTTTAAGATATCTAAAAATCCTTTTCACGGTCATAACTTGTAATTCTTTTGGTTCTTATTGAAAACTTACTACCAAACATATTGTATGCATGATATCCAATCTGGTAGTAGTCAGATATAACAATCTTCCAATCATTGATCTGTACCGACTTGCACGTACCTTAGGAAATTTTTCATTTTTATTTAGCTTACAATTAGTAGTCATAGGGGTACACACAGGTTTGGAATTCTGTAGCCCAAACTTCTTCAACCATTCCTTGACATACTTAGACTGAGAAATAAAAATTCCTTTATTATTTTGATTAACTTGGAATCCAAGAAATGATGTAGGCGCATCTAGGAAATTCATTTGGTTGGAGGAGTTGACCGTGGAGTTACTGATTACTAAGGAGGTGGCCTTGGAGATTGTTGTATTTATTTATATTTGTGAATTTAGAGCCGCGGATATGGGTTTAGCATCTAGAGACCCTTGACTTAAACATATTCAAATTTCATGGCATTTGGATTTGATTTCGGTGAGATATCAATTCCCGTATTGTTCTGGTATTGGTTTGTTTCAGTTCCGATGTTTGTGTTTACACATTTCATCATAAACTAGGGCATTTTGGACGACTTGATTGAGTTGTTGAAGCTTGCAGATAGTATAAAGGGGAAGTAAGGAGATTCATTTGGGGAGGAGGAGATTCATGAAATATAAGAATAAAAAAAGATGTAAATTTTGTAGGCGCTGAGGTGTTTTGGTCTAGCAGACTGAGGTCGAGATCAAAAGATAGAGCAGAAGAAAAATTCGAAGGTAGATGATCTACCAGATTAGGAAATTAAGTTGTTTGAACCATCGTTTTATCCTGGGTTGTGGCCTAGCATCTGTAAAGCCTTAGGGTATATGTAATTTATTAAATTATTACAAGGATTGCTCTTTTTTTATTTTCCTCGATTATATCTTGTATTGTGTGAACTAATTTCCAGTGTTATTCATGGTGTTTATGTTTTAGGCTACAAGGTGGGGCTACACTTCATTGGACCTCCCTACCTTGACTACATCAAGTGGTATTAGAGTTAGTTATGAACTTGTTGGTTGTGAACCGGTTGGATGAAAATAACTTGAGGTAGCTTGAAGACTTGTTTAGATTGCCAAACATTGAGGCAGTGCAAGGCTTGCAAGCAGACCACTAAACCTAGGAGCATCAACTTGAGGTAGTTGATAGGTGGACTTGAATAGATGGCCAAATTGAGGCAGGCTACAAGGTTTTCTAGTAGATCACTGAGGAGAGGCATCTGGAACTTGTAGTCAAACCGCTGAACTTGAGGCAATTGCAAGTATCTGTGAATAGATCGCTGAAACATATTTGATGTAGCATTGGTTGTGGCATGTTGTAGATAAAGTGATGGGACTCACTTTTCAAATAACCCCGAGAGTCTGATGCAGGAGCATCTGAGTAGTTCATCCGGTTGGAGTTACTTGGAGATGGTTGTGTTTCTTCATGTTTGTGAATTTTGAGTTATGGATTTGGATTTAGCATCTGGAGATCATAGTCTTAAACATATTCAAGATTCATGGCATTTGGATTTAATTCATATGAGATGTCGATTTCGGTATGGTTCTAGATTGGCTTGTTCTTGTTGTCTTGAGCTAGCAGAGTGTGAATTGGGTTGCAGATGGTTTTTCGTGCTTGTGGATCATTCGAAGATGTTATTTTGGGTCTAACCGATGTTCTTGGGGGTCTCTATGAAGTCCTAAGCATTTCTGGAAGTGTTCTTCATGATTTGGCCGACATGTTGGTATTCTAATATTAAATTACCAATTGGTGGATCTTTGGCTGACTTGATCTAGTTGATGAGGCTTGCGGATTGTATAAAGAGGAAGTTTGGGGATTGATTTATGACAAAGGTCTGCGAAATATAAGAATCAAGAAAGATGTAGATTCTGGAGGATTGCAGTGTTCTATTCTAGTGGACTAAGGTCTAGATCAGCAGAGTGCTACTAGAGACAAAGTTGTTAAGTAGATTGTAGTACCCCTCCTTGATTAGACTCTTTTTGTATGTTTTTTATTGACTTTAGTGGAACATTATTGTACATTGATTTAGATTTTATGCGATGTTATTTCATGCTTTATCTTGATTTTTGGTGTATGATTTTATGCACTATCTCATTTTTTATGATTAATGTTATTTTATGGGTCATTATCATGGACTGACACTCTTACCTTATATGTGTGATGATGCGTTATTTATATGTTGCGTGTTTGCAAGTGTATTGGTATGCAAGAGGATGATTTTCCTTCACTCACTCCGGTGGGACAGGGAATATCATGATTCTCCTTCACTGGTGTGTGTACCGTGTCTATATATATATATATATATATTTGTTTATATGCGCGTGTGATTCTTTGGTGCAGGACATTGCAGGTACAAGTATCGGGTAGGTACAGGGTATAGACTCCACCTGGTTTCATAGGTCTGAGCATGCCTTATGTGTCTGGTGGGAGTGGAGGAGATAGTTGTTGGACCCTAACTTGACCCATAGTTACACTTGTGTGAGTGTTGCCAGTCGGTTATTTGTCCCGTCTGGTTGTTATGCGAGTCATAGTGCTTTGGTTCGGTCATTTGTGAGTCGTCATTTGATCATTCTTCATTTTGTGTGTTTTTGTTTAACTAAATGGTTATTTAATTGAATGGATGATGCTATCTTATGTTGGCATAATTAGTTAATTATTATGCTATGAGATTATTGATTTAATTAAATTAATAATTTGCTAGATTAAATGGTTAAATGGCTTATTTCATTGTGTAGGGTTGCATTAATATATTTTGTGGAAGGAAATAAATAATTTTCTAGCCATTTAAATCATAAATGCTTATGTTGAAAGAAAGTATTTTGGAAAATAGAAAATAAAATAAAAAGTTTTTCTTTTTACCTTTCCATTTGACTTTTTTATTTTAATTGTTGGAAAAGAATTGTTTTTGGAAAAGAGAAAATCTGATTGCTTTTTACTTTTAATATAAATTAATCTGATTGGTGGAGAAAACTTTCAACCTAGAACGTTTAGGTTGAAATTATTTTTCCCATATAATTTTAGAAATTCACAGGAAGAAGAAGGGGCAGAAAATTGGGAAGAGAAATTTGGAAAAACATTTTGGAAGAGGAGCTGGAATTTGATTTGGTTTGCAAGGACTGGGATTCTTCCACCATTTTGCATCTAGTTTTCTTCAAGGTTGGATAATCTCTTCTTGTTTTGAAATTTAAATTTCAGTTGCTTCATGTGTATGAAAGAAAATGCAAATCTTCTTGTAGAATCTCATGGAATGATTAGAATGGAAGAACAAATTCTTGTTACTATTGATTTTGTAAAGCTTATATCATATTATTGCTTATAGGAAAGAAATGGTTGATTTCTCTATTTGCTATGTGTTTTTGTGTTCTTGAAAATCAACTTCTTGGATTGTCTCTTCTATTTGGAATAGAATGAATTGGATTTAGTTGTTGTATGCTTCCTATTATCTTATTTCCCAAGATTTGGGGTTCTTATGGGATTGTATTTCACCATTTAAGATATTGATAAATATCCATTGGAATTTAGATTTTGGCACTGTGTGTGTGTGTGTGTGCTTGTGAAATGATCAAAGAATGAATCATTTTCATGTTTAAACAATTTTGGGCATATTGATTTTAATGTTTTGGAAGGCATGTATTTTATTTTCTTATTATGGACTTTACCTTACCCCATGGCGGGCTAGTCCCACCACACAGCTCAATAGTGTCTGCTACCTGTAGGTAGTACTACTACCGGTCGGTAGTACTTCTACCGGTTGGTAGCAGTGGTTTTTATATTAATAAAATAGTGATTTTCAAGTGATTTTTATTATGTGGTTTAATAAACTTATATTTGGGAATCAAGGCATGAATTAGTAATTCAAATTGGTTAATTTGGATATATTCTGGAAATGAATTAAATGCCTATTAGGAATTCATGTTTTATTCGGTTGAGTATTTAATGTGAATTTTATCCTTGATGGAATATTGATTTGGAAATTAGATAGATGAGAATGCTGTAAAGAGTGTTTTATTTAATTTTCAATCAATAATGTTGCAAATGCTTATGATTTTGATTTTCTCAAAGATTGTCTGAGTGCGGACTTAGTGAATTAGCATTCCTTGCAAAGAGTTACATTGTGTTATTTCTGGTCTATGGTTTACTCATCCTGTAGTGGCGTATTTGGTGTCTCAACCATGTAGTGTCTTTGCTTTATGGTTAACCAAAAGTCAATATGTCCTTGTTTTGACCACTTGTTTTTGGATAGGGGTGTTATGGCTATTTGCTTCACCATAGGGTCCTCATGGAGTGACCATGTTTGTTTAGTGTCCTTTGAGAAAGTGGATTTCGAATGGGGGCTGTGCCCAAAGTGGTTGGCAGGATGACCCTTTGAAAGTAAGATAATAAGTGATAATCTCATTAATTGATTAGGTGGGTAGTTATCAAACATTAATAAAGATAATGTACCTCACGTATAGGTGAGTGCTTGTACTGAGGCTTATAATGTAGTGAGAAGGCCTGGAATGGAAAAACAACCACCTTGTCCTCATGAAAGGCTGGTAGGGTCCGCATGAGACTTAGTTGGAACCAGAGGATCGGGAAAGGTTACTAGGATAGTGAGCCAAGACCTATGAAGGTTGTACCATGGTATCCATCTTAAGCTATACGATGAAACTCTCTCTTTAGGTTCACTTGTGTATGTGATGTCGGTTCACTTGTGTTTTGTGATATCGAGTCACTTGTGTATTTTTGATGTTGAGTCACCTGAATTATTGTGGAGCCGTATGGTGTTGTCATGGAGTCGTCTTGTTTGGTCGACCATGTCATACTTTTGCTTGCTTGATGGTCCTCAGTTATCTCCTAGCATGGCAGGGTGATTCCATTTTGGGAATTATATGCTTGGGTGGTAGTTCCACTTCCCATCGGATGTTCTTGTTCATACCTTCATGTGAGGATTGGCTTCACAGGTGTTTTCTATGGATCGTGGCTCATGCTTATCTCATGTTTGGAGATTATTGTTATTTGGAGACCTTTGTGGTTATTGTATCATGATCTTTTTTAACCTTGTAATTGGTTAAGTTGTATCTTTATATGTATATTGAGAAGCCATGTATTGGAAGAGCAATGTATTCCTATGATTGAGATGTCATTTATCAGTTTTCTTTATGTAATGAGTACATGCTTATTGAAAAGAAATTATATTGTATCCTTTCAATCTTTCAATGGTGTTTTCTTTATGTAATGAGTACATAGATGATCTACCAGATCAAGAAATTAAGTTGTTTTAATAATTTTGTTATCTTGGGCTACGGCCTAGCATGTGTAAAGCCTGAGGGAATATGTAATTCATCAAAATATTATAAGGATCAATCTTTGAGGGTCAATTTTTCCCTTTGAGGGTTTTCCCAAGGTATATCTTGTGCTAAATGATTTTGTTTTGCTTTGTTATTTCATGGCTTTTGTGTGATAGGTTGAAAGATGGGGTTGTCCTTGATTAGATCTCCCTGCCTTGACTACATCAAGAAAGAAGTTTAACTCACAAATCATGAACATTTCAAATTCTTTTTGCATCTCAATAGAAAATATTCTACACATGTCTTCATTTCCTCTAAATATTATATCATCAACATATACTATCATAATTAGAGCTTTACTTGAATTTGTCTTGAAGTACAAGTTGTTTTCTACTAAACCCTTCTAAAATCCTTAATCAATTAGATACTTGTCTAATCTCTCATACCAAGCTCTATGAGCTTGCTTTAGTCCATACAAAGACTTTTTCAGTCTGCAAACAATATTAGGGTCATCTTTCAACTTTAATCCTACTGGTTGTTCAATGTAAACCTCTTCTTTCAATTCTCCATTCAAAAACGTTGATTTCATATCCATCTGATAAATTTTGAAGTCCTTGAATGTTGTAAATACCAAGAACATTTGAATTCTCTCCATTCTTGCAACCAGGCCATAAGTTTCATCAAATAAAATTCCTTCAAGTTGAGTGCATCCTTTGCAAACCAATCATGCCTTATTCTTTATAACCTTTCCATCTTCATCCAGCTTATTCTGAAATACCCATTTAGTTCCAATCAAATTCTTGTCTTCCTATCTATTGACTACGTTGGCATTTGCATGAAGATTGCATTAATGAAATGTAATGTTGTCATTGATGTCAATTAACCAGTAATGATGTTGTTACACTATTGTTTTTATAACTAGTACGAAGAGCTAGTGAAGGGAACTGTAACCTATAGGTGAGTTTGTGGAGTGAACCGGTATTGCTAAGTATTGGAGAGTTGAACCGGTAAACCCTACTTGTTGATTTGATAAACCCTAACAGATGAAGTTTGTTATATTGGTTTATGATCTGATGATGAGTGGTAATGATTATGACACCTATGCATATTGTATGAGAAGAGTTTGAAAGTGTTTTTGGCGCGTTGAGATAATGGTTTTTATCTTGGGAATGAGCAAGTATATTTCATGTAATGCAAAACATGTGATGAGTTACTAAGGTCAATGAAGCGGTGATCCAGGAGCGGTAGAGGCTATCTTGAATGATGTGCAAAGATTGTTATGTAATACAATGATCATACTTGAACCAATTTGTTTGTAATTTCTATGAGAGAATTAGGTTTTTGTTGTGTTACCAACCTAGTGATTTGTTTATAAGGCTGATGAGTTGTTTTGTTTCAGAGTTGGCAAATTTTTAGTTGAGAGTGTGGTTTTTGAACTGGATGATGAATCTACAATTTTTGTAAAGGAAGATAGGAGCATGAAAAGGATGTGAACAGGAAAGTGTAGTGCTATTCAAACAGATCAACTAACCCTTGTTGTTTTCTAACAATTATAGCAGTAAAATCTCCTAACTGGGTAAGCTCTAACAAGCTTAGTGTTATTAAAATCCTCTAACCAGGTGGTCCATTATCTTGGATTTCAAATCCTCTACCAAGGTTACTCCTCACAGGGTATTGCTTTTAATAAGGAATTATATTCAATCCCTTAACCAAGTGGTCCCTAATAGGATTTGTTCTTAACAAGATTTTTTGTAAAGATTTAACAGGCTTGGCTCCTAACAGGGCGAACTTCAGAAGAGTTAAAATAGTTAACTTGTGAGTCTCATCTCACCATGGTTTTCCCATTTGGGTTTCCACGTCAAAAATATTGTGTCAAGTGGTGAATTTTTTTGTGGTTATGTTTACTATGGTTGAATTGCTTAACTACTTAATCCACTTTGATAAGTTATGATTAACTGGCAACAATCTAAAATAAGGTTTTTCTTATGTTAGTAAAGTATTTGTATGGTTGTGAGTTTCAAGTTGTTTTATTGTTAATCTATTGTAGCAGTCAACCGGTTAAACTTGACAGTGATATTGCATTTATAGTTCAGTGGTTTAACTTGTCAGTTTAATGTTTACTTTGAGAGGTTGATTATGAGATTAGTGAAATTTAATGCCAATTTTTCTGTCTACTAGTTCACCCCTTTCCCCTCTCAGTAGTTGACCAGATCCTTATTCTTTCATCATACCATCAATTGGTATCAGAGCTTATCAATTCCTTTAAGGTCTAAGCCTAACAACTTGAGGTAAAGATATTGTATAACATGATGAAGAAGGAAGGTCTAAAGTTTAATAGAGAGAACTATACAATATGGAGTGATGGAATGAAAATTTATATCAAGATTCTAGGAAGTCAATACTGGGAACATGTTGGTACTCAATATGTTGCATCTAGTGGGATTATGACTGATGATCAGAAGAAAGAGCAACAAGAAAACAATAAAAAACTATAAGCTATTATCAGTTCTTTGTCTAATGTAGAGTATGTAGATGTCCATGGTATGGAGACTGCATATGAGGTATGGAAGAAACTTGAAGAGATTTATAGCAGTGATGAACATGTGAAGATTGCCAATGAAGAGAGTCTAAGAGGAAAGTTTGATGACATGCAGATGGCTGAAGGTGAGAATATCTAATAGTATGGTCAGAGGATAAAAGAGATAGTTGGTGAGATCAAGAGTGTTGTGGTAAACTAGATGATACCACAGTGATTAGTAAGGTGTTGACAACCCTTCTACCAATCTACGCTATCCGAGTTGCAACCATTCAGGAGCTAAATTCAATTGACAAAACTAAGGTAACCCTTGACACCATCATTGGTAATCTTATTGCTTTTGAATTAAATGGTTATGATGGTAGTGTTCAGAAATATGAATCTACATTTATAGCTTTAGTTTCTAACCCATCTATGAGGAGAAGTAGAGATGTTAGTCACATTTATGAATCTAGATCCAACAAAGAAGTTGATGATGAAGACAATTTGGTTGAGCTTGAAACATTGTTGGCCAAGCGGTTGCCCAGAGGTACTGGTAAATAGAAAGGTAATTTACCTTTGAAATGTTTTACATGCAACAAGATTGGAAACATTGCATCTAACTTTCCTAATGGTGATAATGAGCACAAGCGAGATAAGTTCAAGAAATACAAGGGAAAAGGAAAAAGATATTGTCTTATTGCAGTTGATGGTGGTATCACTGATGAGGAATTTGAGGGTGATGCTAATAAAGACATTATTTGTGTAGCCATTAAAGAGGAGACATCTAATTAGAAGGATTTAGTTTCTCACATGGATAATTCGGATGATTGGATCATTGATAGTGGTTGTTCACATCACATGACCAGTGACCGAAGAAAATTTATTTCTTTGAAGGAATTTGATGGCAAAGTTGTGAGATTTGGTAATGACTCACCCTGTATGGTTAAAGGTAAGGGAACTATTTATCTTAATGGAAAAATAAGTGTAGATGATATCTACTGGGTTGAAGGACTAAAGCATAATCTTTTGAGTGTTTCTCAACTCAATGACAAAGGATACCCATTGGAGTTTAAAAATGGTATGTGCAAAATCTATGGGAGCAAAGGTGAATTGATTGCAATCGACAAGAAAAATAAAGGCAACTTGTTTCACCTGAATCCTAAAGTCAGTAACTTTTTAATTGCTAAAGTAGATGATAGTTGGCTTTGGCATAGGAGATTTTGTCATATAAATTTTGATAAAATTGTTAAAGTGAGTAAGTCCAAGACAATGAGAGGTTTGCCTCAGTTGCACAAACTGGTTAATGCTCTATGCAAGGAATGTCAATTGGGAAAGATGACATCCTCAACTTTTAAGAGCGAATCTTTTTCAGCGGAACATCTATTAGATTTGGTTCATACTGACCTTTGTGGACCAATAAGGACTAAAAGTATTCAAAGTGATAGATATTTTATGATCTTCATTGATGATTGCTCAAGAATTATGTGGATCACATTCTTGAAGGATAAAACAGAAGCATTTAGTAAGTTCAAGGCATTCAAGGCCTTAGTTGAAAAGGAGAGTGGTAAGAAGATAAAGTGTCTGAGGACTGATCAAGGCGGTGAACTTTGTTCTGATGAATTCACTAGATATTGTAAAGAAAATGCTATCAAATGAAAAATTTCTACACCAAGGACATGATAGCATAATGGTATTTCAGAGAGGAACAACCCATCAATTTTTGAATATACTAGGACGATGTTGATACAAGGAGGTGTAGCGAAATTTTTTTGGAGAGAAGCTGCCAACACATCTATCTACACTATGAACTAGATTTTGGTAAATAGAGGTAAGGATAAGACTCCTTATGAATAATGGTATGTTAGATAACCTAATGTCATTTATTTTAAGATATTTGGCAGTAAATGTTTTATTAAGAGAGGTGACTATGTTAGTAAGTTTGAGGCTAAAAGTGATGAAGGTATATTTCTTGGTTATTCCACCAAGAGTAAGGCCTACAAATGTTACAACAACCGGACATAGAGAATCATTGAGAGTGTTGATGTTTGATTGGATGAGTATCCTGAAGTCTTAGGGGAAACCAATGTAGAGAAAAAGGATGAAGATCCTTGCATTCTATTTTTGGAACCAGAACCTGTGAAACCTGAAACTGGTAAAGAGAATGTTATTGTACCAATTCAACTGGAACAAGTAGATTTAGAAGAAGATGATGATAATGAAGAAGAAGAACTTGAAGATAATGATCATGTTATTATGAGGTATGTGAGACTCAATTACAATCCTGACCAAATTATTGGAGATAAGGATGCTGGAGTGTTAACTAGAAGAACAATTAGAGAGAATTCTTGCATGATCTCCACTATTGAGCCTAGAACTACTAAGGAAGCATTTGGAGATGATCATTGGATTAAAGCTATGGAGGAGGAGCTTGATCAAATTGAGAAGAACAACACATGGACCCTAGTACCCAGAACAATGAATAAAAATGTGATAGGTACTAAGTGGGTATCGAGGAACAAACTGAATGAAGATGGTATAGTAGTCTAAAACAAAGCTATATGCGTTTGCAAAGGCTATACATAGGAAGAAGGAGAAGATTATGGTGAGAATTTTGCACTAGTTTCTAGACTAGAAAGTGTCAGAACTTTACTTGCATTTGCAACACATAAGGGATTTAAAGTATATCAGATGGATGTGAAGTCAACATTTTTTAATGGAATACAGGAAGAAGAAGTATACATTGAGAAACCATATGGTTATGGTTTGACTGATGAAAAGGACATGGTATGTAATTTGCACAAGGAATCATATGGATTAAAGAAAGCACTGAAAGCATGGCATGAAAGGATTCAATCACACCCGATGAAGATAGGTTTTTAGAGAACCAGTGAAGATAGAAATATATATCTCAAATCTGAAGGAGACAAGATACTGGTTAGTGAAGTGTTTGTAGATGATATCATATTTGGAGCCAATGATGACATAAGAAATGACTTTGTAAATGAAATGAAAAGTGAGTTTGAAATGTCTCTAGTTGGAGAGAAAAAAAATTTCATAGGCTTGCAAATTCACCAAATGAAGAGTGGTATTTTCATCACACAATCTAAGTATGTGAAAGAGGTATTAAAGACATTTGGTATGAGTGACTGTAAACCAATTAAGACACCAATGGTTACAAGATGCAAATTGTCTAAGGAAGATGAAGCTACATCTGTTGATGAAAAGGAGTACAAGTTAATGACTGGGAAATTGCACTATGTTGTTCACATCAGACCGGATATACCTCATGCAGTTGGTCTAGTTGCTAGATTTCAAAAGAATCTAAAGGAAACACATTTGATAGCAACCAACAGGATATTCAGATATTTGAAAGGCACTATTGAGTATGGATTATGGTATCCATATGAAGGTAACTTTGACTTGAAGGTGTATACAGATGCAAACTGGGCAGGTAATGTTGATGATAGGAAAATCACAACCGGTGGAGCATTATTTCTTGGAGGAAGACTTGTTTCATGGAGTAGCAAGAAGAAAAGTTATATATCATAGTCTACTATTGAAGATGAGTATGTTGCAGCTTATATGAATTGTACCTAGGCTATCTGGATGAGGCACATTCTGGAAGGTTTCAAGATGAAGTTTACAAAACCTATAAATATCTTATGTGACAATACCGGTACCATAAATATTTCCAAGAACCCTATTTTGCACGCATGAACCAAGAATATTGAATTGAAGTATCATTACTTGAGGGAAAAAGTGCAAACTAAAGATATGATATTGGAGCATGTTTCTACCAAGGAGCAACTTGTAGATATCTTTACTAAACCTCTGCCTAAGACTACTTTTGAGTATCTTATAAGTCAGCTAGTGGTTGTACCCCTTCATGAGGTCAACTAAGAATGATGTAGAGTACATAAGTCCCATAGCTATTTGTAGAATTTTATAGTAGGATTGATGTAGAGTGGAGTTATTCCATAGGGGAGCATCAAGTTATAGGTTGTTGATGCCGAACAGTGAAGTTTGACATTGCATGTTTTACTTTCACTTTGGCAATGTTGTCAAAGGGGGAGAAGAACTATATCACTATTGGGGAGAAGAATTGTATGGTTGATAGATAGAAGATCTACAACCAACTACTAGCTCAAGACAAGGAGAGTACATGATATAATCTAAAAAAAGGATTCCTATTCACAATCATAGAAATCAATGGTATTGATATTTGTATTGCCATCAATGCCAAATGGGGAGATTGTTGGCATTTGCTTGAAGATTGCATTAATGAAATGTTATGTTGTTATTGATATCAATTAATCGGTAATGATGTTGTTATAATGTTATTTTTGTAACTGGTAGGAAGAGATAGTGAAGGGAACTGTAACAAGTAGGTGAGTTTGTGGAGTGAACCGGTATTGCTATGTATTGGAGAGTTGAACCAGTAAACCCTACCTATTGATTTGAAAAACCCTAACCGATGAAGTTTGTTATATTGGTTTATGATCTAATGATGAGAGGTAATGATTATGACACCTATGCATATTGTATGAGAAGAGTTTAAAAGTGTTTTTTAGCGTGTTGAGATAATAGTTTTTATCTTGGGAATGAGCAAGTATATTGCATGTAATGCAAGATGCGTGATGAGTTACTGAGTTCGTTGAAGCGGTTATCAAGGAGTGGTCGAGGCTATCTTGAATGATGTGCAGACATTTTTATGCAATCCAATGGTCATAATTGAACCAATTTGTTTGTAATCTCTATGAGAGAATTAGTTTTTTGTTGTGTTACTGACCTAGCAATTTGTTTATAAGGTCGATGAGTTATTTTGTTTCAGAGTTGGAAAATTTTTAGTTGAGTGTATGGTTGTTGAACCGGATGATGTATCTATAGTTTGTGTAAAGGAATATAGGAACATGAAAAGGATATGAACAAGAAAGTGTAGTGCTATTCAAATAGATCAGCAAACCTCTATTGTTTTCTAACAATTACAGTAGTAAAATCCCCTAACCGGGTAAGATCTAACAAGCTTGGTGTTATTCAAATCCTCTAACCAGGTGGTTCATTAGCTTGGATTTCAAATCCTCTACCAAGGTTACTCCTCACAGGGTATTTCTTTTAATAGGGCATTATAGTCAATCCCTTAATCGGGTGGTCCCTAATAGGATTTGTTCTTAACAGGACTTTTTGTAAAGCTTTTATAGGCTTGGCTCCTAATAAGGTGAACTTCAGAAGAGTTCAGATAACTTGTGAGTCTCATCTCACTATGGTTTTTCCCATTTGGGTTTCCACATCAAAAATATTGTGTCAAGTGGTGAATGTTTTTGTTGTTATGCTTACTATGGTTGAATTGCTTAACTACTTAATCCACTTTGATAAGTTATGATTAACCAAGAGAAATCTTGAGGTTTTACTTATGTTAGTAAAGTATTTGGATTTTTGTGAGTTTCAAGTTGTTTTATTATTAACCTGTTGTAACAGTCAACTAGTTAAACTTGACAATGATATTGCATTTATAATTCAGTGGTTCAACTTGTCAGTTTAAAGTTTACTTTGAGAGGTTGAATCTAAGATGTGTGAAAGTTAATGTCAATTTTTCTATCTATTGATTCACCCCCCCTCTCAGTAGTTGATCAGATCCTTATTGTTTCATCCTACCATCAGACTAATTCCCATGTCTATTTTTTTCTCAATCTAATCTAGTATTTGTTTCATTGCCTTCATCCAATTATGATCATTACAAACCTCTTCTACTATCTTTAGCTCAGTTTCAAATAGGAAATACAGCAAGACATATTCTTGAGCTTCTTTTATTCTTGTTATAACACCTTTTCTCTTATCTCCAGTGATTTGTTCTTCCAAGTGATACCTTGGAGTCTTAGATGTTGATGTCAGAGTATCTCGATCATTCTTTTCTTGACTCATTCTTTCTTCTTTCTTTTCCTTTTCTCCAAACTCATCTTATTCATATCCTGCAACTATCTTTGAATCCTTTGAAGTTTTCTCATCAACTTTTGCACTTGCACTTTCAACAATCCTATTTAGAAAGATATGCTTTTCTCTTTGTTGAATAACCCAAGAATATGCCTTCATTTGCTATGCTGTCAAACTTTTCAAGATCCTCATCTCTCCGGATATAGCACTTGCTTCCAAAAAATTTAAAATATTTCACTATTGGAGTTCTTCTATACCAAAGTTCATAAGATGTCTTACCAATAAATTTCTTCTTTCCAATAAACTTCCGGTAACTTTCATCCTTTTATCATGGTTCTAGCTACTTCTTGTATGGTTTGGTTCATTATTTCAACTACACCACTCTGCTGAGGTGTCTGGGGACCAGATAACTATCTTTTGATGCCATGCTTCTCACAAAATCCATTAAACATATCCAAGATGAATTCTCCTCCTTTGTCAAACCTTAAACATTTGATTTTCCTATCAACTTCATTTTCAAATTTTGCTTTGAATATCTTAAAATTTTATAATGCTTCATATTTATCTCTAAAAAATGCAACCCCAGTCATTCTAAAATAATTATCAATTAGGAACATGAAATACCTTTCACCTTGTAGGCTCCTTGTTTGGGTCGGACCACAAAGATCTGTGTGAACCAGTACTAGTAATCTAGTGGATGAGTACTCCTTTCCCCTAAATGTGCTTCTAGTCGACTTTCCTATTTGACATTCCATGCAGATGTTGTTCTCTGGTTTAGTCAATCTAGGCAAGTCTCTTACTGCACTCCTTGAACTAATTTGTACCAAGTTATCAAAATTGATATGACACATCCTTTTGTGCCATATCCATTTTTCTTCAAGTTGTGATATCAAACAATATTTTGTAGCTCCTTCTAACTGGTACATGTTTCCATTTGTCCTTCTTCCAGCTGCAATGACCATTCTAGACTCCTTCCGTATTTCACACCCATTGTTCTAAAAAACAACATTGTATCCATTTTCCATACATCTATCCAACACTCAAGAGATTATGCCACAAACCCTTCACATCGTAAACATTGTTAGTGTTATGGTTTTCATCAAAAGTAATTGAACCAATACCAACAATTTGTGTTGTCTTATCATCTCCAAACCTAACTAAACCTCCATCATACTTTTTAAGTTTTATGAATTTACTTTTATTACCAGTCATATGATTTCAACATCCATTTTCAATCAACCATTCATTCTTATCTCTTCTAGCATGAAATGCATTAGCAACACTCTTAGAAATATCAAACTTAGAAACAATCGTTTCTACCAAAAACAAGAAATCATTATCCTCATAGTCTAATTCATCATCTTAGATACCAATATTATCCTTAACATAATATTCCTTCTTATTGAATTTTCCCTTGTTTTCCTTCAATTTCTATCTTTTTGCCTTTTCCAGACATTTAGTTGCAATATGACCAATCCTCCCACATCTAAAATATTTAAAGGGTAACATACTATAGCATCGTAAATTGTATGCACTTGCTAGGGTGGTACAATTTCACACTTGGTTTAGCACCCGCCTTGGTGCATTTTGCATTTTGCATTTCATTTCCCCTTTAACACTTAATTAGGTCTAAGGTTCTATTTTTATCATCTCCTATATCATAAAGTTGGGCCCTTTTCATTAAAGTGTGCCCCTTTTATTTTATTCCTCCAATACATCATTTAATCAAAAACCCTAATTAGGTCCTATTTTGAACTTGGGGGCTTGATTTCGGGGGTCAAAACATCTTGAAATCAGCTGTAACTTCAGGATTTTCCCTAAAATCATCATATCTGATGGCCCTGAAAATTTGGTGAAAAGTTGTCGGGACCATGGTGCCTAGAGTGCACACGGTCCCGGACATTTTTCCCAAAATTTTAGGAGTGCAATCCAATCATAAAATAAAGCTTAACCCCAAGAAATTGGTGGGAGATTCAATCTCTAGGTCAGCCAAAAGTTGAAATTAAGACCTAGGGTTTCATATATAAAAGCTCTCTTTCTTCATTTGAAAGGATCCAAATTTTGGTTTCAAGGGCCTTCTATGCAGTGAAAGAGAAGATCTTTGAAGATTTTAGCAACATTCAACATCCATCCATCAAGCATTCATCAATTTCATTCATCCATTTAGGGCTTTGAAGACATTGAAGAGCAATAGGGGATCACCGACTGAAGATTGGCTTGTACCCCTCCCTTGGGGTTGGGTATGATTTCATGTTGTTTTCATGTCTTTGCATAAGCCTCATTATATCATTTGTATTCATTCTTTAGATCACTTTGCATCTTGATTTGGAGCATTTACATTATCATTTACAAGCAATTAGGGTTTACTTTCTAGGTTGCTCTAGTTTGCTTACTTGCATTTTAGGATCTTGCACACACACAAGGTCTGCACACACACTACTTTTACAATACAACTTGGCTATTCGTGGAGGTGGAAATCACCAAAGCGGGGGTTTGATTAAGGCAAAACCCTATATAGCCGCCCACCATACCTTTTCAGATATAAGTGCAGATTTCAGGATTCGGACGATGCCGCAAGTTGCAGATCCGACAGAAGCAAACAGAAACTGAGCTACACACCAAATTTTAGGGCAAAAGACTAGGACAGGGGTGTGGGGTGCCCTGGTCCCTCTGTCAGACAACAAGTGTCAGCATTTCCGATAGCTTTTCAAGTTCAAAACAACAATTTCAGGAGCAGTATCAAGACAGTGGCACCTGCGCCCCCGTCCTGAACATTTTCACTCAGATTTTAACTCCGGGTATGAATCTGCATTCTTGCCTTGTCCTTGTGTTTACAGCTTTCCATTGTTTAATCTCAATTCTGCAATCTTGTTATTAGTTCATACTTGCACTTTAGGGTTAGGAATTGAACTTGCATCATTTTATCTTTCAATTACAACAAAGGAATAGAAACCCTAATAGGTAGCCCGTGGGTCTCTCTTCCACAAAAAGAAGTAGCCAATTGTGTGATACCTCTAGGCTCTTTCGTATTCCACAATGTGTGTCAAAAGGTAGGATTAGGGCATGTTAGGCTAGTCTCGCTTTTTCCCCTACACACATACCCTTTTATTTTCTAGTGCCTTTCTTAAAATTTATCATAAAGTTTACTTCTATCTTGTCTGAGGTCTCCTCATCACCCAAACTATCTTTAAATACCTTGAATGCAATTTCTAACTTGTCATATTTACAAATTTCCTTACATCGAATGCAGTCAGGGTGCTAAACAGTTGCTCTCTGGTGAATTTCTTTGGATCATGTTTCTTCAATCACTGAGATCTTATCACTATAGCTTACCGATCATTAGGATTTTGTCAATCACATCTTGATCACTCAAAGTGCCTCTGAGTTCTCTAATCTCATTCAATGCAGTGTCAACCTTCTCAAAATAGATCACAATATCTTCTCCTTCTTCCATCCTAAAGTTTTCATATCTTCTCTTAGCTATTAACCTCTTTATTAGCTTGACTCTCTCATTCCCTTCATAGATGTCTTTCATCTTTTGCCAAACCTCATGAGAAATATTCAAAGAGATAACCTTGGTTAATTCAGTTTTTGATAATGTATTGAAGATAGCATAACTCACCTTTTCATTTACTTTATAAGATTGAATTTCATCAAGAGTGTTAAGACCATTGGCCAGTAGAACATACTTAGTCTCCATGACCTTTCAATTATTCTTTCATAGAGAACCAAATAAGCTCTCATCTTCACTTTTCAGAAGCTACAATCAGATCCTTCAAAGATAGGAATGGATAAATTTTATGCTATTAGATATGGATCTATCTCAAGAGGTTAAGCTCTTCATCAACACTAATACATTTGGTCTAGAATTCTGATGGAGGTTTCCGACGAAGAAGGTATATTGTGACCAAATTTATTTATTTTTTAAAAAAATGCTCGAATTCATCGAAATTCCGATGATAATTTCATATTTGGTTTCGAAGAAGGCATTAGGAATGAAATTTGTTTTCTTTATTAAAAAGTGCTTGGGTTCATCAAAATTTCAACAACAACAAGCATTACTTCAAAAAAAAAGAGACACCACAATTTATTTTTACCCAAAGCTGCAATCTTGCACAAGTAGTTGAGCTCTATCACTCCCTACGTGTGATATCCTCCACCCAATCCTAAATAAAAATACCTCCCTATGAAAAGAAGATCTCTATAACTCCCACCCAACCCAGCATTCGAGCTTCTCTACAGCGACATATTCCAAATTTGACAACATTTCGCACAATTTAACAACTAAAAGGTTAGGGCGCTCTACTTCATATGAATTTTGCATATGAATTTTCATTTTGGGGTTGCACATTATCAATTTAACATTGATAATCTTTAATTTTGCATATGAATTTTGGACCTACTATAAGGGAAATTTATGCCATGCTATCGACAACTACATTATCTATGAAGATCATGATTATCAACAGTTAGATTAACCTTGATCATGCTAACAAAATATGGAAGTTGAACCTTAACAATAAAATGTTGAAGAAAACCCTTAAGTCTTGTTGAAGCTCCCATACATCGTATCAGGAATAATCCTAAAAAGGACCTCTTTCCTTACATTCCCATCATCAGTATACTAGACCTAACAGACATAATAGCATGAATAATTCCCCTAAAATATAGTATTAGTTCACAAGGGATTCAAGAATGATAGCCAGATAATTGCCAATTTCTACTAATTTCACCACAGAAGCTGCCGAGAGCCAACCATCTTCTGCATCCAGCATCCTTTGGAAGGGGGATACTTTTCTATTGATGACCCCAATTCGGTACACCTCCCATGCATCTTCTATCAGGGTTTTCTTTCTTTCCTTCTTTGCCTTTGCTTGGACATGCTCCTCTTCCTCATTGTCTAGGTCCTTTTTTGAATCTTATGAGACATAATTGCTCGAGTTGAAATACAAACCCAAAAAGGTTACCCAGCTGCTTAAATCTAGGTTCAAGATTTTGTTAGCAATGTCCTACCCATCCATAGAGTGAATAAACCCATATATCTTTTGGATACCTGCCTCCTTTGAATCCAAAACATCGACCATTGGCAAGAGCATGACTTCGTAGACGAAACCATCACACCAATGTCTACCACCAACCAAGAGGGAGGTCACCAGTATCCACACCGCATCTCCTGCCCTATCATCGGTATGAAACAACCTCCTACACTACATTTGAAAACTTTCCTCTATACACATGCAACTTAGACCAAAATGATGAACTATATTTGCAACACTTAGTTGAATATCACATGCCTCCTCTCTACAAACACAATGGCATTTTTATAATGATCAATCGTGAAACTACTAGGCCACAATTCTGGAATTGATTAGACCAGTCCGATTCCTCTTGATTGAATATTGTCCTCAATATCTTCCTACAATATGCACATAATCTTTCTACAGTGCTAGCTATGTACCTCCATTAATTGTATTTCTCATACTCATCCTTCTCTCCTATAGAGATTGGTTTACCAAGATCCTTAGTACAAACCGAGGCAAATTTTCACACTTTTTAACCTATTCCTACTGTTTTTTTTTTAAATTTGTATGATCCTTATTGCTTCTTACTATCCTTAAGAGCTCTACACTTGGTACCCCATGAATGATTTCTTCTTTTTCATATCTTGACTCAATACTACTAAATCTTTAGAGAATGTATTTCTTTTGGAGTCTATATGAGAGAGATTGGGAAAATATTCAAATAACGATAGACCATTAGACTTCATCAGGTAATTGAGAAATGAATAATTGGAGTGGTACATGAAGAACTATCCTCAACACTTAGTCACTTGGGATGTAGTTAAAAATGATAATTTTAAACAAACTTTGGCACCCTAGAAATTCCAACTGAAAGTGTTAGTAGGATGCAAAAATTAACACAAGGAGACAATTAATCAATTAAAAGCTATAACAAGAAATTTAAGGAAGTATATAGAAAACTGGAGGAACCTTTAAGTGAAAAATAGAAAATAGAATAGTTCATACACGTATTACATAGAGATATTTGAGCAAGATTGGATGGAAGTACCTAACAAATATGTTTCTTTGATTGCCATGGCATACCAGAGTGAAGCTCAAACATGGATAAGACTGAAGAAAGATAGGATTGCTAAAATTGTTGAAGATTTACAACTAAAAGTACATAAATTAGTAGTACAAAAAGTAAACAAGGTCAATGAACCTAAAAAGCCTAAAAAAATTTGGTATACATACTATAATAGCTAAGGGCATATTCAAAATGAATGCCCCAAGGACAGATCAAAGAAGACACTTGATACAATAAAATTAGTATGACCCAATTCTATGTGCTATGTTATTTATCAATAATGAAATATACATCTAATAGAAGATTGTCTGAAGAAAAGCCTCCAATCTAAAATGGAGGAAATCAATATTGTCATAATCATAACTATGATGTGGATAAGAAAAGTAATGTTGGATACTAAATCCCACACTGACAAGATAACCAAAATTCCTATTGCATGTTGAATAATTAACAACAAATTTATCACAGCAACAATAGATAATCTAATTATAGAGGAGGTACATGAAGAGATTGAAGCAATAGAAGAAGAAGTGATGCAAATTGTTTTCACTATGGAAAAGTGGGACATCATGCATTTATATGCTGGGTGGAGAAGAAAGAAAAATGTGATTTTTGCAAGAAAGACACTCAATATATATTTTCATATGAAAATGCAAGGATATTCTTTCAAAAACTAGCTAGTCAACCTACCCAAAGTGATGAGTTACAAAGAGAAGCAAGAGTGATTTGAAGATGCTACAACAAGGAATTAGTGAATGCCATAGAATGGATATGGGGTCCTTGGATACTTCTATGGAAGAGTACTCTAGAGGAAAACTAGTCATGGAGAATAAGAAGAAAAAGAAAACTAGATGGGAGAAGAAAGAACATGTTATAACTAGACAAGGTACTGATACTAGAAATAATACGAATAAATAAATGGTAGAGGAAGTTTATGAAGAAGATGATGAAGAGCCAAAATATTTTTAGCCAAATAAAAAGAAACATGCGAGATTGGTAGAGTGGGCTAAATAATCAATAACTCGACAATAACATGAAGAGGAGGGTTGTTTCTCCAAGGAAGAAGTTAAAATGATTTAAGAACTAGTAGCCCTTGCCAAACAAAAGGACTTGCTCCTTAAATTAAAACAATGGGTAAAGTATTGGAATAAGAAGAAACAAGTGAGCCATTTATTATTGGAAGAATGGTTGAAAGTAATTAGAACCCAACCCACCACCTCAAAGTTAAGGAGTATGTAAGTTAGTTAAGTAGTTGGATAAATAGACCAAATTTGTAGAAAATAAATGTTACAAGGTTCACAAGGATGAAGAAGAGGCAAATCCAAAAATAGATATTAAGGTAGGAAAAGGAGAATGACAATTACAAGTAAAGAAGGATTCTAAAAATCACTATTATAATTAACCACTTCATCTCTGAGAAGAAAACATAGCTATATCAGATAGACCAAAAATGGAAACAATAAGAGACTATTAGGAAAGAACTACTTGTAGTTGTTGGCATATGATGAAGTGGTGAAAAAGTATGTTGTCATTGATGTCAATATGCACTTAAGCAGGTACACCGGTATAAAGATTGGAAGCGGTACAAGTCAATCAGTATGAAGATTGGAAGTGGTATATGTCAACTGGTATGAAGAGATGCAGTGAACTAGTGTTAGGGTTTCACTAAGTATGACTATTGATTGGTAGTCTCAGCTCTAGGGTTTCCGAAAATATAGCTTGTGCAATGCAACCGATGATATTTTGTGATGAGTTAGCTAAGAAATAAGGATGAGATCGATATGCCACGTCAGTTTTGTGCACGTGAAGGATTTCCTTGAGGATCTTGCATGTGAAGATCGACTGCATTAAATGTCTACCTCGGGAATGAACATTCTTCTTAGCAGTATGAGAAGAAAGCATGATGGGTTACTGATTCCTATGTGCAGTGAAGAATGGATGATGTAGAATGACTTGTGATCTAATTGAGATTGTTTCATTCTATGTAAAGTGCTTGGACGGTCAGGATTGGACCACTTGTAATTATAAACCTAAAATACTTAGGGTTTAGGGTTTATGTTACCGACCTAATTCTTGTCTATAAGGTCGATGAGTTTTGATATTATTTTTGTTGGCAAAAGCTGTGTGTGTATCTGAGTGATGAGATACTTGCTAGGCCAGTGAGTAAAAACTGCAGAGTGTGATTGCAGAGTAGAGGAACTGAAAAGGATCTGCCTTAGAATATAGTGTTGTTATCAGATCAGAGTTTTACCTGTTATCTTCTAACCATTTCAATAGAAGGAAAATCCCTTTGTCGGGTAGCTTTAACAGGCTTACTGTAAATCCTCTAACCAAGTGACTCAAGTTCTTTGAGTTCTTTAAATCCTCTAGTGAGGTAACCTTTAACAGGGTTTCAACCTTTAATAGGTATATAGCCATCCCTTAACTGGGCGATCTTTAACAAGATCGGTTCCTAGCATAACCTTATTGTAAAGTCTTTAACCAGACTAGGCTCCTAACAAAGTGAGCTTCAAAAGAGTTCAAAACAAGCTTGTGGGTATTCATCCCCACCATGGTTTTTCCCATTTGGGTTTCCACATGAAAAATCTATGTGTCATGAGTTGTGCATTTTTCATGTGATGATTAAGTATTCTTTATTTAGGTGATTATGCATGCAGAGCTAATGGTTATGATATTACTGATACACCACATGCATATGTTTAAGGGTGAAGTAGTTATCAAGTATTGAATGATATTTGAAGTATTTAGTTTTACTGGTTTATGTTGTCTAAAGTCTTACTATGTTTAATCGATATCTCCATGGTTAAGTTCAGTAATGAAGACAACCGGTTAGCATTATTTTAACTTGATAAGTTGTGGAGAAGTTTTTGTATGTACTGATTCACCCCTGCTCTCAGTACCAGTTAGGGTATTTTTTGTTCATCATTATTCATCAATTGGTATCAGAGTTACTCCAAGTCCTTGGTGATATAAGCTTACCAACTTGAGGTAATAGATCTTACTTTAATGATGAAGAGGGAAGGTCCTAAGTTCAATAGAGATAACTTCAAAATATGGAAGGATGGAATGAAGATCTATATCAAGAGTTTGGGTGCTCAACATTGGAGCTATGTTGAGAATGTCTATGTAATACCCACTAGCACTCTGACCGATGATAAAAAAAGAGAGATTCAAGAAAATGGGCAAGTAATGAAAGCCCTTATTAGTAGTTTGTCCAATATTGACTTCATTGATGTACAAGATAAGGACACTCCTAAGGATGTATGGGACACATTGGAAACTATTTATGGCAGTGATGAGCATGTCAATCAAGCTAAGGAAGAGATCCTTAGAGGAAAATTTGAAGACATGAGGATGGTTGAAGGTGAAACCATTCAACAATATGCCATAAGGATCAAGACTGTGGTTGGAGATATCAAGAGCACTAGTGGAACAATTGAAGATGCCACCATTGTCAATAAAGTTTTGAGATCATTGTTACTAGTCTATGCAATCAGAGTTGTTGCTATTTAGGAGCTAAGACAAAACCAAGGTATCCTTAGACTCTATCATTGCAAAGTTGACTGCATATGAGTTGAATAGCTATGATGGCAGTGTTTAGAAGACTGAGTCAGCCTTTAGAGAATCTGTTGTACCAACCAGAAAAGGAAAAGAAGTAAGTACCAATTATGAATCTAGGCAATGCAGAGATATGGATGATGAAGAGATTCTGATGGAGTTTGAAGCTCTTCTTACCAAGAGACTTCAAAAAGGCACTGAAAAATACATAGGTAAGCTTCCTTTAAAATGTTTTTCCTGCAATAAGATAGGACATATAGCTATTAAATGTCATAATGATGACAATAAGGATAAACCGGAGAGGTTTAGAAAGTATAAAGGAGGAAATAGAAGAAATTGTCTTGTTGCAGTGGATGAAGGTGTTACTAATGAAGAATCTGAGGATGAAGAGAATGAGTACATAATGTTTGTAGCTATAAAGGAAGAAGTATCTGACAAGAAATAACTTGTCTCTCGCATTTACAACTCTAATGAGTGGATTATTGATGGTGGTTGTTCTCACCACATGACTGGTGACCGGGGAAATTTTCTGTCTCCAAAAGAATATGATGAAGGTGTTGTCAAATTTGTCAACGATGCACCATTCTTGGTAAAAGAAAAAGGATCCATCTAACTAAATGGAAAGAGAAGTGTGGATGATTTCTACTAGGTAGAAGGTACTATTGTTCTCCATTTTGAAAACTTCTATTTCTTCTCTTTAAAAGTGAAAACTACTACCTCTCTACTGCAATGGAAGAGAACAACAAAAGTTTTGAAATAAAGACAACAATATGAGGTTCCAAACTTAAGAAACCTCCTACACTTTAAGCTTATAAATTCTTGGGTAGGTGAACCCTTTAAGACTATTTTCCCCGAAAAATATTAAGCGTTCTACAGGAAACTAGTATAAATTCTTGCAAATTTTTCTTACTGACCAATACAACTAAAACATAAATGGAAAATTGATTTTGTCTTTTGAATAGAATCACAAAATGCACCCATAGACTCAATAGATAAACTGGTACCTTATTTGGGTAACATAGTCATCTATAGAAGACTGCAATCAGACAAGAGAAACTAATACACGAATCACAAATTATTGATCTATCAACCCTAAATATGCCTAACATATATAGAGTCCTAATCTGCATTAAACTTCATCATCTAATCCACACCAAAAGTACTGATATCAATGATTTTGTTTCAAGTATATTTATATTTTCCTACTTGAGAAAAAAACTAAAAAACAACATCATTAGATGCCTAGAAAATCATTCAAATAAGTGATCATTGATTACTTAAATGGAATAAATACCAGTACAATGTCATAAAGACAATACAAGTCTGATTTGAAATTCTTTGGACTATATATTTCATTCCTTTGTCAGAAGGTTACAAGTACTTCATATTTGACTCAAAAATTGCTAAGACAAAGGCTTATATTAATTTTGCTAGAGTTTAGCTACAAAAAATTGTGTCCCCTTTTTTAGGTAGCCTTGGTATCCTTTTATAGAAAATCAAGATGCAACAAGCTTCAGACCACCTCAAAGAAAATCTTACCCTAACAGTCATTTAATGTAAAAGTTCCATTGCAGTTGAGGGAGAGATTTAACATTCCTTCTAGGATGTGTGCCTCATTAATTCACTGGGTATTCACATGGATAATGGCTGAAAGGGCAGGCCCTATTACCTAAAATTGGTTGCAACAACCGGCAGCTTCATAATTTTGGTGGATCATCTTATATAAGAGCATTGATGAGTTCTTATCACAAAGCAGCGCACCATCATGTTCTTCGCATATCTCCTTGTAGATCTCCTGGGTACCTCTCACCAACCCATTTTTTTATCTTGAAGAAATATCATATGCAACTTTCATAGCTCTGCCGATATTTCTTTTGAATATTTGAATTTCTTTGGTGCCAACAGATCAAGAGGCCTTTTCTCTGAGGATTTTTCCTTTATTCACCAAGTCACGACTATTAGCCACCGAGAAACTTTTTGTTGTGACCTGGTGACAATCATTAATCTCCTTCAAATCACCATTGATTTGCTTGACTTGCCCGGACCTTATCTCACCTCTATCACTTCTTTTTTTTGGTGGGCCTGACATGTGGTGTCCCCTGATTGGATTTAGGGTCCCAGTCCTGCCACCTCAACACAACCTAGACTAACGGCCAAAATGAAACCACAACCGTTCGATGAACCTTGATCTTCTTCTCTTAGTGGGCTCCAACACTTAGTTTCCGAGTCATGGCTATTAGCCACCGAGCAAATTTTTGTTGCGACCTAGTGACAATCATTGATCTCCTTCGGATCACCGTTGATCTGCTTGACTTGCCCAGACCTTATCTCGCCATTATAACTTTTTTTTTGGTGGGCCCGATATGTGGCATCCCTTGATTGGCTTTGGGGTCCCATTCCTGCCGCCTTAGCATGGCCTAGACTCACGACCAAAATGAAACCATGACCGTCTGATCAACCTAGCATGTCTCTCGATTGCAATATAGCAACCACTATTCAATCAACTCAGCCAACTATTGGATCTTTCTCAACCTGTTCAATCCTTATCTCTTTCTAAGTGGCTCTCTCTTATGCCATGGTGTCACCACATGGGACCCTTTGATTGGCTCTGAAGTTCACAATGGGGTGCCACTTGTCATGAGGGTATTCATTTCGGTCTCTCCACTCTGACACCTTAGCATGATGCCACTAACTACTGGAATGAACCGCCTGCCTTAACCGCTTGCATTAACTGTCGGCCATGGCTCACCACTGGAATGGAGCCCTTATTGTTGTGGGTTCATGAGGGATATGCCAACTAGTAGTTTCTCATCGTGACCTAGCAACCACCATTGGATCTTCTATAGATTTTCTCACTCGTGAGGTCTCTAGTCTTTTGGGTGTTAGAATTTTATGCTAGTGAGCTGGAGACTAGGTTTAAGTCGCGGGGTCTTGAATTGGTCTTTGCTGCTCACCCCTTCTTCTGGGCCTACCACGTGTCAGCCAATGGTTCACCTTTGGATCCAACTGGGTGCCACCTTAACTGCCACGTCACTTTAGGCTGAACCCTTCACCGGACTTGGGCTCGCCTTGTCGCCTAGTCGCAATGAATATTCTAACGTGCAACTTCCCATCGTGAACTAGCAACCATCATTGGATCAGCTGCAATCACCATTGGATCTTTCCTTACTTACCTGCAGGTTATTTTTCCTTTCCGCTGCAAAAATTGGTTGCCTCAGGATGTGTGTGTGTGCATGGGGTCCATCAAGTCCTTGTCAAAAGCCCTTTGTAATACCCTAAAAATGGTCATCTAAACCATGGGCCCCTAATCTCGACAACATCACCAAGGTCCTAAGCAAAGGCAATTAAATCAATCTTGAGCACATTATTAATTCGTCAATCATCAAGTATCACATGGCAAATCAATTACTCAATATTAATTAAATATTTATTTAATTAATTGAATCATTCCAAGAAAATCATTTTTTGATCAATTATCCTTTTAATTTATTAAATATCCTTGTATATTTAATTAATTAATAAGGTTGTCATTTAATCATGCAAAAGAAGAATTAATTACAAAGCAAGAGTTAAATTGAAAATCAAATAAAAGAACTTAATTGAAAGAGAAATCAAACTTGAGATATTATTACTTTTTCTAAATTTAGAACTTGAAATCAGAAAACCAATTAATTGAATTATTGAATTATTCTCTAAACTAAGAACTCTAAGCTTTTTCAAAAAAAAAAAGTTCAAATGCATTGAAAAGACTCTTTTCTTGAATAAATCAAAGAATTATCTATTTTTATCACAAATGCATAGAATTAATTTAATATTATTTCCAATGCAACTTGAACTTCTTATTTGAATTCATTTCAATTAAACTATAATTGGAATCTATCTCAAGGTTGACTGAACTTGATTTCTCAATTATTCAATTAATCCTAAATTGAGCTTTTTCACCATCTCTCTTGTAATTCTCTATAAATTCAACCTTCAACTCTCATTCAATTTACCCTAGATATTTTTGAGAACACACTTGGAGATTATTATTACACTGATTTTTCTCTGGAGTCATTGAATATATTGTGCTTTTTTAGATTATTTGCATCCATATTGCTTGAATCCATTATTGCTTGAATTCATTATTGCCTGAATCTTTCATCCATCTTGCATCCATTTTAGCTTAATATCATACTCATATAGATTAAATCCTTCATCTTGGTGTAGTCTAGTCACTAGTATTGCTTATAAAAATTTGAGAGCAATCATATACTCGCATATTTTAGAAGGCAATTGGTCGATTTGTTATGGTTTTATTATTCATGCTTATATATGTCTAACCATACAGATCCTTATTCCACTTTTCACACACACATTTCTGGCACCCACCGTGGGGCAGAAGACTACATTTTTCGGCCTCCAAGACTGACTTTTTCAGATTTTTGACTTTTTGGATTTTCGTTCGTACAACCTCTACATCATCTCGTACAACATTTTTCACAGGATGAAATGAAAAACTACAGGTGTTGTATGAACAGGCATTATGTATCATATGAAATGGAATTATGTATCATACGAAGGAATCTTGTATTGTAGTATCTGGTAAAATCTATTGTACGATTCGATATTTTTTGGTTAAAAAGGCAAAAAAAAAAATAACAAATTTTGTGGTTTTGGTTTTCTATTCAAATTGGTTATTCTGATGGCTAACATTGGTTGTTTATCTATCTATCTTAGAATTTTTCACAGCCTAATCAGTTTTTTGCAGAACGTTTGTCGAAGAATATGCTTGTCGCACAAAGACAATATGATTACTGATTTGTTGTCTTTGTTGGTTGCTTGGGGAGAATCAACCAAATATCGTGTATTCTTTCAATTCATTTTTAGGCACCTAAATTGCTATCTGGTTAAAGAAAAAATCTTTATTTCATTTTTTTTAGAAGATTCTGAGAGGTAGGAGAGTATGCTCTTGTCTTTTTCTAGACAATAAAAAATCTAGACCCTTGGGACTTTTTCTTTGTTTGATATTTGTACATATTTAGTAGGTCTGCCCTCCCGAGGAGCTTAAAAACTCTTAAAGGCTTTATGGTCGGTGTGAGGGAACGACCTAAGTGGGAACGAATAAATGACAAGTACTCCAACCCACTATAAAATAAATGTGATTTGATAAAAAATCAAGTCAACGACAATGCTCGGGAATAGTTCTCCTCCATACCTTTAGGTATATTAAACCTTGGTTTTCAAGGCTGGGAGACCTCTTAATTGAGTTTATACCTCAACACGCTGAACGGACCCCTTACTAGATCCAATTGAAAAGTAGAAGCTACCGGGTTCACCTCCAAAAGGGGGATAATCTTTGTGCAAGAGAGATAGTAACTCTCCCAAGATACTTGTCATTTTGTGCCCCTATTAGCATTTACAGTCGAATAATATGGTGTTGAGAATCCATTGCGTGAGACTCAGTGGTCGTATTCTGATTATCTATTGGGTGTGTACCTGAGTCTACAAGCAAAGGTTTTCTTCTCTCACCAAATTTCTTAGGGCTTTCATGCTGTGATTGGAGTTACTATTCATACTACGTGTTTTCTGTGTTTTCATCCTTGAAACAAAAACTGAAATACCAAAAATTGGAGAAAACAAGAAACAACTCAGTGATCAAAAACTCTGTCTGTGTCAGAACTAGTCCATCCTAAGTCAAAATTTAGTCCAAAATTAGTCTATCCTGGTCAAAAATCAGTCCATCTCAGAATTTGTCATACTCAGCTATCGAAAAAATCAGAATTTTAGTCTCTGCCCTGTGAACAGTCATATGAATCTGATAATTTATCATCCTACACCATATCCTGTGTCGTATGAGTTTGATTATTTGTTGTCTAAGCTCAATCCTCTACCATATGAATCCCAATACTCTATCATCTAAACTAAATCCTATGTCGTATGATACAAAACTGAACTAAATCTGTTGTCATTCTAGATATACCCATTTGTCGTACAGTACTAGGCAACAACTCATACGAAACATAACTGTTGTCATCCTGGAACTGTTAAATTGTCATCCAGCTTAGTAAATCTTGTCATATGAATATCTGATTTTATCAGTACAAAATAGTCAAACTTTCCTAAAACAGTCTACAGTGAACACAATACTGGTTATCATCATCCTAAGCATAAGCAGATCAAGACAGTGTACCTCTACCATTTGTATTTCACGATTTGGTTGATCATCTTTTAGCTAATTCAATCAACTACCTATCAAACCTAATTCACTTAGATAATGTCTTACACAAGATAGATCATTCCTGAAACCGGACCAAAATCTTAGTCACTACTCTAGAATCAACCTAGATAAACATCTTATACAGGATAGATCTTTCCTTAAACTAGACTAAATCTCAGTTGTTTCTCTCAAATAGTACATTAACCGAACAACTAACTCTGAAATTGATCTTGACCTCTACATCACAAACAACTTTAGGTCACACTAATCCATAAAAATGCCTACTCAAACCAAGAGTTCTCATAAGAAAGAAGCCAAAGGCAAAGGACAACCCTTCAGATATCAAGATAACCCATACTACATGAAAGATCCGTTCACTGACAAACCTTCGTCATTAGGAGTACCAGTTTTTGATGAACCTAAATCTCCCACTATACATGAGACATAATACAATGACAAAGACAACCTTAATGTTCATGAAACCGATAATAATTTCTTATCAAGTGAAGCTGAAGAAGACACTAAGCCTCCAGAAAAAGAAATTCATGACTGTCAAAAGGACAAAGACTTTAGAAAAATGATGAAATATATCCTGGCTAGAGAGAAGGAAGACTATTTCTTAGAACTAGCAAAACAAGGTGCCAAACTTCCTACTAGATATGATGTTCAAACACTCATTACTAAAAAGGAAGAATTGCCTATACTCATGGTACATAAACAATTACTTGCCTTATGGACTGAAATCATAGAATTGAAAAACAAGGATAAGTCCCCAAAAGAATATTCTCTGGAGACAATATGCTCTTTTCCATTTGACAAGAATCTATACATGCTTCCATTCCCTTCACAAGTTGAGATCCCAAAATTTGACAAATACGATGGTACCTCAAATCCTCAAGATCATGTTAGGGAATTTTGTGCTACCTGTATGGAGTTCATGCATGATCAAACATATCTCATGCACCTTTTCCGAAGGAGTTTGGGAGGACAAGCCATGGAATGGTTCTCAAGTCTACCTAAAGGAATAATTTTTTTTGAAGATCTAGTCCAACTATTCTTACAACAATACTCATACAACATTTGACATCCTGTGACTATGATCGAGCTTTGCAATACTAAATAGAAAATAGGGGAACCTCTCCTTACTTTCCTCCAGAGTTGGAGAAAGATATTCTCTAGGTATTCACGACCTATCCTAGATTTAGAGAAATTTGACATATTTGTCAACAACTTGCTCCCAGAATTGAAATATAGTATAAAAATGCAAGTACACCCATCATTTAACAAAATGGTAGATAGGGCCATTCGAATGGAAGATGTGCTCATAAAGAAGAGGGATATCTCACCCTGGAAAGAAACATAACCAGGATCTAGCTCCAAAGAAAAGAACAAGTATTGGAAATTTGACAAAGACAACAACAAGAACATTGTTAATGATGGAGTGGTAGACACTATTAAAACCAACTCACAACCCACGATATTCAACTTGGCTAGTGGTATACAAGCACTCAAAGCTATTGAAGCTATAGCAGAAAATCTTCCAAAGAAGACAAAAGAATGGTTCAAAGAGAAGCCTTGGCTTTCCAAACCTAAGTGTGATTTCACTCCTCTCAAAGAATCATGTGAATCCACTTTCAAAACTATGTTGGCAAACAACCTGATAATGTTACCAGATAACTCCAGACCATATGACCTAGAAATCAAACCAAAATGGTGGAGATAAAATGAATACTATGACTTTCATCGGAATAAAGGTCATAACATAAACAATTGCATGAAACTCAAACATGAGATTCAAGATCTCATCAAAGCTGGTAAAATTATTGTCAGAAATCACTCGACCAATGTTGATAACAAAGCATTTAGAGACCCTTTACCTGTTTAGGAACAAGGTGATTCATCAAAGACCAAAGGAGGAGCCAAAGTAAATTATACTTATGCCAGCAATGACAACATCATCAACATGATTGAGCCTACCCAATCTAAATAGTGCAATGTGATTATAGTCCAAGATAAACTAAATGAATCATGATATGCAAGAGCTCTGACCTGTTCTCAAAAGAAAGTCACTCTCCAAGGAGCTAGTTCTTCCAACCCGGCTCAAGCAACATCAAACCCACCAGCCTCGTCAAACAAACAAAAAAAATCAACCTTGGATAAATTTAGAAGGTTAACCTCAACATCATCCTTTGGATATAGCGTTGTTGAACAATTGAAAAGTAGAAATGCTCAAATCTCAATATTTGAATTGCTAAAAATCTCTACTACTCACAAAGAGATCCTAGACAAAGCATTTCTCACCACTAACGTTACAAAGGATTTAGACATTGATCAGTTTCAGTCTATGGTGGGTCATCTAACCTCACCTCACTATCTGACCTTCTCTAAAGAAGATGACAACTCGCTAAATCATCCACACAATAATCCATTGCATATTGAATCCATGATCCATAAACACAGAGTCAAACAAGTTTTGATAGATGGAGGCATGTGGTTGAATATTTGTATTTACAGTCTTCTTACACAACTAGGATTCTCTGAAAAATATCATTGATCCTGGCAAGAAAATAACAATTATAGCCTATAATGAAGAAGAAAGGACCTCTAAAGGTCTAGTATCATTACCAATCAGAGTGGGACCTGTAGAAAGAGATGTCCTTTTTCAAGTACTTGATCTTCCTTTGTCATACAATATCTTACATGAAATGAAGGTAGTTCCATCAATATACCATCAATGCTCTAAAATTTCCTTATAATGGAACAAAAGTCAGTATTCTTGGTGATACAAATGTCACCTGTAATGCATTAACAAAAAGTGTTGATATTTTTGTGCCTCATAATAGGGCAACCTCTACAAATGAAAGTCCAGAAGCACTAATGAAAGAATTAGAAAAGAAATTAAAGATCACAAATACCGGCATGGATGGCTAGAGGATAGAACTGGTACTTTCATTAGTCTCTCTCCCTCCATCACCAAAATAGTTGGGCAAACCATCAGAGGCTATGAGAACACAAACTTCAACTCCAAATATCATATATGATGGTCTCTTTGTAGAGTCTTCTACTTCCTTGGCAGATGAAATAGAAGAGGATGCAGTTCTTAATTATCTTTTTAAGGAAGATATTCAAAATGAGGAAGTATGACACTGTGAGGTTTCTCCAACCCAATATTGTCCTAGTTACAAAATGATTTAGTGCATGGGATATTCAGGTACTGGTCCTCTGGGAAAACATCAGGAAGGTATTATTGAACTGATTCAACTGCAAACAAAGTCCATAAATGATCAAGCTAGACTAGGATACACTCCAGGAAAAACATCAGATCAAAAAAATGCTTGTAAGACTAAGTGGAAGAAAAAGACACTGCCTTTAATATTACAGGAGGTAAACACTCAACAACAACAAACAAAACAAAATGAACCAACAATCAATAGAGAAGAAACAATCATTCCTCAAGTTCTGATGGTATTAGCTACAATACTACAAGAAGTAGAGGTCCTAGAAGATATAAAAGAAGAAGTAGAAATGAATTTTTCACACCACTAAAAATTCCAGTCACATACACTGGTAGACAACAGGTAGAAGATTTAGAGACTGAATCAAATGAGTATCAATGGGGTCCAGATCACCTCTCAGACACATCCACTACAAAAATTCTAGAAGAGTCTACTACCATCATAGATGATACTCAAGAACTGATGTGCATAAAACTAGAGAATGAAATATAGGAAATTAGACAAAAGAGACAAGCAAACTATGAACAAAGACTAGAGGAAGGAAGAATACCAGAAAGCTTTTCATCTATATACCCCTCTAATAAAACAAAACAAATTAGGTATAGAACTACACAAGAAGAGTTGGAAGCTATAGAACAAGAACCAGTCATCAGTCCAGAAGAAGCTGAATGGAGTAGATGACAACAAATCACAGAAATAGTAAGATCATGTCAACGGGTATGTCAGATACAAATGACAAATGAGCTGGAGCTTGAAGGAACTTGTAGCATTAAAGATGTTGGTGTTGATACCATACATATACTCATTAAGTCACTTGAAGAAGACTCAAAAACTTCATCTGATGAATCTGATGACTCTGAAAACAGTCTTATTCAGGACAATATATACATAACATCAAACTCTAAATCATCTAATGTAAATAATGAAAATCTATCTACTGATCTTATTATTGTCAAACCATGATATGAAGTCCAGTCTGGCGTAGAGAATGACACTACAAGTATGTCTATTGGATTAGTTCAACTAAATATTAACTCTATAAGGTATCCTTCTAGAACTCAACTTTTTGATCCGCGGTTGTGATGACAATACCATGAACACTTAAACACAATTTATCCTTAGTACATCCACAACTGATTGACTACACATTACAAAACTAGCCAATGAATATATCTACTTTTACCAATGACTATATGTTAGCCTATTATCTCAATGTAGTTGAACCTATGGACTCTTCCACCAGTGAACGGAGTGAAAACATGACTGAAGCAGATATCAAGTATCTTAGTCGCAAAAACAAGAAAAATAAAAATAAAATATCTGATAATGAAAACCACATTGTGGCAGTGTCAGAATCTAAAAAAGAGAAAATAAAGGACGTACCTAAGGGTGAAAACCTCTCTAAGGTGCCTGAAGGTGAGATACTTGATATATTGCCAAGTCATTTTCAGGAAAGGTCTTCCATATTGATCGAGCCAACTCAGCCAGTAAACATTGGGAGTCAAGAGACACCACACATCATTCATGTAGCTTAATCACTATTAGCAAAAGAATTTAAGGATTTCACTCACCTATTCTTAAATTAAAAAAAAACTTTGCATGGACATATTCTGATATGTCAGGCCTGGATCCTGATCTCATCATGCACCATCTTTCTATCACACCAGGAGTTAAACCAGTCAAGAAAAAACTTTGTAAGATGCACCCACATGTCGCACTACTGGTCAAGGTTGAACTAGAAAAGCTGCTAAAAGATGGATTCATTAGAGCTATAGATTATGCCGAATGGATTTAAAACATAGTACCAGTGTCAAAGGCAGACAAATCTATCAGAGTTTGCACAGACTTCAGAGATCTCAACAAAGCTTGTTCGAAGGATGAATTTCCATTACCAAACATTGATATGGTAGTCGACATGACCATTGGGTATAAGATATACTCACTAATGGACAAATTCTCTGGCTATAATCAAATTAAAATAGCTCATGGAGATCAAGAAAAGACAACTTTCACCTATGCATGGATAACCTTTTGCTGGAATGCCATGCCATTTGGGTTAAAGAACACAGGAGAAACTTATCAAAGAGTAGTCACTACTATTTTTCATGACATGATGCATAAGAATATGGAAGATTATGTTGATGACACTTTAGTGAAGACTATGTCGAAATCAACACATATTCAAGAGCTAGGTCCTATACTAGACAAAATGGAAAAGTTCAAACTCTAGTTAAATCCAAAAATGTGTGCATTTGGAGTGACATCTGGTAAGCTACTTGCCTACATCATTTCAAAGAAGGGAATCGAGGTTGATCCTGAGAAGGTCCAAGCCATAATGGAAATTTTGCCTCCAAAGAACATCAATCAAATGGGAAGTCTATAGGAAAGTCTCCAATCCATCAAATGATTCATTTCTCACCTAGCAAACAAAGCTCAACCTTTCACAAAAGTATTGAGGAAAGGAGTAATATACAACTGGGATCAGGAATGTGAACAACATCTTCAGAAAATCAAAGAGTACATGTTGAATCCACCAATATTGATACCACCTATTCAGGGTAAACCATTGATCTTATACATATCAGCAACTGATTCATCACTGGGAGCACTTGTGGCACAATAGGATGAAAATAAAAAGGAACGAGCCATATATTACATCAACAGAGTATTGGTGTCTTATGAAATGAACTACACTATAATAGAAAAATCATGCTTGGAATGAGTCTTTGCATCACAAAAATTGAGACACTACATGCTAGCACATTTAGTTAAGTTGGTGGCTAAAATTAATTCGCTCAAATATCTTCTCAACAAAGCAACACTTACAGGAATATTGGCAAAATGGGTCATGATCCTTACAGAGTTTGACATTGAATATGTGGAACACAAAGCTATAAACAGACAAGTAATTGTTGATCAACTTCTTGAAGCTCCACTTGAAGACACTCAACCACTGCATATAGTGTTTCCAGATGAATGAATAGTACACCTTACTCAACAACCCAGGAAGATGTTCTTTAATGGGTCTTTTACTTAAAATGGTTCCGATGCTGGAATACTATTTATTACTCCTCAGAAGTACTCAATCCAAAAGTCTTATAAGATTTTGTTCCCTTGCACAAACAACATTGCATAATATGAAGCTTTGGTAAATGGGATAAAGCTAGCTATTGAATGGAAGGTTGTAGAATTACACATCTATGGAGATTCTCAGCTGATCATAAATCAAATCAATGATACATATCAGACTCGAGATGAGAAATTGATCCCTTATAAGAGAATGGTTGATGATCTTAAGAATTATTTTTCTTTTGTATCATTCCAACAAATTCCCAAATTCCCAGATTTGCAAACAAAGCAGCCGATACTATGGCCACCTTGGCGTCTATACTTGAGTTACAAGAGTCCAATTTTTGCTTTGAATTCTTGGTGGAAGAGTTACATTATCCCGCCTATGATTCTCCTGAGACCCAAATAGTTTGTTCTATTATTGGACATGACTCATCCCGATACAACCACATCTACTCTTATCTACGAGACCAAATTATCCCTAAAAACCTTACTAGTAATGAGAAAAGAAACCTAGCTCAAAATGATTCGTGGTATGTTATCATTGCTAACAATCTATTTAGACGAGGTTTGCATGATACATTGCTTAGGTGTCTAGAAACTTAAGAGTCTAAACATGCGTTATCAGAAGGTCATGAAGGTATTTGTGGATCTCATTCAAATGATCTTACTTTAGCGCAGAAACTACTACGAGATGGCTACTACTGGCCAGACATGGAGAAAGATGCAGTTAAATTTTCTAAGACTTGTGAAAAATGTTAGCTACATGAGAACCTCATACATGCTTCAGCAAGGGATCTCACACCTTTCACTACACATTGGCCTTTTCAGCAATGGCCTTTGATCTCATTGGTCGGACATAAATTCATCATAACTGCCACTGAGTATTTCACCAAGTGGGTAGAAGCAGTTTCGCTCATCAAAGCAACTGGTAAACAAGTCGCCTTCTTCATCCTAAATTACATCATCTCCAGGTATGGGATACCTTCATCCATTGTGACAGATAATGGAGGATAGTTCAAGAATAAAGACTCGGATGAGCACTTTGAGAAATTTAAAATTAAACAACACTGGTCATCATTATATTACCCTCAAGGTAATGGACAAGCCGACATCTAACAAAAACCTATTGACTATCTTGCACAAAACAGTGAAAAAATCTGGGAAGGATTGGCATCTACAACTCAATCCTGGGCTTACATAACAGGCATCAGAATGCCTAGTGGGGCTACACCTTTCTCTTTGGTGTATGGGTCTGAAGCAATATTACCTATTGAAGTGGAAATACCATCTCTAAAATTTTCTTTGCAAGGTCTTGTTACTGATGAAGATCATAGAATATCTAGATTGCAAGAACTCAAATTGTTGGATGAGTGTCAGCAAGTGGCATTTAATCATCTCAGAGTATATCAAAAGAGAATATCTAGAGGATACAACAAGAAAGTTAGACAAAGAGAATTTCAGGTTGGTGACCTAGTCCTAAGAGAAAATCCAAAAAATCAACAATTTTGAGACAACAAAGGGAAGTTTGAACCCAACTGGGTGGGTCCCTACATCATTACTGCATTCTTCAGCTCTGGTGCCTATCAACTCTCAAACTTGGAAGGAGAACAACTTTGTGAACTGATTAACACCATCCACTTAAATAAATTATTCACTTAGAATTCCCTACTCCAGCAACATGTACAGCTGAAAAAGTCCTGAAAAAATTAAAAAAATCAAAAAAAAGGAAAAAAAAATATATAGAGAGAGAAAATGCCCTGGTGAAAACTTTGTAAACAGACATCTTGGTAAAAAAATTTTAAAAAATGAATCTCTACCAAGCAAGTGAAAACCTGGTAAATAGGTGCCTCTTGTACTCAAGTTCTCTATCTATCAACGCAACTTTGGCATTCCCGCTTTCCTGCATCTTTTCTTTCACTTGTACATATATTTCAGTCACTTTTGTGACATCCTAGTTTGTTGGAACCCTTATGACTTAAAACTAATCAATGTCCTAGTCTTAGGTTAATTGATAGAGCACATTACATGTCCTAAGCAGTATCAACCAAGTCATATTTTTGTCAATGAAACCTGGTCATCCACTCTGAGTGAGTCACCTGTCTCCTAACTACTGAAGAGTGTTATCACTGAGTTAACAAGAAAAACAACATAACAGAAAACAATTACTAAATAGTTTGAGGTATGCATGAAAATTTTCTTTGTGTGATGTCTTTTATATTGGTTTTCAATTATTATCCCTTTGAGTAACTCGAGGAAGTCTATCATGACTAAGAGGAGCAAGGATTGGGGGCATAATATTTTCTTTGTTTTTTGCTTGTAGGAATGATCCCAATGATCTGGAAACATCTAAATTACTTGGGTGTCTATGATAAGAGCCTTCACATCAAGGTGAAATCACCTCACATACCTCGACTCCACTTATTTGAATGCTACAGGGAGGTCCGCATCATTTCTTTGTTTGTTTTGAGAAAATTTCGTTATGATGCAATTTGGGTCCCTATGAAATCTATCCAAGGATATGAATGAAAAAAGGATCATTGTGGACAAGATAATTAAAATTGCACATTGAAAAGAAAGGAACTCTAATCTTCCTATTATATTCATTATGCTCGGTGATGAATCTTAAACATTTTAAATCCAGTGACTAGGTTTAGGGTGCATATCATTTTGCATATCATTTTGCATTTCATCCTATATTTAGTGAATTTAGAGTGATTTTGGTGTGATAATAATGATCGCTTCATTTTCTGAATGAGAGCTGGAAGCATCATCATTTCTTAGCTAAGTGGTCTATTTTTCATCATTTTTTCAATTGAGTACTTGTGTTTTGAGATGTTAGCTGCATACATAAACATCTCATAGATTCATATATTTCATTATTACTCATTTGCATTCATCTTATTGCAAAGAAAAATGAAAAAATTGCATTACTCATTACTTGTTCTCATTCATCTATTTATATGTGAAAAGAAACAAAAATAGACATCCATAATCATTTGCATTTCATACATCCATGCTGAAAAGAAATGCATACATATAGAATAAAGCATATAGAAACTATCTCATAATCAAATCAACACAAGTGCAATAAAGTCAAATTGATCTCATGTATATATATATATATATATCTGTAGCGTCCTAAAATTGTGACACTTGCAATTTTGACCGCATTTGGGTCTTCACGATGGCGACGCAACACGCAACCTAAATGGACACCCCGAAACCTGATTATGACACTGAAAACTGCATTTTCTTGCACCCTGGCCTGAACCTCCTTTGCACCCTACTGTCCCGGGAGGTGGGACCAGAGCACCTAGCGCCCTGGTCCTTCAGGACCAGGGCACCCAGCGCCTTGGTCCCAAGGACCATGGCGCCCAGCGCCCTGGTCCCTGGGTCCTATTTTGGGCCCGGTCTCCTAAGGGGTCTCAGGTCTTTTTGTTTGCAATTTGGAAATTATCTTTCCTGGTCGGCCTAAGGTTGGGAAAATCAGTCTATCAGCCCTAAATGACAAGTATATAAACTACATTGTCCTCTCCCATTTGGGTAAGAAGGTCATATGTGCAAAAGCGTGGAAACTATACTCAAGCATTCAAGCATTCAAGCATTCCTTCAAGCAATTGATCATTTCAAGTCTCCATTCAAGGCTAAGTGTTGCATTCAAGACAAGGATTCAACCATTGAAGAGGAGATCACATACTACATGCAACATACAACATACAACATCTATACCTTCGCACATAAGGATACAAACATCCTTACAACAAGGTATTAGTACTTGTTTTACATTACAGACATTTACATTTACAGCATTGCTCATTTCTTGGTTAATTCCAAAACCAGGGTTTGACCTAAAGGCAAACCCCTAATCCCTAACCCCCCAATCATCTTCACTTTTCTGTGTGTAGGTTGCAGGTACATGGCTGAAATTGAAGATCTGGAATCCTTGTGTAGAGACGAACAGATCCCCCTTCGTTTCGCGGATTTTTCGGAGGACCGTGGCGCTCGGGCGCCATCGTCCTGACAACTTTTGCTCAAATTTGCAGGACAGCACCGTATCGACATTTCACTACTAATTCCAGGTCCGCAGCTTCATCCTATATCCCTATCTCAGTTTATAAGCGAATCTTTGTCACTTTCTATGCATTCCTAGCTTAATTCCTCTATGCACATTCTTTACAAAAGAGGGTAGCCTTGCTTTCTTAACCCTTGAAACTCATTTAGCATCCAATCTTGCATTGCGTGGGATTGGATCTTGTGGGTTTCAACCCCTCTTTTGAATGTAAAGTCTCTCCCCTAAGTGAAAACCATCAACCCTAGAGTGAATCTCCCTTCTCTCTCCTCGGAGTTGGAAGAGGGGAGAGCAACTAGGGTTCGATCGCAATTTTCTGCTTTACATTTTGGTGAACCCGACGTGAACATCCTTTTTGATTATTCATAGTTAGATCTGAAAATTGGATTCCTTGATTACATTTCCATGTTTGATCTTTTGCAAAATTTTAGAGGTGATTGCATAAAAACCCTAAAATTTCTTTTTAGTAATTAAGCTTGTGAAATGTTTAATTGTTAATGCTTGTTTCAGATCTGCCCTGCTATTACAAATTATCAATTCATATTTGTGCTTTAATTTTGAAAATTAAGTGGTTAAGTGTCAAAACCCTAATTTTTGAAACCCTCTTGATTCAACTTTTGACCGACAATTTCACTAATCAAAACATCTCCAAATCAGCTGTAACTTTGGATTCCGCAATAAAATCACAATATCTTTCATCCCTGAAAATTTGGAAAAAAGTTGCGAGGACCGTGTGCACTCCGAGCGCCATCGTCCCCGACATTTTTTCCGAAATTTCAGGAGCGAGATCTTACTGTATTTTCCTGCTAAAATCCAGAATTTTGGCTGATTTTATCAATTATAACACCTTCAAAATTTAAGTCAAAGTTGGTCTAGGGATTGCTTGGATTAACGCTTCTAAACATTCAAAAATCATCGAAATTGAAATTTTGTGTCAAAATTGTGTTCTTACTGTCCTAAATCTGAAAAGGGTGTTTGCATTCATTCGAAATTTCAGTGCTTTATTCAAATTCTTACAATTTGTGACTTTTGAAATTAAGTGCTTAATTACAACAACTTTAATTTCCGCTTTCAAAATTGAATTTTGCGTGAAATTGAGTCAATTTTTAAATTTCAAAATTTGCATTGCTCTTGACATTCCCTCTAAAATCATAAAATTCAAAATTTCAGTTCCCCTCTCTTTTTCAAAATTCAAATTTTTGCATTTTTCGACAATCTGGGTAGGGTTCAATTTTGAGATTGCAACTTTAATTTGGCCTATCTACAGATCGTAAAATCACTCAATTTTTTCAAATTAGCTTTAAAATCATCATACCTTTCATCCTTGCAAATTTCAAAAAAAGTTGCAAGGACCGTGTTGCACTCCGAGCGCCATGGTCCCGGACATTTTTTTCAAAATTTCAGGAGACTGTCGTGATTGCATTTAACAGCTTAAATCCAGAAGATTGGCTGATTTTACTGAAAATTGCTACCTCTAAAACCAAAATTTTCTCTCCCTCTCTAGTGCATGAGTTTTACAACAATAAGCCCTACTTACGCTATTCCCGTTAGACGAAGCCGTAGAATTAAGTCTTTCCGAGGTTTAATTACCGAGGAGATGGAACCTAATTTGAATAGCCTTTTTAACGAGGACATGGGTAATTCCTCTAATCCTCCTAATGATGAAGAAGCTCTCCATGAGGTTTCTGAAGAACAAATTTCGAAATTGGATAACCAATTTGACGATTTTTGACAATGGATGTCTCAAGAATACCCCGATAGTCAAGCTCTTCCTTTAATTGAGGGTCTAAAACGTATGCTTCAAAGTGATAAGAATGGAGTTGATATTTTGCGTGGTATTGCACACATTGTGGATTCAAATGTGATGCCTATGAAGAGTTGTGCTGAAAGTTTGGGTTATACACAACCTCCTACTCAAGTCAATCATTCTATTCCTTTGATGACTTCTATTGCTAGCATACCTACCTTTACATCAAATATAATGGCTACTTCTACACAAGACATTCCTCCTGTGATCACCAGTCATGGGGGCAATCCTTCTTCTTCAATTAACCCTCTCCCTTCATTCAATCCAACTTCTTCATTCACTCCTTCAATGAGTTTCCCTATTACATCTCCACAAATGAACATGACGCAAGGGGGCAATTCATTTAACCATTCCATTCCTCCTTGTAGTGTTCCTCTTGTCCAATCATCCCCTATAATTGACTATCATAGAGTCCCACCACCTTAGTCTTTACCTTCTTTCAATAACATAACACCTCCATCTCAATCTAACACATCTAATATGAACTCTTCGACTGAAGCGACCATTAACAATCTTGCACAAACTGTCTCTTCTTTACAACAAAAAATTGCCTCTATGAATCAATCTAAGTTTAGTGTGCCCACATTTGATGTTGGGAGCCCACTTTCTCTTGACATTGTTTGAGCTATCCCCCCTAAACATGTTGAAATTCCACATTTGGAGCTTTATAATGGTAAGGGTGATCCTCTAACACATGTTAAGACCTTTCAAACAATATGTACTGATTTTGCTTATGACCAAAGGTTGCTTGCAAAATTGTTTACTAGAACATTAAGAGACAAAGCCCTACAATGGTATTGCTCGTTGCCTTCCTATTCTATTACTTCTTTCGAACAACTTGCAAATGCTTTCATTCAACAATTTCAAAACAATATAAGTCCTAAAGTTACTTTGATTGATTTAATGCATTGTAAACAAGGTGTTAAAGAAAAAGTGATTGATTTCATTGGTAGATATAAGCATTTGTATGCTCAAATTTCTTTTCCAGTTCCTGACAATGATATTCAAAGAATCTTTATTTCTAATTTACAAAAAGATATTCGAGACAAACTTCTGTTTTCTGAGTTTACTTCTTTCCAACAGTTGTGTGCAACTCTTCACAATTATCAACTGACTGTGAGTCAAATGGAACAATCACATCCTATGGCTCCGAGTGATAAGGGTGATAGCAATCAACAACCATTTGGGAAGTTTAAACCGAACAGAGATTCCATCAAATTCAATGAAAACATCATCAACAACAATGTGAATGCAGCATCAGGTGTGCCTCCTATTTCTAGATTTTTCAAGAAAGAAAGAAAGTATACTCCTTTGAATGAATCATTGCATAGTATTATGAATAAGTTATTGGAACAAAATGTGCTTACTCTTCCTCCTATAAGGCAAATTGATCCTGCAAAGATTACTTCACCTTATTTTGATAACAAAGCCTTTTGTCAATTTCATTGTCAGCCTGGGCATGATACTGAAAAATGTTTTTCTTTAAAGGGTAAAATTCAAGATTTGATTGATAATAATACTATTTCTATTTCTGGAGTGAATGATAAAGGCAACACATCTGTAGCTCCTCCTAACCAAAATCTGCAGATTTTCACTGATCCATTACCTTCTCATACCTCTAATGCGATTGAGGCTAATGATTCCTCTCTCTCATCTGCTGGTCTTGTGTCTATGACTCTGAATGTGATTAACTTTGTAGAGCAGCAAGAAAACCCTAAAGAACCTTCCATCACATTTGATTCCAGTGAAACCATTAGGGCACCTGATGGTCCTTTATACATAGTTGCAAAAGTCAAGAATACACCTTTCCGTGGAGTGCTTATTGATCCTTCGTGCATGGTTAATGTTATTACTGAAGAATTTCTTTTTACTTTGCAATTGAATCAAGTGATATATGACAAAACAGATGTGATTGTGAAACTATTTGATGCATTTTCTTCTCCTGCAATTGGTTCTATTACATTGCCTATTGAGGTCCATAACAAATCCCTTGATGTGAACTTTGCTATTATTCCATCTTCCGAACTATTTCGTGTGAAGCTTGGCTATCCTTGGCTATCTTCCATGAAAGCTATTGCTTCTCCTATTCATAAGTGTTTGAAATTTCCCCATAATGGTGAAGTTGTTACTGTCAATCATAGTCTCTTTAAACCAGCTGAAAGAACTTCTAGTGTTCCTATTGATTACTTTTGGCCTAAACAATTCCAATCTCTTCCTCCACGAAGTGATCATCTTTTTAAATCTTATCAAAAGTGGAAAACAGATATGATCTTATCTCTAAGTGAACCTAGAACAGCCAAACTTGACATTCCTATCATTCTTGAGAAGGAAGTTCTTCCTTTGAAAGATAAAACTAATGTCTTTCCTCAAGAAGATTCCCAACCCATCCCTATGGATGTGACTATGTCTATATCTAATAAACTTCCTAAAAGTAGACCCATCCCTCCTCATCATGATGGACTTGGTCTCCTTCCTAAACCAAATATTCCTCCCTTATATGGAGCAGTTCCTCCTCCTTCTTTTTATAGAGAGAAGAGACCTTCCTCTTCTCCTATTATTCAACCTAAGAGACCACAACCTAAACACCCAAGTGATAAGGATGAGAAAATTCCTCCTCCTCAATCTTCTCAACTTCCTACTAAGACTAGACGAAATCGTTCTGCACGTGAACGCCGACGAAAGCGTCGTCTTAGAGCTCAAGCAGCTGCTTCTCAAACTTTGCAATCTCCAAAAACACCTTCAACAAGCATTATTCCATTTTCTCCAAAATCTCCAAAACATAAGATGCATGATGGTCTTGATCCTGTGCGAGTTAAAGATCCTATTTTATAAATCTTGATGATGATATAGATGAAAATGTTATTCATGATGAAAATGCTACTTCTCTTGCTTCTGATAGTGAATATGAACTTGTTGATATTGATAACCATTTATCTAACGAATTTTCTAAAGCACTTATCCTAGCTCCTAGACAAGAACACCGCGGCTTGGGATATGAACATAGCCCTTGTTTGGATCTTGTGATAGCTCCATCTGCTGTGTTGGATGTTCCTCCTCTAGTGTGTTCCCTTCCTTCCCGAAACATTGATCAGCAAGATCGGGGGGTAGATGACGTGCTAGACTAGTTACATTAGCATAGCAGATTCTCTCCTCCTCTCTTGTGTTTCTTCTTCTATATGTTATTCTCAATCTTCTATTTGTTGTCCTTAGTGTTGTCTACTTGAGGATGATGCAAAGCATTGAGATCTCTTTTGGTCTCTCTCATGTTGACTCAAAAGACACATGTGTTCCCTTCTTCTAGGTGACCTTCCTTGATTGGGGAATGAAGAACAATTATGCATACATACATATGATATATATACATGAATTATCATACAGCATACTGACCCCGAGGAAAGCGAAGTCACCTTGTGCTTTGTGTTTTGTGTCTATTATCCTTGGGCTTATCTCACACTTGGGGGCTAAATCCTTGTGATAACGTGCTCCTTTCTCATTTCTTATATGTATCACTACCTTAAAGCAATCACCCCCGGTGAGGCATGTGCGATCGCTTTAACGTAGGGGGGCATACATCCCGTTCATATCTTTTCAAGATACTTGAAAATTTCTTGACAAATTTAACCTTGCCTTGAGAATTTTTGATATCTTTCTTGCATGACTCATAGTGAGGGAACCTTACTACTGACAGTCATGGTTCTCCATCGTGATCTTCCCTTTTACTTTTTCAATCGAAGTCATAAGATCCTTAGTCCACTGGGGGCTTGGTGTATCTTGCCTCCTTGACGTGGTGAAAGTCTTTCAATGTTGTTTCCTTGTACTTTACCGGAAGTATGAGCATACATACTCCTGCTAAAGTGGGGGCTAAATGTAGCATCCTAAAATTGTGACACTTGCAATTTTGACCGCATTTGGGTCTTCACGATGGCGACGCAACACGCAACCTGAATGGAGACCCCGAAACCTGATTATGACACTGAAAACTGCATTTTCTTGCACCCTGGCCTGAACCTCCTTTGCACCCTACTGTCCCGGGAGGTGGGACCAGAGCGCCCAGCGCAGGACCAGGGCACCCAGCGCCCTGGTCCCCAGGACCATGGCGCCCAGTGCCTTGATCCCTGGGTCCTATTTTGGGCCCGGTCTCCGAAGGGGTCTCGGGTCTTTTTGTTTGCAATTTGGAAATTAACTTTCCTGGTCGGCCTAAGGTCGGGAAAATCAGTCTATCAGCCCTAAATGACAAGTATATAAACTACATTGTCCTCTCCCATTTGGGTAAGAAGGTCATATGTGCAAAAGCATGGAAACTATACTCAAGCATTCAAGTATTCAAGCATTCCTTCAAGCAATTGATCATTTCAAGTCTCCATTCAAGGCTAAGTGTTGCATTCAAGACAAGGATTCAACCATTGAAGAGGAGATCACATACTACATGCAACATACAACATACAACATCTATACCTTCGCACATAAGGATACAAACATCCTTACAACAAGGTATTAGTACTTGTTTTACATTACAAACATTTACATTTACAGCATTGCTCATTTCTTGGTTAATTCCAAAACCGGGGTTTGACCTAAAGGCAAACCCCTAATCCCTAACCCCCCAATTGTCTTCGCTTTTCTGTGTGTAGGTTGTAGGTACGCGGCTGAAATTGAAGATCTGGAATCCTTGTGCAGAGACGAACAGATCCCCCTTCATTTCGCGGATTTTTCGGAGGATCATGGCGCTCGGGCGCCATCGTCCTAACAACTTTTGCTCAAATTTGCAGGACAGCGCCGTATCGACATTTCGCTGCTAATTCCAAGTCCGCAGCTTCATCCTATATCCCTATCTCAGTTTATAAGTGAATCTTTGTCACTTTCTATGCATTCCTAGCTTAATTCCTCTATGCACATTCTTTACAAAAGAGGGTAGCCTTGCTTTCTTAACCCTTGAAACTCATTTAGCATCCAATCTTGCATTGCATGGGATTGGATCTTGTGGGTTTCAACCCCTCTTTTGAATGTAAAGTCTCTCCCCTAAGTGAAAACCATCAACCCTAGAGTGAATCTCCCTTCTCTCTCCTCGGAGTTGGAAGAGGGGAGAGCAACTAGGGTTCGATCGCGATTTTCCGCTTTACAATATCGTATAAAGTCTCAGAGTACAAAGTGATGTCAAATGACATATACAAACTCCCATCGGAGCAAGAATCGTATAGGCTACAAAAAATGGGTGTGTCTACAAAAACATATCAAAGCTACAAAAAGAATAACTATCTCTTAGCCTCTCCCTCATCACTTGGTGGAGGAGGTGGAGCTTGTTGACTGAGATCTTGATGAGGTACCCAAGATCCCTTTGATCACACCATATACTGCGAGTACGGTACAACCTGCTGTGCTACAGGAACAACTATGTTGTAAGCTGCAACATAATAAGCCGCCTGACTAGTCTGGTGCAAAACCTCCTCCTGTAAAGCATCTCTCTACCCTCCTCTCTGCTCTCATCTTTGCAACCTGACAATCATGCTTAGCCCTAATCTTTTCTAGCTATCGGTCTTGCTCCACTAGATGAGTCTGATCCACTGTCAGCTGTGACTGCAACTCCGCAAGACCTACTCTCATTGATTATCCTACATTAGTCCCCTGCTCTCTCGCATGCTCTCCACCCCCCTCTCCACCTCTAGCTCCACCCTACTCCCTCTGCTATTGGACCTGTCTCGACGCTGCTCTATCCTCCTCAGCTCTGTCCAACCTCACACCCATCCTCCTAAGGAATTCGCCCTCACCCCTCTACTGTCCAACCCCAGCTGGAACCTTATTGCTACTAGTACCAGGATCGCCACCCACCTGCCTTAGAGCCTTGACTCTATGTCCCTATCCCTTTCTTTGCCCCTATCCTTGTCCCTATGCAGGGGCATCATCCTCAATCTCCTCAATGCGAGGAGCCTGCTCAGTTGGATCTATCAACCTAGGGAATGGATGCTACTGGAACCAATCCCTATACTAGGGAAATACCCCCGCATCAGCAACATCATCCATGTCATCCCATCTCAACCACTGTAAAGTACTCTACTCCTGCATACTCAAGGCATAGGCTAACCTCGGTGACCATCCCTGCCTCTCCTCATCAGTATAAAACACATACATTGTGAACTCCTACGAGATCCCCTAAGGCCTACCATACTGCCTCATCACTTGAGAAACTACAAATTGCTCTACCATAGTCTGTGATCTGCCAATAAGTGGGCACGTAAAAAAAATATTCCTGTGTACCAGTCGCTAGTCATCCCATGGCTCTAGACCCCTATAAGGTCTCCATATAATGACTATCAAATCGCCTAACCGCCATCACTAAAAATGGGTCTTGCCCAGATGGGGCTGTGTAACATAACCTGCATACCTATATACAATTGGTTGCCTAGGCTCTCTGCTATCATCTACAATCGACTGACAAACTGGGAGGTGCTCCCAAGCCCAAACCTATTAAATTAAAACTCTAGCGGCCATGCTCTTTCCATCCCTATACACAACCTCATGCATCTCACGATACATGTGGGCTAATATGCAAAAACCCTAGCCAAGCCTCTAAGGGGTCTCCATTAATCTCTCTAGCATTCGGCATCAGAAAATAGCCGATAAAACCTGCTAGAACACATGCCAAAGGAAACTCCTCATTGTACCTTCTCATCATGATGTCCCAACTGATGGAACATGTCAATATGTCAAGATCCCTAAAGACATGCCTGACCACCTGTAATCTAGGTAACAGTGTTGCATTGTAATCTACCTTATCCCCAACAAAAGGGATATAGAGGATCCTATATACATCCTCAAGAGTGATAGTCATCTCCCCCACTCGCAAATGAAAGGTATTATTCTCTAAATGGAATCACTCAACAAATGTTGTGAGCATTCTGTGATTCACACGGATGTCTAGTAAACCAGGAAGGTGTGTCAAGCCGCACAAATCAATATGAGCCTACTCAACCTCTAATAACTGTCGAACTAATGTCATGGTAGGAGGATAAACGCATCTGAAGGCCACATGGGGTAATATAACCTGCAAAAATTAAACAACAAAGCATCAAAAAATATTCCAAATAAGCCAACAAGAGAAGTAAAACATCACACAAATCCAACTACATCAATTGCAAAATCAAAATTTCAAGTTTAGACATTCAAAAATGCTCACTGTTTCCCAAACGACAAAAAATAGAAGGGCAGCAACTCGTACGAGTCAGGATTGGGCCCTATGTGACAAAAGATCCCCATATGAAAAAAGATTAGGCCCCATATGACAAAATGGTCTCTTATGAATGTTTTCGTACGATAGAAGGGTGGGGTTAGAACTACAAAACTAATGGCCTCAAATGATAACACAAACTTTAACAGTTTGTCGTGCGAATAAGGATTGTACGATAGAAGGGTGGGGTTAGAATGACAAAACTAATGGCCTCAAATGATAAAACAAATTTTAATAGTTTTTCGTACGAGACAGGATCCTGTCTTGCACGACAAAACGAGAAAGACAACTTCCAATGTGCCAAAAACTTGAAAAATCAACAAAAAAATTCAAAATTGAGAACATAAAGAGGCTTAAGATTGACCACTTACTGCTAGCTCATAATGTTGAGGTCAAATATGTCATCTCTGGCACTCAAATCGATTGTCACAAGTAGGGACCACCATTTTCTTTGCAGAAGGCTTTTTGAATTTTCAAACTTGGAGGGTTAAAATGAATTGAAAATGACAATTTTACCCTTTATATAGCCAGAACCCTAATTTTTCAACTTGCTTCGATGGACATGAAAACTGTACCCTTAGCTAATTTGCCTATTCTGATTCCATTTTCAAGATCAAAATTGAAATTCCAGATCATTTTCCTAGTCAATTTCCAAATTTTGGACCACTTAGCGCTTTTTCATCAAAATCTCATTCTTTCTTCTAAATGCGTTCAATTTCTCATGAATCAACGTTGAATCTCAATTCAATTTTTATTCTACATATCAACTTTGTGCTCAATTTCTTAATGATCAATGCCAAATTTTTCAAAAATTCCTCTGAATCTTTTTGTGCTCAAATCATTATCATCGCCAAAAATTGGCTATAATTACCCTCGTTATCTTTTGATTTCACTCCCGAGGGGGCATACTCATGACCTTATGACCTCACATCTTCAAAGTTGAGAATTTTTTTCAAATCTTCATCAAAGTCAAGCCAAAAATCTTTTCAACTAAAGAAAATCAATCAAATCTTATTGCTAAGAGGCATCTTAGTTTTATCACTTCATATCAAGTTGAGATCTCTCGATCATGTGAATCGAATCAATCTCTGGGGGCATATCAGTTTCATCGCTTTAAATCAAGCTGATATTTGTCTTCATCTGAATCAATCTCTTAATTTTAATCAGTTTCATCGCTTTTCATTAAGTAGATTGTTCATTTAAACTCAATTAAAATTTTAAAGAGTATCTTTGATCACACGCTCAATTTAAGCAGGTGTTCAGTTTCATCACATCAAATCAAGCTGGACAGTTTATTTTTCGCTCATCGTATCTTGATCAATCAAGTTCAAGATCGATTTTTATCTTCACTCACTATGTCTAGATCAATCAAGTTCTAGATTAGTAAGATTTGCTTCTTAATCAATCAAGTTCAAGTTCGGTATCTTTGTTCTCTATCGTTCCTAGGTTCAATCAAGTTTGGGATCGGTATCACTTTAGTCAGACTTTATTTAGCTTCATCGCTTTGAATCAAGCTAAACACCTTGCTCTTTATCTGGTTTGTAATCAATCAAGTTCAGAACTCGTATCTCCTAGACATCACATATTCTTTGAACCAACACGTTGCTCGCACATTAATTCAAAGAGGGGAAAATGTAATACCCTAAAAATGGTCACCTAAACCATGGGCCTCTAATCTCGACAACATCACCAAGGTCCTAAGCAAAGGCAATTAAATCAATCTTGAGCACATTATTAATTCTTCAATCATCAAGTATCACATGGCAAATCAATTACTCAATATTAATTAAATATTTATTTAATTAATTGAATAATTCCAAGAAAATCATTTTTTAATCAATTATCCTGTTTAATTTATTAAATATCCTTCCATATTTAATTAATTAATAAGTTTGTCATTTAATCACGCAAAAGAAGAATTAATTACAAAGCAAGAGTTAAATTGAAAATCAAATAAAAGAATTTAATTGAGAGAGAAATCAAACTTGAGATATTATTTCTTTTTCTAAATTTAGAGCTTGAAATAAAAAAACCAATTAATTGAATTATTGAATTATTCTCTAAAATAAGAACTCAAAGCTTTTCAGAAAAAGAAGTTCAGCTGCATTGAAAAGACTCTTTTCTTGAATAAATCAAAGAATTATCTATTTTCATCACAAATGCATGGAATTAATTTAATATTATTTCCAATGCAACTTGAACTTCTTATTTGTTTGCATTTCAATTAAATTATAATTGGAATCTATCTCAAGGTTAGCTGAACTTGATTTCTCAATTATTCAATTAATCCTAAATTGAGCCTTTTCATCATCTCTCTTGTAATTCTCTATAAATTCAGCCTTCAGCTCTCATTCAATTTACCCCAGAGATTTTTGAGAACACATTTGGAGATTATTATTACGCTGATTTTACTCTGGAGTCATTGAATATATTGTGCTTTTTTAGATTATTTGCATCCATATTCCTTGAATTCATTATTGCTTGAATTGATTATTGCTTGAATTGATTATTGCTTGAATCTTTCATCCATCTTACATCCATTTTAGCTTAATATCATGCTCATATAGATTAAATCCTTCATCTTGGTGTAGTCTATTCACTGGTATTTCTTATAAAAATCTAAGAGCAATCTTATACTCGCATCTTTTAGAACGAAATTGGTCAATTTGTTATAGTTTTATTATTCATGCTTATATCTGTCTAACCATACATATAATGACTTAACTGAAGTGTTGTGTCTTGCAAATATAGATCCTTATTCCACTTTTCACACGCACACCCTTAAGCTTTGGCACTATGAATGTGTGCGGCTTTACACTTAAATGCTAAAATGCTCCTCCCCATCACCAATGTGGGATAAATGGTTTGTTCCTGGCCCTTTGCTTGAAAACCCTCTGGGTCCTTTCCTCTATCATGCGACTCCTACTATTTTCTTTTGCCTAAAGTTTTTTGAGCCTCTTCAAGAACCAAGCAGGGGTACTGGCAATACACCAGCCAATTGGAATTACTTGGAATTTTCACGTGAGGGGAAGATGCAAACTGGGTTTTTTTTTGTCCTCCCTTTAAATGAATCCTAACTAATTTGACTCATTTGGTAGTCCTTTGATAGCAGACACGAAAATTAGAATTGGGCCTCCCAAATTCATCAAAATTTTATAGGTCCCAACTAGTCTTAAGCATAACATGTTGAGTGTTGCTCAGCTAAATGATAAAGGACTCGTTCTGGAGTTCAAAGGTGGAGTCTGCAGTATAATTGGAAAGAGTGGTGAACTTATTGCCATCGATAAGCATACCAGAGGTAACTTGTTTTAGCTGAATGCCAAGATTAGTCTGTGTCTGATTACAAAGTTTGATGATAGTTGGATATGGAATAGGAGACTTTGTCATATGAAATTTGATAATATTGTAAAGGCTAGTAAGATCAAGGTAGTAAGAGGATTGCCTTTGCTAAACAAATAGGAGAATGCTTTATGCAAAGAATTTCAACTTGGGAAGCTGTCGTCCTCAACATTCAAAGGTAAGCCTTTTTCAGCAGAGAACTTACTTTATCATGTGCATACTGATTTGTGTGGTCCAATGAAAACTAGAAGTATTCAGGGAGATCAGTATTTTATGATTCTTATCGATGACTGCTCAAGAATGATGTGGGTCACATTCTTGAAAGACAAGTTTGAGGCGTTTGGAAAGTTCAAATCCTTTAGAGCATTAGTAGAGAAGGAAAGTAGTCAAAAGATAAAGCATCTTAGAACTGATCAAGGAGATGAATTCACTTATGATGAATTCACAAGTATTGTGAAGAGAACGGTATCAAGAGGCAGTTATTTGCCCCAAGAACACCACAACAGAATGGTATAGTAGAAAGGAATAACAAGACTATAGTTGAAGTGGCCAGAACTATGCTGATCCAAGGAAAGGTTGCTCACACTTTTTGGAGAGAAGCGGTGAGCATTGCAGTCTATACTATGAATTGGGTACTCATCAAGAAAGGTAAAGATAAAACCCCTTATGAGTATTGGACTAGGAAGACTCCCACTATGAGTTATTTTAAAGTATTTGGTAGTAAGTGTTACATCAAGAGAGGTGAGCATCTAAGCAAGTTTGATGCTAAATGTGATGAAGGAATATTTCTAGGATATTCTACTGAGAGAAAAGCTCTCAAGTGCTACAACAATAGAACACATAAAATTGTTAAGAGTATCAATGTCAGGGTTGATGAATCCCCTGAGGAACCTAAGGAAACCTGCAGTGAGAAATTGGAAGATGAATGAGGTGTAGCCTTTTGGGAACAAGTTAAGAAAGAAACAAGAAAAGACCTCAGTGCTCCTGTACTGGTAGAAGCTGCAGTAGGTGAAGAAGAAGAAGTAAGTGAAGAAGAAGAGGAAAAGCAAGAAAAATCAGCTAGATTCATTCCTAGATATGTGAAACTACATCATGATCTGAAGCAGATCATAGGAGATAAAGATGCGGGGATAATCACAAGAAGAAAGGTGAAGGATAACTCTTGCATGATTTCTGAATTTGAGCCTAAGACCACTAGAGAGACACTTACAAATGAAGACTGGATTAAGGAAATGGAAGAGGATCCAGACTAGATAGAAAAGAATGCAACATGTTCCTTGGTACCTAGAATAGAACACGAGAATGTCATAGGTACCAAATGGGTCTTCAGGAATAAGCTGAATGAAGAAGGCACAGTTGTAAGGAATAAGGAAATACTTGTATGCAAGGGATATGCTCAAGAAGATGGAGAAGACTATGGAGAAACCTTTGCTCCTGTGGCTAGACTAGAAGGTGTCTGAATGCTACTTGCATTTGCAGAATTCAAGCGATTTAAGGTATACCAAATGGATGTGAAGTCTACATTCTTGAATGGAATCCTAGAAGAGGAAGTGTATATTGAGCAACTAGATGGGTTTTCCTTATCAAAAGATAGTAACATGGTGTGTATATTACACAAGGCCTTGTATGGATTGAAACAAGCACCAAGGGCATGGTATGAATGGTTGCACTCTCATCTTGTGAAAATAGGATTTCAGAGAACAAGTGAGGACAGTAACATATACCTGAAATATGAAGGTGATTAGATTATGATCTGTGAAGTATTTGTAAATGACATAATCTTTGGAGGAGATGATGAAATGAGCCATGCATTTGCAGATGAAATGAAGAAAGAGTTTGAGATGTCTCTGATTGGAGAGATAAAGTTCTTCATTGGTTTATAGATTTAGGAAATGAAAGAGGGTATCTTTATTACCCAGTCTAAGTATGTCAAAGAGGTACTAAAGACCTTTGGCATGGAGGAGAGAAAACTAGTTGGTACACCGATGGTGACCAACTATAAATTGACTAAGGAAGATGATTCAGCACTGGTGATTGAGAAGGAGTACCGATCAATGATTGGTAAGTTGCACTATGTGGTGCACAGTAGACAAGATATTGCTCATGTAGTGGGCATAGTAGCTCATTTTCAGAAGAGTCCAAGAGAATCACACTTGGTAGTGGTCAAGAGGATTATTAGATATCTGAAAGGGACTGTTGACTATGGATTGTGGTATCCATACAATGGTGATTTTAAACTCAAAGTGTTTACTGATACAAATTGGGCAGGTAATGTGGACAACTGGAAGAGCACAACCGGTGGAGCATTCTTCCTTGGTGGAAGACTAGTCTCCTAGACAAGCAAAAAGAAAAGCTATATTTCTCAGTCTACAAATGAAGCAGAATATGTGGTACCATTTATGAACTGCACTTAGGCAATTTAGATGAAGCATGTACTGAATGGCTTCAAAGTACCTATATCTAAACCGGTGAGTATTTTCTGTGATAATACTAGTGCAATCAATATTTCCAAGAATCCGGTATTGCATGCTAGAACTAAGCACATTGAGCTAAAGTATCATTTCTTGAGAGAGAAGGTTCAAAACAAAGAGGTCATATTACAAATGTTTCTAGTAAGGAGCAGCTAGTAGACATATTCACTAAGCCCTTAGCGAAGACTGCATTTACCTATTTGAGAGGTGAATTAGGGGTTTTTCTCCTTCATGAAGTAAACTAAAGATGTGTGCTCCACATCAGTCAGGTATTACAGTGACAAATGTTTCTTGATTGATGTGTTGAAGGATGCTACTCCATAGGGGGAGCAACATAGTTGTCAAAGGGGGAGAAGATATATGATAGGGTAGAAGATATCTAATGAAGATATTTTAGATGCACTAGTTTATGATGTTTTTAGTTGCAATGCTATACTGAGTATTGCCATCAATGCCAAAGGGGGAGATTGTTGGCATATGATGAAGCGGTGACAAAGTATGTTGTCATTGATGTCAATATGTGCTCAAGCACACTGGTATGCATTGATATGAAGATTGGAAGTGGTATAGGTCAACCGGTATGAAGAGATGTAGTGAACCGGTATCAAGGTTTCACTAAGTGTGACTACCGGTTGGTAGTCTCAGCTCTAGGATTTCCGGTTTGGCAATCTAGCTTGTGTGATGCAACCGATGATATTCTGTGCTTGAAGAATGATTTGATGGCCTCTCTCTCTTTGTTGTAATCTACTTCTTTATGTATACCTTAGGTATTGGTTCCTTTTTAACTTGGATACCTCATGTCACTCTCGTATTTATTGACACCGAAGGTGCTTGCTCAATCTTCTTCTTCTTTTTCTTCCCTTTACCACTACTGGGTGGAGTAGTACTGGTTTCAACTTTTGCAGTTTCCTCCTCAACAATATCTAGTCTTTTCTTCTTTTTGTCCACTAGAGATGCCAATAGGTTATTGGCATAACCAATCAATATGTCATAATTGACTTCATAGCTCATGTCTTCCACTTCATCTTCTCCTTGTTCAATAGCTTCCATCAGTTAGAAATCAGTGGTGACTGTGAAAATGATGTTCTTAGCAAAGTTTTTCACCACATCTTCAGGTAGCCTTACCCTCATACTCATTTTCTTCTGAAATTCATTGAAATAATAGTTCATTGCTATAAAGAAAGTGTTCTTAACAACCTTAATGTTGTTCTTGATCTGAGTAGTTACCAGCAAGTCTTTAGACCATTCAATATCACCAATTCTTGATAGGAAATTCTGAAAGTAAATGAATAAACCAATCAATAACTGACCAAATTTGAACTTCTAACGGTTGTCCTTCTTAATTAACTATATATTCAACATCAATTGACTCCTTATGGCCTCACATAGGTCATAATATGCATTCTCGGCAATCATTTTATAGGTTGTATGCACTACTATAGATGACACACTATTAATTCTATGTGAATAAAATATCTTATAGCCTATAACCATAGTATCTAGTTTAATTGTTGGGTCCTTAATGATATTAACAAAAAATGCACACCCATCAGAGGTAGATGAGGTTAAAGTGGTTACAATCTCTTTAAAAATTTGCCTCATCTTGGGAACTTCACTAGTTGACCAAAAACTAGTCACAACATGGATATCTTCCTTGGTTATAGTGTGTGTCATTTCCAAATACATATTTTTGCCATGAACATGACTTAGAATGATTCTAATGTGTTCCTCTTCAAAATCCTCAATAAAATAAGTTGTATTGTGAAAACCCTTCTCATAAACCCTAATATACTCAGGTTGAATCTTTCTGCTCTTATCGCAAACGGATTTCAATTGAGAATAAATTGATAGTGATCCTAAATCTTTGATTTTACAATCAATATAGCTAGACAAATCACCTTTTACAATAACACTATCAAGAACTTGAGACAAAGCATTGTAAGACGCTATTTGTTTTAATTCCTCAACCTCCATTGGTTCTGATGTGATCATGAGTCTCTCTACTTTCTTAGATGACAATGTCATTCACCTAAACTTGATTCGAAAAGGGATTTACAAAGAAATACCTTAATTCTTGCGTGTTTCCTTGGTTACTAGTTGATTACTCAAATGCACACCAGCTCCACCTTCACTAATCAGCTTCAATCATGCAATTCACGACAAAAATTCATCTAAGACCAGCTAGCAAATCTCTCTATGCTCTGCAAGTGCTCAAGAATTCTCCTTCAAATGCATTTAGGATAAAAATAACATAGTAAAACTCACTTTTATCATTTTTTACCTACTGCACTAATTGCTTGACCGCTAGGGTTACAAACCCTAATAGACCACTTGATAATACATTCAATATTAATAGGTGTAAAACTGGTTGCCAGACTTTCAAAAAATTGATTGACAAAGATATCAAGATCTCTCAAAAAATAACTAAAAAATGCAAGCTTTCTCTTACCACTCATCTTTCAAGGGGTTCGGAAGTATATTTACCGCTATGCTCCCCTTAGCCCTATTGAAAGTCTCAATTCATTGGTGCTGGATTCTCCACACTAGGTGAAGGATTAGGTTCTTCTGCAGGTATATCATCACTCTTCTTTTTTCTAGATTTGGTTCATCTCTTCTCTGATTTCCTCAACATTTACCTTCTCCTTGCCTTTCTGATCTACATAATGTTTAACTGGTTTGATCTTCCTAGTTCTATAGAACTTCACCATGTGTCCCAGTTTATGACAATGATAGCAGGCTATTCTAGATGATCTCCAAGGTCCTGCATTTCCTCTTCCAGTTCTCCTTCTACAATTCACAGCCACGTGACCATAATTGTTACAAATGGTGCAAATGACATTAGTTACCTTTTCCATCACAAATGGACTAAACTGGTTGACATAAGGTTTTTGCTAGTTCATGTTTGTTGGTGTAAATAATTATTCATCATGGATATTATTACACTTACTTAAGTTTACTTAGGATAATGCATTTTCATAGTAGTTTGGGTATGAGACAGTTGGGTGTTTGTGCCACATTGGGATAGTGTGTGTAGGAGAAATTCCACCTTTTATGGTGTTGATCTTGTTGTTACACTCCACTCTTGTTGTTACACTCCACATTTAGTGGGTGATCCACCTCATGTGGACTATTATATTATTTCTCCTACCTACCCACACCTATTTCCTACCTACCCTTGTTTCTTATTGAGCCACATGTCATGTTTGTGTGCTCACATATCCCTAGCCTTGCCTATATAAGCAGGCTCATCTACATTGTATGTAACTATTGAATCAAGTTATTGATCATTTTCTATTGATGATAATACAGTTTATTCTTGTCCCATTTTATGTCTCTATTTTGTACATTTCATTGAGCTCTTGATCTTGGCAAAATCTCACATGGTATCAGAGCCATTGGGGCTTCATTAATTCATCTTGAAGAGGCATTATTGCAACGTCAAGAGGCAGATCTGAGGAGCAACATCTTTTGGAGGCGTCCTAGACCAGATCCGACCCTGCCATTGCATCCAGAAGGTCGTTTCCATGAATTTTGGTTATAAAGTCGGCCTATTTTGGTGAGAAATTTTTTTTCACCAATTTTACTATTATTGTGTGAATTTCAAATTTTTTTTATATTTTCCAAAATTGAAAATCAAAAAAAATTTCGTCAAAAAAAAAAAATTGAAAAAAAATCAAAAATTGAAAAAATTGAAAAATAAAAAAAAAAATCAAAAAGTGTTTTTGGGGGCTCTGCAGACCCCCCCGTACCTGCGTGTTGCAGGTCTACAGCTCCAGATGATGCATACCTATCGACCGCCCTCGTTCCGTACGCTACAGACCGTACCCTGCGCCTCATCCTACGCGCGTCACCGCCACGCAGTCACCACCGCCGCGCCGTGTAGCCTTCGGTCGTCCATCTCTCGGCGGTCTCCTCCGACGACCTTTGCGCTGCCCTTGAGCTGCTCTGCTCCCCTGTGCAGGTCCCTCCCCTACCATCGGTGCACCATCTCGCCAACTACCTCCATCGTTGGCAGCCTCATCCTCTGCCGCCGACCCTCGGCTCCGGCTCTCCTTCCGCCAGCAACCACCGACACAAACCGGCGAACCCGCACCCGCCACATGGCAGGTGGCCACTGGCCTATGGGTACAACTTGTACACGCAAACATCCATATATCCTACCACATCATCTGCCACGTGGCTCATTCAATCAGCAAATCCGTACGGTACGGACTGTACAGTCACCTGCACAGTCATCTGCCACGTCATCTGTCCGTACAGTACGGATGCCCAGTTAGCAGAGGGAGAAGTTTTTGCGATGGTCATATGGCTGTCAAATATAACCTAGTGACTTGCTGACATCAGCACCACATCAGCATTTTTCAAAAATTTGGCAGGCCCCTCTCATTGAGCTTTTTGATTTTGTAATTCAACTTCAAATGGCCATAACTTGCTCATTTTTGCTCCTTTTTTCAAGCAATTTTTTTTGAAATGGGCTAGAATTTCATGCTCTCCATAGTGGTGAAGAATTTTTTTGGTTTTGATGCACGAATTGTTCATAAAATACAGTTTTTGGTGACTGTACCTAAGTAATCCCAGTTTTTGCAACTTCAGAGGCTTTGTTTGGGGTCATACGACCTCCTTTTCAGGTGCCATTTTTTTTGAAAGTGCGTATTTTTTTTGTCTATTTTCACATGATGCTATCAGATTGATTCCATTGTAAGTAGAAATTGTACTTTCAGATTTTGGCCATTTTTGGCTCTCTTGGTACTTGTATATTTGCTTGAATCTCAGTTAGATTTAGTGCACTATTGATTTAAGTCTCTTGTATCTCATTTGAGAAGTTGTAAAATTTGCATCATAAGTCCACTTTGCCTTGTTTTGCAAGTGGCTCATTGTAATCGCACTAAGTATAAAGTGCCAAAATCATCACTTTGGGGGGGGGGGGGTACTTTGATTGAGTGAATTTGGAGGGGTGTCTCTCATGATTTTGTGCTCTTGTGTTCCTTCCTTTTTTCTGCTATGGGTTCTTCTAAGTTTCCTCTCTTAACTCCACATAATTATGCTACTTGGAAAATTGATGCATGGAGTAAACTTATGGAAAAAGGACTCACTCATTACATTGATGGAACTATTGTTGCTCCCGCTGATCCTAAGGTTGATCCAGTTGGTCACTTGGATTGGCTCACTAAAAATATCATGGCAATTGGTACCTTAAGAAAGTATGTATCAAAGGATCTCATTTTTCATATTGAGAAATGTACTCTAATCAAGGATGCTTGGCAAAAGTTTCAAGACTTGTATGGTCAAGTTGATGAGATTAGGGGATATCAAATTGATAGTGATCTCACCATGTTAGATCCCAAGAACTTTGATACTATACAAGATTATGTCACTAAGGCAAATGAGTTGAGGGCACAACTCAAAGATTGTGGCATTGATAAGAAGGATACTCAATCGATATTCAACTTGATAGGCAAGCTTCCATAAGAATATGCAGCATTTGTTTCTAGTTTCCAAACCCATAGGATGACAATGGGTTCAAGCTACAAAATGCCTACATTTGATGCTTTCAATGAAATGTTGATGATGGAACAAACTAAGTTGATAAGCATGGGCATTCTTAAGGCTTCTAAGTCTCAAGCATTAGTGGCAAATCAAGGGAACAAAGGAAATCAAGGAAAGGACAACTCAAACAAGAAGAAATGGCAATCAAAGCCTAAAGAAAAAGCACCATCTTCTCCACAACAAGGAGATTCATCCTCCTCCAAGAGAGATAATTCACCAAAGAGGGAGAGACCTACTTGTGCTTATTGTAAAAAGATTGGTCATGAGGAGCATTGTTGCCATTCTAAGAAGATTGATGAGCTCACACATATCATCAAAAAGCATAACATTGATTTGCCTAAAGTCTACAAGAAGGATGATTCATCAACTTCCACTTCCTCACATTCAAAAGGAAAAGGGCAAGCATTCATGGCTTCTACAAGTGGAAAGACTCACTCTTTTGGAACAAGAAAAGGAAAAGCTCTATGTGCTACTATCAATCATAATTCAAAGAGATGGTTTCTAGATTCAGGGGCTTCTCATCATATGGCATCTTCGCAGTCTATGTTCTCTACATTTGAGCCTTGCACCATGCCACAGATTTTGATGGGCAATCATACATACATGGATGTGATTGGGAAAGGATCTATTGACATTGGGGATAACTCCTTCAATGATGTGTTGTGTGTACCCCACTTGACAAACAATCTCCTTTTTATCTATCAAATCACACATGGCGCAACTAAGAGAGTTGTGGAGTTCACACCTGACTCAGTTTTCATTAGAGACATGGAGACTAGAGCTATCATTGCGACTGGGGTGGTTGATCATGCATCTCAGTTATACTCCTTTTCAGATTTTGTTGATGATGATGATTTCACATTTGATGATTCTACACATGATGATCACACTTCTTGTGATGGTTCAGTTTTTGAGGAGAACTTTGGACACTTGAACATGGGGATTCTCACATGTGACCCCATTCTCAAGTCTTGTATTTCATCTCCTCATATTGATATCACATCACCTATTGCACCTGATGATGCAGATAGTGTGACAGTTTTGCCTTCATGTGATTCAGTGTAGCAGGATATTCATTGTCTTCCAACTTTAGATTCATGGGATGATTACTTGACAGATATTGCAGGTTTATTTATGGAATCCTACATTGCAGATTTGGGAGACATCATTGATGACATTCATCTTCTCTTTGATGAAGGTGATCCTTCTTCGATTGTTGCGAGGGCACACTCTGACCCTCTTGTTCATTCTCTACATGATCATTCTTTTGAGGTTGACATGATTGTGGATACTTATGTACAGCAGTTGGAGGAGGTCTCTTTATTTTTTGAGGAGACATGTGAGTCTTTGGGACATGTTCTACATCCATCTCCACTAGATCTTGGAGTGCCTTTTTCAGCAGTGTGGCACAGTTTATCACCTTTGGAGGGGGTATCTTTCAGCATCGACATGCGGACACTTGAGCAGTTTTCAGAGATTCCTTTCATCATGAGTTTTCTTCATACATCTTCCCTTCATGATTGGGGAGACTTCATGGATACACCTTTGGTTTTGTTTCTTCCTAAGGGGAGGAATGTTGTTCGACGTTCGTGGAGCAGTTTCTTCATACATTGAGCTTCTATCATTGGTGTAGATTCCACATTGAGGGGGGGCTTTCTAGCTTCTCTTCTTCTCTCATATGGGGGGACTATTTCCTCACATGGGGTTTTGTCCTTCACATTCTTCTATGAGAGTTCTCTTGTATGTTTTCATCTCTCTTTTGGGGGAGGGTTTTTTCCCATTGGGTTTTTCTCTCTTTCCCCACTTTGTGAGAGATTTCAATGCATTGGTTTGTATGCATTTGCATTTGTACATGGGTACCTAACATGGCCTCATAGCCGAGACCCATTATGCATTGCTTAGTTTCATTGTAGACTTAAGTGCATTCCCCTAAGTTGCACTTAAGGGGGGGTGTTGGTGTAAATAATTATTCATCATGGATATTATTACACTTACTTAAGTTTACTTAGGATAATGCATTTTCATAGTAGTTTGGGTATGAGATAGTTGGGTGTTTGTGCCACATTGGGATAGTGTGTGTAGGAGAAATTCCACCTTTTATGGTGTTGATCTTGTTGTTACACTCCACATTCAGTGGGTGATCCACCTCATGTGGACTATTATATTATTTCTCCTACCTACCCACACCTATTTCCTACCTACCCTTGTTTCTTATTGAGCCACATGTCATGTTTGTGTGCTCACATATCCCTAGCCTTGCCTATATAAGTAGGCTCATCTACATTGTATGTAACTATTGAATCATGTTATTGATCATTTTCTATTGATGAGAATACAGTTTATTCTTGTCCCATATTATGTCTCTATTTTGTACATTTCATTGAGCTCTTGATCTTGGCAAAATCTCACAATGTTACCTCGGTTGTCATAGGTTCTCCTCCAGTTACCATTAGGTCTTGGATTCATGTGAGGTACTAGATTATTTTCTGTATATCTGCATTCAACTAATCTATGTCCATACATATTGCATGTAAAACAATGACCTTCAAATCTCTTAGATGCATACCTAGTATTTGCATTGTATCATGTATTCTCATTGGGTTTGTTTCTACACACATTTGCAGTATGTCTAGGTTTATAATAGACAAAGCAAACAAATTTAAAAACTCTCTTACCAGTAGGCTTGTTAACCTGAGGAACATTTTTGTCTTTGTGAATGTTTCTCTTTGTTCCAAAAGACTCTCCTTTCTCAAATGTGTTAAATCCTAGTCCAGATGTATCACATTTCATTTTCTGTGATTGGATCTGCTCATCCAGAATAGAAGAACTTTTATTGAACTTTTTCAGTTTTCCATTATCCTCCATGAAATCTCTTGTAAGATCTTCATTGTGTTTTGTAAGAGTCTCTCTTAGGGATGATGCCATTTCAAGATCTAGTTGCAAATCCTATTTTTCTTCTTTCTTTTCATGCCAATGTTCATGCAAGGTTGCACTCTCTTATTTGATCTTAGCAATCTCATGATCTCTTTCTTTGACAAGGTCTTCAGCTACTCTCCTAGCTTCTAGCTCTTGACTCATGTGGATATTTAGGGCTTCTAACTCTCTTCTTAGATTTATCTTTTCACCATTCAGTTTTTCAACTTCTTCAACCAATGCATCAATGTTAGCTTCATCTGAAGAACTACTATCAGATATTTCCAATAGTTGTTTAGTCAGCTCTCTCCTTTTGACTTGTGAATCTTTAAATATGACCCTTAGGGTTTCAAGCTCTTCCTTGGTAGCTTCAAGAACCCTACCCATCTCAAAGTAGCTCATATCCCCCATGGTGGCTTTAGGGTTTCCTTCCAAGTGATTAAGCCTTAAAGAAGTTAGGCTCTGATACAAATTGATAGACTTATAAAGCACTAAGAGAGGGGGGGGTGAATCAGTGACATCAAAAACAATACTACTTTAAACACTAACCAGTTGAGATACTTAACAAGTTTACTAAACACTATGCATGCAATCCAAAATGATATTAAAGAATCCACAATAAGTAAAACATCCACCATAACACAAGTGTTTATATGAAGAAAACCCAAATGGGAAAAACCATGGTGAAATGGGACTCACAAGTTAACTATCTATAGTAATAGGTAACTGACCGGTTAAGGTCTACAAAAGTGCTTTGCTAGGAGCAAATTTTGTTAAAGATCCCAAATCTCTGTTAGAAGCTATACCCTGTTAAAGGTAGTACCTTGTTAGTAGTAACATCAGTAGAGGATTTCAGAATCCAAACTAATGGATCACCTTGTTAAAGGATTTGTATAATGAAGCTTGTTAGAGCTTACCCAATTAGGGGATTTGACTGTTGTAGTGATTAGAAAACAACACATGGTGTGATCTAGAAGTAGCACAACTTGCTTGAATAGATCCTCTTCTGTGCACTCAAAACTGCATCACCAACATATTTTGTAATTCCTTCAACAACTTAACACTTCTATCTTCACATCAAATCATCTCATCAAAAATAGTTCAAAATAATGTCATTATATAGATATTAGATTTTATGTCGGCTTAAAAATTATATCACAATTTCCTAGGTGTAGTGTATTTGGAAAATCTAACATAACTCATCACAAATTACCGCCAAATTTTTTTGATTGGGGGTAACCCATCACGACCAATGATAACTCATCACACAATCAATGAATACCGGTTGGAACATCGATATCAGTTAGAGTTAACCACATCAACATGTAAATTGATTGTCCTTCATTTGCTTCTTTGATGGTCTCCACTTAATCTTCAAGTAGGTGCGAAGTCATTTCTACATATACCGGTTGTCTACATGTATCGGTTTGACATTCTCTAAACCATCATAAGCTAAACTTCCAATACCGGTTGCAATACAGGATACCGATATGTCTAAGATTACAATGACAATGTGAACATATGTATATGTACATGTTCCATCAATGACAACAAATGAAGTCATTCATTACAATCATCATCAAGCCAATATCATCTTACTGTAGGTAGGTTCCCACCATGGTTTTTCCCTTAACCGGGTTTTCCACGTCAAAATCTTGGTATTGTGTGTTGTGTTGTTGATTTTGTTATCTATCTTATTGCTGCAATTTATCAAATTTGTGTTTTGTTTGTTATATTGGTGACAAGTTATTTAATCCCCTCCCCCTCTCAGTCTTCCTTCTTGGTTATTGCTAACACTCTCAAGTTGGGTATCATGCTTAGTGGTCTGGAATATGTCCAAAGTTCCATGAAATCCATGAAGATGACAAATCTCATGTCAACATACTCAATTGCATACTTGTTCAGTGGGCTTATAATTGTAGGTCCCAGAGACAACTAAGAGGGGGGGGGGGTGAATCAGTTGTCTAATAAATTCAAACCAAAAACTTACTAACCAACTTAATGCTTAATACTGGTAAATCAGTTAAGTATGCTGGTAGACAGTGTTAACAGTAAATTTCTATACTGATAAGAATTAATGCATGAAACATAAGCACAAAGTCATCCACAACACATGACACCAATATTTGTACGTGGAAACCCTGTAAGGGAAAAACCATGGTGGGAAACCTTACCCACAATCAGATGATACTACTATAGATAGTAAGTGTACAAGAGGGGTTTGCACATGCAGAAAGGCCAACAACCTAGAGCTCACTACTCAATCACAAATGGGAGTCACACTGACTACAGTTGGATGGTTAAATCCAATAAGAATGTACTGCACAAAATTGCATCTTCATATGCTGATTTCAGTACCGGTGTAATGCTGATATGCTTCCACAAAAACCTAACTTCACCTTCAAATGATGTCTTTGTGTATGCCTCTGCTTTATCTCACATATGCTTTCACTTGAACCTTTTTCGCATTCCACACTTGATCTTACAAATAAGATCTTACATTTATACCATACCCTAAGACCAATTTTAATAGGTTGGCTCTACAAAATATTACAATAAAAACATTTTTACAAACAATACAATATCCGATGCAGTAACCAATTGAACATGTCAACTTAATGCATTTACAACAATAATAAATCATCTCCATAGCGTGCCATGTTGATCTGGAAAAGATAAACCTGCCGGTGTAACCCTAGATAACCTGGACCTATTTGCCGGTAAAAGAAAATATGCAAATAAGAATATACCAATGATTATTACTTCAAAATAAAGTGTCCATATGATGTCTTCGACATTACCAAGTGTCTTCCATGTCATTGCAGGTATCGGTGAACATTATATCCTGCTAGTTAATCATATACCGGTAACTGTTGCACAGTTTACTGTTTACCGGTGAATGTTGCTGGATCTCCAAAGTAGGTGTATTTAGTAGGTGTTGACATCAATGACAAAACCATACCAAAATACCAACAATCTCCCCCTTTGGCATTGATGGCAACACAAGATGGAAAAACCATCAAAGTGCCAAAACAGAAATGCCAAGTGTAAAACCAACAATCTCCTCAAAGTGACAATCTCTCCTCCTGGAAGCAACATGAGTTATTTTATGTTATCCTGTACCAATTTTCACCATAGATATCTCTCCTCAATTGATAATGTGTTTTTCCATATATCTCTCCCCCTTTGACATCAAATGCCAAATCTACAAAATTTAAGTCCATACAAAAATACCAACTACTCCCCCTAAGAAGTAGCTTCCTCATCAAATACTGGAATAAAAGATTTGTCTATTTAATTCTGTCAGTTGATGACAATCATCAACTGTCTAAGTCTCTACTAGTGGAGGTATGACTCTGAGCTGATCTCTGAGATACTCAAAAGTTTCCTTAGGCAAAGGTTTTGTGAAAATATCTGCAAGTTGTTCTTTAGTATTCACATAAACCAGTTTTATCTCCTTTTCTTCAACTTTTTCCCTTAGAAAATTTAGTTTGATAGAAACATGTTTTGTTTTAGAATGTAATACTGGATTCTTAGATATATCAATTGCCACAGTGTTATCACAATATATAGTAATAGGTTCCTTGCATTTTACCTTTATGTCTTTCAACATTTGCTTAAGCCAAAGTACCTATGTACAGTTTGTTGCTACTACAACATATTCTGATTCTGCTGTTGATAAAGATGTACAACTCTGTTTCTTACTTAACCAAGAAACTAATCTCTTTCCAAGAAAGAATGCTCCTCTAGTGGTGCTTTTTCTATCATCCACATCTCCTGCCCAATTTACATCTGTGTATGCATATAGATCAAAATTTTCATCTTTAGGATACCATAATCCAAGATTTGTTGTGCCTTGTAAGTACCGAAAAATCCTTTTTACTATTGATTCAAGATTTTCCCTAGGATTACTCTGAAATATAGAAACTATACATACTGCATTCATAATATCAGGTCTTGTTTGTGTCAAATATAGTAAACCTCCTATCATAGATTTGTATCTAGTTGGATTAATAGGTGTAGATTCATCTCTTTGAGATAATTTGTCATTTGTAGTCATAGGTGTGCTTACCGGTTTAGAGTTCTCCATCCCAAATTTCTTAAGTAGTTCTTTCAAGTACTTAGATTGACTCAAAAATATGCCTTTATCAGTCTGTAAAATCTGCAATCCTAAAAAGAATTTTATTTCTCCGATCATAGACATTTCAAATTCTTGCTGCATTTCAAGAGAAAATTCTTTGCATAATTCATCTTCTCCTCCAAAGATTATATCATCAACAAATACTTCAATAATCAAGATGTCATCGTTAGTTACTTTGTAATATAAATTGCTATCTGCATTTCCTTTAGTAAAACCAATCTTTAAAAGATACTTATCCAATCTTGCATACCAAGCTCTTGGAGCTTGTTTTAATCCATACAAAGCTTTTCTTAATTTGCAAACCATATCATTGTCATCTGTCAAGGAAAATCCATCAGGTTGTTCAATATAGACTTCCTCTTCAAGATCTCCATTCAAAAATGCACATTTAATATCCATTTGATAAACTTTGTAATCCTTGTGAGCCGCAAAAGCCAAGAATAATCTAACTGCCTCAATTCTGGCTACTGGTGCAAAGGTTTCATTGTAATCAACTCCTTCTTTCTCAGAATATCCCTTACACACTAGTCTTGCTTTATTTCTGACAACCTTACCATCTTCATTGAGTTTGTTTCTAAATACCCATTTGGTTCCAATTACATTTTTATTTTTAGGCTGGGGAACTAATGTCCAAGTATTATTTTTCTCAATTTGTCCTAATTCTTCTTCCATAGCTTTAATCCAAAATTTATCTTCACATGCCTCATTGATAGATAATGGTTCAATTTGAGAAATAAGACATACCTCTTCATTTTCCAATCTTCCTCTTGTCATGACTCCTTTAAATTTGCTTCCAATTATCTGATCTTCAAAATGATTTAGTCTTACATACCGGGGTGTCTTAGTCTGTTGTTGTTCTTCAATTACTATGGAATCCTCTGATGATACCGAAGTAACTAGATCATCATTCTGTACTGGTGGATTTATTGTAGGTCCATTTGTCATAATTTCTATTTCCAGTTCAGAGTTTATATACCTTGAAGTTCCTCTGAATTGTTCATTAATCTTTACATTTGTACTCTCAAAAATTTTTTGTAATCTTTTATTAAAACATCTATATGCTTTACTCTTAGATGAATAACCAAGAAATATTCCTTCATCACTTCTAGGATCAAACTTGCCAATGTACTCATCTCTTCTAATATAACATTTACTTCCAAAAATTCTGAAATACTTAAGAGTAGGAGTATTACCAAACCATAGTTCATGAGGGGTCTTACCAGTTTCACCTTTGATGTGAACTTTGATGAATGTATAGACAGTAGTTCTTATTGCCTCTCTCTAGTACACATGTGGTAGATTTGCTTCTAATAACATACTTCTTGCTGCATCCAAAATAGTTTTGTTTTTTCTTTCAACAACTCCATTCTATTGTGGTGTCTGAGGTGCTGATAACTATCTTTTGATTCCATTTACTTCACAAAATGTATTAAAATCTTTAGATGTGAATTATCCTCCTTGATCTGATCTTAAACATTTAATTTTCTTACCGGTTTCATTTTCAACCATTGCTTTGAATAGTTTGAACTTCCCAAGTGCTTATGATTTTTCTCTGAGAAAAGTAACCCAACACATTCTAGAATAATCATCAATAATTAGCATGAAATATCTATCACCTTGTAAGCTTTTAGTTCTAGTTGGACAACATAAATTAGTGTGAATTAAATCAAGGGCATTATTGGATTTTTCTAGAATACTTTTGAAACTAGCTCTAACTTGTTTTCCAAATGGACATTCCTTACAAATTGTATTCTAAGGTTTCACAATTTTAGGTAGATCTCTAACTGCCTTAGAAGTACTGATTTTTACCATGCAATCAAAATTTACATGACATAGTCTCTTATGCCATAGCCAACTTTTATCTATATGTGCAATTAAGCATGTCTTTTCACTGTTATTCAAATGAAAGATATTACCTCTAGTCTGATTACCGGTTGCAATTTCCAAACCAGTTCTATTCATGATTTTGCATTTTCCATTTTTAAATTGTAATTGAAAACCTTTTTCAACTAATTGACCAACACTTAAAAGATTATTTTTTAATCCTTCAACATAGTAGACATTTTCAGTGTTATGTTTACCATCAAGAGATATTGAACCCTTACCTTTGATTGAACAGGCTTTGTCATCTCTGAATATTACTAAACCACCATTGTATTCTTGAAAGTTCAAGAATTTACCTTTGTCTCTAGTCATGTGATGTGAGCATCCTGAGTCAATAATCCATTCATCCTTTGATTCAACTTTAGCTGCTAGGGCTTGTTCTACCAATTGAGCAATAGGTACCCATTGATCTTCTGTTATAGCAACAAAGACCCATCCATTGTCTATTGGATCCTCATTAGAATCATCAATCACACCTTCATCAACAATGTAACAAGATTTATCTTTGTTTTTCTTAAATCTGTATCTCTGATATTCAGGGTTAGGTTTGTATGTTCTTCTAGCTTCTTCTCTTAGTCTAGCATGTCTATCAGGGCATCTTGAAGCCATATGACCAATCTTATTGCAGTTAAAACATTTAAAGGGTGCTTTACCTTCATACTTACTTCCAATTGGGCCTTTTGGCATTTTTCTTGCAAATAGTGCTTCAAGTTCTTCAAGCTCTTCATTCTCCTTCCTGGTTTCTTCAAGTTCTCTTGCCTAAAAGGCTCTCCAGTCTGATTTGTCAAAGGATGGAGCAGATGATGTTGATGCTTTGAAGGCCAAATTAGTTTTTAAAGTAGTAACAAGACCAAATTCCTCAATTTCAAAAGTTGAAAGTTTTCCAATCAATGTATCCCTAGTTATTGATGTATTAGGCATTGTTCTCAACTCATTTATAGTAGTAACCTTCATTTTATATGCTGGTGGAAAACCTCTTAAGATCTTTGAAACAATCTCATCTTCACTCAAGGTTCCTTCGCAACATTTGATACCCAAAACAATTTCATTTACTCTTTCCATAAAAGCAGAAATTCTTTCATCTTCTTCCATTTTCAAATGTTCATACCTGACGCGAAAGCTTTCAAGTTTTGCAATTTTGACTATGGAATCCCCTTCATTCAATGTTTCCAAATGATCCCAAATAGCTTTTGCAGTGGACCTATTTGATAATCCCATGATTTGTTGATCTGATAATGCGCTCAAGAGTGCTTCTCTTGCTTTGCAATCATTTTCTTCATCTTTAGCTAAAGTAGTGGGAGCATTTTGACTAGGTACAACAACAGTATAACCATTCTTAGTAACTTCCCATATGTCTTTACCAATGCAATTCAGATGTGTTTCCATTCTGATTTTCCATATCCCATAGTTGGTTCCATCAAGTTTAGGACTATCCTTTCCGAAAGAATTAGTAGACATTGGATCTCCTCAAGTTGTTAAACTTCTGCAAAAAGAGGACTAAGCTCTGATACCAATTGTAGGTCCCAAAGACAACTAAGAAGGGGGGGGGTGAATCAGTTGTCTAATAAATTCAAACCAAAAACTTATTAACCAACTTAATGCTTAATACCGATAAATCAGTTAAGTATGTCGGTAGACAGTGTTAACAGTAAATTGCTATACCGGTAAGAATTAATGCATGAAACATAAGCACAAAGTCATCCACAACACATGACACCAATATTTGTACGTGGAAACCCTGTAAGGGAAAAACCATGGTGGGAAACCTTACCCACAATCAGATGATACTACTGCAGATAGTAAGTGTACAATAGGGGTCTGCACATGCAAAAAGGCCAACAGCCTAGAGCTCACTGCTCAATCACAAATGGGAGTCACACTAACTATAGTTGGATGGTTAAATCCAATAAGAATGTACTACACAAAATTGCATCTTCATATGCTGATTTCAGTACTGGTGTAATGCTAATATGCTTCCACAAAAACCTAACTTCACCTTCAAATGATGTCTTTGTGTATGCCTCTGCTTTATCTCGCATATGCTTTCACTTGAACCTTTTTCGCATTCCACACTTGATCTTACAAATAAGATCTTACATTTATACCATACCCTAAGACCAATTTTAGTAGGTCAGCTCTACAAAATATTACAATAAAAACATTTTTACAAACAATACAATATCCGATGCAATAACTGATTGAACATGTCGGCTTAATGCATTTACAACAATAATTATATATGGTGAAAATGGATAGCAATAAACAACAATATTGAAAGACTAAAATGGATTCAACCACCAAACCCTAGCCTAACAATGAACAAAGATCCACCATAACATATGAAGATAACCTAAGACAATGCAAATATAACTCAAAAATCACAAAGATTATACCATCACATGTCCACTAGGGTTTTGATCTCCATTCTTCCTATCTCCATTGATCTTGTTTGATATGCTTGCTCTCAGATTTTTGTATGCACAAGAGCTCAACAAAGAACGGAATGTGGTTGCAAGTAGGATCGTAGTGTAGCCAAGTACTCCAAAATTAGTCATTCGGATTAGTCATTAGGGTATGTCATTAGGGTTTGACAATGAAGAGAGCATCTCCTTAAATAGAAGACACAATAAGAAATGGAGGGTTAAGATTGAGAGGTGTAAAAAGAGAGGTCGGCTAGGATTAGAGGGTAGGTATAAGAAATACCAAAATAATGAAAGAGGTAGGTAGTGTATGAATTAAGAGATGAATGACATGTGTCATGTGTAGAAAAGGTTAATGAATTAATTAAATAAATAAAGATTTATTTAATTAATAGAAGAAGTAGGGCAATTAAATAAATAAAATATTTATTTAATATAGGAAAGGGATAATTTAAATAAATAAATGTATTTATTTAAATGAGAAATAAGGCTAGAAGAGGATAAATGAATTAATTAAATAAATAAAGATTTATTTAATTAATAGAAGAATTAGGCTTAGATAATTAAATAAATAAAATATTTATTTAATTAGACATGACAATTTTGGGTGTCTACAATAATAAATCATCTCCATAGCATGCCATGCTGACCTGGAAAAGATAAACATGCCGGTGTAACCCTAGATAGCCTGGACCTATTTGTCGGTAAAAGCAAATATGCAAATAAGAATATACCAATGATTATTACTTCAAAATAAAGTGTCCATATGATGTCTTCGATATTACCAAGTGTCTTCCATGTCATTGCAGGTACTGGTGAACATTATATCCTGCCGGTTAATCATATACTGGTAACTATTGCACAGTTTATTGTTTGTCGGTGAATGTTGCTGGATCTCCAAAGTAGGTGTTGACATCAATGACAAAACCATACCAAAATACCAACAATAATAGTTTCAGAGAGCCCAAAGAAGGACTGGGATAACCACCTATATTCATTGAAGAATTATTTTGCAGATATCTTCAATTTTTTGTGAGTATAAAAGGACTGTGTGTGCATATGTAAATAACATTTTTATTTTTGGAATCCTATCTTTTCCATTGATGTCAAAGAGGGAGTGTAGAGGAGTGAAAAATGTTGATCTTAGGGTTAGTTGTTGATCTTTGGAGTCTGGTAGTCAGATCATTGGTTGCAGTGTATATATATTTTTGGTTTTGGTCCAACACTTAGTCATTTTTCACAAAGTGTTGACAACAATGCCAAAGGGGGATATTATTGGTAAGAGACACTACATGTATATACAAATGTTGTCATTGATGGAAACTTGAGTTAGATATTCAATCCGTAGTTCATGATTCATTCATACTAAAAGATTGATTGAGGTATGGTGAGAAAAATAGTGTATCCGACATAGTGTATAGTTTGTTGGTTAATGGATCATTTATGATGCATATTTTTCTTTGTGGATCTCAGAGAAGCATTTTGGTCATGTAAATTGCCTTATTCCAAGTTTATGGCCTTCGATGTTAAGTATTGAGTAAGTTAGTAGATCTGGGATATAGGTTCTTGAGTAGAACAATGTTCATTGACAATAACATGTGACGATTCATTGTGCAGATCATGCAGAGTGATTTTGGTGATTGGTTGTGTGTTCAAGGTTAGTAATCCAACATGTGGGAAGTGTGTGGATATTTTTTTTTTGTTTGCATGATTGTTTTTGGATTGTATTGATCCGACTTAGGTGACACATTTGATTTGTATGTTATGCGGTTTTTGGGTTGACATGGAATTGACCTAAGTTGATATTGCAGATGTATCAGACCGATTGATTTGATCATTTTTGTAATCGATGGTGGTGTGGAAAGTGTGTATGAGCAATTTTGCACAGTTTCATGTGTAGGGTTGAAATATTTGTGCTCTGGTATAATGCAGAATATCATAACAGAGAAAAGTAGTAGAGTATAGTAAGAATATATGTTTTGTGTTGAACTGGAACTATACTCAGGCATTTGTTGATTCTATTAAGTAGTTTAAACCTTCTTGTACCTCTTGTAATCATTTTGTAAGGCAGTGAGCCTTCTAGGATTATATCCCTTACTTGTAATTGAGTAGTGAACTCTAGGCAGTGTGCCTGAATGCATGTGCATTCCCATTATGTAATATTTTAATAAATCTAATAGGGTATATTAATATTGTGGGTTTGAAACCCAACATGTTTTTTCCCTTAACTAGGTTTCCATGTAAAAGTCTTGGTGTTATGGTATTGTTGATCTTTGTATTATGTTTCTGCACCTTACTTTTTTTCATTTGCATTAAGTGGTTGAAGATCAAGTTAATAACAATAAAAAATTCTAAACATTGATTCACCCCCCCTCTTAGTGTACCTTGATTCCAACACAAAGAAAGAGTTGTGTGCAAAGGATATGCTCAAGTTGAAGGGATAGACTTTGAAGAGAATTTTTCTCCAATTCCAAGACTTGAAGCAATCAGAATGTTCTTGGCATTCTCAACATACAAAGGATACAAGGTGTAGCATCCCAAAATTGTGACACTTGCAATTTCGACTGCATTTCGGTCTTCACGATGGCGATGCAACACGCAACCTGAATGGAGACCCCGAAACTTGCTCACGACACTAAAAACTGCATTTTTCAAGCACCTTGGCCTGAACCTCCTTGCACCCTGCTGTCTCGGGAGGTGGGACCAGAGCGCCCAGCGCCCTGGTCCCCTAGGACCAGGGCGCCCAGCGCCTTGGTCCCTGGGTCCTATTTTGGGCCCGGTCTCCTAAGGGGCTCGGGTCTTTTTGTTTGCAATTTGGAAATTAACTTTCCCTGGTCGGCCTAAGGTCGGGAAAATCAGTCTATCAGCCCTAAATGACAAGTATATAAACTACATTTTTCTCTCTCATTTGGGATGAAGAGGATATGTGTACAAAGGCGTGGAAATTATACTCAAGCATTCAAGCATTCAAGCATTCTTCCAAGCAATTGATCATTTCAAGTCTCCATTCAAGGCTAAGTGTTGCATTCAAGACAAGGATTCAACCATTGAAGAGGAGATCATATACTACATGATACAACATACAACATCTAAACCTTCGCACATAAGGATACCAACATCCTTAGAACAAGGTATTAGTACTTATTTTACAGTCATTTACATTTACAGCTCTTGCTCATTTCTTGGTTAATTCCAAAACCGGGGTTTGACCTAAAGGCAAACCCCTAATCCCTAACCCCCCAATCGTCTTCACTTTTCTGTGTGTAGGTTGCAGGTACGCAGCTGAAATTGAAGATCTGGAATCCTTGTGCAGAGACGAACATATCCCCCTTTGTTTCGTGGATTTTTCGGAGGACCGTGGTGCCGGGCGCCATCGTCCTGACAACTTTTGCTCAAATTTGCAGGACAGCGCCGTATTGACATTTTACTGCTAATTCCAGGTCCGCAGCTTCATCCTATAACCCGAACTCAGTTTATAAGCAAATCTTTATGACTTTCTATGCATGCTTAGCTTAATTTCCTTAACAACATTCTTTACAAAAGAGGGTAGCTTTGCTTTCCTAACCCTTGAAATTCATTTAGCATCCAATATTACATTGTGTGGGATTGGATCTTATGAGTTTCAACCCCTCTTTTGAATGTAAAGTCTCTCCCCTAAGTGAAAAACCATCGAATCCTAGCGAACCTCCCTTCTCTCTCCTCGGAGTTGGAAGAGGGGAGAACAACTAGGGTTCGACCGCGATTTCTCCGCTTTACATTTTGCTGAACCCGACGTGAACATCCTTTCTGATTTTTCATGCTTAGATCTGAAAAAAAAAAAAATTTGATTACATTTCCATGTTTGATCTTTTGCAAAATTTTAGAGGTGATTGCATAAAAACCCTAAATTTTCTTTTTAGTAATTGAACTTGTGAAATGTCTAAATGTTAATGCCTGTTTCAGATCTGTCCTTCTATTACAAATTTTCAATTCATATTTGTGCTTTAATTCTGAAAATTAAGTGGTTAAGTGTCAAAACCCTAATTTTTGAAACCCTCTTTATTCAACCTTTGTCCGACAATTTCACTGATCAAAACATCTCCAAATCATCTGTAACTTTGGATTCCGCAATAAAATCACAATATCTTTCATCCCTGAAAATTTGGAAAAAAGTTGCGAGGACCGTGGCGCCGAGCGCCATCGTCCCTGACATTTTTTCCGAAATTTCGGGAGCGAGATCTTACTGTATTTTCCTGCTAAAATCCAGAATTTTGGTTGATTTTATCAATTTTAACACTTTCAAAATTACAGTCAAAGTTGGTCTTGTGATTGCTTGGTCTAAGGCTTCTAAACATTTAAAAATCATTGGAATTGAAATTTTGTGTCAAAATTGTGTTCTTACTGTCCTAAATCTGAAAAGTGTGTTATCATTCATTAAAAATTTCAGTGCTTTATTCAAATTCTTGCATTTTGTGACTTTTGAAATTAAGTGCTTAATTACAACAACTTTGATTTCCGCTTTCAAAATTGAATTTTGTGTGAAATTGAGTCAATTTTTGAATTTCAAAATTTGCATTGCTCTTGACATTCCCTCTAAAATCATAAAATTCAAAATTTCAAGTTTCCCTCTCTTTTTCAAAATTCAAATTTTGCATTTTTCGACAATCTTGGTAGGGTTCAATTTCGAGATTACAACTTTAATTTGGCCTATCTACAGATCGTAAAATCACTCAATTTTTTCAGATTGGCTCTAAAATCATCATACCTTTCATCCCTGCAAATTTCGAAAAAAGTTGCAGGGACCGTGTTGCACTCCGGGCACCACGGTCTCGGACATTTTTTCCGAAATTTCGGGAGACTGTTGTGATTGCATTTAACAGCTTAAATTCAGAAGATTGGCTGATTTTACTGAAAATTGCTACCTCTAATTTCAAAATCTTCTCTCTCTTTCTAGTGCATGATTTTTACAACAATAAGCCCTACTTACACTATTCCCGTTAGACGAAGCCTGAGAATTAAGTCTTTTCGAGGTTTAATTACCGAGGAGATGGAACCTAATTTGAATAGCCTTTTTAATGAGGACATGGGTAATTCCTCTAATCCTCCTAATGATGAAGAAGCTCTCCATGAGGTTTCTGAAGAACAACTTTCGAAATTGGATAACCAATTTGACGATTTTCGACAATGGATGTCTCAAGAATACCCTGATAGTCAAGCTCTTCCTTTAATTGAGGGTCTAAAACGTATGCTTCAAAGTGATAAGAATGGAATTGATATTTTGCGTGGTATTTCACACATTGTGAATTCGAATGTGATGCCTATGAAGAGTTGTGCTGAAAATTTGGGTTATACACAACCTCCTACACAAGTCAATCATTCTATTCCTTTGACAACTCCTATTGCTAGTATACCTACCTTTACATCAAACATAATGGCTACTTCTATACAAGATATTCCCCCTGTGATCACTAGTCATGGGGGCAACCCTTCTTCTTCAATTAACCCTTTTCCTTCATTCAATCCGATTTCTTCATTCGTCCCTTCAATGAGTGTCCCTATTATATCTCCACAAATGAACATGACGCAAGGGGGCAATTCATTTAACCATTCTATTCCTCCTTGTAGTGTTCCTCCTGTCCAATCATCTCCTATGACTAATTATCATAGAGTCCCACCACCTTACTCTCTACCTTCTTTCAATAACATAACACCTCCATCTCAATCTAACACATCCAATATGAACTCTTCGACTGAAGCGACCATTAACAATCTTGCACAAACTGTCTCTTCTTTACAGCAACAAATTGCCTCTATGAATCAATCTAAGTTTAGTGTGCCCACATTTGACATTGCGAGCCCACTTTCTCTTGACATTGTTCGAGCTATCCCTCCTAAACATGTTGAAATCCCGCATTTGGAACTTTATAATGGTAAAGGTGATCCTTTAACACATGTTAAGACTTTTCAAACAATTTGTACTGATTTTGCTTATGACCAAAGGTTGCTTGCAAAATTGTTTACTAGAACATTAAGAGACAAAGCCCTACAATGGTATTGCTCATTCCCTTCTTATTCTATTACTTCTCTCGAACAACTTGCAAATGCTTTCATTCAACAATTTCAAAACAATATAAGTCCTAAAGTTACTTTGATTGATTTAATGCATTGTAAACAAGGTGTTAAAGAAAAAGTGACTGATTTCATTGGTAGACATAAGCATTTGTATGCTCAAATTTCTTTTCCAGTGCCTGACAATGATATTCAAAGAATCTTTATTTCTAATTTACAAAAAGATATTCGAGACAAACTTCTGTTTTCTGAGTTTACTTCTTTCCAACAGTTGTGCGCCACTCTTCACAATTATCAACTGACTGTGAGTCAAATGGAACAATCACATCCTATGGCTCCGAGTGATAAGGGTGATAGAAGTCAACAACCATTTGGGAAGTTTAAACCGAACAGAGATTCTATCAAATTCAATGAAAACATCATCAACAACAATGTGAATGCAGCATCAGGTGTGCCTCCTATTTCTAAATTTTTCAAGAAAGAAAGAAAGTATACTCCTTTGAATGAATCATTGCATAGTATTATGAATAAGTTATTGGAACAAAATGTGCTTACTCTTCCTCCTATAAGACAAATTGATCCTGCAAAGATTACTTCACCTTATTTTGATAACAAAGCTTTTTGTCAATTTCATCGTCAGCCTGGTCATGATACTGAAAAATGTTTTTCTTTAAAGGGTAAAATTCAAGATTTGATTGATAATAATACTATTTCTGTTTCTGGAGTGAATGATAAAGGCAACACATCTGTAGCTCCTCCTAATCAAAATCTTCAGACTTTCACTGATCCATTGCCTTCTCATACCTCTAATGCGATTGAGACTAATGATTCCTCTCTCTCATCTGATGGTATTGTGTCTATTACTCCGAATGTGATTAACTTTGTAGAGCAGCAAGAAATCCCTGAAGAACCTTCCATCACATTTGATTCTAGCGAAACCATTAGGGCACCTGATGGTCCTTTATACATAGTTGCAAAAGTTAAGAATACACCTTGTCGTGGAGTGCTTATTGATCCTTCGTGCATGATTAATGTTATTACTGAAGAATTTCTTTTTACTTTGCAATTGAATCAAGTGATCTATGACAAAACAGATGTGATTGTGAAATTATTTGATGCATTTTCTTCTCCTGCAATTGGTTCTATTACATTGCCTATTGAAGTCCATAACAAATCCCTTGATGTGAACTTTGCTATTATTCCATCTTCCGAACAATTTCGTGTGAAGCTTGGCTATCCTTGGCTATCTTCCATGAAACCTATTGCTTCTCCTATTCACAAGTGTTTGAAATTTCCCCATAATGGTGAAGTTGTTACTATCAATCATAGTCTCTTTAAACCAGCTGAAAGAACCTCTAGTGTTCCTATTGATTACTTTTGGCCTAAACAATTCCAATCTCTTCCTCCACGAAGTGATCATCTTTTCAAATCTTATCAAAAGTGGAAAAAAGATATGATCCTATCTCTAAGTGAACCTAGAACACCTAAACTTGACATTCCTATCATTCTTGAGAAGGAAGTTCTTCCTTTGAAAGATAAAACTAATGTCTTTCCTCAAGAAGATTCCCAACCCATCCCTATGGATGTGACTATGTCTATGTCTAATAAACTTCCTACAAGTAGACCTATACCTCCTCGTCATGATGGACTTGGTCTCCTTCCTAAACCAAAAATTCCTCCTTTATATGGAGCAGTTCCTCCTCCTTCCTTTTATAGAGAGAAGAGACCTTCTTCTTCTCCTATTATTCAGCCTAAGAGACCACAACCTAAACACCCAAGTGATAAGGATGAGAACATTCCTCCTCCTCAATCTTCTTCACTTCCTACTAAGACTAGATGAAATCGTTCTGCACGTGAACGCTGACGAAAGCGTCGTCTTAGAGCTCAAGCAGCTGCTTCTCAAACTTTGAAATCTCCAAAAACACCTTCAACAAGCATTATTCCATTTTCTCCTCAGCCGGACATTGAGCCTAAATCTCCTAAACATAAGATGCATGATGGTCTTGATCCTGTGCAAGTTAAAGGTCCTATTTTTGTAAATCTTGATGATGATATGGATGAAAATGTTATTCATGATGAAAATATTACTCCTCTTGCTTCTGATAGTGAATATGAACTTGTTGATGTTGATAACCATTTATCTAATGAATTTTCTAAAGCACTTATCCTAGCTCCTAGACAAGAACAATGTGGCTCGGAACATGAACATAGCCCTTGTTTGGATCTTGTGATAGCTCCATCTGCTGTGTTGGATGTTCCTCCTCTAGCGTGTTCCCTGCCTTCCTGAAACATTGATCAGCAAGATCGGGGGGTAGATGACATGCTAGACTAGTTACATTAGCATAGCAGATTCTCTTCTCCTCTCTTGTGTTACTTCTTCTATATGTTATTCTCACTCTTCTATTTGTTGTCCTTAGTGTTGTCTACTTGAGGACGATGCAAAGTATTGAGATCTCTCGATCTCTCTCATGTTGACTCAAAGGACACATGTGTTCCCTTCTTCCAGGTGACCTTCCTTGATTGGGGAATGAAGAACAATTATGCATACATACATATGATATATATACATGAATTATCATACAGCATACTAACCCCGAGGAAAGCGAAGTCACCTCGTGCTTTATGTTTTGTGTCTATTATCCTTGGGTTTATCTCACACTTGGGGGCTAAATCCTTGCGATAACGTGCTCCTTTCCTTTCTCATTTCTTATGTGTATCACTACGTTAAAACAATCACCCCCGGTGAGGCGTGTGCGATCGCTTTAACATAGGGGGCATACATCCCGTTCATATCTTTTCAAGATACTTGAAAATTTCTTAGCAAATTTAGCCTTGCCTGGAAAATTTTTGATATCTTTCTTGCATGACTCATAGTGAGGGAGCCTTACTACTGACAGTCATGGTTCTTCCTCGCGATCTTCCCTTTTACTTTGTCAATCGAAGTTGTAAGATCCTCAGTCCACTGGGGGCTTGGTGTATCTTGCCTCCTTGACGTGGTGAAAGTATTTCAATGTTGTTTCCTTGTACTTTACCGGAAGTATGAGCATACATACTCCCGCTAAAGTGGGGGCTAAATGTAGCGTCCTAAAATTGCGACACTTGCAATTTCGACTGCATTTCGGTCTTCACGATGGCGACGCAACACGCAACCTGAATGGAGACCCCGAAACTTGCTCACGACACTAAAAACTGCATTTTTCAAGCACCCTGGCCTGAACCTCCTTGCACCCTGCTGTCCCGGGAGGTGGGACCAGAGCGCCCAGCGCCCTGGTCCCTCAGGACCAGGGCGCCCAGCGCCCTGGTCCCCAAGACCATGGCGCCCAACGCCCTGGTCCCTGGGTCCTATTTTGGGCCCGGTCTCCTAAGGGGCTCGGGTCTTTTTGTTTGCAATTTGGAAATTAACTTTCCCTGGTCGGCCTAAGGTCAGGAAAATCAGTCTATCAGCCCTAAATGACAAGTATATAAACTACATTTTTCTCTCTCATTTGGGATGAAGAGGATATGTGTACAAAGGCGTGGAAATTATACTCAAGCATTCAAGCATTCAAGCATTCTTCCAAGCAATTGATCATTTCAATTCTCCATTCAAGGCTAAGTGTTGCATTCAAGACAAGGATTCAACCATTGAAGAGGAGATCATATACTACATGATACAACATACAACATCTAAACCTTCGCACATAAGGATACCAACATCCTTAGAACAAGGTATTAGTACTTGTTTTACAGTCATTTACATTTACAGCTCTTGCTCATTTCTTGGTTAATTCCAAAACCAGGGTTTGACCTAAAGGCAAACCCCTAATCCCTAACCCCCCAATCATCTTCGCTTTTCTGTGTGTAGGTTGCAGGTACGCAGCTGAAATTGAAGATCTAGAATCCTTGTGTAGAGACGAACAGATCCCCCTTCGTTTCGCGGATTTTTCGGAGGACCGTGGCGCCAGGCGCCATCGTCCTGACAACTTTTGCTCAAATTTGTAGGACAGCGCTGTATCGACATTTTACTGCTAATTCCAGGTCTGCAGCTTCATCCTATAACCCGAACTCAGTTTATAAGCGAATCTTTATGACTTTCTATGCATGCTTAGCTTAATTTCCTTAACAACATTCTTTACAAAAGAGGGTAGCTTTGCTTTCCTAACCCTTGAAATTCATTTAGCATCCAATCTTACATTGTGTGGGATTGGATCTTATGAGTTTCAACCCCTCTTTTGAATGTAAAGTCTCTCCCCTAAGTGATAAACCATCGAATCCTAGCGAACCTCCCTTCTCTCTCCTCGGAGTTGGAAGAGGGGAGAACAACTAGGGTTCGACTGCGATTTTTCCGCTTTACACAAGGTATATCAAATGGATGAAAAATGTGCCTTCTTAAATGGAAATCATGAAGAAGAGATATACATAGAGCAACCTGAAGGATTTCAGCTACATGAAGATGAGAACTTTGTCTATAGATTGAAGAAAGAACTGTATGAACTAAAACATGCCCCTAGAGCATGGTATTTAAGATTGGAAAAATATCTCTATCAGCAAGGTTTCAAGAAGGGAAATGCTGACTTCAGTTTATATATTAAGGTAAAAGTTAAACACATGATTCTAGTTGTGGTATATGTATATGACATCATCTTTGGAGGAAAGAAGTATACCTTATGCAAATAATTTGTTGACCAAATGTAGTCTAAGTTTGAAATGTCCATGCTTGGAGAGTTATCATATTTTCTTAGTTTGAAAATATCATAGCTGAATAAGGGCATATTAATCTCTCAAACCAAGTATGCTAAGGACATGTTGAATAAATTTTAAATGGAAGATAGAAAACCATATGGTACTCCCATGGTGACAGGATGAAAATTAAGTAAGGATGATGAATCATCTAGTGTAGATTAGACCTTGTATAGAACCATGATTGGAAGTCTATTGTATCTCATAGCCTCAAGGCCTGGTATAGTTCAAGTTGTGTGTATGGTGGAAATATTTCAAGCAACTCCGAAGCAATCACATGTCAATGCAGTAAGGAGGATATTTAAATATCTGCAAGGAACATTAGAGTGTGTCTTATGGTATCCAAAGAAGTGTGATTTCACTTTACATGCCTATACTGATATTGATTGGGCAACATGCATAGATGATAGAAAGAGTACTAGTGGAGGAGCCTTCTTAATAGGAAATAGGTTGGTTTCATGGCATAACAAGAAACAAGAGGCAGTCTCATTATCAAATGTTGAAGTTGAATATATTGCAGCTGCCAAATGTTGCTCACAAGTATTATGGATGAAGTAGACATTGAAGGACATTCAAGTATATTTTTTCAGACCCCATTCCCATCACGTCTGACAACTCAAGTGCAATCAACATATCAAAAAATCTAGTCATGCACTCAAGGAAAAAACACATAGCAATAAAATATCATTTTCTAAGAGAGAAGGTAGTTGATAAGTGTTGAACACAATATACCACTAAGAGGTGGGAGAATCAGTGGTTCCTAAACTCTTTTCTTTTTAAAATAACCTTTGAAAACAGGTTATTATCCTAAGAACTAAACAGTCAAACCGGTAAGACAAATCTGGATACCAAAAGATATAAACACACAAAAAATAATCCACAACACCTGATGTATGAGGAAAATCCAATATGGGAAAAACCTCAATGAGAATTGTTGTTGGAGACTACTACTCCAATCTAACCTCACAAGTGAAACAATAAATTACAAATATTTAGGGCACCAACCCAAGGAGCACCAACCCCTACCGATTTAGGGCACCAAACCAAGGAGCACCAACCCTTGCACCAAGATCCAACTTGGTGATGTATATTGAAATACAATTTTGACACAGTTATAGCTTCTGGTTGCAAATGAGTTCTGCAACATTTGATCAAATAGATTTATGTCGGTTAATAGCCTTATCTTCTTCTCTCTCATCCTCACATCATACTTAGTGACACTTGGATACCTTCTTAACCAATCATACCTTACTAGTTGTCTCAACTGCCAGACCTGCAATAGTTTACCAGTACTCAGTCCCTGCTAGTTAAACCCTCTCACCGGTTTTCCTACTAACTCACTCTGCAACTTTCTTAGAATAAATTCTAAGGAAGATGATCCTTATCTGTACTCAAGCTCTCTTCACTCTTCTTCACATCAAGTATCAATCATTTTTGTCTAGAGCTCACATATTTATAATCTTGGATTCTTTCCAAAACCCGCATTCAAACAATGTCATGTTAGGTTTTGCCTTCTCCAACTCAATCCAAATCTGATTTGATTCAGTCTTCTTTTCCAGGGATAAGATCTTCATGAAATCAATCAACACCAACAAAGCTTTGTTGATATGTGGCGACTGATAAAAAAAGTATTGTACACTTAGCACGTATTCTTGTCGGGGTCCGGGGCCGGGCCGGGCCCCAGGAATACGGGGGTTTGGGGGTGGCAGCCCCCCTGAACAAATTTTTTTGGATGTTTTTTGTTGATGAAAACTGACATTGTAATAAAACCCTAAAAATGTTTACTTTGTTTGTTGCCCTAAAAATGCATGTTATAAGCGGTCAGGATGCTTAAGGCATTGAGAGATTGATATACTATTTTTGTTGGATAATAAGAAAGATTGGACGACTGTGTATGGTGGACATAACCCATTCTGGGTGAACCACGTTAAATCTTTATGTTATCTGTGTCCTGTTTTATTCCTTTATCTTTTGTATTTAGATTTTCATATAATTGTTAGTTCATATTTTCTTTGGATCTGATTAAAACCCTAACAATTGGTATCAGAGCGAGGTTTTCTGTAAATTGGCAGGACTTTCAGATTTGAGTGGGAGCAATGGAGGATACCAAATTCAAGGTCAAAAAGTTTAATGACCAGAATTATCAGTTATAGAAAATGCAGATGGAGGATTACCTGTATCAAAAGGATTTGTGGTGGCCATTGGAAAGAAAGGCAAAGAAAGTGATCACAATGTCAGATGAAGAATGGGACATTTTAGATATAAAGGCAGTGCGATCCATTTGATTGTGCCTTGCACCATCTGTAGCTTTCAATATAACAAAAGCAAAAATGACTGTAGATTTGATAGCGACATTGACTAAGTTGTATGAGAAACCCTCGGCTTCGAATAAGGTATTTCTTATGAAGCGTTTGTTTAATTTAAAAATGAGTGAGGGAGGATCTATAATGGAGCACTTAAATGAATTTAATACAATTACCAGTCAATTGTATTCAGTAAAAATTACTTTTTCAAAAGAGGTTAGGGCTCTATTGATTTTATGTTCTTTGCCAGAAAGCTAGAATAGCTTGGTTATGGTTGTAACTCTGTCTCTAGTAAAAATACTAATATTTGATGATATTGTTGGTGTTATCCCAAGTGAGGAAATGTGAAGGAAAAGCACAGGTGAGACTCCAACATCATCAAGTAGTGTTTTGAATATGGAGAACAGAGGAAGATCAAAGGAAAGAGGAAAAGGCCTTGGGAATGAGAAGTCACGAGGGAAGTCAAAGAAAGGATGCTCTCAATCTAGAGGAAAGAAAGATTGGTGGTACTACGGAAAGCTTGGTCATCTAAAGAAAGACTGTTGGTCTCAGAAAAACAAAGAAGGAGACAAAAATGAAAATGATAGTAAGGAAGCTAATATTGCAAGTAATACTTTACAAGATGCTTTAATCTTATGTTTGGATAATGTTAATGATTCCTGGGTAATAGATTCTGGGGCTTCATTTCATGCTACACCCCATAGAAAATATTTTCTAAATTATGTTTAAGGTGATTTTGGACAGGTATATTTGGGTGATGATGAGCCCTATCAAACTATTGGAAAAGGAAATATAAAAATCAAGTTGCAGAATGGAAATGACTGGTTTCTGTAGGAGGTAAGACATGTTCCTAATTTAAGAAGAAATTTAATTTCTGTAGGGCAACTAGGTAGTGAAGGTTTCATAGTTACCTTCTCAGATAGTATCTGGAAGGTCACTAAAGGATCATTAGTAGTAGCTAAAGGTGTGAAGGTAGGCACATTATATTTGTATACTGATAACACTTACTCTATCCTAGCTGCTACAGATAAAGTTACTGCAGCGACAACAACAATAGATGTTGTAAGAACAAATTCAATAATGTGGCACCATAGGCTTGGGCACATGATTGAGAAAGGGATGAAAATCCTTCACTCCAAAAATCTATTGCCAAGACTAAAGAAGACTGATTTAGAGTTCTGTGAAAATTATGTTTATGGTAAATAGAAAAGAGTCAGATTTCTCAAGGTTGGGAAAGAGAAGAAGAGTGAGAAATTAGAGCTTGTGTATTCAACTGTATGAGGATGGGCTCAGGTATCATCTCTTGGTGGCTCTTGTTATTATGTTATTTTTATTGATGACTCAACCAAAAAAACATGGGTATATTTCCTAAAACAAAAATAAGATATTTTTGAAACTTTTAAGAAATGGAAATCTTTGGTTAAAAATGAGATAGGAAAAAAGTTGAAGTGTCTCAGATCGGATAATGGAGGTCAGTATTGCACCAAAAAATTTGAAGATTACTTCTCCTTAAATGGGATTCAAAAGAAGAAGACAGTTCTAGGAACTCCATAGGAAAATGGTGTGTCAGAGAGAATGAATAGGACTATCATGGAACGGGCGAGGAACATGAGATTACATGTTGGATTGCCCTTACATTTTTGGGTAAATGTTGTACATATTGCTGTCTATTTGATAAATAGAGGACCTTCAACCCCTTTGGATGGTGGCATTCCAGAGGAGGCATGGACTGGTAAAAAGGTAAATTATTCTTTTCTGAAAACCTTTGGTTGTGAAGCTTTTGTCCATGTTGATAAAGAAAACAAAACCAAGCTTGATGTTAAATCTCAAAAATGTACCTTCATTGGATATGGGATAGATGAATATGGCTATTGATTATGGGATTTTGAAAATAAGAAAATAATTAGAAGTAGAGATGTTATATTCAATGAGAAGGTTATGTATAAAGAATAGATACAGGAAAAGAAGCATGAACAAAACAAACAAGAATATGTAGTGTTGGATGAGATTCCTTAAAATGAAATGCCATAGGCACTTAATGCTCAGCAACAACAGATTGTCCCACAAACTCCTACAAGTGTTAGACGTTCTACGAAGTCAAGTAGACCCGCTGAAATTCTTGGCATTTTCAGTAGATAGAAAAATTGTTGATATTCATTAAGGATATTGAGAAGGTTGTTGAAGACTATTTGATATAGCTGAAAAATGATGATAACTATCTTTATAACATTATTCTGTCATTGATGTCAAGAAATTGATTTTCTGATTCAGTATGATGTTGCCATATCTTGAGGAGATTGATTTGAAGAGAATTAAGTGGTCGGTAAAAGACAAAGAAAGATTATGATAAGAAAGGGGAGGAATAAGTTATTCAATGGGCAGCTATTACCAAGTTAGACAATGATGAGATTATGATGTTTATATTGTTTTGATATCCTACATATGTTGTTGATTATAAGGTTAATACTATACTATGTCACCGAGAAAAGAACCTAGTTGGTAAACCCTAAGGAACCTAGTCGGTAAACCCTAAGGTTATCGTTATCAGTTAATGAAGGCAGAATGTCTACCGAGTAAAGTTTAGTATTTACTGAGTTGCAACCAAGTTATGACAGAGCACATTGGATGAATACAAGCATTATTTAATGAAGGACAATGATTAGCTGGAGATGTATAAATGATTGGAATGCCACACATGAAGTTTGTTAAAGGATCTATGGCAATAGAAGATCGACAGGAAGATCTACAACTCAGATTGAACTGCAATAGCCTTGCACAAGTTCCAAGAAAGGAATGCAAGTCCCAAGGCAAGGTAAAACATTTTCAGATCGAAAGATGCATTGAACCTAGTCAAGTGTGAAGATCTGATGGCTAAGATTGATCATGGGAAATGTGATCAAGGAGATTAAGCGGTGAGAATTGTTTATAAATAAGAAATTGTTGATGAACAATGGATGTGGGCAAATGTATGCACAGGGATGCTACATAGTGATTATCGAGCATGAAAGCTTGAAGGCCTATTTGAATAACAGAGTAAGGAGCCCAATAGAAGACTAGATAAGTCTTATGTTTAGATTGTTTTGAGCAAATAAGAATCTACTTTAGCATATTAGATGTAAAGTTGCAGATATATTTACTACTATTGTTCATTCTGAATAACAGAGAAATCTCTTAACCGAGTGGACTTAACAGTCTTATTTGTAAAACCTCTAGCAAGGTAACATTCTAAATGAGTGTTTGAAATCCTTTCATAAGGTCACTTCTAACAAAGTGAAGATCCTAACAGATCTGAGGGAAATCTCTTAACCGGGTCACAACTAGCAATGTGTTTGTAATCTTTAACAGGATTTACTTTTAACCGAGCATACTCTAGAAGAGTATATTTCTTAGTGGGTCCAAAATCCCACAGTGGTTTTTCCCTATTTGGGTTTCCACGTTAAATCTAGTGTTATGAGTTTTTGTGATGACTATGTGTTTATGAGTTTGCATGTTTAGCAGTTTTTGGTTATATTGCTGAAGTATAAGTTACCAAGGTTGAATCTATTGATTTCATTGAAGTTTAAGTTTGTATGATTCAACCCCCCCTCTCTTCTTGTTAGCTATTGGCATCAGCTCTTTACATTAAGTATCAGAACTATCAGGATGAGATTCCTGAAAATGAAATGCCACAAGTACCTAATGCTCAACAACAATAGATTGTCCCACAAAATCCTGCAAGTGTTAGACGTTCTATGAAGTCAAGTAGACCCCCTGAAAGATTTTCCCCTTCTTTGTATTCTATTTTATTAACTAGTTCTGGTGAATTAGAAGAATATGAAGAAGCAATGCAGGTGGATGCCAAACAATAGTGGGAGCTAGGCATGAAAGAGGAGATGGACTCCTTGATGAAAAATAAGACTTGGGACTTAGTCCTTTTACCTGCAGAAAAAAGAGCCTTGCCTAACAAATGGGTTTATCGGCTGAAGGAGGATGAAGGAGGTCAGAAAAGATATAAGGCCAGACTTGTGGTAAAAGGTCTTGCATAGAAAAAGGGTATACATTATGATGAAATATTTTCTCCAGTTGTAAAAATGACTTCAATTAGAACTATACTTAGTCTTGTGGCTGCAGATGATTTACATCTTGAACAATTAGATGTCAAAATAACTTTTCTTCATGGAGATTTGGAGGTGGAAATTTACATGTTGCAACCACAGGGATATAAGGTCAAAGGTAAGGATAACTTGGTGTGCAGGTTGACGAAAAGTTTGTATGCCCTAAAGCAAGCATCCCAACAATGGTATTTAAAATTTGATAGTTTCATGGCTGAACATGATTATCATAGATGTCATTCTGATCATTGTGTATATTTTAAGAGATTGGATAATGGCTATTATATTATCCTGTTGCTTTATGTTGATGACATACTTGTTGTTGGGTCTAACATGCAACATATAAATGATCTTAAACAAAAATTAGCCAAGTCATTTGCTATGAAGGATTTGGGTGCATCTAAGAAAATTCTCGGTATGAGGATTACATGGGACATGAAAAATAGAACCTTGAATTTATCCACAAGTGAGTATATAAAGAAGGTGTTGAAAATATTTAACATGCAGGATGCAAAAGAAGTTAGTACACCTTTGGCTAGAAAATTTCAAATTGACTAAGGAGATGTACCCAAAGGCACAGGAAGAGGTAAATAAAATGTCTAACATCCCGTATTCATCAGCTGTTGGCAGTTTGATGTATGCAATGGTTTGCATAAGGCAAGATGTTGCACATGCAGTGTGAGTTGTGAGCAGGTTTATGAGTAACCCGGGTATGGAACATTGGAATGTTGTGAAATGGATTCTTCGGTATTTGAAAGGAACTACTATGAAGGCATTATGTTTCAAAGGATCTAATGTTTCTCTAAGTGGATTTGTTGACTCTGATCTGGCAGGTGATATTGATTCACGAAGGAGTACTACAGGGTATGTTTTTATTATAGGGGGAACTGCAGTCAATTGGATTTCTAGGCTGAAAAAGGTCGTTGCACTTTCAATCACTGAAGCTGAGTATGTTGCTACTACAGAAGCCAGCAAGAAGATGATTTGGTTACAATATTTTCTAGAGGAATTGGGTCAGACATAGGAGGATCAACCATTGTATACTGATAGCCAGAGTGCCATTCATCTTGCAAAGAACTCTACTTTTCATTCAAGGACAAAGCACATTCAGCTTAGGTACCACTTCATTTGGATTGTTTTGGAGGAGGGTCAATTATGGCTTGAGAAGATTCACACAAGTGAGAATCCTACCAATATGTTCATGAAGGCAGTTCCATAGGAGAAGCCGATTTCTTCATCAGTTTCTATTGGTCTTCTTGATTGATAATTGTGGAATTTATACTAGTCAAGTCCTAGTGTTTTATCCAGTGGATGCTGCAAGTATAATGGTGTCATCTAGTATCAGTCTCCAAGTGTGACATTGTTTGGTGTGGATTCTAATCAGCCTCCAAGTGGGAGATTATTGATATGTGGTGACTGATTAGCAAAGTATTGTTGATAAAACCCTAAAAATGTTGACTTTGTTTATTGCCCTAAAAACGCATGTTATAAGCGGTTGGGATGCTTAAGGCATTGAGAGGTTGATGTACTATTTTTGTTAGATAATAAGAAAGATTGGATGACTGTGTATAGTGGACGTAACCCATTATGGGTGAACCATGTTAAATCTTTGTGTTATTTGTGTCCTATTTTATTCCTTTGTCTTTTGTATTTAGATTTGCATATAATTGTTAGTTTATATTTGCTTCGGATCTCCTTGAAACCCTAACAAGCTTCGCATTCCAATGTGCATTTTCTAAATTTGGAGGTATGAACCATGCTTTTCTTCTTTTCTCTATCATATGCCATTAATGGCTTGACTGTTTTCTTCAACAAATGGGTACGAAGATCAAATCTTCTTGCATGATCATTTGAGTCATTTTCCAGCTTTCCTTCCTCGAGCCACAATCCTCTGGTATCCTCCATGACTTGCGAGTTCTTCATAAAAGTCAACCTATTTGATGACTTGTTACATCGATTCACACTCCACCGACCTATGCAATATCAACACCTGGCATCCAGCTGTCATGTTTGTATTTCTATATCAGTTTGACCTTTGTTGTTGACCAAGGTTGACTACCAGCTTAGTTCTCTTTATCGGTATCACTAACAAACATCCTTTGTACCAGTAGCACATCCTCTTGATAATCAATCTTTCCTTCCAGTATGTCTTCATCACATCCTCTCTATTCTTCTCACCAAGTGTTGTTGTGATTCTTTTAACATTCCACCTCTTCATCACAAACAAACAACCATCCATCATCCTAGTTGTGCCTTACCGATAAGCCTGCTTTATTGGTAGATGACATAATTCATGTGTACCAGTAACCTTCCTTCTGTCTTCTTACTCACATGCGCATTTCCATCATATGTATTTCTCTTCTTATATCGATCACCACTTCTTACTTACCGATGACCATGCCAAACTAGTTGACATCAATGACAACTTAATGCCAACAATCTCCCCCTTTGGCATTGATGTCAACTTATTGCAAAACACTTCACACCGACAAATTTTTCCCCCTTTAACACAATGACAAAGGGTACCATGCAATCCCCCTTATACTGCTACTAGTGATTGTAGTCATGATTGAGATGTGGTTCAAGAGTTATAGATGCTTCTATGAAATCCCCTTGAACCATATAAATCCTTCCTTTCTCAAGTGCATAAGGTAGGTGACATAGCTCCCAACTTGTGTCTTAGGTCCTCAAAATTGCTTGCTAGCAATTGTTTGGTGAAAATGTCTGCTACTTGTTCTCCGGTATGGACATAGTCTATATTTAATTCCTATCCTTCAACCTTCTCTCTGAGAAAATGATACTTGATGGCTACATGATTTGTCCTAGAATGCATCACTAGATTCTTTGATATGTTGATGGCACTCAAATTGTCACATTAGATGAGAATAGGATCATTGATGTTCACATGTATGTCTTTGAGGGTTCGCTTCATCCAATGTATCTAAGAGTAGCATGTAGCAACAACAATGTATTCTGCTTCAGCAGTTGATAGGGAGACTGAATCTTGCTTCTTGCTATGCCATGAGACCAACCAATCACTAAGGAAGAATGCACCACCACTTGTGCTCTTCCGTTCATCAATGCAATCTACCCAATCAACATCAGTGTATTCTTCCAAGATGAATTCCCCTTGTTTAGGATACCACAATCCATAACTGAGTGTTCCTTGTAGGTACCTAAAAATTCTTCTAACTGCATTCATATGTGACTGCTTAGGTGCATCTTGAAATATGGCCACCATGCATACTACTTGCACTATATTCAATTTAGAAGTAGTTACGTATAATAGGCTTCCTATCATGAATCTATACAATATCTAATCCACCATTGGTGATTCATCATTATTTCTTAATTTGCTTCCGGCCACCATGGGGGTACTTACCAGTTTTCAATCCTCAATTTGAGATTTCTCCAACATATCCTTTGCATACTTGGTTTGTGAGATAAAGATTCCCTTATCTTGTTGTAATATTTGTAAACCAAGGAAGTATGTCAATTCACCAAGCATTGACATCTCAAATTCTGACTGCATCTAATTTATCGCTTCAAAAAATAATGTCAACTACATACACAACCACAATGATCATGTGGTTTCCATCTTTCTTTATGTATAAATTGCTGTCAGCACTCCCCTTTTTTAATCCTTTCTCCTTCGGGTATTGATCTAATCTTGAATACCATGCTCTAAGAGCTTTCTTTAAACCATACAGGGCCTTCTTCAACTGGCACACAAAGGTTTCATCATCATGTAGTAGAAACCCTTCCAATTGTTCCATGTACACTTCTTCTTCCAAATTTCCATTTAGGAAGGCATATTTTACATCCATCTGATATACTTTATAACTCTTATAGGAAAAAAATGCTAGAAACATTCTAATTGCTTCTCATCTAGCTACCGATGTAAATGTTTCTTCAAAGTCAATGCCCTCTACTTGAGAGTATCCTTTGCACACAAGTATAGCTTTATGCCTAACAATTTTACCTTCTTCATTCATCTTATTCCGGTAGACCCATTTAGTGCCAACGATGTTCTTGTCTTTCAGTCTAGTGACTAATTCCCAAGTCTTGTTCTTCTCAATTTGTTATAGTTCTTCTTCCATGGCATCCATCCATTCCTATCTTTTCCTAGCCTCATTGAATATTTTAGGTTCTACTTTAGCCATGAGGCAGAAGTAGACTTGTTCATCATTCTGGGAAAGTCTTCTTCTAGTTTGTACACCATCCCTCTTATTTCCTAGAATTTTCTCTTCTGGGTGATTAAACTGCACATACTGGTTGGGAACCTTTTTGGATTCTTCTTTTGGTTCATTGTTTGACTGATCTTCCTCACCTTCATCACCATCATACTGGTTTACCTGTGATTGACTTCTTTTGTGCATATCCTCATAAACTTTTACATGCACACTCTCAATGACTCTTCTTAGTCTTTTGTTGTAGCATTTGTAGGCCTTGTTGTTAGATGAATAAGCAAGGAATATTCCTTCATCACTCCTAGATTCAAAACTACCTAGACCATCCATATCTCTCTTGATAAAACACTTACTTCCAAATACCTTGAAGTATTTGATTGATGGCTTGTGATCATACCATAACTCATAATGTGTCATTTTGTTGTTTGTTCTTAATTGAGCCTAGTTCAAAGTATATGCAGTAGTATGAACAAATTCCTTTCAATATGTGTCTGGCAGACTGACCTCATTTAACATGGTTTTGGTCATCTCCTTGACTATCCTATTCTTCCTTTCTACCACACCATTTTGTTGTGGTGTCCTAAGGGTTGAGTATTTCCTTCAAAGTCCATGTCGTTCACAATAATCTTCAAACTCATTTGATGCGAACTCTCCACCCTGGTCTGATCTTAGACATTTTAGCTTGCACCCACTTTCCTTCTTGACCATCTTCCTAAAAATATTGAATCTGTCAAATGTTTGTGATTTATCTTGCAGGAAAGTGACCCATGTCATTCTTGAATAATCATCAATAAAGAGCATAAAATATCTTTCACCGGCAAGAGCTCTTGTCCTAGTTGGACCACATAGATCTATATGTACAATTTCAAGTGGTCTTGATGTGTTGTTCTCTTTCATCTTGAAGCTCACCTTAGTTTGCCTCCCTTTCAAACATTCATCAAAAAATATGCTTACTGGTTTGATGATGGGTGGAATATTTATTACACACCCCTTTTTTCTTATTGTAACTATGTTATCAATTTTATGTGACCTAATCTTCGATGCCATAGCCATATTTCATCAACCTTTCCCATCATGCATTGGGACTCATAACATTCCTTTAGATTGTAAATATTTCCATCTGTTCTCTTTCCTTCTGCCACAAACTAATCGATACTCTCTTTCTTTATCTAGAAGCAGATAAAATCAAAGGTGAATTTATAACCGTTGTCACACATTTGACCCACAGTCAGTAGATTGTGCTTTAAGCCTTCCACATAATATACATCATGTGCCTTCAATTTTCCATCAACATTTAGAGTACCTTTGCCCTTTATTTTGATAGATGAGTTGTCTCTAAATCTTATTGAACCACCATTCCATTTTTCAAGCTTGATAAATTTATTTTTATCACCGGTCATGTGGTTGGAACGACCACTATCTACAACCCATATATTTTTCCTTTTAGCATGTAGAGCAGTCTACACTATCAGAATTGATTCTGCCTTTTCTTTTTCTTTCCCAACCCATATCGGTTTGGTCTCCTTCTTCTTGTCAGTTGCTATTTTGTGCTTTGGTTCAACTACTGATTCTTGATCAGGATATGTCTTCTTCTTCTTGTTCTTCTTGTTTTTATAACTCATAGAGGGCTTATTGGTTAATCTACAATCAGCTATTATATGCCCAAATTTGTTACACCAGTAACAATAACCATGAAATTTTGAAACATATCAGTTAGGGTGCCTTGGTCCTGCAAACAACTACCTCATAAGGAGTCTTCCTTTCATGTTGCTGACTCTGGTGAATCCTTCATGGTCAATTATTTCATTTCTCCCTGGATCTGCATGTTGGTACATTGAGTGTGGACTCCAGTTCATTGATTGTGTATACCGGTTTGTGTGGCAATTTCTAACAACATGTGCATATGTCTTCTTACCAGTAACCTTGCTTACAATGAGTGTCTTCTTCTCTTCACCTTAATTTGAAGAGGTGAACTGTATCACCTTACTAGATGTGTCTTTTCTATTGTAACTTTGACCTTCTTCAAGTCCTAAGCCACCCGTATCTTTGGATTGCTTCTGTTTTCTCAACATCTTGTCTAAAGCTTCGGTGTTGCCTTCATATTTTCTTCTCACTTTTATTTCATCCTTACTTTCTTCAAGCTCCTTTCTAAGCTTCACTATTTCTACTTCCAGATCTTGATGTTCCTTTCCTTATTCATCAAATCAAAGGATGTGACTTCACATATCCTCTTGGCTTCTTCCAACTGAAGTTTCAAGTCAGATATAACTTGACTAGACTCATCCAGGGATTGCTTCAAGAGACCTTTTTCATCTACTGCAGCAAGTTTGAACTTCTTAAGTTATCTTCTTGTTTTACTCAGTTCCTTAAGAGAACTTATAAGCTCACCTTCTAGATCCACTTGAGCCTCAATGTCTTCTTCTTCCTTATCTTCACCAATCGGTTCATCAAGTACCATAAAGAGATTAACTTCTCTGTCATTCTCATGGTGGTCATCTTTTGATGCACTTTCTTCATCTATGTCATCATCCTCAATAGTATATAGGCTATTCTTCTTTCGGTAGCCTCTTCTTCCTTGTCGGTAGACATTTATTTCTTTGTTTTTACCAATAGATCTGCTAAAGCCTCTTGACTCATATCCACCAATTTCATTATAAGGACATTTTGCAGCAAAGTGTTCAACTTTATCATAGTTGAAATATTTGAGTGGTAACTTTCCTTTATACTTGTCGGATCCTTTTTTGATCTTTCTGACAAAGTTTTCTACCTTTGCATCAAAATATTCACTCTAACCTTTATAAACAACCACTTCTTTGCCCCTCTTGATGGAGTTGAACACTGCCTCTTTCCTTGAGGATATATCATCAGTTGTTCTCATTTGATAGGTTGTTAGTGAGCCAAATAGTTCATCCATTATAAATATCTTCAAATCCTTGGCTTCTTCTATGACAAAAACTTTAGTATCATACTTAGGTGTGAGAGACCTAAGTACCTTCTTGAAAATAATCTCATCTACAATTTCTTCTCCAAGTCCTTTGATGGTATTCATAATTTCATCAAATCTGTGAAGGTAGTCTGCAATCTTTTCTTCATCCTTCATCTTGATGCCTTCAAGTTGGCCCCTTAGTGCCTATAGCTTGGCCTCTTTTGTTGGTATTATGGATGTGTTGCATTGGTTTTTTCATTGATTTCAATACTTGTCAACACTTATTAGTACTGTAGATCTTTGGTTATGTTCACCGACATGTCCAGTGACTTATGCACAGTCACTGGTATTTGGTTCACCGACAGGTTATATTGTTCACTGACACAAAAGATGACTTGTTATCATTTGGAGATCACTTGGTTATGTCAAAGACATGGTTTGGACACTGGGTTTTGATGATTTGTTTATTGGTCTAATCAAGTTTGTATATTTGTTGTTATCGACAAATTGGTCTAGGTTATAGACCGACAAGCGTTATCTATTCCAAATCAACATGACACGTTATGGGGATGATTTATTGATTGGTTATTATTGTAAATGCATTGAGCTGACATGATGCATCACATATTGATTCATTTGTAATTGATTTAATTGTAATATTCTTAGTGAGCCGAACTACACATTTGGTCTTAGGTTTTGGTATATATGTAAGATCTCATTTGTGAGATTATGTAGAAGTGGAAGAGGAATATAATAAGGTATATGTGAATATAAGCAGAGCTATACATGCAGACATCATTTGAAGATTCAAGGAAGGTATGAAGGAGATAATCAGAGCTTAACCAGTACTAAATCCAACATATGAAGATGCTATTCTGAGTAGTACATTATCATTGGATTTAACCATCCAATTGTAGTCAGTGTGACTCTCATTTTGTGATTTAGTAGTGAGCGCTAGGTAGTTGGCCTTTCTGCATGTGCAGACCCCATTTGTACAAACATACTATCTACAGTAGTATCATCTAATTGTGGGTAAGGTTTCCCACCATGGGTTTTCCCCTTACAGAGTTTCCACATACAAATATCTGTGTTATGTGTTGTGGATGTTATTTGTCTTTCTATTTCATGCATTAAACTTTACTGGTACTTTTATGATTTGCTAATGATTTTGCACTTTCCATCCTTGAATTGTAATTGAAATCCTCTATCTACCAAGTATCCTACATGCAAAATATTATGCTTCAGACCTTCAACATAATAGACATTTCCAATGTTATGCTTACCATCCAATGAAATGGTTCCTCTTCCTTTGATCATGTATGCTTTGTTATTACCAAATCTGAGTTGACCACCATCAAATTCTTACAGGGTTAGAAAGTTTCTTTTGTCTCTTGTCATATGATGAGAACATCCACTTTCTATTATCCATTCATCTTTGTCTTCAAATTTTTCTGCAAGGGCCTTTTCCTCATTTTTGATAACTGGTTCCGGATCATATTCCTTCATAGCATAAAATACCCAGTGTCTTCTATTGCCGAATCCACTAGCTGAATCTCCTATCGGTTCTTCCTCTTAGTCATCAGTTACCCCTTCCTCATCAGCATAGTAGCATGATTTATTTTTGTTTCTCCTATACTCATGCTTGATCTGATATTCAGGGTTAGGCTTGAAAGATATTCTTTCTCTTTCGTCCAATTTTGAATTCCTTTTAGGACATCTAGATGCAAAATTACCTATCTTATTACATGCAAAACATTTGAAAGGCGATTTTCCTTCATACTTACTTCCCGTCGGACCTTTAGGTATCCTTATAGCAAATAGGGCTTCAAGTTGCTTAGGCTCTTCATCTTCTTTCCTAATCTCTTCCAGTTTCTTTACATACAAAACTTTCCAATCTTGCTTATTGGTTGATGATGTAGATGCCTTAAATGAATTATCAATCTTTGTAGCTTCTGGAGGACCAAATTCTTCAAGCTCAAAAGCAGATATCTTCCCAACAAGAGTATCTCTATTGACAAAAGAATTAGGCATGGTTCTTAGCTCATTAATTGTAGTTACCTTCATCTTATATGTTGGTGGAAAAACCCTTAATAATTTTGAAACAATATCTTCCTATCTCAGATCTCCACCACAACACTAAATTCCTAATACAATTTCATTTACCCTTTCCATGAATGCAACAATTCTTTCATCTTCCTCCATTTCAAGTTTTCATATCTTACCTGGTAACATTCAATTTTTGCAATTTTAACAGTGGGAACACCTTCATTCAGAGTCTCCAACTTGTCCCATATAGCTTTTGTAGATGATTTATCTAATAATCCCATGATCTGCTAATCTAATAACGCACTTAAGAGGCCTTATCTAGCTTTGCAGTCAGTTTCAATGTTCTTTTCCAAGTCCGTTGATGCAAGATTGCCAGATGCCAAATCATGAGGAGCATAACCTTTCCGAGTTATTTCCCAAATTTCCTTTCCAATGCATCTTAAATGAGTCTCCATCCAAATTTTCCATACTCCATAGTTTGTTCCATCAAGCCTAGGGTTGTCCTTCTCGTAAATAGTAGGTGAACTATTAGTTACCATAGGATCTTTCTCAAGTAGTTAGGCTTCTATAAAAAGTAGGTGACACAAATTGTTAGGATAACCAATGGATAATTGAGAGAGCGGGGGGTGAATTATATTTCAACATATTGTGTGAATTAAAGCACTTAAAACCTTTTACTAGAATAAAAAAAAATAGATACCAGAATAACTGATAGAATTAAAGCATGCTTGAAAACTAGAGAATCAATACCATGCAACCATAACACATAACACCATGATTTGTATGTGGAAAACCCGGTAAAGAGAAAAACCATGGTGGGAAACCCTACCCATAGTTAGATGATACTTCTACAAAAAGTATATGATTACAATAGGGGTCTACCCATGCAGGAAGGCACAATGCCTAGAGTGCACTACTCATCACAATGGAGTCTCATTGACTACAAAAGAGGTTAACCACATCAGAATATTTGGACAACAATCTGGAAAGAGGAAGTTCCTATGATAGCATCAAACATGCTAGATTATAGTTCTGGTTAATCTCAATACCGGAGGTCTAAAACCTCTTACATAAACCCAACTCGATCACCTATGATCGACCAAATACTCTGCACAAATGATTATTACATTATTTGATCCTTTCCTATGATATGCAATGAGATCTTATAAATATTTATACAAGCCCTGAAACTAAACAACTAGGTTGGCCACCTAAATGATAATTTAAAAGATACATTACATAATCTTGAAATAAAATCATAAAACATGTCGGCCTAAGGCTAAACAAACATCATCCAATCAATAAAACATTTTGAAAGCACATCACAAGGATCCACCAACACGTTTCACGAAACTGGTCCATAACTTAGATAGCACCAGACCTAAATTAGATCCACACATGCCAAAGCAATGAAACCAATCAGTCAAGACATGAACACAATCACCATCAACATCCTGAATCCCTTCTAGAAGTTGCACTAACACCACTTATGCATTACATCAAAGATCTTCAATAAGCTCTATCGCTAAAACCCTTACTAGACCTACGAAGCAGGCTTACTAGAACATAAGATAGAATCCGATCATCAATTCAATACCAATTGATTGAAACATACTTCAAAAGCATACGAACCATTCATACAAACTTTTTCCATCATTCTGATCATATCGGTGACAATCAATTGATAATATTCCCAATCCAATCCTTCTATGGGAAGCCAGTAAACAACCATAACAACTAGTGTTGACATCAATGATAAAACATCAATGCAATGCAATAAATTCCTTCATATTGTAAACACAAATAATATTGGCCCGAAAGGATACAACCCTCAGGGAAGTCTCACTGACTTACAACAAGATTTAGACTACAATCTGGAAGAAGTGAATTGAAGAAATAGCATCTTCAAATGCCCGATTATAGTTCTGATTAAGCACAAACATCTTCCTGTTGGCATTATAACAAACAAAGGGAGATTGTTGGCATTCCAATTACAATGAGAGATTGTTAGCATTTCAATAAGGATATTGAGAAGGTTGTTGATGATTATGGATACAACTGATTAAGGATGTTTACTGTCTTAATATTATTATTTTGTCATTGATGTCAAGAAATTGATTGTTTGATTTAGTATGATGTTGCCATATCTTAAGAAGTATGTTTTGAAGAGAGTTAAGATGTCGGTAAAAGACACAGAAAGAATGTGATGAATAAGGGGAGGAATAAGTAATTCAATGGGCAACTATTACCGAGTTAGACAATGATGAGATCATGATGTTTAGATTGTTTTTTGATATCCTACATATGATATTATTTGTAAGGTTAATACTATAATATGTTACCGAGGAAAAAACCTAGTCGATAAACCCTAAGGTTATCGCTATTGGTTAATGAAGGCAAAATGTCTACCGAGTTAATTTTAGTATTTACCGAGTTGCAACCGAGTAATAAAAGAATGCATTGAATGAATAAAAGCATTATTTAATGAAGGAAGCTGATGAGCTGGTTATGATTAAATGTTTGTTACAATGTGTATAAAGGTTGTTAAGGATCTATGGCAATGAAAGATCGACAGGAAGATCTACAGCTCAGATTGAACCGCAATACACTAGCACAAGTTCCAAGAAATGTATGCAAGTTCCAAGGTGGGGTAAAACATTTTCAAATCGAAGGATACATTGAACCTGGTCAATATTGAAGATCTGATGGCTATGATTGATCATGGGAAATGTGATCAAGGAGATTAAGTGGTTAGCAAATTGTTTATAAATAAGGAACTGTGGATAAACAATGTATGCAGGGAAGTGTAAGCACATGGATGGGACATCGTGATTACCAAGCACTGAAGCTTGAAGACCTGTTTTGATAACAGAGTATAAAGCCCAACAGAGGGACAAGATAAATCCTATGACTAGATTGTATTGAGCAAATAAGAATCTACTTTAGCATTTTTAGATGTGAAGTTGTAGATATATCTTTATTACTGTTATTTTGTAAAGTGACAAAAAATCTCTTAACCGAGTGGACTTAACAATCTTATTTATAAAACCCTCTAGCAAGGTGACATTCTTATTGAGTGTTTGAAATCCTTTAACAAGGTCACTTCTAACAAGGTGAAGATCCTAACAGATCTGAGGGAAATCCCTTAACCGGGTCACATCTAGCAATGTGTTTGTAATCTTTAACAGGATTTGCTTTTAACCGAGCATACTCTAGAAGAGTATATTTCTTAGTGGGTCCGAAATGCCACAATGGTTTTTCCCTATTTGGGTTTCCACATTAAATCTAGTGTTATATGTTTTGTGATCTTATCTGTTTATGAGTTTGCATGCTTTACAGTTTTTCTGATAAGGTTACCGAGGTTGAATCTATTGATTTTATGGAAGATTAAGTTTGTATGATTCACCTCCCCCCTCTCATCTTGTTAGCTTGGCATTTGTACTAAACATTTAGTATCAGAACTATCAATTGGTATCAAAGATTTGGACTCTGTAAGGAAAGTTTAAAGGTACTTGAGGCAAAGATCCAAAGATGTATAAGAGGGATGCACCGAAGCTGAACAAGTCAAGTTTCTCTACATGGCAGAAAAGGATGAAGCTGCACCTATCAGGAATTGGAGAATATGCTGCATATAATCTGGAGAATGATTTCATCACACCTAGCACCTATCCCTTGATAATGGAAGAGATAAAGGCAAAGCAAGAACATATCCAACCAATGATTGAAATAACATCTGCATTGACCGACTCAGAGTTTAATGATCTAGAAGGCTGCAATGATGCAAAGGCAATGTGGGATAAGCTCATATCTATGTATGGTGGAGATGAACATGTTCAAAGAGAAAAAGTGGATAGTCTAAGAGGACAACTTGAATCTATGAGGATGAATGAAGGTGAGAACATAACCCAATACATTACAAGATTAAAGGAGATTGTCAATCAAATCAAAGGAGCAGGTGGAACTATTAAAGAAAAGGATATAACAAGTAAGTTGTTAAGAACCCTTCTACCAGCTTATGGAATCTGAGTCTCTGCAATCAATGAATTGAGGTCTATACCCAATATGCCAGTTTCTTTAGATGCTACTATTGGTAAGCTACATGCATTTGAGTTAAGTAACTTTGATAATAGTGGGTCATCAGTAAATAAAGTAGAATCTGCGTTCAGTTCTTTTCCTATTGGTGAATTTGATGATTACAATGATAGAATGAGTAAGTACACTGAAGGGGATCACAATGGAGCAAGTGAGTGAGTTCACAAGAACATGGAAAAAGTGCACAAAATATATGAGTAAATCAAGAAGCAACAAGAGTTTGAAGCACTATTAGCCAGAAGGTTACCGAGAGGCAAAGGTAAGTATAAAGGAAAACTACCTTTGAAATGTTTTAACTGTGATAGAATTGGACATATGGCTTCTAACTGTCCTGATAGAGAATCAAGTGAAAAGAGAGATTACTGAGATGATAGACAAAAAGATATTCATTATAGAGGAAACTGAGACTTCAGGAGAAGAGATAAAAAGACATGCCTAATAGCTGATGAGGAATCTAATGATGATAAATCGGATGAAACTGATGTAGAGGAAGTTGTTTATGTGGCTATCAAAGATGGATCAGATGAAGAAAGGTATGAAGAAAAATCTTTAATATCTCATATAAATACTAATGATTCTTGGATCATAGATAGTGGATTCTCACATCACATGACAGGTGATAAACACAAGTTTGTTATATTAGAAGATTATGATGGAGGCTATGTAAGATTTTGTAATGATGCACCATGTCTAGTAAGAGGTAAAGGATCTATAACACTTCTTGACAATGCAAAATGCAATGATGTTTATTGGGTTAGAGGTATGAAATACAATTTGTTGAGTGTAGCACAACTAAACAACATAGGTTACCAAATAGAATTTTAAAAAGGAATTGTCAAAGTTCATGACAAGCATGGAAAGTTAGCTGCTATCGGGACACAAACAAAAGGTAACACATTTCACCTTGACTCAACTCAAAATAAGTGTCTATATGCAAAGATAGATGATACCTGGTTATGGCATAAAAGGTTTTGTCATGTAAATTTTGATAATCTTATCAAAATAAGCAAGAAGCACCGAGTAAGAGGTCTACCGAGTCTTGAAAAACCTGAGAATGCTATGTGCCGAGGATGCCAGATGGGAAAGATGACAAGATAAAGCTCTACAAGTAAGTCCTACACTTCTAAGGGAATTTTAGATCTTGAGCATACTGATCTCTATGGTTGTATGAAAGTTTAGAGTTATTATGGTGATAAATATTTCATATTATTTATGGATGATTACTCAAGGATGATGTCAGTAATGTTTTTAAAAGAAGAATCAGAAGCTTTTCAAATGTTTAAATGGTACAAGGCAAGAGTTGAAAATGAAACAAGAAGACAAATGAAATGGCTTAGATCAGACAGAGGAGGAGAGTTCACATCTGATGAGTTCAACTTATTCTGCAATGATCATGGTATTAAAAGACAAGTCTCTACACCGAGAACTCCACAACAAAATGGAATAGCTGAGAGAAGAAACAGATCTATTGTGGATTGTGCCAAAACCCTAATGATTTAAAAGAAAGTTCCACAAACATTTTGGAGAGAGGCAATAAGCATAGCAATTTACACCCTGAACCGAGTACAACTGAAGAAATTAACTTTGAAAACACCTTATGAAATTTGGTATGACAAGAAACCTAATGTAAGTTATTTTAAAATCTTTGGAAGTAGATGCTATGTTCACAAAGATGACAGAAATGGTAAGTTTGATCAGAAAAGTGAAGAAGGAACATTTCTAGGTTATTCTTCTAGAAGCAAAGCATTTAAATGTTTGATCAAATAATCTAACAAAATAGTAGAAAGTGCAAATGCAAAAATTGATGAATTTGTAGAAAGAAATGATGAAGGAAATTCCAAGGAACCAAAAGATTATGATGAATTTGTCTATGTTCAACCAACAAGTCTTACCGAGAGAACTATTGAAGGAAATGAAGAGAATATCTAGTTACCGAGTGATGAAGAAGATCATACAAAGCCTACCGAGCCTGTATTAGCCAAGTATGTCAAAAGGAATCATGCATCAAGTTAGATTATAGGAGATAAGAATGATCTAGTGATGACAAGGAACAAACTGAGAGAGAACATGTCTGATATCTGAATTTGAACCGAGGATAGTGAAAGAGGCATATAACTGTGAAGATTGGATAAATGCTATGACAGAAGAGATTGATCAAATCAAGAAGAATGACACATGGACACTGGTCCCAATACTGAAGGACAAAAATGTAATCCGTACAAAGTGGATTTTCAGAAACAAGCTGAATGAAAAAGGTGGGGTCATTAGAAATAAAGCAATACTAGTTTGCAAAGGTTATGCCCAAGAAGAAGGAATTGATTATGGTGAGACTTTTGCACCTGTGGCAAGACTTGAAGGAGTAAGAACATTGCTGGCATATGCTACTTACAAGAATTTCAAGGTATATCAAATGGATGTCAAATCTGCATTTCTAAATGGTATATTAGAAGAAGTTTTTATTTAACAACTTGAAGGATTTGTTGAAGGAAAGAATAATGATCAGGTATGTAAATTGAACAAAGCTTTATATGGTTTGAAACAAGCACCTAGAGCATGGTATGAAAGATTGTACTCTTATTTAATCAAAATTGGTTTTATAAGAACTAGTGAAAATAGTAACATGTACATGAAGAACGATGAAAATGGAATACTAATCTCAGCCATATTTGTTAATGATATTATCTTTTGTGGAAATGACTCTCTATGCAAGAACTTTGGAAATGAAATGACCAAAGAATTTGAGATGTCATTAATTGGTGAGATAAAGTATTTTATAGGTTTACTGATACTGCAAATGAAAGATGAGATTTTCATTACTCAATCCAAGTACATAAAGGAAATCTTGAAGAAATTTGGAATGGAGGATTCAAAACCAATAAGTACTCCTGTGACTACCAACTGTAAACTATAAAAGAATGATGAATCTGCATCTGTTGATGAGACACTTTACTGATCTATGATTGGAAAGTTGCAATATGTTGTTCATAGTAGGCTAGATATAGCACATGCAGTAGGTATAGTTGCAAGATTCTCTGCAGATCCCAAGGAAACACACATGACAGCAATCAAGAGAATTTTTCAGATACCTGAAAGGTGCTGAAGATTATGGCTTAGTATATCAGAAAGGAAATTTTTTTGATTTAAAAGTTTATACTGATGCTGATTGGGTAGGCAACATTGATGACAGGAAAAGCATGAGTGGGGGAGCTTTCCTTTTAGGATAAAGACTAGTAAGTTGGCTTAGCAAGAAACAAGGATGTGTTTCACAGTCAATAGCAGAAGCTGAATATGTTGCTGCAGCATTGAATTGTACCAATATAGCATGGATCAAACAACTGTTGGAAGGCATAAATGAGAAAGTTACCGAGCTAGTAACTATATTCTGTGACAATACTAATGCCATAAACATTTCAAAGAATCCTATTATGCACTCTAAGACAAAGCACATCTCTATCAAGTATCATTATCTTAGAGAAGAAGTTCAAGAGAAGAAAGTGGTGTTGGAGTATGTTAGCACAAAGGAACAAATAAAAGATATCTTCACCAAGCCATTGCCAAGGGACACTTTTAAGTATCTAAGAAGTCAGTTAGGGGTCCTACCCCTATCTTCCATTCACTGACCAAGTTTGGTGAAGGCATCAATTTGATGACTCTACAGAATATCTTTTAGGAGTTGATGCTGAGTTACACACTTTAGGAGGTTTTCTAAAGGTGTGCAGCAAACAATAACATGGAATAGGAATTGAAGACAAAATGCTCTAACCAAGACTAAGTTGAGACTAAACAGCAAAGGAAATCACTTCATATAGGAAGAAATTATGTTTTAGTTTTCTTTTTGGCATTGTTGTCAAAGGGGGAGAAGACTAACAATAGGGGGAGATCATTTCAGCAGTCTGAATCCAAATCATTTAGGTCAAATCAATTGGTTTTACCATCAATGCCAATTGGGGAGATTGTTGGCATTATAATAAACAAAGGGAGATTGTTGGCATTCCAATTACAATGAGATATTGTTGGCATTTCAATAAGGATATTGAGAAGGTTGTTGATGATTATGGATATAATTGATTAAGGATGTTTACTGTCTTAATATTATTATTTTGTCATTGATGTTAAGAAATTGATTTTCTGATTCAGTATGATGTTGCAATATCTTAAGAAGTATGTTTTGAAGAGAGTTAAGATGTCGGTAAAAGACATAGAAAGAATGTGATGAATAAGGGGAGGAATAAGTTATTCAACGGGCAACTATTACCGAGTTAGACAATGATGAGATCATGATGTTTAGATTGATTTTTGATATCCTACATATGCTATTGTTTGTAAGGTTAATACTATACTATGTTACTGAGCAAAGAACCTAGTCGGTAAACCCTAGGGAACCTAGTCAGTAAACCCTAAGGTTATCGCTATTGGTTAAAGAAGGCAAAATGTCTACCGAGTGAAGTTTAGTATTTACCAAGTTGCAACTGAGTAATAACATAATGCATTGAATGAATAAAAGCATTATTTAATGAAGGAAGCTGATGAGCTCGTTATGATTAAATGATTGTTACAATGTGTATAAAGGTTGTTAAGGATCTATGGCAATGAAAGATTGACAAGAAGATCTACAACTCAGATTGAACCAATATACCCTAGCACAAGTTCCAAGAAATGTATGCAAGTTCCAAGGCAGGGTAAAATATTTTTAGATCGAAGGATACATTGAACCTGGTCAAGTTTGAAGATCTGATGGCTATGATTGATCATGGGAAATGTGATCAAGGAGATTAAGTGGTTGGCAACTTCTTTATAAATAAGGAACTGTTGATAAACAATGTATGCGGGCAAGTGTAAGCACAGGGATGCTACATAGTGATTACCGAGCATTGAAGCTTGAAGACTTGTTTTGATAACATAGTATAGAGCCCAGCAGAAGGACAAGATAAGTCTTATGACTAGATTGTATTGAGCAAATAAGAATCTGCTTTAGCATTTTTAGATGTGAAGTTCCAAATATATTTTTATTACTGTTATTTTGTAAAGTGACAGAAAATCTCTTAATCAAGTGGACTTAATAGTCTTATTTGTAAAACCCTCTAGCAAGGTGACAAAAAATCTCTTAATCAAGTGGACTTAATTTAGGTCTGTGTGAAGAAACAAAGTGTGGAGATTTTGAAGACTAAAGTAATGCTGAAATGCATTAACAATGAGCTATCAAGGATCTAACCAAGCATACTATGCTAGTATTTAGATCACTCACTTGTTGATTACTCACATCTTTGGCAAGTTTGAAACCCTTAACCAGGTAGGCCTGGCAAAGCCTTTGTAAATCCTCTAACAACGTGGTTCACAACTGTGGATCTGAAATCCTCTCACAAGGTAGTCTTTAATCGGACTTATCTCCTAACAGAGATTGAGATTCCTAACAGGATATGTTCTGGTAAAGAACATTGTATGACCTTAACCGGTCTGACCTTAGCTGGTCTGGTTACTATTCTGCAGATAGTTACTTGTGAGTTTCATCTCACCGTGGTTTTTCCCATTTGGGTTTCCACGTCAAAATCTCTTGTGTTATGGTGATTGTGCTTCTATGGGTGAATGCCTTATTTTTTGTTTGGTTTGCATTTGTGGTAACTAGTTTATTAGTAAAACTATTATACCGGTTTACTACTAAACTATTTAAGTGTTTAAGTTCAGTATTTTTTGGTATACTAATTCTTCCCCCCTCTTAGTATTCATCATAACCAGTATATATACTTAAGAGTTTAAGGGAGAATAATTTGAGAACCACTGATTCACCCCCCTCTCAGTGGTACATTGTGTCTAACAAGTTCAATTTATTCCATGAGAAGCATGAGATTAGAAGACAATTATCTGCTCCTAGAACCTCTCCACAAAATAGAGTTGTTGAGAGGAAGAAAATAACTATTTTGGATGTTGCTATAACTATCCTGGTTGAAGGAAATATTCTAAAGATTTACTAGAGAGAATCCATTAGCAATATTATTTACACATTCAACAAAGTTCACATCAAAGGTGATGTCGGTAAGACCCCTTATGAGCTTTGATTTGGTCATGTTCCTACTATGAAATATTTTGGAGTATTTGGTAGAAAATGTTATATCAAAAGAGATGAGGACATAGGAAAGTTTGATGCTAGAAGTGATGAATGTATTTTCTTAGGATATTCAACAAAGAGAAAGGACTACCAGTGCTACAGTAAGAGACTAAGAAAGATAGTAGAGAGTGAAAATGTGAAGGTGGCTGAGAACCTTGGGAAAGAGACCAAAGCATGTGGTTATGATAAAGGTCAATGTATGATTTTAATGCCTATTCAGCCTAAAGATCCTAAGAAGAATGATCTAGTAGAGATTGTGAATCTGGATGTTGCTGGTGAAGGAGTGTAGGAACCTAAAAACTAGAAAAATCAGAAGACTTTGAGGTATGTAAGATTGAATCATTCTAAAAATCAGATTATTGGTGATAAGAATAAAGGTGTATTGACTAGAAGAAGGTTAGTTGTAGAAGAAGTATGTTTGATTTCTAAAGTTGAACCTAAAGATGTTGTTGAAGCTTATAAAGATGAAAGTTGGATGAGAGCTATGGAAGAAGAACTAGATCAGATTGAAAAGAATAACACTTGGGAACTTGTTCCTAGACTTAAGGATAAGAATGTTATTGGTACTAAATGGGTATTCTGAAATAAATTAAATGAAGCTAGTGAAGTCAGAAATAAAGCAAGACTTATCTGCAAAGGATATTCACAACAAGAAGGGGTTGATTATAAGGAGCCTTTTGCTCTAGTTGCCAAACTTGAAGTTGTTAGATTTTTGCTTGCTTATGTTGCTTATAAATATTTGAAGGTATATCAGGTGGATGTCAAAATGACCTTTTTGAATGGTGATCTTGAGGAAGAAGTTTACATTGAACAACCTGATGGATTTTCACTGTTGGATAATGGAGACATGGTATGTAAGTTGAAGAAAGCTCTTTCTGGATTGAAACAAGCTTCTAGAGCTCGATATACTAGAATAGATAAGTACTTGTTGAAATTAGGATTTAGTAAAGGTGCTACTGACAACAATCTATACTTTAAGATAGAAAATGATAACATCCTAATTGTTGAAGTCTTTGTTGATGATATAATCTTTTGTGGTGATGTTAACTTGAGCATGAAGTTTGTCGATGATATGCAAAAGTAATTTGAGATGTCTATGAATGGTGAGATGAAATTTTTATTAGGTTTTTAGATTGCATAGACTGGAAAAGGTATATTCATATCTCAAACTAAGTATGTGAAGGAATTGCTAAAGAAATTTGGATTAGATGACTCCAAACCGGTTGGAACTCCTATGCTTACTGGTTGTAAATTTTCCAAGACTGATGAATATCCTAAAGCTAATCATAGTTTGTACAAATCTATGGTTCGTGGATTGTTGTATCTTACTCAAAATAGACCAGACATTATGCATGTTGTATGCATGGCTCCTAGATATCAAGTTGATCCAAAAGAAAGTCGTGTCACTGTTGTTAAGAGGATATTCAAATACCTTAAGGAAACTGTAGAATATGGATTATGGTATCCTAGGAATGATGATTTCATTCTTTGTGCCTATAATGATGCTGATTAGGTTGGTGATGTTGATGACTGAAAGAGCACTACCGATGGAGCATTATTTTTGGGTAAGAAATTGGTTTCATGGGATAGCAAGAAACAAGATTCAATGTCTTTATCTCTATTGAAGCTGAGTACATTGATGTTGCTAGTAATTGCACTCAGGTAGTTTGGATGAAGTAAATGTTGAAGGATATCAGTTATTTATGATGAGACAACTATTATATACTGTGATAATTCTAGTGCTATTAACTTGGCAAAGAATCTAGTGCATCATTCAAAGACTAAACATGTGTCATTTTTTGATAACTTTGGCATTATTGTCAAAGGGGGAGAGAGATCATGTGAAAAAATTCTATCCATGTCCTTATCTTAGTGGGAGTTTTCTAGAAATATCTTATTTTCTTTACACTGATTGTTTTTCACATTCATATGTTGCTATCAATGCCAAAGGGGGAGATAATTGGATATTGTCATGCACTTATGATACTAGGATATGTTGTTGTCATTTATGTCAACATCTTCCTGTGTATTGTTTTGGTGATTTCTGATTGGGAGGATCTTATGATCCAGTTTGTAGTGTTGCTTTGTTGATCGTTGTTTTGCACAGTTTGGTATATCCTTTGGTATATTCCAGTGTGATTAGTTATGGTGCTAATATTTTGGGATATTGTTTGGGATGATATTGTGTACCCTCATTTCAGATGGTTCATGATTTGGTGCTCCACAAGTTATCTTTCTTTGTGAAAGTTTCTAATTGGTTGTGTTCTTGAGCTTTTCGATGTTGATCGATGAAGATTTGATAAGTGGTGTTTGTGCAGCTGTACCATATGGTTCTAACATGCTTTTTGGTGTTTCCTAGACATTTCGTATTTTTTTTAATGATTCACATTGATCCTTGTGTGATTTTTTAGTGTTTTCTATCAACTAGTGATGATTTGCGTGTTATGTGGTATTTTTGGTGGTGTAGCATGTTGCGGTTGATCTTGGAATGATTTCTAGTGGTTGTGATCATTTGGGAATTTGATTTAAGACCATGATATGCTATGTAAATCATTATATTGGTGCAGTGGTGAATATTTGTATCATGTGATATAATTTTGTAATTGAGGGTTGACGGTTTAGTCGACCTTGTTGTCAAGGTTGATGAATTGTATATATAGGTGATATTATCATGTAGTTTGGGTGTCGACGTTGTGTCTGCATTATCACAAAGAGGTATATGTGCAAACAAGTGATTTATCCTTCAGTGTTGATTTTATGCCAAGATTGGTCTTGTAGGGAAGTGATAGTTCTGATACTAAATGTTTAGTACAGATGCCAAGCTAACAAGATGAGAGGGGGGGGTGAATCATACAAACTTAATCTTCCATAAAATCAATAGATTCAACCTCGGTAACCTTATCAGAAAAATTGTAAAGCATGCAAACTCATAAATAGATAAGATCACAAAACATATAACACCAAATTTAATGTGGAAACCCAAATAGGGAAAAACCACTGTGGCATTTCAGTCCCACTAAGAAATATACTCTTCTAGAGTATGCTCGGTTAAAAGAAAATCTTGTCAAAGATTACAAATACATTGCTAGATGTGACCCGGTTAAGGGATTTCCCTCAGACCTATTAGGATCTTCACCTTGTTAGAAGTGACCTTGTTAAAGGATTTTAAACACTCAATAAGAATGTCACCTTGCTAGAGGGTTTTACAAATAAGACTATTAAGTCCACTTGGTTAAGAGATTTTCTGTCACTTTCACAAAATAACAGTAATAAAATCTATCTGCAACTTCACATCTAAAATGCTAAAGCAGATTCTTATTTGTTCAATACAATCTAGACATACAATCTAAATAAGGAGATTTTCTGTCACTTTCACAAAATAACAGTAATGATATTTGATTGACACATGTTTAGTCTTTGAATGATGCACTAGATTCTTTGACATGTTAATAGCACTAGAATTATCACAGTATATAATAGTTGTCTCATCATAAATAACTGATATCCTTCAACATTTACTTCATCCAAACTACCTGAGTGCAATTACTAGCAACATCAATGTACTCAGCTTCAATAGAGATAAAGACATTGAATCTTGTTTCTTGCTATCCAATGAAACCAATTTCTTACCCAAAAATAATGCTCCATCGGTAGTGCTCTTTCAGTCATCAACATCACCAACCTAATCAACATCATTATAGGCACAAAGAATGAAATCATCATTCCTAGGATACCATAATCCATATTCTACAGTTCCCTTAAGGTATTTGAATATCCTCTTAACAACAGTGACACGACTTTCTTTTGGATCAACTTGAAATCTAGGAGCCATGCATACAACATGCATAATGTCTGGTCTAGTTTGAGTAATATACAATAATCCACGAACCATAGATCTGTACAAACTATGATTAGCTTTAGGATATTCATCAATCTTGGATAATTTACAACCAGTAACCATAGGAGTTCCAACCGGTTTGGAGTCATCTAATCCAAATTTCTTTAGCAATTCCTTCACATACTTAGTTTGAGATATAAATATACCTTTTCCAGTCTATGCAATCTAAAAACCTAATAAAAATTTCATCTCACCATTCATAGACATCTCAATTTATTTTTGCATATCACCGACAAACTTCATGCTCAAGTTAACATCACCACAAAAGATTATATCATCAACAAAGACTTCAACAATTAGGATGTTATCATTTTCTATCTTAAAGTATAAATTGTTGTCAGTAGCACCTTTACTAAATCCTAATTTCAACAAGTACTTATCTATTCTAGTATATCGGGCTCTAGAAGCTTGTTTCAATCCATAAAGAGCTTTCTTCAACTTACATACCATGTCTCCATTATCCAACAGTGAAAATCCATCAGGTTGTTCAATGTAAACTTCTTCCTCAAGATCACCATTCAAAAAGGTCATTTTGACATCCACCTGATATACCTTCAAATATTTATAAGCAACATAAGCAAGCAAAAATCTAACAACTTCAAGTTTGGCAACTAGAGCAAAAGGCTCCTTATAATCAACCCCTTCTTGTTGTGAATATCCTTTGCAGATAAGTCTTGCTTTATTTCTGACTTCACTAGCTTCATTTAATTTATTTCAGAATACCCATTTAGTACCAATAACATTCTTATCCTTAAGTCTAGGAACAAGTTCCCAAGTGTTATTCTTTTCAATCTGATCTAGTTCTTCTTCCATAGCTCTCATCCAACTTTCATCTTTACAAGCTTCAAAAACATCTTTAGGTTCAACTTTAGAAATCAAACATACTTCTTCTACAACTAACCTTCTTCTAGTCAATAAACCTTTATTCTTATCACCAATAATCTGATTTTTAGAATAATTCAATCTTACATACCTCAAAGTCTTCTAATTTTTCTGGTTTTTAGGTTCCTACACTCCTTCACCAGCAACATCTAGATTCACAATCTCTACTAGATCATTCTTCTTAGGATTTTAGGCTAAATAGGCATTAAAATCATACATTGACCTTTATCATAACCACATGCTTTGGTCTCTTTCCCAAGGTTCTCAGCCACCTTCACATTTTCACTCTTTACTATCTTTCTTAGTCTCTTACTGTAGCACTGGTAGGCCTTTCTCTTTGTTGAATATCCCAAGAAAATACATTCATCACTTCTAGCATCAAACTTTCCTATGTCCTCATCTCTTTTGATATAACATTTTCTACCAAATACTCCAAAATATTTCATAGTAGGAACATGACCAAATCAAAGCTCATAAGGGGTCTTACCGACATGACCTTTGATGTGAACTTTGTTGAATGTGTAAATAATATTGCTAATGGATTCTCTCTAGTAAATCTTTAGAATATTTCCTTCAACCAGCATAGTTATAGCAACATCCAAAATAGTTATTTTCTTCCTCTCAACAACTCTATTTTGTGGAGAGGTTCTAGGAGCAGATAATTGTCTTCTAATCTCATGCTTCTCATGGAATAAATTGAACTTGTTAGACACAATGTACCACTGAGAGGGGGGTGAATCAGTGGTTCTCAAATTATTCTCCCTTAAACTCTTAAGTATATATACTGGTTATGATGAATAGTAAGAGGGGGGAAGAATTAGTATACCAAAAAATACTGAACTTAAACACTTAAATAGTTTAGTAGTAAACTGGTATAATAGTTTTACTAATAAACTAGTTACCACAAATGCAAACCAAAAAAAAAATAAGGCATTCACCCATAGAAGCACAATCACCATAACACAAGAGATTTTGACGTGGAAACCCAAATGGGAAAAACCACGGTGAGATGAAACTCACAAGTAACTATCTGTAGAATAGTAACCAGACCAGCTAAGGTCAGACCGGTTAAGGTCATACAATGTTCTTTACCAGAACATATCCTATTAGGAATCTCAATCTCTGTTAGGAGATAAGTCTGATTAAAGACTACCTTGTGAGAGGATTTCAGATCCACAGTTGTGAACCACCTTTTTAGAAGATTTACAAAGGCTTTGCCAGGCCTACCTAGTTAAGGGTTTCAAATTTGCCGAAGATGTGAGTAATCAACAAGTGAGTGATCTAAATACTAGCATAGTATGCTTGGTTAGATCCTTGATAGCTCATTGTTAATGCATTTCAGCATTACTTTAGTCTTCAAAATCTCCACACTTTGTTTCTTCACACAGACCTAATCTTCTTCTGTGATCACACATGCAAAAACCTCATCAACCACACAAAACCCTAACAACTCCTAAAACCCTAGACATGATGTCCTTATAAAGGAATCTGATTTCATGTCAGTCCAATAGGATTACATTGCAAGTTCCTAGGTTCAGTGCATCTAGATACATTTGGTAACATGGCACAGAATCACTGCCAAAGTGTTGGTGGATGATAACTCATCACAAAAATAATATCGGTTGGTAACTCATCAAAGAGTAATACCGGTTCATACATTTACCTAATACCGGTTCACACATTTTACCGATTACCGGTTTGTCAAAATGAAGACTGGGAAAAATGATAACAACCGCTTTGTTTCTTCATACCGCTTTGGGATCCTCGAACCGCTTGAGGTCTTCATACCACTTGGGTCTTCATACCGCTTGAGATCAGTAAAAACTTTCTGCAAAACACCGATAGTCTAAAGACGCTAATACATAATACTGGTTTGGAACAAATATCGGTAGAGCATAACTCATACATACAAAAATTGATCTCAAAGCAAGTGTGTTTCCATCAATGACAATCACAACATCATCTTAAAAAATGCCAACAATCTCCCCCTTTGGCATTGATGGCAACACTTAGGAAAATTTTTGACATCTAAGTGTTTTACAACAAAAATATTCCATAACCAAAATTACTCCCCCTAAGCATATACACTATCCCTTTTGCACAGAATACAATGTATACTACTCCCTTATAGAGATAAACATGAAAGTATACATAACATGCATCAAAATTTTAAATATTGAATACTACTCCCCCTTTTCCAACAATGACAAAGTACTGCAGAATAATCCATGTTTCTCATTATCATTAAAATAATAAGTGTTTATGACAATAATGAGTGAAAGTTATCAAAAACCAATTTAAAATCTTGCATAAATGGCTTCATGGATAAGGACCATGACTCAAGCAATGAGGTAGCAACCTCACTTTCCGTTTGCATCTGGGATACCTGTTCCTCCATGGTGTCCAAGGTACTCATCTCTTGAGTGACCATTAAGGCATCCAGATTGAGATAGCACTTCTGAAGTATTTGCAGTCGTGGTAGTAGAACCAGTTGAAGTTCTTGCAAATCTCTAGACCGGTTGGTGATCTCCAACTCTATTCAGGCAGTTTGGAGTTGAAACCAGTGAACAGTTTGCCCATATGTGGTGAAGGAATCATAGGGCATCTTGAAGGTGCTTATGTATGCCTGCAAGTCAGATTGCAGTTTGTCTTTCTGAGCAAGCACATCATCATAGAATAGATGGGGTTGGCTTATCTTACTAAGCAGTAATTTCCCCTCATCCATTGCATCTCTTATGTCTTTCTATGCTTTCTGAAGTTCAGATCGGAGCTCGTTTAATTTCTTCACTAAGGCAGTTTTTAGTGCCTTTTGATACTTCTTTTGTGCATTGGCTTCAACAACATCTTCCAGGAATTGCACCTGGTCCTCTACAACTATGCATAAGAGTTTTAGTTGGGCCAGAGAGGAATCAGTACTGGGGAGGTTGGTACCGGGTATCAAAATGGTAAGAGTTTCCATTGCAATTTGAATAACATCTTGCTCTTTCTTCCTCCTTAGCGATTCTAGTCGCTCTTGGAAAAGCTAAATACTTTGCAATAACTCTGTTTCATTTGCAGATTGGAGGTCAATGGGACTGGTAATGTCAGCCGGTTTGGCTTGACTACCGGTTGCCTTTGGGGTCTCCATTTGTGTGCTCTTTGCCACTTCCTCCTTCTCTTTGGCTCTTTCCTTTTCTTCTTTAGCCTTCTTTTGCTCCTCTGCTTCTTTCTTTCTCTTTTCTTCTTCCTTCTTTCTATCTTCTTCTTTTCGCTTCTCTTCTTCTTTCTTCTTCTCCTCTTCTTGTTTGTTCTTCTCTTCTTCCTTTTTCTTCTTCTCCTCTTCCTGTTTCCTTTTCTCTTCCTCTTTTCTCTTCTCCTGTTCCTTTTTCTTCTTCTCCTCTTCCTCTTTCTTCTTCTCCCCTTCCTTTTTCTTCTCCTCTTCTTCCTTTTTCTTCTTCTCCTCTTCCTTTTGCTTCTTCTCCTCTTCTTCCTTTTTCTCTTTCTCCGCTTGCAATTTATCAGCCTTTTCTTTGTCTTGTTTTTCTTTGTCCACTTTCTCTTTGTCAGCCTTGTCATTTGTTGTATCCAGAGTGACATTTTCACCATCCAAAGCAGCAATGTCAATAGGGTCCATTTGTTCAGTGACCGGTTCTCCTTCACTATCATACACCTCATCTGGTTTTTTAGTTTATGGTTCTTGTTCAACCTTCTTGTTGGCTTCAGACACTTGGTGTAACCTTAGAGTGGCTTTGGCATGCGAGTGGGTATCTTTTACCACTTCAAAAACTTTCCCTTCCAATAACAGGAGTCTTCTTCTTCTCATGAAGTAGAGGCCTTTGTATTTCTCCATAACTTCAAAAAGCTTTGAATTTGATACATCAGGAAAATATTGTACAAATATTTCTTCTCTTATTTCCTATTCCTTTTCTATGGCAATGTGTCATTTGTTATCTAAAGAGTTATATAAAGAATCAAGTGCCTCAGATCTAATTTCTGATGGTGACCAGTCATTAATACATAAATATTGAATGACTTCCTGTTCAACTTCCTCCTTTTCATTATCATTAAAATCATCAAAACATTCTTTCAAATCACTAAGCAATTTTCTTCTAATGTTCTTGATAGTCCTTTGACAATGTTTCAATGGTTTATAAGAGGAAATGTTTATATTTACCGGTGCTGATGATGGTTCATTGCTGGTTGTCTTTGTCTTCTTCCTCATTTGCCTAGTCTTTTTAGGTTGTACCTCAGGTTCTATATCCTTAGAATCTGGTGAGGTGTTCTTAGTTTTCCACTTACTTTCAAAGACCTTGGTAGGTGTAGCTTCTGGTTTCTTTTTTGCCGGTGACCGCTTGGTCACTTTAGGACTCGCTAAGGTAACCGGTGCCAATACAGATGGCACTGCCTTTCCTTTCTTCACTAAAGGTTCTTCAACTGGTGTTACCCTCTCCAAATAGGTGTCGTTTCTCTTCTTCTTAGGATAAAGAGGTGAGGCAAGTAGGGTAGAGGCATACCCATCTAGCATGTCATACATTACCTCATATCCCATGGGCTCCACTTCTTATTTTCTAGGCTCAACTGCCTCAATTATGCACTCATCTACTTTGATGATAAAGCAGATGTCCTCTTCATACTTCTTAACAATGTCACCAGATATTCTCACCCTCTGGCTCATCTTGTGACTGAACTCATCAAAGTATTTGTTCAGGACTTCAGGATAACTGGTTCCTACCGCTTTAAGACTCTCTCTGATTTTCTTGGTAACCAGTTGGTCGGTAGACCATTGTATATCACCAACTCCTGGGAAATAGCCTTGAAAGTAGAAAAACAATCCTACTAGCAGTTGTCCAAATTTAAATCTCAAGGCATTGTCTTGTTTAATTGACTTTAGGTTCACCAATAGTTGCCTTTGCATACAGGTGCATAAATCAAATGAGGCATCTTCCATGATCATCCTGTAGGCGGCATTTACTGCTATAGCAGAGACAAAGTTAATTCTGCTAGCATAGAATATTCGGTAACCTATCACCATGTAGGCATATTTGACCAGATCGTCCTTGATGGTATTGACGGTCATTCCCCATTGCTCGCTCATAGAACTGGTGAGCTTGGTCATTTCTATATCGATGAATTTCCTTAGGGATGGAACATCTCCAACATTATAGAAACCAGTGACGACATGAATAACTTTCGGTGTGATGTCATGTGTGCGCTCAAGATACATTTTGTCACTGTGCACTCTTCTTAGAATGATTCAAATGTGATCTTCTGTGAACTCTTTAAGAAAATACATTGTATTGTGAAGCTTCTTCTTTTCCAGGATGCTATATTTTGGTTTGATCTTCTTGTCCTTCCTGCAGGATAAACTTAACTGAGAATGGATCACTAGAGATCCTAGGTTTTCTATTTTGCAATCAATATAATCTGAAATACCTTCCTCAACTATAACACCAGTAGGTATATGGGATAGGGCATTGTATTTTGCCTTCTATTGGATGAAATCTACCGAATAATCATGCGCACTAGGACTAGAGTGTGATGTAGAAGCCATTATAAATGGATAAACAAGAATTTTGATAAATACCTTCAAAAATCTATAATTTAGGGTTTGCAACTTCAGCTTCACCACACACTACTTCAGTTGCTGGATTACCGCTTTGTGTTCTTCACCTGACTGATTGATATTATCTCCAGATTCTTCTTTCAATGTTTTGAAATATTTCTAAATCACAAGACAAATCCCCTTTTCTCACTCTACACTTGAAAATTCCTTTGCTCACAAATTGATAAGTGAAAATGACTTGAAAATCCTTTTTCAGCAAATTCTTCACCTACCATAATAAATACTCCACTATTAGGGCATAAACCCTAATTTTTCTTTTACCATTTTTGATCTTTTGCCAATTGATAGGTATCACATACCAATTAAGGTCTTTTACCGGTGTAAACCGAGGGTTCGAAACATTTCACTGATTTCCTCCCTCTAAGCTTTTCTGAAGCTTAGTTTGTTGGTTCAATGACTTCCACACTAGGTGCAGAAACCGGTTCTTCTTGTGATACTTCTTCAGGTTTCCTCTTTCATGTTGTCTTCATATCTGTTTTAATAGTTTCAACATCAATCTTTCCTTTCGGAGTGACCGATATATCATCTGATATGTTCTTTCTCATTCTACAGGTTCTGGCAGGGTGTCCCAGTTTGTTGCAATGTTAGCAAACCATTCGAGGTGTTCTCCATGGTCCATTATTCATTCTACCATTCTTCCTTCTACATGTTGCAGTAGTGTGACCACAACCATGATAGATCAAGTAGGTTTCTCTCCAATTGATTGTTGCTTGATAGCCACCACCACCTCACTGATGGTCATAGGCATTATGCCGGTTTGGATTCTTGTTCACAGAGGATTCAGGAAAAAATCTTTGAATCCTTTGAGGATATCTTCCAATGTTGTGTATAACAGACCTACACTCAAATGCTCTATGCCCAAACTTGTTGCATGCATAACAGTTACCATTGAATCTATTGGATCTAGGCTTATTGTTTAGAAAGTAGGGAAAATTATTGTAAGCCTTACTTCTACATACATTGGTAGTGTGTCCTTCCTTGAGACAATTAAAGCAAACAGGTTTGAAATTTTGCTTACCTTTATCCTTTGGTGTTGGTTTCTTCTTTGATGCTCCATCTTTTGTTCCAAAGGTCTCACCTTCCTCATAACCAAAAAAACCAAGTTCAGTGGTATTCTTTATCGGTTTTTCTGATTCAAGCTTTTGTTCTAGCTTAACAGTGCTCTTATTGAATTTGGCAAGTATTTCCTTTAACTTAGTGAGTTATTTGGAAATAGCAGCATTGGATTCCTTCAAGGTTGCATTCTTCGAAATAGCCATGTTTAGTTCACCTTGCATTTCTTCTTTTTCTACTTTACTCTCTTGGAGATGAGTGGTAAGTGCACTGATTTCTTGCTTCAGCTTGGAGATCTCATGATCTTTGTCTTTTACCAGATCTTCAGTTTTCCTCCAGTTCTCTAACTCTTGACACATCCTGATAGTCAGTCCTTCCAGTTCCCTTCTTAGGTTAGCATTAAATTCATTCAGTTTTTCAACTTCTTCAACTAGGGCTTCCATGTCTGCTTCATCAGAAGAACTATTTTCAGTAAGCTCCATCAGTTTCTCAGAATTCTCTCTTCTCTTTGCTATAGAGGCTTTATATTTGACTTTGAGTTCATCATAGGCTTACTCATTCTGAGTGAGCCGATGAGTAAGTTCCCTCACAGTATATTCCCCCATATCTCCTTCTAAGTGGTTTAACTTATAGAAAGGTTGGCTCTAATACCAATTGATGAATACTAAGAGGGGGGGTGAATTAGTATACCAAAAAATACTGAACTTAAACACTTAAATAGTTTAGCAGTAAACCACTGTAACAGTTTTACTAACAAACTAGTTAACACAAATGCAAATCAAACAACAAATAAGGCATTCACCCATAGAAGCACAATCACCATAATATAAGAGTTTGATGTGGAAACCCAAATGGGTAAAACCACAGTGAGATGAAACTCACAAGTAACTATCTGTAGAATAGTAACCAGACCGGTTAAGGTCATATAATGTTCTTTACTAGAATAGATTCTGTTAGGAATCTCAATCTCTATTAGGAGATAATTCTGATTAAAGACTACCTTGTGAGAGGATTTCAGATCCACAGTTGTGAACCACCTTGTTAGAGGATTTACAAAGGCTTTGCTAGGCCTACCTGGTTAAGGGTTTTAGACTTGCCGAAGATGTGAGTAATCAACAAGTAAGTGATCTAAATACTAGCACAATATGCTTGGTTAGATCCTTGATAGCTCATTGTTAATGCATTTCAGCATTACTTCAGTCTTCAAAATCTCCACACTCTGTTTCTTCACACAGACCTAATCTTCTTTTGTGATCGCACATGCAAAAATCTCATCAACCACACAAAACCCTAACAACTCCTAAAACCCTAGACATGATGTCCTTATAAAGGAATCTGATTTCATGTCGGTCCAATAGGATTACATTGCAAGTTCCTAGGTTCAGTGCATCTAGACACATTTGGTAACACGACACAGAATCACTTCCAAAGTGTCGGTGGATGATAACTCATCACAAACATAATACTAGTTGGTAACTCATCATAGAGTAATACTAGTTCATACATCTACCTATTACCAGTTCACACATTTTACTGATTACTGGTTTGTCAAAATGAAGACTAGGAAAAATGATAACAACCGCTTTGTTTCTTTGTACCACTTTGGGATCCTTCAACTACTTGAGGTCTTCATACTGCTTGAGATCTGTAAACACTTTCTGCAAAACACTGATAGTCTAAAGACTATAATACATAATACTGGTTTGGAACAAATACCAGTTGAGCATAACTCATACATACAAAAAGTGATCTCAAAGCATGTATGTGTCCATCAATGACAATCACAACATCATCATCAAAAATGCCAATAGGTTAACATACTAAGGCTAAGATAACCTACCAGTATACTAAGGAGGGGTTTCTCAATGAAATCATACATAAGGAGATATCACATAACACCAACATATACAAGGAAAACCCAAGATGGGAAAAAACTTAGTAAGAAATGCTACTAGAGTCTACTACTCCAATCTAGCCTCACAATGAATCTCTGATTGCAATGTTTAGGGTACCAACCCAAGGAGCACCAACCCTTGATTTAGGGAACCAACCCAAGTAGCTACAACTTAGTGATCTGTAATGAGTATATTCAAATATAAAAGTAATAGTCTTCGTACAAATGGATTTTGTAACTATTCTATAAATCTCTCTGCTAGATCTTCTATCCAGTTCATTGTTGGTACTCTGCTCACCCTCTCATTATTGCAACCTCACTCTCTGTTGCACTCTTGTCAGTTCACCCTCTTCTCCTTCTCTATCGGTTCTTCTCTCTGTCGGTTCTATACTTTATCAGTTCTCTCTTATCTCTGCTACGACCCTTCCCTCCACCGGTACCACACTCTATCAGTTCTATGCAGGCCTTCTCTACAATCTTCTATGCTTCTTCTCTGCCAATATGGTCACTACCGATTCTACAATTTTTTTGTCAACTAAACACTTCAACCCTATTATTCCTCACACTCAGTCTCTTCATCTTCTTCTTCTTGGTGAGCACTTGACTGATTCCTTCTCACATGCAACAACACTCTCTCATTTAGCGACAACCTTCTCTAATTTTGGCTTGCATAATTATAACATCATTTTCCCACCAAAAGCCAATTCAAATTTTGGGCATTTAGGGTTTTCTCATCAACCTTGAGGAAAACAAAATCCAATTAAATCACATCTGATCTAATCTCCTATATTGATGAACTATAGTTCTCATCAATCAATCTTGTCATTGTCGAGCCTTCCTGATCAGGCCTTCTATTTTTTGCAATCTACATTTAACCTACTGGAAGATCTCTTGGTCGATCACTAAGAATGGTTCCGCAGTTTCCTTCACCTGGCTCAATCTTCTCAATTAGTGTGAGTTGGATCTATATTGTCCTCATGACCTCAAGCTGCAAACCTCTACTGTACATCCCATGAATCTCACAATTGACATAAATGTCAACCTGTCACCGTCTACCTTGCCTCTTGATACTTCACTAACTTAACATGCCAACATGTGCATGCATGCCACTTCACCTCCACATGGTCCCTATGTCAGCATCCACCTCTATTAGGTTATCTGTGTTGGTATGGATGGGATCACCGACCAACTCCATTTCTAGGTTCTTCTACCAGTTTACTAACCTTATCAGTTAAACCCTTACCCGGTCTATCATCAACCTTGCACTCTTCTTCTCTTCCAGTGGAACACTCAACTGGTCAACACTCTCTCTAACCTACCTTATGCACATCTTCATCAGATGGGATTTTTTTACATCTGCACTTTTTTGCATTATTGGTGGACATACATACTGGTAAACATCTTGATGACACCATGTCATCAACCTTCAACTATTTCCATCTTCAATCTGACCATTGTCCTCTCTCTATAGTTGATCTGCCTTGCCTTCTTCTTCATCAACTTGGACCTCATCCCAATTGGTTTGTCAAAGTGAAAAACACATCATTCTTCATCTATCCCGACAACTCATCATTTCTTTTTAGTTGGTCTAGTGTATATCCCCGATTTCATGCACTTGAGGCATCTTAGTGTTTCACCAGTGAATCCGGTGTGAGCCTTGAAACACCTGCCTTTAACTCTTTTAACTTATCACTCAAAACTATGATGCACACTTTTCATAATAGGATATAAGCTCCACTTACCGGTGTTAGTGGATCCCTATCATCTGCATCCTATAATGCACTCATGTGGCTACTCTATTTGTGTAGCATATCTTCAAATAGGCACATGTGATCCAGTTGGGCACACTCACTGTCAGTCATCTCTTCAAGTGGTGATTGCATCTGAATCCATTGGGAGTCCTATTGTTCTGCATCCACATAGCATATCGGTGACCTGTTCATCCTTCTCCTCTTGTGTTGATGTGATATAGGTAACATTCCACCTCTTCATCATAATCAATAACTCAACATCTTTCTCATCCTTCTTTTACACTAATAATAAGCTTGCCGGTTGACACCGACTCACTATCAACATATCACTTACCAGTTGATATATTTTCCTTACCAGTAACAGATTGTATTGGTAACCTATCCATATCTTCCACACAAGTCAAATACTAACTTGTGTACTGGTGACTCCAATGGTCATTCTTTTGAGTGGCATTCTCTACCTTACCTTACTGGTACTTTGCAACATAATGTGATATCAAAGCCATGATAGTGTTTCACATACATCTCTTATACCAATATCCCTTCTATACTAGTTGACATCAATGACAACACAATGCCAACAATCTCCCCCTTTGGCATTGATGTCAACACATGTAGTATCCAGCATACTTCATAATCTCTTTTCCCCTTTGTGTGATCCAACTCTCCTCCTTTGTCTAATCAATGGATTCTCACACATGTAGTATGCGATATACTACAAGATATTTCTCCCCCTTTGACAATAATGGAAAAGGGCATTACTAGGGTTTCTCACTCCTTGTATCTCTGGGCACTGACATAGATCTTTCTCCCCTTTTTCTTTACCTGATGCATCTCGTCCTATGATAATATCATTTGTTACAGCTTCTCAAGTCACATTACTTGAGATGGAGGGCTCAACCACCAACTGACACCAATTGAGTATGCAAATTTGATATTAATTGTTAAAGCACTCGATTGCAGAAGGATGTGTCAGTGAATACTACTCACTAGTTGGTCAGACTGCATCACCTCTCATTTTATCCCAAATTTATTTAGAATCAAGCATGATTGTACTATGAATACAACTAACCAAATGAGAAGTAGATACCCATAATCATGAAATTCTCTTGGGTATTCCTACAATAGTTTCCATCGTCTGCAGTATAGGCAGTTAGTACCGTCACAAGTTCAAGCATGTTGTCTTTGTTTCATAAGCACTTTAACTCCCCCTAAGTCATACATCTTAGGTCTTGAATACCTATCAGGTCTAATACCGTGGCTCCAATAATCTCCATATACCAATTGAGCTATGTAAATGTGATCATCTGATGATCTTTCAGCTCCATTATATCCTCCACATCCTATGACATGATCCTGGATGTACACAATGTCATACAATGTCATCATCAAGTCATAAATCAAACGTATTAGCCCCAAAACATGTATGCCTGCATGAACAACAACTGGGCCAACATATGTCATTTAGGTCTTCATCAACACCACCTGAGATATAACTTCCCCATTTCATGCTATTGGGGCTAATGCAATGATCTCTATCCTTATTATCTTACATAACCTGCAAGTACCTGTTAGCATCATAGCAGTAACATCCTACACATACCAGTTTCTTGTACCAGTCCATCATCACTACCAAAGCACCTTCCTATAATTCCTATCATTTTGTGTCACTATGCCTCTAATTCCAATTGTTAATCTCCATCTATTGACACATGCAATAGTGATCCAACTCTGATCTATAGATGTGTAGCCAAGGAAAGCTCTACACACTTTTCTTCTCATATCCATCCTTCATACTGACAAAAAATTGTTGTTCCATGTGTATTGTTCCACTATGGGGGCAAATGATAATTTTAGTGTACTACTCCCCGTAAGGTTCTACATCTTCTTTAAGCCTTAGGAGATATCACATGTGCATTGAATGCACATTTCTTGTCCATGGTAGCATCTTCTTGCTTCTTCCTCCATACCTGCTTGGTCACATTCTTTCTCCTATTTTTTAGTCTTGGGAGAAGGTCTTACCTTCTTCTACAGATTAATCCTTGCACTACTAGATTCTCCCACATGACTAGGAGGAGTACTATAGTAGCACACATCATCCATTCCAACCTCATGGTTAGGGAACCTTCTAACATACCAGTTTTCCCTTTCTTTTTTGATTATGTTGTTGTGATCATATGTCCATCTCCATGGATTCTTGCATGAGTAGGTATACTTCTCATCGTGTTCCATGCAGTCTCTGACTTCCACATTCTCTTTATCTTTTTCTATATTGATCATAGCTTCTATACTGGCTTCCATGTGACTACAAGTCCTTCTTCCTGCACTCATAACTTCTATGGTCTGATCTATTGTAGTTATAACAAATACCATTTGCATAACTGAGAGAAGGGATATGCATGTATCTACTCCTGGATACATTTATCTCATTTGCATGAAATCTATGAGATCCTAGATTATTCCTTCTAGATCCCTTTCTACATTCTTCTACCCTATGTCCATGACCATTACATGTAAAACAGTAACTAGAGAAGGAATATTTATGACTTACAAAATTGTTTTGCCATGCATGGGGAGATCTTGCCGCTTTATAATCTCCATTTCTATTTCTTTGGGGATGGATCATTGATTATTCATTCTCTACAACTCTTCCATCTGGTCCCTTTTTCTTCAACACTTGCCTTGACTTGTGGAAGGCATAATTTCTTTGTCTACTACCAATAGGATGTCTTCTTTGTTGTCTTCTCATGTTCCTGCTTCTGATGAAGTTGTCTTCTCCCATCTACCCTTTTTCTTTGGGATCTGCAGTGTTCCTCCTTCTTGTAGTACCGGTCTCCATCCTTGTCAGAAAGTCTTCACCAGTTGTGGTTAGATAAACCCTCTTTTGAGGAGCATTTCTAACTGTGAAGGTTTATCCCTTGTTCTCTTCGTTTGAGGAGACAAAAAAAATGTCATTGTGGGGGACATTCTTGTTGGTGGAGAATTCACCAACACCACTTCCTAATCCTTCGGTGTCCTTAACATGCTTTTTCTTTTTTAGCATTTTGTCCAAGGCATCACTGCTGCCATCAAACTAGATTCTTACCTAGAGCTCATCCTCACATTTCTCAAGTTCATTTTGGAGAATCTCCATTTCTCCAACCAGCTTCTGATATTCTTTATCTTTTACTTCTAGCTTAGATGCTAGATCATTACATTGACATTCCTTGGTATCTTCTTCTTGAGTCTTCAACTCTGAGATATATTTCTTAGATTCTTTAAGGAATTTGATCAACTGGTTCTGCTCCACAATAGAAATGTTCTTGAATATCTTGTATTCATTTTTTCCTCTACTAAGTTCTTCAAGTGCATTTACAAGCTCACCTTCAAGATCATTTTCTTCTTCCTCTTCTTCTTCACCTTCACTATCACTGCCAAACACATCTTGCTAGTAGGAGTGATCTGTATGATCATTCTCAGATGTGTGCCTCTCATCTTCTAATTCTTGAGCCATGAAGAGGTGGGTTCCTTCATCATCATTTTTGTGTTTGCTAGTAGATCCGCCTTCATCATTTGCAGATACATGAGATGCATTTCTCATTCTTTCTTCACAAACCAGTTCTATAGTAGTAGGCTCATTTTCATAGATCTTCTTCAATATTTCCCATAGTCATTTTGTCATTATGCATATGTCCACCTGTGAGGAGATATCATCTAATAACCCACATAGTATAGCCTTCATTTTTGTATCATTGCATTGGTTTCTTCTTTCTGCATCAAAATCGGTGGGAGGACTGACTTTCCTAAGGCAACAATTTACAATAGACATCCACACATCAAACCCTAGGGAGGACAAGTAGACTTCAATTCTACAAATCCAAATGTAATATTTTGAACCATCAAATACCGGAGCAGGGATTGACACTAAATAGATTATTTTGTCCTTAAGCCAAAATCTACCCAAGCTAGAGAAATCTTATCATCCGGGAACTTGGGGCTATGATACCAATTGTTAGGCACAATGTACCACTAAGAGGGGGGTGAATCCATGGTTCTCAAATTCTTCTCCCTTTAACTCTGAAGTATATGTACCAGTTAACATACTAAGGCTAAGATAACCTATCAGAATGCTAAGGAGGGATTTCTTAATACAATAACATACAAGGAGACATCACATAACACCAACATGCATGAGGAAAACCCAATATGGGAAAAACCTCAGTGAGAAATGTTGTTTGAATCTACTACTCCAATCCAGCCTCACAATGAATCTCTAATTATAATGTTTGCGACACCAACCCAAGGAGCTACAACCCCTGCACTAAGCTACAACTTAGTGATCTACAATGATTATATTCAAATAAAAAAGTAATAGTCTTGTTACAAATGGATTTTGTAACTCTTCTGCAAATCTCTTAGCAAGATCTTCTATCCAATTCACTACGGGTACTTTGCTCACCCTCTCACTATTGCAAGCTCGCTCTCTTTTGCACTCTTGTCGGTTCACCCTCTTCTCCTTCTCTGTCAGTTCTACTCTTTGCCAATTCTGTACTTTACCGGTTCTCTCTTCTCTCTACTATGCCTTTTCTCTCCACCAGTACCACACTCTGTCAGTTCTATGCATGCCTTCTTTGCAATCTTCTGTGCTTCTTCTCTACTGATATGGTCACTCTCGATTCTGCACTTTTGTTGCCAGCTAAACACTTCAACCTTATTCTTCCTCATGCTCAATCTCTTCTTCTTCTTCTTGGTGAGAAATTTAGTAATTTCTTCTCACATGTAGCAACACTCTCATTTAGTGACTGCCTTCTCTAATTTTGGCTTGCATATTTATAACCTAGTTTTCCCACCAAAAGCCAATTCAAATTTTGGGTGGTTATGGTTTCCTCATCAACCTCGAGGAAAACCAAATCCAATCATATCTCATCTGATATGATCACCTAGATTGATGAACTATAACTCATCAATCAATCCCAGCATTGTCATGCCAACTTGATCAAGCCTTCTATTTTAGGTAATCTGCATTTAACATGTCAATGGATCTCTTGGTCGATTACCAAGAATGGTTTTGCGGTTTCCTTTACCTACCTCAATCTACTCACTCAGTCTGAGCTGGATCTTTGTTGTTCTTCTAACCTCAAGCCATAAGCCTATGCTGTGCATCTTGTGATTTCGTAGTCGACATAAATGTCGACATATCACCATCTACCTTGCCGCTTGTCACTTTACCAACTTAACATGCCAACCAGTGCATACATGCCACTTCACCTCCATGTGGCCTTTGTGTCGGCATCCACCTCTACTATGTCATCTATGTCAGTATGGATGGGATCACTGACCAACTCCATTTCTAGGTTCTTCTACTAGTTTACTAACACCATCAGTTAAACCCTTAACCGTCTTGTCATCAACCTTGCACTCTTCTTCTCTTACGGTGCAACACTCAACTGATCAACACTCTTGCTAACCTACCTTATGCACATCTTTATCAGATGGGAGTCTTTTTCATCTGCACTTTGTTGCATTACCAGTGGACATACATACCAATAAACACCTTGATGGCATCATGTCATCAACCTTCAACTATTTCCATATTCAATTCGGCCATTGTCCTTTGTATGTAGTTGCTCTGCATTGCCTTCTTCTTCATTAGCCCAGACCTCATCTCAACCGGTTTGTCAAAGTGACAAACACATCATTCTTCATCTATGTTGGAAACTCATCATGCCTTCTCAGTCGGTCCAGTGCATATCCCTGATTTCATGCACTTGAGGCATCTTAGTGTTTCACTGGTGAATCTGGTGTGAGCATTCAAAACAACAGCCTTTAACTCTTTTAACTTATCTCTCGGGACTATGGTGCACACTTTGCATAATAGGAGATAAGCTCCACTTACCGATTGTAGTGGATCTATATCATTTGTATCCTACAATGCATTCATGTGGCTTCCCTTTTTATGTAACATATCTTCAAATAGGAACATATGATCTAGTTGGGCACACTCACTGTCAATCATCTCTTCAAGTGGTGACTGCATCTAAATCTAGTGGGAGTTATGTTGTTCTACATCCACACAACATACTGATGACCTATTCATCCTTCTCCTCCTATGTTGATATCATATAGGTAACATTCCACCTCTTCATCACAATCAACAACTCAACACCTTTCTCATCTTGCTTGTACACCAGTCATAAGCTTATCGGTTGGCACCAACTCATTGTTAACACGTCACTTACTAGTTGACATCCTTTCCTTACCGGTGATAGATAGTACCAATAACCTATCCATATCTTCCACGCAATTCAAACACTAAGTTGTGTATTGGTGACTCCAATGGTCATTCTTCTAAGTGACATTCTTTCCCTTACCTTACTGGTGCTCTGCAACACAAGGGGATATCAAAGATAGATCCTGTATGAATCCATGACAGTGCTGCACATACATCTTTTACACTGATAGCCCTTCTATATTGGTTGACATCAATAAAAACATGATGCCAACATGGATTGAAGGTGAAGTGTCTAAGAACTGATAGAGGTCAAGAATTTTGTTTCAAGTGTCTAAGAACTGATATAGGTAGAGAATTTTGTTTTGGTGACTTCTGTTGGCATTGTGTTGTCATTGATGTCAACCGGTATAGAAGGGTCATCGGTGACTAAGTAGTGGTGACCAGTATGGGTGAAGTAAATAGTGATGTCAATTGGTATGAAGGATGGAGTGTGTATGTAGACAAAAAGGTATGTTACTAGTAGACATGAAGTGTAGTATCTATCGGTAAAATAGGACCACCGACAAGAAAGCAAAGAAGAAAAGAAGAACAGAGGGATGTGATCACCGGTAGACAAAGAGAATTATAATGCAATTAGTAAATGGATTCAGTGGATGGGTTAACATGTTTGATGGAAGGCCAAGTTTATCTGTTGGCAAAGAAGAGATCAGGAGGTATGAAGGTCCACTAGTGAAGCTATGTTATACTAGTAATGTGTCTTGAACTGATAGTGAGTCTTTGTCGGTGAATGAAGCTAAACTGACTTTGCAATCTGACCATAGGTAGATGTCAAAATGCATGACAGGTGCACACTAGGTGGTGAGCATGTAGATGTCGGTGAAGTGTTCATTAACGTGATAGTTGACAAGCAGGTCAACATTAATGAAGAATCCACAAATCATGGGAAGATGGCAGTATGTTGCAGCTCAAGGGAGATAGAGTGGAAAGTTGATTGAACTTACCTTGTAGAATGATCTGATCCTTGTACTGATTGGCCTAAGGAAACAATCGAGCCATTAAAGGTGATTGATAGAGCAATGCTGAAAAGCTTGTTGCAGATATCTAAAAATTGAAAATGTGGATTGGAAGGAAAGGATATGGCAATGTTGTTTGATATGATGCAGATCATCTTTCTAGAAAAGGAGATCCAATCAGATTTGATAGGGATTGAGCTGGTAGAGGAAAACCCTAGCATGCCACCATTTGAATGTTTCTTTTGGCAGGAAACCCCGCATATAAATATGTGAAATCAAGACTAAAGATGTTGATACTACATGCAAGTTAAGAGTAAGAAGAGAGCTTGTGCAAGAAGAGAAACTATCTGCTTGAGAGTTCTTTCATAGAGAGTTAGAGTGTGGAGTTAGCAGGATGAACCGGTGAGAGGTTCTAACTGATAGAGACATAGTAACTGTTAAATTGTTATAGTTTTAATATTCAAGTGTACTGGTAAGGAGTGAATTGTTAGGAAAGCATCCAAGTGTGACACTATGAAGTGTGAGGTTTAGAGAAAGAAAGGAAAGAGTGGGAGTAACTGGTAAGAGATCAGAGAGAGCAATTTGATAACTGACAATAGAAGAAATGGTGAAATAGAGGAAGGTGGTAACCGACAAAGATCAGTTGATCAGGTGTTGTAGAACTTATTTGCAACTAGGTTCTATCATTGCATCAAAATTATATTTCATTGTATTACACCGAGTTGGTACTCTAAAATTAGTAGGGGTTGGTTCTCCTTGGTTTGGTGCCCTAAATCATTTGTAACCTATTATTTCATTGTGAGACTTGATTGGAGTAGTAGACTCCAGTAGCATTTCTCACCAAGTGTTTTCCCATATAGGGTTTTCCTTATACATCTGGTGTTGTGGGTTATGATTTGTGTGTTTACCTCTTTTGATATCTTCTCATATCTTACTAGTTTGATTGCTTAGTGTTTAGGTTGTTAACCAATACTCAAAGCATGGTTTAAAGAGAAAATATTTTTAGGAACCACTAATTCATCCCCCCCTCTCAGTGGTACATTATGTTCAACAATTGGTATCAGATCCTAGGTTCCTGGTTGATCAAATCTTTCTCTAGCTTTGGTAGATTCTCATCAAAGAACACAATGGTAAGAAATGATTTCACCTCCTCAAAAGCCCCCATGTTTGATGGATCTAACTATGCCTTCTAGAGTAGAAGAATGGAGACCTATCTTTCCTCTCTTGGTTTTGATGTGTGGATGTCTGTCAAGAATGGGTATACTATCTCTAGTGTTCCTCCCATTGATCTAGATGCTAAGAAGGAGTATGAGATCAACACAAAGGCTAAACATGCTATTCTAAGAAGACTGTCTGATAATGAGGTCATCAAGGTCATGCACTGTGCATCCATCAAGGAGACTTGGGATAAATTGCAGAGATTATTTGAAGGAGATGCCAAAGTCAAAGAGGCCAAGCAGTAATCACTAAGAGGTTAGCTTGAAGGCTTGAAGATGAAAGATGAAAAAAAGATTGCAGATTACCTTCACAAAGTAGATGAAACTCTGAACACCATTAGAGGACTTGGAGAGGAAATTACTGATAAAATTATTGTCAAAAAGGTACTTAGATCTCTCACATATAAGTATGATACTAAGGTTTCTGCCATAGAGGAAGCCAAGGATCTGAAAACCTTCACAATGGATGAGTTATTTGGCTCCTTAACTGCCTATGAAATAAGGACAAATGTTAAAGCATCTTCAAGGAAAGAGGCAACTTTCAACTCCATCAAAAAGGGCAAGGAAGAGGTTGCTCATAAAGGATCCAGTGAAGACTGGGATGCAGAGGTAGAAAAATTTGTAAGAAAATTCAAGATAGGATTTAGTAAGTATAAAGGAAATTTACCACTCAAATGATTCAACTATGGTAAAGTTGGACACTTTGGCACAAAATGTCCATATAATGAAACTGGTGGAGATGAACAAAGAAGTTTTGGCAGATTTTTTGGTAAAAACAAAGAAAAAATAGTTTACCAACAAGAAAGAAGAAGATACTAGAAGAAAAATAGCCTATATACTATTGAGGATGATACCACAGATGAAGAGAGTGCATCAGAAGATGACTGCCATGAAGATGAAAGAGAATTTAATCTCTTTATGGCATGAGATGAATGGATTATGCAAGATGAGGAAGATGAAGACATTGAAGCTGAAGTGGATCTAGAAGGCGAGCTCATAAGTGATTTTGAGGAGTTAAGTAAGACAAGAAGAGAACTCAAGAAAGTCAAGCTTGTTGTAGCAGAAGAACAAGATCACCTGAAGGAATCTCTAGATGAGTCCATCAAGTGATTTCTGACTTGAAACTCCAATTAGAAGAAGCCAAGAGAATATGTGAAGTTACATCCTCTGATCTGATGAAAAAGGAAAATTCAAGGCCTAGAAGAGGAAATAGTGAATCTCATAAAGGATCTTGAAAAGAGTAAGGGTGAACTGAAAATGAGGAGCACATATGAGGGTAGCACAGAAGCCTTGGACAATATGTTGAGCAAACAGAAGCAATCTAAAGATACCGATGGCTTAGGATTTTAAGAAGGACAAAGTTCAAACATAAAATATGCATTTGGTAAGGAGATATAGTTCTCTTCTTCAAGTGAAGGTGAAGAGAAGAAAACATTCACAGTAAGAAAGGATACAGGTAAGAAGACTTATGTAGAAGCTGTTAGAAATAAACACACAAACCAATATACACAATCAATGAACTAGATGCCACACTCAATTTACTAGAATACAAATATTAGGAGAAATGCAAAGGTTGATCATGAAGGATTCACTAGAGTTAGCAGCATGAAAGGAAGACCTCCAATGAGATAGACATTTGTAGGACCAAGGCAACCTAATTGGTATGTTCCAAACTTTCATGGTTATTGTTATCAGTGTAACAAAAGATTAATGAATAAGCCTACTGTAAGTTATGAAAATAGAAACTCTTTTGCTACACTCTAGGAGATGAATGCCATCTTCTATCAATGTAATGGATCAGGTCATAGAAGTTATGAGTGTAGGAGAAGTCAACCAGTTTCCTACAATAATTTTTCAAACTCATCATTTAATATGAATGTAAAGTGTTATAGTTGTCATGAGTTTGGACATTTTTCAAAGCATTGTAAAAACAAGAAAATTAAGTAGAAGAGGACAGCTCCTAAATAGGAACCAGTAGTCAAACTGGAGCATAAAATTGTAGTTGACAAGAAGAAGGAAACTCAACCGATTTAGGATGATAAAGAAAAGGAAAAAGAAGAATCAACTCTAATAGTGTAGACTGCCCTACATGTAGAAAGAAGAAACTTGTGGGTTGTAGACATTGGCTATTCCAACCACATGAAAGGTGATAAAAATAAATTCATCAAACTTGAAGATTGGAATGGTGGCTTAGTGAGGTTTGGGGATAACTCATCTATAAAGATAAAGGGAAAAGGTACTCTAAATATTGATGGAAAACTGAAAGCACATGATTTATATTATGTGGAAGGCCTGAAGCACAATTTTATAAGTGTGAGTTAAAAGTATGACAAAGGTTATAAATTCACCTTTGACTCTACTAGTTGCTAGATAAAGAAGGAGAGTATTGGTCAGGTTAAAGTAGAAGGCAAGAGGAGATGGAAATGTATACAACCTGAAAGAATGTTTTAAATCCCAGTGCATGTTGGGACAAGTGGATAAAAATTGGTTGTGGCACAAAAGATTAGGCCGCATAAATTTTAATAATCTAGTTGCATTAAGCAAAAAGGGTTGTGTGAGAAATATTCCACACGTCATCAATCTGGTAAGCATATTTTGTGATGAATATGTGATAGGAAAGTAGACTAAAGTGAGCTTCAAGAGGAAAGAACACAATACCTCAAGACCACTTGAACTTGTACATACAAATCTATGTGGTTTGACTAGGATAAGAGATCTTTCCTATGAGAGATACTTTATGCTCTTCATTGATGACTATTAAAAAATGACACAGGCCACCTTCCTACAGGATAAATCTTAAGCATTTGACATATTCAAGATCTTTTGAAAGATGGTAGAGAAGGAAACTGGATGAAAGTTGAAATGCCTAAGATCCCACCAAGGTGGAGAGTTCACATCAAATGAGTTTGAAGATTACTGTGACACACATGGAATCAAAAGACAACACTTAGCCCCTAGGACACCACAACATAATGGTGTGGTAGAAAGGAAGAATAGGACAGACAAGAAAATGGCTAGAACCATGTTGATTGAGGCAAGTTTGTTGGATATGTATTGGAAGGAAGCGTTTCATACTACAAAATATACTTTCAACCAGGTTCATTTGAGAACAAACAACAATATGACACCTTATCAATTGTGGTATGACCAAAAAACCCTCAGTCAAGTACTTAAGGTGTTTGGGAGTAAATGCTTCATTAAAAGAGATCATGATGGCTTGGGCAACTTTGAATCTAGGAGTGATGAAGGGATCTTCCTTCGTTACTCAACTCACAGTAGGGCCTACAAATGTGATAAGAAAAAACTAAGAAGAGTAATTGAGAGTGTGCATGTAAGAGTTGATGAGGATATGCATAAAGGTAGACAAGCACAACTAAAATGGTATGATTATTTTGGTGATGAAGGTGAAGAAGCTCAGTCAAACAATGAGATGGAAGAAGCATCCAATAAGGTCCCTAACCAGTATGTGCATAAAAACCACCTAGAAGAGCATATTTTAGGTTATAAGAGTGTTGGTGTGAAGAATAGAAGAAGACTTGCTCAGAATGATGAACAAGTCAATTTCTGCCTCATGACTACAATGGAACCTAAGACATTCAATGATTCCAGGAAAAGTTAGAAATGGATAGATGCAATGGAAGAATAGTTGCAGTAGATTGAGAAGAACAAGAATTGGGAATTAGTCCCTAGACCAGTAGAAAAGAACATCATTGGCACCAAATGGGTCTACCAGAACAAGATGAATGAAGAAGTTAAAATTGTTAGACATAAAGCTAGAGTTGTGTGCAAGGGTTACTCTCAAGTAGAGGGCATTTATTTTGAAGAAACATTTACACGAGTAGCTAGACTAGAAGCAATTAGGATGTTTCTATCCTTTTTAGCCTACAAGGGTTATAAGGTATATCAAATGGATGTAAAATCTTCCTTCCTCAATGGAAATTTGGAAGAAGAAGTGTACATGGACCAATCGAAAGGGTTTATGTTTCATGATGATGAAACCTTTGTGTGTCAGTTGAAGATAGCCCTATATGGTTTAAACCAAGGCTAGATGGAGAAAGGATTCAAAAAAGGGAGTACGAACAACAATATATAAATCAGGGCAGATGGAAACCACATGATCATTGTGGTTGTGTATGTAGATGGCATCATTTTTGGAGGTAATAAGGATACTCTATGCAAAGACTTTTTAATCAGATGAAAACATAATTTGAGATGTCTATGCTTGGAGAGCTATCATTTTTTCTTGGTTTGCAGGTCTCACAATGTGACAAGGGAACTTTTGTCTCTCAAACCAAGTATACCTAGGACATGTTGAAGAAATTTCAAATGGAAGACAACAAACTGGTAAGTACCCCAATGGTGAATGAATGCAAGTTGAGAAAGGATGATGAATCCCCAATAGCGGATTAGACATTGTATAGATCCATGATTCATAATTTTCTATATCTTACTGCTTCTAGACCAGATATAATGCAAACAGTATGCATGGTAGGTAGATTTCAAGCTACACCCAAATAGTCACATGTAAATACAGTCAGGAAGATATTCTAGTATATACAAGGGACACATAATTATGGACTATGGTATCCCAAGAAAGGATATTTTATCTTGCATGCCTACACTAATGCTGATTGGGCAGGCTACATTGATGACCAGAAGAGCACAAGTGGTGGTGCATTCTTCCTAGGTAACCGGTTGGTCTCATGGCGCAACAAGAAGCAAGATTTTGTTTCTCTATCTACTGCTGAGGAAAAATATATTGTTTTCTCCCACATGTTGTTCTCAAGTGCTATGGATGAAGCATACCCTTAAGGATATTCATGCAGAGATGTCTGAACCCATTTCCATCCAGTGTGACAATTTCAATGTAATAAACATATCAAAGAATCTGGTTATGCACTCAAGGACAAAGCATATTGCCATCAAATATCATTTTCTTAGGGAGAAGGTGGTAGATCGAGAAGTCAAGGTAGAGTATGTCCCTATTTATGAACAAGTGGTTTATATCTTCACCAAGCCTCCATGGGTAAACACTTTTGAGTATCTGAGACACAAGTTAGGAGTAGTGTCACCTGCTTCATGCACTTAAATGTGTATGAAGATATATGGTTCAGGGGGAGTTCATTGTAAATTATACTATCTCTTGGACCTTATGATGGACACAATGGGAAATCAAGTGCTTATGATGAAGTACCGACATGATTGAACTTTAGGGTGTACTGGAAGAATAAACTGCAAAGGAAGGAAATTGTTGTAGGAATACCCAAGAGAATTTCATGATTACGGAAATATAAATTCCCGATTGGTAGCACTCATAGTACAATCACATTTGATTATTATATGTTATTGGTTGAGTGGATTATGGTCAAAGGGGAAGAATACACTGTATAACTGGTGAAGAATGAATTAGGTGGAAGGATGCCCTGACCCTTTGTCATTGTTATCAAAGGGGGAGAATGGTCAAATGGGCCAGATGAAGGAACAAAGTGTGTTGACATCAAATTTGGATGAAGGAACAGAGTGTGTTGATATTAATGCCAAAGGGGGAGATTGTTGGCATTATGTTGTCATTGATGTCAACTGGTATGGAATGGTCACTGGCGAGTAAGTAGTGGTGACTGGTATGAGTAAAGTAAATAGTGATGTCAACTAGTATGAAGGATGGAGTGTGTAAGTAGACATAAAAGGTATGTTACCGGTACACATGAAGTGCAACATCTACCAAGAAAATAGGACCGCCGACAAGCAAGCAAAGAAGCAAAGAAGAATGGAGGGATGTGATCATCGGTAGAGAAAGAGAAGTATTATGCAATTAGTAAATGGATTTAATGGATAGATCAACATGTTTGATGGAAGGCCAAGTTTATCCACTGGAAGAGAAGAGGTCAGCAAGTATGAAGGTCCATTGGTGAAGCTAGGTTATACCGGTAAGGTGTGTTAAACTGATAGTGAGTCTTTGTCGGTGACGGATGTCAAACCAACTTTGTAGTCTGAGCATAGGTGGATGTCAATAAGCATGATAGGTGGACATTAGGTGGTGAACAGGAAGATGTCGGTGAAGTATTCATTGATGTGATAGTTGACAAGTAGGTCAACATTAATGAGAAACCCACAAATCATGGGACGATGGCAGGATGTTGTAGCTCGAGGGAGATAGATTTGCAAGGTGATTGAGCTGACCTTGCTAGACCTTATACTCATTGGTTGAACAAAATAGTCAATCCATTAAAGGTGATTGATAGAGAAATGCCAAAAAGCATTTTGTAGACATCTAAAAATAGAAAACTTGCATTGGAAGGAAAGGATATGGTAGTGTTATTTGATATGATGTAGATCATCTTTCTAGAAAAGGAGATCCAATCAGATTTGATACGGATTGAGTTGGTAGAGGAAAACTCTAGCATGCCACCATTTGAATGTTTCTTTTGGAGGGAACCCTCACATATATATATGTGAACTCGAGACTGAAGATGTTGATGTTGGATGCAAGTTAAGAGTAAGAAGAGAGCTTGAGAAAGAAGAGAAAATATCTTCCTAAGAGTTCTTTCATAGAGAGTTATATTGTGGAGTTAGTAGGCTGAACCCATGAGAGGTTCTAACTGGCAGAGACATAGTAAACGGTAAATTGTTATATTCATAATAGTCAAGCATACTTGTAAGGAGTGAATGGTTAGGAAAGCATCCAAGTGTGACACTGTGAAGTGTAAGGTTTAGAGAAAGAGAAGAAAGGCTAGGAGTAACCGGTAAGAGATCACACAGAGAAATATGATAACCAGTAGTAGAAGGAATGGTGAAATAAAGGAAGATGATAACTGACAAATATTAGTTGATCAGGTGTTACAGAACTCATTTGCAACTAGGTGATATCATTGCACTAAGATTGTGATTCATTGTATTACACCAAGTTGGTTCTTGGTGCAGGGGTTGGTGCTCCTTGGGTTGGTACCCTAAATAATTTGTAACCTATTTTTTCATTGTAAGGCTGGATTGGAGCAGTAGACTCTAGCAGCATTTCTCAATGAGGTTTTTCCCATATAAGGTTTTCCTCGTACATCTGGTGTTGTGGGTTATGCATTTGTGTGTTTGCCTCTTTTGATATCCTCTCGTATCTTACTGGTTTGATTTCTTAGTGTTTAGGATGTTAACTTGTACTCAAAGCTTGGTTTAAAGAGAAGAGATTTTTAGGAACCACTGATTCACCCCCCTCTCAGTGGTACATTGTGTTCAATAATCTAGACTCAGTCTAAACCTTAGCTTTGAATAGCTTGAATTTGCCAAAGGCTTCTAATTTATCCTTCAAAAAGACAACCCACATCATCCTTGAAAAATCATCAATTAGAAGCATAAAATATCTATCACCTTGCACACTTCTAACATTTGTAGGTCCACATAGGTCAGTATGTACAAGATCTAGTAGTCCTTCTTATGTGTATTTCTTTCTTTTGAAAAAAAATCTTGTTTTCTTACCCAACTGACATTCCTTACATACCAAATTAGTAGGCTTAACAAACTTAGGTAGATCTCTAACAACATGTGTATAATAGATCTTAATCATTGAATCAAAATTCAAATGACACATTGTCCTATGTCACAACTAACTCTCATCAATCTAAGAAATCAAATAAATTTTCTTACCAACATTCAAATTAAATGAAAAATGTTACCTTCAGTCTTAGTTCCAGATGCAATCTTTATATCAGAGGCATTCAAGATCTTGCATTTACCATCCTTGACTTGTAGACCATAACCTTTATAAACCATCTATCCAAAACTCTGAACATTATGCTTCAAAACTTCAACATAGAAGACATCATCAGTGTTATTCTTACCATCAGAAGAAATAGAACCTCTCCATGGATTACACAGGATTTGTCATCCCCAAATATAACTATTCCGCCATCATATCTTTCCATACTCACAAAATTGCTTTTATTACTAATCATATGATGTGAACAACTGCTGTCAATTACCCATTCATTTTTCTCTTTAAATTTAGTACCTAAAGCTTTCTCCTCAATAGTAGAGCTAGTGGAATCAATAGATACATGTCCATCTTCCTTAATGGAAAGGAATCAATAGATACATGTCCATCTTCCTTTAGATTATTCGTTCGTAATACCTTCATCAACATCATAATAACAGTTCTTAAGATTTTTAAACTACCGGTTAGGCTTGTAAGATTTTTCATACCTCTCATACTTGACATATCTATCATTCCTATCATTCTTATAAAACTTATCATTCCTTTCATACTTAGCCATTCTCTTCAGGCATCTAGAAGAAAAATGTCCTATCTTATTATAGGAGAAACATTTCAAAGGAAACTTTCCATCATACTTATGGACACCTTTAGGAAATCTCTAGGCAATCAAAGCATCAAGTTCATCTAGCTCCCTTTCTTTCTTTTCCATTTCTCTTCTCTCTCTTTCATATCTAGATATTCTACACTCATCAAGATCATATTTCTACTTTCTGGATACAAATGTAGATGCTTTAAATGTTGTCTCAAACTTTCCATGTGATTCTCCAAATTTTCTCAGCTCAAATGTAGCAAGCTTTCCAACCAACATATCTCTTGTCACAGTGGTCACACTCCGGATCTCATCAATAACAACAACCTTATGCTTATAGGCAGGAGGCAAAGATATCAATACCTTAGCAATAATTTAATCTTCCTCAATAGTTCCACAAGAACATCTGATACCTAGGACAAGATCAATCACCTTGGCCATAAAAGAGTGTATGTTCCCATCATCTCCCATATTCAATGTCTCATACTTCCCTTTCAAATTTTGCAACTTAACAACCTTCACTTGTTTATCACCTTCATACAACACCTCAAGCTTCACCCAGAGATCATGTACGATATGAAGTCCCATCATATTAGTCATCTCAGAATCAGTCAGGGCACTAAGAAATGCTTCCTTCTCTCTAATATTATGTTCTGCTTCCTTAACCTCATCAGGAGTATAAGGTCCATTCTAAGGAACAACATAGACATTCTTTGTAATATTAATAATCTTCACCAAGACATTTCAAGTGCACTTCCATCTAGTCCTTCCATATAGCATAGTTACTTCCATCAAATCTCAGACTGTCCTTAAATACACCTTGAGCTTCCATCTTGAATCTCTTCAAGTGGTTAAGCTTCTAAAGAAGGATCTATCTCTTATACAATTTTTTAGCAACAACCAAGAAGGAAGACTGAGAGGGGGGGTGAATCAATCTTCACTGGTATAACAAACAAAACATAGATTTGATAAATTAGAGTAATAAAATAGATAAGAAAATTAACAACACAACACACAACACCAAGGTTTTCATGTATAAAACCCGGTTAAGGGAAAAACTACGATGAGAACCTACCCACCAGTAAGATGATAGTCTAGAGTAGTCTATGAAAATATTACAATGTTGAATGCACATGCATTCAAGAACACTTCCTAGAGCTCACTGCTCAAATCATATTGTCCCAGAAGGTTAAAACCCTCAGGGAAGCCTTACTGACTGACAATAAGATTCAAACTACAATTCAGAAGAAGTGAACTGAAGAAATAGCATCTCCAAATGCTTGATTATAGTTCTAGTTAAGCACAAATGTCTTCCCTGCAACACCAATCTCACCACAAACTAAACACCAAAGGATAAATCACTTGTTTTCACATAAATCTCTCTCTGATAATGCAGACACAACATCGACACCCCAGTTACATGAAAATATCACCTATATATACAATTCATCAACCTTGACAACAAGGCGGCTAAACCCTCAACCCTCAATTACAATATTACATTACATGATACAAATATTGACCTTTAGACTAATATAATGTTTTACATAGCATAGTATCATCCTAAATCAAGTTCCCAAATGATCACATCCACTGGAAATCATGCCAAGATCAACCGCAACACTCTACACCACCAGAAATACCGCATAACACACAAACCATCACCGGTTGATAGAAACCACCAAAAAATCACACAATGATCAATGTGGATTGTCAAAACAAATAGGATACAACTAGGAAACACCATCAAGGATGTTAGAACCATCTAAAACAACTACACCAACACCACATATCAAATCTTCATCAACATCTAAAAGCTCAAGATCGTAACCAATCAACAACTATCACAAGGAAAGATAACTTCCAGACCAAAAAATCATAAATGATCTAAAATAAAGATACACAAGATCATCCCAAACAATATCCAAAAATCTTAGCACGAGATCTGATCACATCAAAATATATTGGACTCTGCAAAAAAGTTGTCAACAAACCAACACTACAAACCAGATCATAAGATCCTCCTAATCATCAATCACCAGAAAAATAAATAGGAATATGTTGAAATAAATGAAAACAACATATCCTTCCAGCAACAATGTATGAAAATAACCAATAGGGAGTAATGAGACTCCTAAGTTCACAAACTCTGCCAATTATTTTCTCTTTTTCTAGACTCAAACTCCTTATTTTATCCAACAAAGATATCACTTGGTCTTCATGACTGCTCAAGAACATTGATAATGGATTAAATGATTGAGACATCTGTGCAAGTTGATCCTCATTCTCTTTATCCTTCTTCTTAATATCTGGGGTGAACTTGTTTAAGGATAGACATGATTTATACAAGTTTCCACCTTTGGACATTGCATCCTATATGCCCTTTACACACTTATCCAAAGAGACTCTGTTATCAAGAATCTTCTTCTTTAGTGTCTAGAGCCTTCTTGCATTGAACTCATTCAGGACCTTCTCTTCGACAGATTTTTCAAAGGATTGAAAGTGACTATCCACAAAGTTGATTAAGCTTCTAAATTACCCAAATGGAGTGTCTAATGAGTACTTTTGAAATGATGGCATGAGATTCTCCAGAACACTAGACACCATAGTAAAAAAATCACTATCCTCTATGTGATATTTAAGAAAATCCTCACTGGCTTTTGCTTGAGAAAATGCTGCTAATTTGAGTGCCTAGAAATGGGACATAGAAGCTAGGTTGATGGGGCCTTGTGTGAATTCCAGATCCCCTACATGGACCTACTTTCCCTTCACTAATTTCTCAATGTCTCTTGCCTCAGCTTCAACCTCAACCTTGGCTTCCACCTATTCCACTTTTGCATTCTTCTCTGTGTCTACTTCTTTTCCAAGGACTAGAGGGTTATCAATATTTTCCTTATCCTTATCATCTTTTCCTACATCCACATCCTCAACATTAACAGTCTAGATTTATAAAACAAAAGTATCATCCATTTTCTACACTTCTGGATTGGTAACATCTTGTCCTTTTGCCTAATTGACGTGATACCGGTTATATATCAAACCTTTTGTCAAAAGATTCTCAGTTTCTTTAGCAACTTTATCAATTTTATGGAACATGATCTTGTTTACCATGTGCTTACTTTTGAATTTATTGTTTTCTAATTGAAGTAATATGTTTATCTCTTCCTTAGTAATAACTTAACATAGATTTACTAATACATTTTCCTTCAAGTTCTTGTCTTCTTTATTTGCAATCTGTCTCCTAGCATCCAAAATGTCATACAAGCTCTTGGGTATGACTGTCATTAATTCAATTAGAGATTTGCTATATACATTTAGATATTCTAAAGTAGCTTCCTCTAGAGTTCTTTTACCGGATTCGTCAAAATTTTCATACCACTTTGATAGTGGATTCAAGTTAACATTCTTAATAGCTTCATTAACAATCTCACTCAAAGATATGGGAGGCTTATCTTCAATATTACCTTTCTTTAGAGTCTCATCAAGTTTATATTTTGATTTCTTACCAGATTTAGCACCACCGGAAGGCTTCACGTTTGAGATCTTGGTGATCTTCGCAAATTTTTCTTTAACTTCCTTGATTTCTTTATCTGACTTTGTCTCCACTTCATCAGCAATAACAAATACTCTTTCGTGTCCTCTCTTCCTCTTTTCTTCACCAGATGGTTTGTCTTGAGGTTTAGGTGAACCAACAAATTTTTGACCATCGAAGGAGGGTACAAAATTCTTTGATTGCTTAGGTTTAGGAGCAGGAGCTTCCGGTTTATCCTTCTTTGGCTTGACCATGTCTTCTTCTTTCAAAAGGTTTTTCTCTTTATCTATCTAGACCACCTCTTTGGTAATCCCTATGATTTTTTCCAGCTACTCTACCTCCTTCCTCACCTTCTTTTGAATCTATAGCTTCTTGAACTTAGAGTGTAAGTCCAAGCTCTTCTCTTTGTAGGTTCCAAACCTTTCTTTGGACTTATCCACCAGTTTTTTCAATAATTGATGAGCATATGCATCAAGAATGTGTCCTTCCACCTCATACCCCATGGGAATGATCCACGATGTTCTTGGTTCCACAAATTCCATAAGGCATTGATTAGTATCAACCATAAAGAAGATTGTGTCTTCATACTTCTCCACTATCTCCTTAGGAATTCTCTCCCTGCTTTACATCATGCTCTGCATACTTTTGAAGTATCCCTAAAGAATGCCATTTCAAATAGTAGAATCTTCAAGGCCATGAAGTATTTTATTTATTTGTACTACCACCAGCCTGTCATAGGCCCACTAAACTTTTCCAACTCTTGGAATCTCATTCATGAAGTAGAAGTATAAACATAGAATAAAATTTCCAAATTTGAACACATGCTTCTTATCCCATTTGATTTTCTTCAAATTTCTCAATAGCTTACTCAAGAGCACTTCACATAGATTATATTTCCTATCTTCCTTCAACAACTAATAAGAAGCATAGATAGCCATACCGGATACTGAATTATTCTGGCTAGAGTGATATATCTTGTATCCCATCACTATTGATGTAAATTTGACATCATGTTCAACAATATCACTGATTGTCATTTCCCTTTTGTCAAACTAAGAACCGGTTACCTCTGTTACCATATGGTTATTAACATTCCTTAAGGCAGGCACCTAACCAACTGAGCTAAAATATGTTACTACCCTTATTTCACTCTTAGTAATCTTGTGGGATTTATCAAGATATAAGAATTTATAATACATTCTTCTTAGGATGTATGAGACCCACTCAAGTTCATCGAACACCAGAAAGTTTATGAATTGTGCGAAACCCTTCTCCTCAATCAGCTTAAATTCAAGTTTCAGACTACCCCATTCCATCAATCATGTGCTGAGTGTATTGCTTCATCATTTGAACACTTTAGAGTTCCTCAATATTGCAGTGAATATAAGCCCTAATATCTTCCACATGCAATACACCATAAGGGATTGATGAAAATGTGTCGCTATAGTCATCATCCATTGACTTATATGGATGCTTCTTGAAATTAAGTCTTGCCCTATCAATGAAATCTACTACCAATGGGGTCATAATACGAGAAGATGCCATATCCAAAATTTTAAGCTTCAAATTTAAAAAAGTGTTCACCGATAAGTACCTTTCAACCGAATGCAAGACTCTTTGCTTTGAATCTCTAGAAACTCTGCTTCATTGTGCTCTTCTTCTCTCTCACTTTGAATGTAAAGTGAGAAATGAAAGGTTAATTTTACTTTTATCTTCTGTATACCAAAATTTTAGGTATAATAAATACTCTTAACCCTAAATCTTTTGGATACCCTGCATTCATAAAGTTCTCCCAAACAATCATCTGCAGATCATCAAACTTGATCAAAAAATTTCAAAAATTCATCTGAGACCATCGCACACATCTTCTGCAACCTACCAGAACTAGGTACAGATCTCCAATAGGGGGTTTGTAGGCTTTATCATGAAAAACCCCCCCCTAAGGGTGGATGCCTTAGCTTAGTTACCAGATCAAGTTCCAACACCAGAATCAGGTGCAGACCCATTCACTACATTATCATCACTCTTCTTCACCCAAGTCTTCTTCATATTCTCTCTGATCTCTTCAAACTTTTCTTTTCCTTTCTCCTTTGGCTTTACATTCTTTCTCTTGTCTTCCAGACCTCTCCTATTCACATTTATACTTCTGCAGTGTTTGGTAATGTGACCGGATTTGTTGCAAGCATAGCAAACAATATTTCCTTGCATAGGCCTAAAGTTCATCTGATTTCTTCTTGATCTGCACTGATTATAAATATGTCCAAACCTACCACATACATAACATCTTATATTTCTCCTATTCAGAAAGTTACTCATCACACTTTTGCATACATTCTCCTTATGACCATACTTATTGCATTTGAAATGTTGACCAGTAAAAGATGGACCATTATTATTCATCCCATCTCTGCATTGACTAGCTATATGACTAAATTTATTCCAAAAAAAATAGTTTCCATTGATTTTATGAGAATTTGGTTGCCTTACTAGAGAATTTCTTGAGTTTTTCTTTTGTTGAGATGACCTGGAGCTTTCACCTTTCTCAATTCCAAGACCTTGAATATCAATGGGATTCTTTTGACCTGCAAGAATCTCATCTAGCCTAGCTGAGCTAATCGAGAACTTCTCCTTGTACTCATTTTCAACTTCAAGGTCAAACTTAAGAAGTAGGAATTTCTTTCCAAGATCTTCCTCATGTTCTCTAGCATCTTGAAGGTCACTCATCAACTATCCATTCTCATTCTCAAGTCTACAACAATCTTTAGATTTATTTTTCAAAGACTGAGATAACTTTTACTCATTCTTATTCATTTCTTCAATCTCTCTTGTTAGTTTCATCGCAATGGCTTCCATCTCATTCTTTTGAATTGCATCATCTCTAGAAAATCTCTCACACTCTTAAATATTTTTCTTCAGTGCTTCTTCATCAATGCTTAGACTCTCTTTCTATTGAAGTTGACCAACAAACTTATTTCTCTTTTCATTGGACTTACTCAGTTTCTCCTTTAATGTCTGAATAAATTTTTCATCATCCTTGAGATTTGTTTTCAATTCCCAGACTTTGGCTTTGGACTGATCAAGATCATCAAGTGCAACAAGTAGTTGTTGTCTAAGACCATTGTAATCTATTAAAGCACCTTCTCAGATCTTTCTCAAGCTATTAAGCTCCTTTTGAGGAACTAGGCTTTGATACCAATTGTTGGAATCAAGGTACACTCAGAGGGGTGAGGTGAATTAAGGTTCTGCAATTTTTACCATTATTAACCTGATCTTTCAACCACTTAATGCAAATGAAGAAAAGTAAGGTGCAAAAACACAAAGAAAAGATCAGCAACACCATAACACCAAGTTTTAGACATAGAAACCCAATTAAGGGAAAAACCATCATGGGATTGAAACCCATAATATTAATATACTCTATTAGAAGTATAAAAATATTACATAAGGAGAATGAACATGCATTCAGACACACTGCCTAGAGCTCACTGCTCAATTACAAGTAAGGGATACAACCCTGGAAGTCTCACTACATAAAAAAATGATTACGAGAGGTACACAAAGCTTTGAACTATTTAATAGCATAAAAAAATGCCCGAGTACAGTTCCAGTTCAACACAAAACACATATTCTTATGTTGCTCTTCTACTCTGCTTTGTTATGATATTTTGTATTATATCGGAGCACAAATATTTCAACCGCACATGTGAAACTACACACTATTTCTCATACACACTTTCCACCCCACCATCAATCACAAAAATGATCAAATCAATCAGTCTAATATATCCACAACATTAACTTATATCAATTCCATGTCATCCCAAAAACTTCATAACACACAAATGAAACGTGTCACCTAAGTTAGCTCAATCCGATCCAAAAAATGACCATGTGGACCAAAACAAAATGTCCAAATTATTACCACATGTCGTATTACTAACCTTAGACACACAACCAATTTCCACAATCACTCTACACGATTCACACAATGAATCTTCACACGTTACTACCAATGAACATTGTTCTACTCAAGAACTTGTATACTGGATCTCCCAACTTACTCAATACTCAACACCAGAGGCTATAAACCTGAAATAAGTAAATTTACATTACTAAAATTCTTCTCCAAGATCCACAAAGGAAAATATATAGCACAAATGATCCACTAACCAACAAATTGTACACTCTGTCAGATAAACTATTCTCACCAGACCAAAATCAATCTTCTGGTATGAATAAATCATGAACTACAGATTGAATATTGAACTCAATTTTCTATCAATGAAAACATATGTACATGCATGCAATGTCTATTGCCAATACTTTGTTCCTTATAACCGTACCTTCTTCATTCATCTTGTTCCTACACAACCATTTTATCCCAATGAAATTCTTATTAGCTGGTCTAGGAACCATTTCCCATGTCTTATTCTTTTCAATCTGTTGAAACTCTTCCTCCATAGCCTTCATCCATTTTTTTCTCTTGTTGGCCTCATCATAATTCTTTGGTTCCATTTCAGTCATAAGGCAGAAATTAACTTGCTCATTTGTTCTTGCAAGTCTTCTTCTAGTTTTCACTCCTTCATTCTTGTTCCCAATGATCTAATCCTTAGGATGATTCTTTTGAACATACCTATTTGGAGTCTTTCTAGGTTATTCTTCTTCACTTTCAGAAGGTTCTTCCTCTTCAACATAAGGTTCTTCACTCTGATTTATAGGATTTTGTTTTCCTTTATGCAAGACCTCATCTACTTTCACATGAACATTTTCTACCACTTTCTTTAGCCTCTTGTTGAAATATTTATATGTATTTCTATGAGTAGAGTAGCCCAAGAAAATACCTTCATCAACTCTTCATTCAAATCTACCTAAACCATCCTCATCTCTTTTGATGAAGCATTTATTGCCCAACACCTTGAAGTACTTGACTGAGGGTTTTCTATCATACCATAACTCATAAGGTATCATTTTGTTGTTCACTCTTAGTTGCACTCTGTTTAATGTGTATATAGATGTATGGACTACCTCTTTCCAATATACATTAGGCAGATTAGATTCATTTAGCATGGTTCTTGCCATCTCCTTAAATGACCCTATTTTCCTTTCCACAACACTGTTTTGTTCTAGTTTACTAGGAGAAGAATATTTTGTTCTTATTCCATCTCTTTCACAATAATATTCAAACTCATTTGATGTGAATTCACCTCCACGATCTGATCTTAGACATTTTAGCTTATAACCATTTTCATCTTCAACCAATCTTCTGAAAATTTTGAATCTTTCAAATGTATGTGACTTGTCTTGCAAGAATGTGACCCATGTCATTGATGTAGAGGTCGGCAAGGGAAGCACAATTAAGCCCTAAATCCAACCTTCTGCACATGATCAATCCTTCTTGTTCACTCTAACCCAGTGAACAATGTCTCCTTACTTAGCATGCTAAGGCTAATGGCTGACAAGCCAAATTAGAAAAATGTGGAAATACTCAAACCCTTTAGTTTAGGGAGTGGAAATGGTTCCCCTATCCTTTTTCAGACTTATTTTGATCAACCAAGTTGATCCCCAATGACTCCTAGACCCACAACACCCAAGTGTTACAATACTATCATGCCAGACGAAATTTAGCTTGTAGACCTCCAGACACTGTTTTCTCTAAACTAACATCAACTCCTCCAAAGGATGAAGAAAACAACCTTCAAATCTGAGTACTCTTTATTGACTACTTCAAGATTCCAAATAGGATTGGCTCCAACTCCTTTTGCACACCTTTTAACTCCTCTTAGCCAGACAAGTCTAGTAGGGGTAACTAGGTCTGGTTCTGAAGCAACAAACTACAAATGAATTCACAAGGATAAATAAACCTTAAGTTTAGATATAAGGAGGCTCCTACATACACAATCTAACCTTGGGTTGGTTCAGTCCACTCCCAGAGTCCTTCTGCACTCCTACTTCCTAAATTTTGAGACCAAGCACATGGGCATGCTTAGACTAGGGTATGGTGTGGAGCCTAAGTGCTGACACTTCCCAGGCTGCAATTACCATTGTCCTAATGTACATTGCTATAACTTGAACTCCCCTAATGGCCATTGTAGTCCAATGCAAGAATATCAAGCTAGATGAAACCTGAATTTCACTTTATCCTGGTTGTCAGACTAGAACAAAAGAATTTCTGGATTAGATGTGTCCACCCAGATCTTAAGCCGATTTGAGAACAATTGGAACTACACATTTTAAGTGTTCATTCCCATTCCAAGTCCTACCAATGCAAATTATTGATTTTCTACACCCAAAAGATGTTCTGTGAAACCTACAACTATATTTATGTCCACATCAAAAGATCACATTATATTTGTTGAATCAATCCGCTCCTATTGGAAATGATTCACACTTGTTCAAATAGGTCTCCACCAACTTCCTCAACTGAAATTCAAACTGGTCTAGCAATTGGAAGGAGTTGGGAGATTGAATTCCTTTTCGGTTACATTTTCTAGCAGTTGTCAACTTCCATCGGGTCATCGGTGTAGGTCGAAAACATGACCTCTGATGCCCGATGAAATATTTTACAATCATGCAGTTCTATAGGGTCATCGAGTTAACTCAAAATAGTGATCCTGATGTCCGATCACCACTCTACCAGTGATACGCTCCTATCAGGTCTTTAGAGTAGCTCAAAAAATCTCCACCCAATGTCCAATGAAATATCCTCAAGGTGATGCACGATAACACGTGAACACAAGTCCACTTTTCCATCGGGTCATCAAAATGACTTCCAGACAATTTCTCCGATAGTCGATGCCAAAACTCCAAGTGTGCTGACTTATTGGGTCATCGGGGTAAGTCAGGATTCTCGACTTCCTATCCCTGATGTCGACTCCTTCTGTATGATACTCTATCGGGTTATCGAGTGGTGCTCACAACTGCTACACTGATACCTAATGAAAACTCCTTCGAAATGTCACCGCTGCATCAAGTTATCGGGTGGTGATCAAAACAACTACACCGATACCCGATGACAATTCTTCAAGAAGGTGACTCTATCGGGATAAGTTATGCCAATAGTGCAACTTTTACACCCATTTGCAACATTTGGTCTATCGACCATTTATGCACTTTTCTGCACTCCAAAGGTTTCCAAATGAACCCTAAGCACACAAGACACAAAAACAACTCTTCCTAGTCTACCATAGATCCGTTGACCAAGTTTGACCAAGTGGTTTATAGGTGTACCAACTTGACAAATGGTCTTACAAAAATGGATCTTTATTACAACAAACATGAAAAATAGAAAAGGGGCTTCATTGTTGGGGTGCTCCTACACCATACTCCCCTTGTTGTTTTCACTCAAGTTCCTACTTGAGAGTAGCTCATGCAATGTGGTGCCATGCTTGATTATTGTCTACTCATCCATCCAAGTGGCATCCAAGTCTGGTAAACCTCTCCACTTGATTAGATATTCCTTGTAGATGTTGTTCCTGGTCTATTTTACCACTTTAGTGTCCAACACTTTCTCAAACTAGAGTGGTTGGCTAGGTGGAAGGTCCTTCATCCATTGAACTTGTTCATCATCAACTTTCTGCAAAGAATTGTTATCACCTGCAATACTCCAGAATGGAGTGAGATCAAAAACATTAAAAATAGGAGAAATAGCATGATTAGGAGGTAAATACATTTCATATACATTATCTCCAAACTTATGGATGATTTGACAAGGACCAATCTTCCTCATCTGTAACTTGGTGTACTTGCCTTTAGGCAACCTACCTTTTTTCAAATAAGCCCACACTTGATCTCCTATTTTGAAACTGACATATGTTTTCCTATGATCTACATGTACCTTATACTTCTCTATAGTAGATTTCAAAGTCTCCTTCACCTGTTCATGAACTTGTTTGATAAACTCTACCAAATCTTTACCTTGGTCACTTGCTTTGAAAACATTTGGTAGCTCTCTTAACTCCATCACCCCTCTAGAGTGAATACCATAGTTGATATGAAAAGGAGTTTTTCCAGTTCTCCTATTAATAGTATCATTAAATGCAAATTCTACTTGTGGAAGAATTGAATCCCAAGCTTGTGCATACTACTTGGTTAAACATTTGAGTAGGTTTCAAAGAGACCTATTTACGACTTCACTCTGCCCATCTGTCTAACGATGGTAGGCAAAACTGAAATACAAATTTGTGCCTAACTTCTTCCAAAGAGTTCGCCAAAATTGGCCTTGAAACTTTACATCTCTATCTAAGATGATTGAGGAAGGAAATCCATGGATTCTGACTACTTCCTTAAAGAATAAATTGGCAATGTGAGATGTATCATTTGTGGACTTGTAGGGTACAAAATGTGTCATTTTTCTGAATCTATCTACAATGACAAAAATGTTGTCAAAACCTTGTCTTGTCCTAGGCAAACCCATAACAAAGTCCATACTTACACTATCCTATGGTTTTGTAGGTATTGGCAATGGTTGGTAAAGGCCTTGATTTGTGCTAACTCCCTTAGCTCTTTGATAGATTGTGCAAGACCCTACAGACTTCCTAATGTCTGTCTGCATTTTAGGCCAAAAGTAGTGCCTCCTAACCAACTCTAGTGGTTTATTGATAGATCTGATACTAAATGTTAGTACAGATGCCAAGCTAACAAGATGAGAGGGGGGGTGAATCATACAAACTTAATCTTTCATAAAAACATCAGATTCAACCTCGGTAACATATACTTCAGTAAAATAACCAAAACTGCTAAACATGCAAACTCAAAAGCATATAGACATCATAGACCTCATAATACCAGATTTAACGTGGAAACCCAAATAGGGAAAAACCACTATGGGATTTCGGACCCACTAAGAAATATACTCTTCTAGAGTATGCTCGAGCGGTTAAAAGCAAATCCGGTTAAAGATTAAAAAACACATTGCTAGATGTGACCCGGTTAAGGGATTTCCCTTAGATATGTTCGGATCTTCACTTTGTTAGAAGTGACCTTATCAAAGGATTTCAAACACTCAATCAAAATGTCACCTTTCTAGAGGATTTACAAATAAGACTGTTAAGTCCACTCGGTTAAGAGATTTTCTGTTACTTCACAAAATAACAGTAGTAAAAATCTATCTGCAACTTCACATCTAAAATGCTGAAGCAGATTCTTATTTGCTCCATACAATCTTATTCATAGGACTCATCTTGTCCATCTGCTAGGCTCTATACTCTATTATCAAAATAGGTCTTCAAGCTTGTGTGCTCAGTGATCACTGTGTTGCATCCCTGTGCATACACTTGTCCGCATGCATTGTTTGTCAACAGTTCCTTATTTATAAACAATTAGCTGACCACTTAATCTCCTTGATCATATTTCCCATGATCAATCATAGCCATCAGATCTTCAATCTTGTCCAGGTTCAATGTATCCTTCGATTTGAAAATGTTTTACCCTACCTTGGAACTTTCATACATTCCTTGGAACTTGTGCTAGGGTTTTGCGGTTCAATCTGAGCTGTAGATCTTCTTGCCTATTTTCCTATGCCATAGATTCTTTAACAAACTTGATTCACAGCTTACAAATCATTTAATCATAGCCATCTCATCAGCTTCCTTCATTAAATAACGCATCCAATAATTTAATGCATTTTGTTCTTACTTGATTACAACTCGGTAAATACTAAACTTTACTTAGTAGACATTCTGCCTTCATTAACCGATAGCGATAACCTTAGGGTTTACT